>NC_090932.1:540095683-540695683 GCF_040938575.1 Ambystoma mexicanum | reverse complement strand
AGGGAGGGGAGAAGTGCCAGGTGGGGCAGGGAGGGGAAAGGAGAAGAGCAGTTAACTCAATAGGTGCAGCCAGTGGGTGGCCAATAAGTGCAGAGAGAAGGGACTCTAGGGTTGTAGGTACAGACCCTTAAGGGCTGGGGGAGCCCGGAGGCAGTGCAAGGATAACTGGACATGCAGGAGCCTGGGCCCGAGTTCAGAGGGTATCCATGTGCACAGTGCGCAGAGCAGTCAGGGACATCAGCAAAGGAGAGGAAAAGAGAAAGCAGAAGCTTAAAGGAAGGTCTTGAGTTGCTTCCGGAACCGGAAGTGGTTCTGCTTAAGTTTGAGAGAGGCAGGCAGGCTGTTCCAGAGGGAGGCCCTAGCCGAGAAGAGAAATCTGCCCCCAGCTCTCTGCTTCAAGAAGCGTCAGACCCTCAGAGAGTTCGAGGTGGATGAGCGGAGAGCAAGACGAGGAAGATGTTTTGGAAGAGAAAGTTGGAGGTAGGACGGTCCCAGGCCCCAGAAAGCCTTGTGGACGATGCAAAGGGTCTTGAACCTGATCCTTGCAGCCACGGGGAGTGTCAGGTAAACCAATAGACAATCAATAACACGGTAGTTGAACTCGTAGAGTAGCTGTAGAGTTCTTCCTACCAATGCATCCCTTTGTACCTCCAAAATTAAATACAAAGGAACCAATTAGTTGAAAGATGGGAAACACCACACAAGACTTCTGAGGAGGCGGGAACACCGTTGACTGTAGAGGAGGAATAAAACTATAATCACCACGGAACTCAAGTAACTATAACACTAGAGAGAATATTCTAGAGAACAGCATCAAAGAATAAAGACAGTAGATGGTATAGCATTAACGTATTGTTATCACAAGAATCAACAGTTAACTTACCAAACCGTGAGGAGGAGATAATTCTGTCAAAGAGGAATTCTGCACAACCCAACCTATCCCTAAAGCCACGACGGCACGAGGACGCCTAGGCGAGTGCAGTTGGCTCTAGTCCCGTGCCTGTCCCGACGGAATGAGGATGCCTGTCGACCTTAGCGCTCTCTAGTCCATGTGCTGTGTTTTGGGTCATGCAGATTCTCAATGGAGTAGGATGTTGGTTCCTCCATTTCGTTTATCCAAGAAGTAATGTGGTGATGGCAAATGCGATGACGGTTCTTCCCGTGAATGTTGGATTCAAAGGTGTAGCGTGAGGATGGTAACACACCGCTGCGATGAAAAGAATGGTCAAATGTTCCAGGTTCGGTAATTAGCGGTCTGCGTGGTGGTGAAATCAGGAAGCAGAGAGTGGCCACAAACGTTCCAGGGTTGGCAACTTGCGGGCGGCGTACTGTTTAATTCAGAGAGGCAGAAGAGTCACAAACGTTCCAGGTAAGGCAGCAGGCTGACAATGACAGAATAAATCGGAAGGCAAAGAAGAATCGTACACAGGCCGTAGTCGATTTCCAGGAGGACTTCAGAAAGAGTGTGAGGAAAGGGCAAGATCAGGAAGGATCACAAGGCAAGAAGTACATAACAAGTACACAAGAGCTTAGCCAAAATTACAAAAAAAGCTAAATCAGAAGCAGCGAGTGCGGTAACCCGGAAGCGTTATAACGGGTGGCCGCAAACTCATCTAACTCCGCCTCCTCGAAAGCAGATCATGTGACGAGCATGGAGAGGACGCCATAGTCACTGTGGCAATCTCGTAGCGTGTGCTTTCGTGACACAGAGACAAGCCCAAGGAAAACCAGGACGTGGAATGCTCGGGCGAGTAGCTTTGTGACAGAATAGGACATTTCGTATGATTAGAGGTATCAGGCTTTTGTGATGAAAATAAACGCTCTTTAGAACCTTTCAACAACGAATCCTGTCAGGGAGCCAGTGAAGAGATTTTAGAGCCGGAGAGATACGATCCTTGGGCTTGAGGCTAAGGACAAGTCTCTCAGTCCTGTTCTGGACAAGTTGTAAATGTTGAAGAGTAGAGGCAGGCAGATTAAGAAAGATGCTGTTACAGTAGTACAACCTAGAGAGAAACAGAGCTTGGGAGACAGTGAGCTTCTGGGGAAGTTGTTGGATTCTAGAATGGTCAGCTCCAGGGATGGCAGCATAACAGCTGTGCGCTCCTGTGCCCTATGCTGATTCCCTGTTTCCGATATTTTTAATATGCCTGTGCCGAATACCCCAGAGGCAGCTCAGCCAGCCAAAAGACAAAAGGGAGCTGAACAAGAAGACAAAGGAGAAAGTAGAGAAGATAAACCTCTGGAATTGCTGAGCAAAATGACCTTGGATATTGCAGAAATAAAGGCAGCTCTCTTTAAATCAGAAGAAAAATGTGAAGAGGTGGTCAGGAGAGTGGATTCAACTGAGACACATTTGACCACTGTGGATGAAAGAACTCAAAAATTGATGGAGCAAGTAAGAGAACTAAAAATGGTGAATGAGAAGATTACTCTAAAGCTGTCTGAGCAAGAAACGTTTTCCCGAAGAAATAATCTTCGACTTGCTGGATTCCCTGAGAATGCAGAGAGGGGTAATGCAATTGGCTTTCTACAAAAAACTTTGCCAAAACTACTGAATTTGGACTCAACCGTCACCCAAGAGATATAGAGAGCACATCAGTCTTTGGGTCCTAAACCCTCTCTAGGAGAGAAACCAAGGCATTTTATTGTTAAGTTTTTAAGATTCCCAGTAAAGGAACTAATTTTGAGAAGAGCTTGTGAACTGAAGGATCTTGCATGGCGAGGAAATAAGATAATAATATTTGTGAACCTCAGCAGAAATATATTGGAGAGAAGACGTGCCTGTCATGGTCTCTGCTTCCAAAAGGTCAGGGTTTTCCCAACTCCCTTGGAAGCAGATCCATAACCCAGGTTCCGAGTGCCAACCAGTCCCAATTGGGACCTTTTGGACCCAGTCCTGGCGCCAGTGGCACCAGGCTCATAAATATGCCCAGTCCCAGCGCTGGAAGCGCCGGGCTCATAATGCTTGGGTGGACTTACCTTCAGCAGACCATGCTGCTTACTTGCCTGCCAGTTGAGCCTCTGATCCTCTTCTGTTTGGAACTACTTTTCCTGTTGGGTGGGGCTGGAGCCACTCCCTAGATTCAGAACACTGGAACTCTTCTGGAAGGCAGGAACTCTTTTCTTACCAGGAACTCTTTTCTTACTTAGGCGTGGCTGTGGAAGGAGACACCTAAGCACTACAGGAGGCTATTTAAACCACACCCGGTGGATGAATCTTGCTTTGCGTTATTCTGCAACCTCTGCAGCAGAACGCTCATCGTGTCTTCTGCATCCGGTCCTGGGCCTAAGGAAAAAGGCTTACCATCCTGAATCCAGTCTTCAGCAACACCTATAAAGACAAGAAAGAACAGGTTAGCATTCCGGCATCTGAAAGGCAAAGGCTTACCATCCTGAATCCAGTCTTCAGCAACACCTATAAAGACAAGAAAGAACAGGTTAGCATTCCGGCATCTGAAAGGCAAAGGCTTACCTACTCTTCGTGCGCTCCGGAGGTCTTCACACTGCATTCCGGAATCTGAAAGACAAAAGTTTACCAACTCTTCGCACGCTCCAGAGGCCTTCGGCGCTGCATCCCGCATCTGAAAGACAAAACAAGGTGCGTTTAAAGACATTGGGGAACTTTAATACTCACGTGCCATTACTCCTTTCCACATCTAATCCAGTGGGTATTCCGGCACCCTGCAGCCGCTCTGAACTCGTACCTGCAAAATAAAAAGACAGTTAGAGCGCATAGTGAAGCAGGGAACAAGTGCTTACTTACGTGCTTCCAGGCGCTTCTATTCATCACACGGGCTCCATCTTCAACTCACTTCAGCCCGTCATCCGCCATCGCCGGAACCCTGCAAAACAAGAGACATCATTACTAAAGACTTTAAAGACATTTGAATGACTCGAAACTTACCGTTCGTGCAGTAAACGACGGACAGCAGTCCTCTGAAGTCAAGAGGCCTGCGCTACCTATCCAGTGAAGAAACTGGTTACAGCACCCTGCCCCGAGGCAGATGGAGAGCTCGGCATTCACTTACCTAAGGTGAGAGCGTTAACCTTTGGGGGTCTACAGGAGAGGAGAAGAGGAAAGAGATAGGGACACCCCAATAACCCCAGTTCATTAACCCCATATTTTCTATCTGCAGACATCTTACTCTACACGTCAGGCATACAGTGCACAGAGGTCCAGCCCAAAGAGCCAACCGGGTGCTACACATCACCTTTGAAGATACGGTAGTCGCCCAGTCAAGACCGGCGCCTCTGCGAGAATCAGGTGAGCGTTACAGAACGCAAAGCCTACCGCAAAACTCTCGCCCAGGCGCTATGGAAACCTCGGATACTGACCCCCTAGCCCGGTTACTTGGGGAACTAAGGGCAGAAGTGCATGCAGCTCGTCAGGAAACGAATGCTCTAAGAAGGGAACTAATTATTTCCAAGGAGAGAACAGACAATCTTGCTAGACAAGTGCTACAGTCACAAGCAGGACAGACCCTGTTACCCGCATCAGGGGCAAATCTTCCTTCAACATCCTCTATGAATCCAGTGCAGATCAACCTACCTGGGAATGTACCTCTGGCTCCGCCCGAACGATTTTCTGGTGACCCAAAGAGGTTTGCAGTATTTATCAATCAGTGCCGGTTGCACTTCTTATGCCGGCCAGCAGCCTTTCCAACTGATCAAGCAAAAGTAGCTTTTGTACTTTCGTACCTTAGTGGCAATGCGGCAGACTGGTCGATCCCTCTAGTTAATCAAGATGATCCGGTTCTCCATGATTTTCAAGCCTTTCAGCTTAGTATGGAAAAACTGTTCGCAAGACATTCACAGGGGCAGGCCTTGGACAATGAGCTTCTTTCGTTGCGACAGGGTAATCAAGACCTTTTGGCTTATATTGCATCTTTCAATAGACTAATAGTGGAAACTCAATGGCCTGAGGACAAAAGGATTACGCTGTTTTATAGAGGTCTACGTGGAGAGCTCAAAGACGTTTTAGCCCAAGTAGTGAATCCCCCACAAGACTGTTCGGATTATATAGACTTGGTCGTTCAAATAGATCACAGGCTGCAGAACAGGAAGGCCGATCGTTCCAAGTTTGATGCTCGAGTATTTTCCAAACCGCCAACTCCTTCCAAAGGAGTAGACTCCGGGGAACCCATGCAAATAGGGGGTCTGAAAGGTCCTCTAACACAAAGGGAGCGGGAAAGGAGGAAACAGTTGCAATTATGCCTATATTGCGGAAACTCAGGGCACTTTCTTCGAGACTGTCCGGTGAAACCTGCCAAGAAGGCAGTAGGAGCTGCAGTTACCAAAGTTACAAACTCTGAGCAGGGAAACGACCTCGCCCGACAAGAATAGAGGTCCTCTTGCCGAGCGTGAAAACCAGTTCCGTGACCTCGCATTTCGTGATACCTATGGTCCTCATTAGCCCTGATAATCCGGATCGATTACATGCAATTGAAGCTTACGTCGACAGCGGTGCCATCGGCAATTATGTGGATCATGAAATGGTTTTGAGGATGAATCTAACTCTTTGTCCCAAGGCTGTAAAGGACGTCATTACTACGGTGGATGGTACGGAGATAGCCTCCGGGCCAGTAACGCATACCACTCAAGAGGTGACGCTAGTAAGTCAAGATGGACACCATGAGAAGATCGTGTTCGATGTGATCAAGGCCCCTCAGTTTCAGATTATTCTAGGAATACCTTGGTTAGAGAAACACAATCCTCTGATCGATTGGCGAGCAAGAACGGTCCAGTTTCCAGAATGTGTCTCTACTTGTCACCCTCCACCTGGTGTTGCACTGGCCGCAATTTCTTCAGAGACTCCCCAGTTACCTCCCGAATACCTAGAATACCAAGATGTTTTCCGGAAGGATCAGGCTAACTCTCTACCTCCTCATAGGTCTTATGACTGCCAGATAGACCTGATACCTGGATCTACTCCTCCTTGTAGTAGAATTTATGCCCTCACCGAGCCTGAGAACCTTCACCTTCGACAATACCTGGATCAATACCTGGCAAATGGGTTTATTCGTCCTTCCAAGTCCCCTGCTTCTTCAGCTTTGTTCTTCGTTCCAAAAAAGGAAGGAGACCTTAGAACTTGTATCGATTATCGCTCCCTGAACCAGATCACCGTTAAGAATAGATATCCGTTACCTTTGATCCCTGAACTCCTGGACCAAGTCAGAAAAGCATGCATATATACAAAGCTGGATCTTAGAGGAGCTTACCACTTGGTACGAGTAAAAGAGGGCGATGAATGGAAGACGGCCTTCCGCACCAAGTATGGGCTATTTGAATATCAGGTCATGCCCTTCGGACTTTGCAATGCCCCGGCCGCCTTTCAATATTTTATGAACGATGTCCTCAGAGAGCTCATAGATGTATGTGTTGTTGTTTACATTGACGACATCCTCGTTTATTCTTCATCGGAATCTGAACATCGGAAACACGTGAAAATGGTCCTCGAAAGATTGCGTCAACACAAACTTTTCGCTAAGTTGGAAAAATGTGTTTTCAACGTGACTGAAGTTGAATTCTTGGGATTCATATTATCACCTGGCGGAGTGCGTATGGATTCAAAGAAGGTCGATGCAGTTCTCAAATGGCCATCACCATCCTCTGTAAAAGGTGTGCAAAGCATGTTAGGCTTCGCTAACTTTTACCGCAGGTTTATCCCCGAATTCTCTCGAATAGTCCAGCCCATCACTGCCTTGTTAAAGAAAAACAAACGTTTTGAATGGTCTACCGAGGCGGAACAAGCTTTCCAGGATTTGAAGACTAAATTTATCTCTGCACCAATCTTAAAACACCCTCGCCCCGAACTCCCCTACATCGTGGAAACTGATGCTTCAAGCCTTGCCATGGGGGCAGTTCTATCACAAAAGGACCCGGTAACCAATCAGTTGCATCCCGTGGCATTTTGGTCCCGCAAATTCTCGCCTCCTGAAATCAATTACACGATTACTGACAAGGAACTTCTGGCTATCAAGTCTGCCTTTAAGGCTTGGCGGCATTATCTGCTGGGGGCCCGACACACCGTTACTGTGATTACGGATCACCGAAACCTGCAATATTTGAAGACCGCAAAAGCCCAATCCTCTAGACAACTCCGTTGGGCATTATTCTTTGCCGAGTTTGACTTCATAATTACCTACCGACCTGGTACAAAGAACGGTAAAGCCGATGCCCTTTCTCGGATGGGAGTGGAAGAACACTTGGTCAACCCTAAACCTGTACCAATCATTCCCGAACAAAGAATTCTGGGTGTAATCGCCACAGAATCCATAGAGGAAGTTAAGGATAAAGCCAGGCAACTTGTAACTCCAGCAGACATACAGAATTGGCATCTGCAGGGAAAGGACTTTGCAGTAAAGGACAACTTATTGTATTTCCAAGAACGATTATACCTACCCAGCACAGATTTACAGAAAAAAGTAATCTCTTGTTATCACGACTCTTTAATGGAAGGTCATCCCGGTATAGCCAAGACCTCAGAAAAGATCAAGCGCTACTTCTGGTGGCCATCTTGGAAAAAAGATATCAGAGACTTTATAATGTCCTGTGGAGTATGCGCCCAAAACAAGAGTCAAAAGGAAAGGCCAGCAGGCCTCTTACGCCCTATTGACATCCCACCTCGCCCTTGGCATACGCTTTCTATGGACTTCATCACCGATCTACCTCCATGCTCCGGATACAATACGATTCTAGTAATCGTGGACTTATTCTCCAAGATGGCGCATTTCATTCCGCTCAAAGGCTTGCCAACAGCAGCAACTCTGGCCCGAGAATTTCTCGAAAACATCGTTCGACTGCACGGTTTTCCTTCGGTTCTAATTTCGGATCGAGGTAGTCAATTTATTTCTCATTTTTGGCGAAGTTGCTGTCGGTCGGCTCAAATTGATGTGAGACTATCGACCAGTCACTACCCTCAGACCGACGGACAAACCGAGAGGACCAATCAAACTCTGGAACAGTATTTACGCTGCATGCTGCAACAAACTGAAAAAACTTGGAAAGATATCCTTTGGATAGCCGAGTATGCCTACAATAACTCTGTCCATTCGGGAACTGGGAAAACCCCGTTTTTTCTTTTGTACAGCAGTCACCCTCGAACCTCGGAGTTGGATCCCCTCCAAGATCTTGAAACACCAGCAGTAGACTACCTGCATTCTACAATCACCCAAGCCTTTAAGGAAGCTGTTTCTCACCTTCAAAGGGCTAAAGAACAATACAAGAAAGGAGCAGATCAACATCGGAAGGAAGCCCCTCACTATCAAGTAGGGGATCAAGTCTGGTTATCCACCAAATATCTATCTCTAAAAGGGCCACGCACATTCAACCCAAGATACCTTGGTCCCTATTCCATCACTACCATAGTAAACCCAGTAGCGGTCAAGTTGGACTTGCCCCCGCACATGAAGATACATCCGGTCTTCCACGTCTCTCTATTAAAACCCGTGCAACCTCAAACCCGACTAACCAAATCTCCAAAACCTATCCTAGTGGATGGAGAACTCGAGTTTGAAGTCAAAAGCATTCTGGACTCCAAGATCTCCAAATCTAAACTATTCTACCTAATTGACTGGAAAGGCTACGGCCCCCCAAGAGAGATCCTGGGAACCTGCTGAATATGTCCACGCTCCTCGCCTAATCAAAAGATTTCACCGAACATTTCCTGACAAGCCAAAACCCCCGGAGAAGCCCGGTTTGGGAGGGGCCTTGAGGGGGGGTACTGTCATGGTCTCTGCTTCCAAAAGGTCAGGGTTTTCCCAACTCCCTTGGAAGCAGATCCATAACCCAGGTTCCGAGTGCCAACCAGTCCCAATTGGGACCTTTTGGACCCAGTCCTGGCGCCAGTGGCACCAGGCTCATAAATATGCCCAGTCCCAGCGCTGGAAGCGCCGGGCTCATAATGCTTGGGTGGACTTACCTTCAGCAGACCATGCTGCTTACTTGCCTGCCAGTTGAGCCTCTGATCCTCTTCTGTTTGGAACTACTTTTCCTGTTGGGTGGGGCTGGAGCCACTCCCTAGATTCAGAACACTGGAACTCTTCTGGAAGGCAGGAACTCTTTTCTTACCAGGAACTCTTTTCTTACTTAGGCGTGGCTGTGGAAGGAGACACCTAAGCACTACAGGAGGCTATTTAAACCACACCCGGTGGATGAATCTTGCTTTGCGTTATTCTGCAACCTCTGCAGCAGAACGCTCATCGTGTCTTCTGCATCCGGTCCTGGGCCTAAGGAAAAAGGCTTACCATCCTGAATCCAGTCTTCAGCAACACCTATAAAGACAAGAAAGAACAGGTTAGCATTCCGGCATCTGAAAGGCAAAGGCTTACCTACTCTTCGTGCGCTCCGGAGGTCTTCACACTGCATTCCGGAATCTGAAAGACAAAAGTTTACCAACTCTTCGCACGCTCCGGAGGCCTTCGGCGCTGCATCCCGCATCTGAAAGACAAAACAAGGTGCGTTTAAAGACATTGGGGAACTTTAATACTCACGTGCCATTACTCCTTTCCACATCTAATCCAGTGGGTATTCCGGCACCCTGCAGCCGCTCCGAACTCGTACCTGCAAAATAAAAAGACAGTTAGAGCGCATAGTGAAGCAGGCAACAAGTGCTTACTTACGTGCTTCCAGGCGCTTCTATTCATCACACGGGCTCCATCTTCAACTCACTTCAGCCCGTCATCCGCCATCGCCGGAACCCTGCAAAACAAGAGACATCATTACTAAAGACTTTAAAGACATTTGAATGACTCGAAACTTACCGTTCGTGCAGTAAACGACGGACAGCAGTCCTCTGAAGTCAAGAGGCCTGCGCTACCTATCCAGTGAAGAAACTGGTTACAGCACCCTGCCCCGAGGCAGATGGAGAGCTCGGCATTCACTTACCTAAGGTGAGAGCGTTAACCTTTGGGGGTCTACAGGAGAGGAGAAGAGGAAAGAGATAGGGACACCCCAATAACCCCAGTTCATTAACCCCATATTTTCTATCTGCAGACATCTTACTCTACACGTCAGGCATACAGTGCACAGAGGTCCAGCCCAAAGAGCCACCTGGGTGCTACACATCACCTTTGAAGATACGGTAGTCGCCCAGTCAAGACCGGCGCCTCTGCGAGAATCAGGTGAGCGTTACAGTGCCTTTGATAAAGCCAAGATTAAGGCCCGGGAGAAACATCTAAAATATTATATGATTTATCCTGCCATCTTCAGAGTTGTGATTGATGGATGTCTACACTCCTTTACTGACAATAAATCTGCTGAGGCATTTTTAACAGACCTGGATGCACATCCTATGGATGGGATGTCTTCTGAAATGTCAAGGGAAAAAAAGGAAGGTCTGGAATGCTATAAATGGATGAGGGATTTGGATCTGGAATTTACCTGACTTTGTTATGGCTTACTTTCCTTTATGTTTGAATTCCTATTATCATACTTTTTATTTAAACTTATAATTATAATGATAATTTAGTTTTAACTTTAATTATGCATCTTAAAATTGCTGCTGTGAAAAAGCTGTTTTTTAAAACCTCTTAGAATGTTTTAATTCTAGTTGGAAACAAACAATGTTAACTTGCGAGCGAGCTCTAGTCTTGAAACTAAGGAAAGCACCTTCATACGTCTTTCCTGACGCTGGAAACACATGATATGACGTGCGTTCGTGTGAGGGAGCACTATACTGAAAGTTAGATACAAGTGAAGAGCGGCAGAGTATGATCACCGATATGGCGGCAGAATGTGTAACAAAGAAGATGCATTACGGAATATGGCGTACGCGTGAGAAGCTGCGTGATCTTTATTTATTAACATCGATGCCTCTACGTATTAACCGACTGCTGGGGATACACTCGCAGGTACTATTATTGAACAGGGCGGTTCAGTGCATTTTCGCATTGACGTGACTCTGGCAATTAATGGATGTAATGGATATCTCTACTCAGAGCGAATTGGGCGCATCAGCAGAATCTTTTATGAATGGCGTGCCCGCTCTTGGCTGGTGTTTTGCCTATGTCTGTTGGGGATCCATGATGTTGTAAATGGGCTTCACCAGGCACAGATGCGCATCTTTAGAGATCAGCGCCAAGAGGGTGCCCACTGAAAAACGACTTAAGGCCGCGTACATGGATTATGAAAATATATATGCATTTTTGTGTGCTGTATCGGGATCGCTTCATTCTAATGTTCTGTCCTTTAATGTGAAGACAGTGTAATGAGGATAGCATGCTGAATGTTCATAGAAATCATACTATGGCCATTTGGATGCTTACAGCAGAGAGAGTGGATTATACATTATGGCATTATTCTCCATATGTAAATGCTATGGGCTGAAGTCACTGCTTAGCATGAATGAATATGACAGCTATTGTGTCAATCAACGTGAGCTAGTGGTGGCACCTAACACAGAATATATGGTCAGCAGATACTGACATGCATTTGACTAAAATGAGCATGCAGAGACTAGTATGGTACTCATAACTGGTTAGGCTTGCTGAAGCTGCTTGTTCCTTATTCATGGCTTTCCTGGTTGGGCATCCACTGGAGATGATAAATAAACAGAATCATACACGAAGTTAAATGAATGGGATGTGTTTATCTCTGGACTGCTGTAGGCTGCTCCCTCACTTGCCAACTGACTGCCTATATTGGTTGGAATTGCTCTCACTGTATTAGGGCTATGTTTCAAATTAGAGGCGCGTCGTGAAGTTAATGTGATGGCATAATTCGAAAGAATAGTTTGGTGCAGAAGGGTATGGAGGCCAAATGAACACCAGGAACTTCATGGAAGGATATAACTTTGAAGAGGAAAGGATTGAATTATTTAGCTTGCCCTTAAGCAATGAAACTACATGTGTTGGTAGTATTGATACAAAGACTTCATTTGGTTGATAGCTGAATGAAGTGCAGATTATTCATGGGGTTTGGAGAATAAAGATCTTTAGGCAACTTAGTTGAGTTGGTAAATACGGAAGGTGGGTATGGTTGTCTAATATGAGTTGATTTGTTATGTAATATAAATACTACTACAAGAGATATGATAAGGATAACGGAGGGTATTATGGGAAGGTGAGGATATTATATCTGAACTAGTTTGGAGAACCTGTATATGAGAGTTAGTAAGGTCATAACAAGGTAGACATAGGAACATGATATGTAGATCTCTTTTTTTTTAATGTTTATGAGAGTGGGATTTTGAAATGAGATGATACTTAATTGATTTCTTATGAATATATGTCCATTTGGTTGGGAATATCTTTAAGAAACCTCATTAAGTATGGAGAGTTATTATTTTGATTGGGGATAATGGTTTCATTTTTGTTATACTACAGTAGATTGATGCTAATTACAAAACGGGGAGTTTGGCTATTGGGATTATAAGCTGGGAAGTATAATGATAAGTATGTTTTATTTATTATTTGGGCATGGGTCTTCTGGTGAGTAAGGTTCGGGAAAAAGTATTGATTGTAGATATGCTAGCTCATTTATGGTCCGATGATTAACGGATTATGCATGATGTAAACTCTTATTGTTGGTTTCTAAATGTTTGTCTGTGTTGTATTGTGTTATTTTTTGTATTTTTGTTTCCTCTTTTTCTCTCCTCTCACCTTCCTCGTTGTAATGTGGGTTAATCTAATAGATTTAAAGTGGTATAGCTGCTTAAGGTTGTATTATGGGCAAATTAATGTAGGACACAGAAATATGAATCCGTTGACTTATTTCGTGGAATGTGAAGGGTGTTGGCTGTGCTAATAAACGAAGGAAGGTTATGGCGAGAATTTGGAGAAATAAGGGAGATATCATTTTCCTACAGGAAACGCAATTAAATGAACAGTCTGAATGTTTTTTGACCAGTTCCAGGTATTCACAGGCTGTTTCTAACAGTTATGATTCCAGGTCGAGAGGGGTAAGCATTTTATTTAGAAAAGGTTTGCCAATTAAAATAGGAACAATAAGGAAGGATGACGAAAGTCGTATTTTATTGCTTGATGTACTTTATGATGGTAGGAAAATGACGATTGGGACGGTATATGCTCCATGTTTCGAACAGTTTTTTACTGTGTTGAGTGATCTGCTGAATGAAATGGAGGGTGATGATATAATTTTGGAAGGCGATTTTAATGTGGTCATGAATAGCAAGCTAGACCGAAGATCAGACTGTAGATATAATAATGAAAGGGTAAGTGAAGAGCTTCAGGCTTTCGTGTTTAAATATGGATTAGTTGATATATGGCGGGAAATACATCAGGGAGGGGAAGAATAGTCTTTTTATTCTCCAGTTCACAATTCATACTTGAGGATTGATTATTTCTTTATTAGTAATACATTGGTTAGTCAGACGTTGGGTTCAAGTATCACAGAGAGAGGTATTGCAGATCATGCATTACTTGAAATGCAACTTAATATGAGGGGTACGAGGATAGAATCCAAAAGGTGGAGGATGCAGGCGAGTATACTTAAGGATCCTTTGGTGTTCACAGGATTAGAGATCTTTACTAAGAATTATTTTGAGGAGAATGAAGTTTCGGCAGATGTTAAAACTGTCTGGGACTGCTTTAAGGAAGTGTCGAGAGGTAAACTAATAAGCAAGTCAGCACATGTTAGGAAGGAACATTTGGAGACAATTAAAAAGATGGAGGAGGAGGTTATGGAACTACAGAAGACTTGTGCAATTGTAGACAAGGAATTAAATAGGATGAAATTGAGGAAGCTAAAGGGTGATATGAAGAATTATGTGCAAGAATTGGCGGGGAAAGGACAGTTTTATACCAAACAAAGATTCTGGGAATTTGGGGATAGAAATGGTAAACTGTTGGCCAATAAACTTGGGGGATGATGACTGACACATGTATTACTTCCATACAAACTGATGAAGGGGATATCTTGCTTAGGAATATGGAAAATTGTGAGTATTTTCGGGATTTCTATTTGCAACTATATAGGGAGGAACTCTCTGCTAGGGATGAAGACCTGAATAGCTTCTTTGATAAAGTTAATGTCTCAGAGTTAAATGCTAAAAATAAAGCTAAAGTGGAATCTATGATTGATATTACTGAAGTCCATAATGCAATATTACAGTTGAATGATGGAAAGTCACCGGGGCCAGATGGCTTGGTTTCAGAATTTTATAAAAAGGTTTGTGACTCAGTTGTCACCGATTTTGTGCAGGGTTTTCAATGATTTACTATTGTCAGGGATAATGTGTGAGTCGATGAAAGATGCCCTGATTATTTTAATTCCAAAACCAGACAAGGATCATACAAAATGTGGTAACTATAGACCAATCTCTTTATTGAATGTAGATCTAAAGATCTTTACTAAAATATGGTTGAATCGGTTGATGAATTGTATAGGAGATTTGATTGATGAATTGGAGGTAGGTTTTACTCCAGGTAGATTTGGTTATGATAACATCAGGACTGTCTTACATGTTGTAAATGTACATTATGGTAAAGAATCAAATGGGCTCATAAGATTCTTTGTTGCTGAAAAAGCCTTTGATAGAGTTAATTGGAAATTCCTGAAATTCACACTGTTGAACCAGTGTTCATGCGGATTATTGACTGTATTCATTATGATGTTAAGGCAAAAGTGCTTGTTAATGGATTGATTTCCAGGTTGTTTCCCTTGTCTAAGGGTACTAGGCAAGGGTGCCCCTTGTCACCATTTTTATTAAATTTGGCTTTGGAACCGTTAGCAGCATATATTAGACAGTGTAAGGAAATTAGGGGACTTTGTGTTGGGAGCACAGAAGTTAAGATTTTGTCTTATGCGGATGATATGATTCTTCTTTCAAATCCAGAGGTATGTGGGCCCCTGTTGAAGCAAATGTTTGAGGAAGTGGGAAGATTATTGGGACATAAAGTGAATTGGGATAAAACTGAAAATGTTCCGTTATCTGAGATGTGTGATAAAGTATTCTGAAATCCTGGAATTGCAAATGTTCCCGTAAGGGGGTCAAATATTTAGGTATGCAAATAATGGGTGATCTCAATAAAATTGTTCAATATAACATTGATAAAGTAATGGAAAGAATGGTAATATCAATTAAAAGATGGGAGAGATTGAACCTGAATGTTTGGGCAAAAATTAATGAAATTAAAATGGTTCTATTACCTAAGATATTGTACATTATACAGTCAATACCTCTATTAGTTTTGAAGAAACAATTTTTGAAGATCGATAACGTATTTCAAGCTTTTTATGGGGAATTGGTAAAAGACCTCGTATCCCAAAATATATATTATTTCAGGATGTTAAGGAGGGTGGGTTTCGCTACCCTGATTTGATTAAATACTATAAGGCCTTTTTACTCAAGAAAAGTTCACATTATTATGATAAAGAGACAGTTAAAAGTCCAATTTGGTTACGCATAGAGAGGGAGATATATACTCCTTATCATTTGGATAATATTTACAAAATGGGAAAGCTGTTGAATAAGAGACTAAAATGACAGTCGATAATAGCGACTAGGCAGGTTCTGATGTCATGGTTCAAGGAGAATGGCCAAAGGTTTGGTTTCAGTGGTGATGCATCTATATGGCATAATGAGACGTTACAACTTAATAACAGATGTCTGCATTGGCAGAGCTGGATTAGGAAAGGTATATTAAAACTAAGTGATTTACTAGATGGAAACAGGTTATTGCAATTTGAGGAACTGCAGGATAAGTATAACTTGGGAGGGAGGGAGGGAGAGGAGTAGATATATGGATCTGATTTTGTTAATTAATCTGAGGATGAATATGATTAAAAATGCATTCGAAGGGAGACCAGAGATTTGTAAGCTGTTGATTGGACAGGAATGCAACGTATGTACATATATGTGTTTCATGCCTATGGAAGTGGGTTATAAAAATGCATGGAATAAACTAAGGGATACTTGGTCAAATTATGTTTATGTGGTTGTATCGGAGGAGGAATGGAGAGAATGGAGAGATATTCTTAAAGTTGGTATGAATTTCAAGTTTGGATATGAATCTACGTCTAATTAGGCAGAAGGTAGTTGGTAGGATTTATTGGACACCAGTAAAGATGTTTAAATTTAAGCAGAGGACAGATGAGACTTGCTGGAGTTGTGGAAGGAATAGAGGGACATTATTACATTTACTTTGGGAGTGCCCGAGAGTACAGGTATTTTGGAAGGAAGTTATTGATAGAATAGAAATGACTTTTGGCCTACTCATTCAGAGGTTGGCTGCGAATGTGATTTTGTTACTACATAAAGGGAGGTGTGTAAACACTAGGAAACATAATATCTGGATAGATAAAGCTATGATGGTAGCGATTAAGCTGATTCTCAGGGACTGGAAGACTAGAAAGAAGCCTATTGTGGAGGATTGGTTAGTGGAATTGCAGATTTTGTCTAAATATGAAAAGATCTCGTTGAAGGATAAAGATAGAGAGGATGGTTATCTTTCATTATGAGGCCAGTTTAATACCTTATATGAATAATGAAGTAGTATGGTGGAAGAAGGGAAGGGAGGGAGAGGAGTGAGAAGACTTCTCTAATTTCTTTTTTCTCTCTTTCCTTCTTTATTGTTTAATGTGATGTGTTGTGTGTTTAGCTGTAGGATACTATATTATCTTTCTTCTATTATTCACATAGGATGATAGTGTACTAGTATTTTTTAAGAGAGGGTAAATAAAATTGGTTCTGTTGTTATTGTTTATAATAGTTCTTGTTGGTTTGGCTTATTAGACCTGTGTGATGAATCTGTATTTTGATGAAAATCTAATGAAATAAAAAAAGAAAAAAAAGAAAGAGGCTGTTGCAGTAGTCCAGCCTAGAGAAGACCAGAGCTCTGAAGACATTGAGCTTCTGGGGGAAAGCGAAAAAAGGAAGAATACCTCTGAGGAGGTGCAGCTGATAGTTTGACTTCTTAGAGACGTCAGAGATGTGAGGAGATGGTGGAGTCGAAGATGACACCAAGGTTCTTAGTGTAACGCTCACCTGACTCCCACGGAGGCGCTGGCCTGGTTCACGCTGCTGTGACCTCTTCTAAGGTGACACTTGCTTGGCTTCCAGGTAAGTTTTTTGATAAGAGGTTCCCCTTGTGTCCATGCATTAATGTACTAATGCTAGTGTCATTTTCCGCATAGGGGCCGGGGTATGGAATGCCGGGGAACAGGCACCGACCCGAGATGAGAGGTGAAATCCTTGTAGAAATCAGGTAAGTCTTTAATGAGCGGTTTTTGGTAATGTCTTTTCATTCGCTCATTAACGCTGATGTCTCTTTTTCCCCTTAGGGGCCGGGGTCCGGAAATGCCAGGATGCGGCGAGGACCCGAAATGAAGAGGGAATGAATCAACAGGTAAGTCTTAACATGGAGATTTAGCTTTCCTTATTCCCTTCTCTCTCTCACCTTTTGTTCTTGTCTTTTTCTCCCTAGGCGCTGGGGCGTGACTGCGAATCCGGATGATCGCTGCTGAACATGGAGGCGCCCTGTAAAGGTGAGTGGAATGCGGCGCTGCAGCGATCGACGCGATGAGCTTTTAAATAAAAGTCTTCCTTTTCAGGATTGTCGGCGAGATGTCTCCGGGATGCGGATTTAGCAGGTAAGGACTTTTCCTTCTTCTGTTCTCTTCTTCTCTTCCTTTGCAGGTGATCCAGGATGCTGGCAGGCGTGGCAGAAGTCAGGATGCAGGAGCAGACACGGTGAGCGTCCAGCTGCTAGATGCAGAACAACGCGAAGCACGTGTGGCTGTTCGGGTCGGGTTTAAATAGCCTTGGAAGAAGTTCCAGGTATGTATCCTTCCTCCAATCAGGTATGTATCCTTCCCGGACCACGCCCGGATGGTAAATTAGTCCCACAGGTAAAGTAGTTCCTTTCAGGCCTCAAGGAGGTCGGGATCCTGCAGCATGGTCTGCATCAGGTAAGTGCACCCAAGCACTCCCATAATGAGCCTGGCGCCTATGGCGCCAGGACTATTGTCTTTTATAAGCCTGGCGCCATAGGCGCCAGGACACTGTCCAAAGGGCCCCTATATGGGGTTGCTGGGTCCTTCCCTGGGGACTAGATGACCGTTTTCGGGGACGCAGGGCTTGAACCGGCTCCCCGGGAGCGGGCATCATGACAGCACTCCCCCCCAAGGCCCCTCCCAAGGTTGTTCCCTCCGGGGGTTTTGGTTTGTCTGGGAAGAGTCGGTGGAATTTCCTGACTAATCGAGGTGCATGCACATGGTCGCTGGGTTCCCACGACCTCTCCTGAGGTCCGTACCCCTTCCAATCAATTAGGTAGAACAGTTTTGACCTAAACATTTTTGAGTCTAAAATGTTCTTCACTTCGAATTCGGGCTCCCCATCTATTAGAATAGGTTCTGGAGGTTTGAGTAGTCGGGTTCCAGGTACCACTGGTTTCAGAAGTGACACATGAAAAACAGGGTGAATTCGAATACTAGCTGGTAAATCAAGTTTAACAGCCACTGGGTTAATTATTGCCGTAATAGAATAAGGTCCCAGATATTTTGGGTTAAAAGTTCGAGGCCCTTTGAGTGGTAAATGTCTGGTAGCTAACCACACTTGATCCCCAATCTGATACGGAGGTGCTTCACTCCGATGTAGATCAGCATTCTCCTTGTATTTTCTCTTGGCTTGTTGTAAATGTGTAGTTGCCGCTTTGAAGGCTTGGGTAATTGTATAATGCAGATGTTCTACTGCAGGCATTCCGAGGTTCTGAGGTGAGTCAAGGTTTGAGGTTCGAGGGTGATGCCCAAACAAAGTATAAAAAGGACTGTGGCCAGTTCCAGAGTGTACCGAATTATTATATGCGTATTCGGCTATCCAAAGAATGTCTTTCCAGTTGCTTTCAGATTGCTGTAACATACACCGTAAGTACTGCTCAAGGGTCTGATTTGTCCTCTCGGTCTGACCATCGGTCTGAGGGTGGTGACTGGTTGATAATCTTACGTCGATCTGCGCCATTTGACAACATTTGCGCCAGAAGTGGGAAATGAATTTGCTTCCCCGGTCAGAGATTAGTATAGATGGGAATCCATGTAGCCGAACAATATTTTCGAGGAATTCTTTGGCTAGGACAGAAGCTGAAGGTAAACCTTTCAAAGGAATAAAGTGGGCCATTTTGGAAAACAAATCCACAATTACCAGAATAGTATTGTACCCCGAACAAGGAGGCAGGTCCGTAATAAAATCCATTGATAGGGTGTGCCAGGGTGCTGGCGGTATGTCTAGAGGTTGAAGGAGACCGGCTGGTCTTTTCTTTTGACTTATATTTTGGGCGCAAACACCACAGGACATCACAAAAGATTTAACATCTTTTCGCCAAGAGGGCCACCAAAATTGTCATTTCACCTTTTCCTCTGTCTTGGCAATACCGGGGTGTCCCTCTATTAATGTATCATGATAACCGGAAATAACTAGTTCGTGTAACTCCTTATGTGGCAGGAATAAGCGTCCTTGGAAATAAGGTAAACCATTATCTATGGTAAAGTCTGATCCCTTTTGTATCCAATCCTGTAAGGTTGTAGGGTCCAGGAGTTGTTTCACTCTGGCTTGAATGTCTTCAAGCGTCTGTAACAAAGTCATGCCTAGAATCCTCTGTTCGGGAATTATTGGTACTGGTTCTGAGTTTGTATCAGATTCTCCCATTCCAATTCGGGATAAGGCGTCTGCTTTGCCATTCTTGCAGCCAGGTCGATAGGTAATCACGAAATCAAATTCAGCGAAAAACAAAGCCCATCGGAGCTGCCGTGATGACTGAGCCTTGGCGGTTTTCAAATACTGTAAATTCCGGTGATCAGTGATCACTGTGATGGTATGTCGAGCACCAAGCAGATAATGCCGCCAGGCTTTAAAAGCGGACTTAATGGCTAACAGTTCTTTGTCCGTGATTGCATAATTAAACTCGGGTGCCGAGAATTTTCTGGACCAAAATGCTACGGGATGCAGTTGGTTGGTTTCGGGATCTCTTTGGGACAGGACAGCTCCCATGGCTAGGCTGGATGCGTCAGTCTCGACGACATAAGGGAGATCTGGACGCAGGTGTTTCAATATAGGTGCGGAGGTAAACTTAGCTTTTAAATCCTGAAAGGCCTGCTCGGCTTCTTCAGACCATTCAAAACGTTTATTTTTCCTCAAGAGTGCAGTAATGGGTTGTACCACGCGTGAAAATTCTGGGATAAACCTGCGATAGAAATTGGCAAAGCCGAGCATGCTTTGAACCCCTTTTACAGAGCTAGGTGATGGCCATTTGAGGATGGCATCCACTTTTCTTGAGTCCATTCGGACTCCTTTGGGTGTCAGGATGAAACCTAGAAACTCGACTTCTGTGGTATGGAAAACACATTTCTCCAATTTAGCAAATAGTTTGTGTTGGCGCAGTTTTTCAAGTACTGCCCTGACGTGTTTTCTGTGATCAGATTCCAAAGAGGAGTACACCGGAATGTCATCGATATATACGACTACACAAACATCGATGAGTTCCCGAAGGACATCATTCATGAAGTATTGGAAGGCAGCCGGCGCGTTACACAATCCGAAAGGCATCACCTGGTACTCGAATAATCCGTATTTAGTACGGAAGGCAGGCAGTTTTCCATTCGTCGCCTTCTTTAACTCGTACCAGATGATAAGCCCCCCGGAGATCTAACTTGGTGTATATGCAAGCGTCCTTCACCTGGTCAAGGAGTTCAGGGATCAGAGGCAGAGGATAATGGTTTTTAACCGTTATCTGGTTCAATGTGCGGTAATTGATACAAGTTCTAAGGTCGCCTTCTTTTTTGGGCACGAAGAACAAAGCCGAGGATGCCGGGGACTTTGACAGGCGAATAAAACCATTAGCTAGGTATTGATCCAAATATTGTCTCAAATGCAGGTTCTCAGGTTCGGTAAGGGCATAAATCCTGCTACAAGGGGGTTGTGCACCGGGCACCAGATCGATTTGGCAATCATACGATCTGTGAGGAGGTAACGTGTTGGCCTGTTCCTTTTGGAAGACGTCCTGAAAGTCTTGGTATTCCGGAGGTAACTGCATGGAGGCAGAGGTTACAGATGCTAGATTAATCTTCAGTTTTTCTGGGTAGCAGGTTTGTGCACAATCCGGGAAGGTTATTCTCTTAGCTCGCCAATCAATTCGAGGATTATGTGTCTCTAACCAAGGGATTCCAAGAATAACCTGAAACTGTGGAGCCTTGATTACATCAAACACAACACCCTCCCGATGGCCGTCGGGACCAATAAGAGTCACCTCAGTAGTGGAATGTGTTACCGGTCCAGAGGCAATTTCAGTTCCATCGACTGTGGTGATGACATCTTTGCTGGTTTTAGGACGGAGAGGGAGGTTAATCCTAGAGACCAATTCACGATCCACATAGTTTCCAATAGCCCCACTATCGATGTATGCCTTTATTGCATGCAACCGCTTAGGCTGTTCTGGATCTACGAGAACCATTGGCACAATGAAATGCGAGGTCTGAGAGTTAGTTTTCAAGCTCGGCAAGCGGACCCCTACGCTTGTCGGGCGGAGTCGTTTCCCGAAACAGAGTCTTCATGGTTTTTATAAGCGGCTCCTACCGCCTTTCGGGGCGGTTTTGCCGGGCAATCTCGTAGAAAGTGTCCAGAATTCCCACAATAAAGACATAATTTTAACTGCCGCCTCCTTTCACGTTCCTTTTGAGTTAAGGGTCCTTTAACCCCTCCAATTTGCATAGGCTCAGAGACATCAACTCCCTTGGGGTTTAGCATGGGTCTTGACCAACACCCAGGTCTCAAACCTGGACCGATCTGCTTTTCTGTTTTGAAGTCTGTGATCCAATTGGACCACTAAGTCTATATACTCTGTGTATTCTTGGGGCGGATTTACAACTTGGGCCAAGACATCTTTAAGTTCTCCGCGTAGACCTCGATAAAACAACGTGACTCTTTTATCCTCTGGCCATCCCGTTTCCACAATTAGTCTATTAAAGGTTGCAATATAGGATAGGAGGTCCTGATTGCCCTGTCGCAGGGATAGAAGTTCGTCATCCAGAGCCTGCCCCTGAGAGTGTTGAGCAAACAACCTTTCCATGCTTGCTTGAAACCCTTGAAAATCACGGAGAATCGGGTCATCTTGAGTAACCAGTGGAACTGACCAATCGGCAGCGCAGCCGCTGAGATATGACAATACAAAGGCTACCTTGGTCTGATCATTAGCGAAGGCCCCAGGTCTGCATAGGAAGTGCAAACGACACTGATTCATGAATACGGCGAATCGTTTGGGGTCCCCAGCAAAGCGTTCGGGTGGGGCCAGCGGCATATTTCCAGGTAGATTAATCTGCACAGGGTTACTGGAAACCACAGGAGCGGGGTTCCCTCCGGAACCGGGTAGAGGAGTTTGCCCAGCTTGACCTTGCAAAAGCTGTCTGGCCAGGTCATCAGTTCTTTCCTTTGATATTATTAATTCCCTCCTGAGGGCATTAGTCTCTTGACGAGCGGCATGTACTTCGGCCCGTAATTCCCCCAGTAATTGGGCCAACTGATCAGTCTCAGAACTTTCCATAGCGCCTGGGTGGGAATTTGTAGGAAGGCTTCGCGTTCTGTAACGCTCACCTGACTCCCATGGAGGCGCTGGCCTGGTTTGCGCTGCTGTGACCTCTTCTAAGGTGATGCGCAGGGTTCGGAAGACTGACTGGACCGGGCCCCCAAATCTGGCTTGTCTGGCTCGCAGAAGTATCCTTCTTCGGGTCTGGAAGGACGAGCTCTCCATCCTGCTTCTGATGCGGGGGCGCGTTGGTATCCAGTTACTTCACTGGATTTTCGGATTGGTGAGAACCAAACTTGCTTGGCTTCCAGGTAAGTTTTTTGATAAGAGGTTCCCCTTGTGTCCATGCATTAATGTACTAATGCTAGTGTCTTTTTCCCCATAGGGGCCGGGGTACGGAATGCCGGGGAACAGACACCGACCCTAGATGAGAGGTGAAATCCTTGTAGAAATCAGGTAAGTCTTTAATGAGCGTTTTTGGTAATGTCTTTTCATTCGCTCATTAACGCTGATGTCTCTTTTTCCCCTTAGGGGCCGGGGTCCGGAAATGCCAGGATGCAGCGCGGACCCGAAATGAAGAGGGAATGAATCAACAGGTAAGTCTTAACATGGAGATTTAGCTTTCCTTATTCCCTTCTCTCTCTCACCTTTTGTTCTTGTCTTTTTCTCCCTAGGCGCTGGGGCGTGACTGCGAATCCGGATGATCGCTGCTGAACATGGAGGCGCCCTGTAAAGTTGAGTGGAATGCGGCGCTGCAGTGATCGACGTAATGAGCTTTTAAATAAAAGTCTTCCTTTTCAGGATTGTCGGCGAGATGTCTCCGGGATGCGGATTTAGCAGGTAAGGACGGTTCCTTCTTCTGTTCTCTTCTTCTCTTCCTTGCAGGTGATCCAGGATGCTGGCAGGCGTGGCAGAAGTCAGGATGCAGGAGCAGACACGGTGAGCGTCCAGCTGCTAGATGCAGAACAACGCGAAGCACGTGTGGCTGTTCGGGTGGGGTTTAAATAGCCTTGGAAGAAGTTCCAGGTATGTATCCTTCCTCCAATCAGGTATGTATCCTTCCCCGACCACGCCCGGATGGTAAATTAGTCCCACAGGTAAAGTAGTTCCTTTCAGGCCTCAAGGAGGCCGGGATCCTGCAGCATGGTCTGCATCAGGTAAGTGCACCCAAGCACTCCCATAATGAGCCTGGCGCCTATGGCGCCAGGACTATTGTCTTTTATGAGCCTGGCGCCATAGGCGCCAGGACACTGTCCAAAGGGCCCCTATATGGGGTTGCTGGGTCCTTCCATGGGGACTGGATGACCGCTTTCAGGGACGCAGGGCTTGAACCGGCTCCCCGGGAGCGGGCATCATGACACTTAGCCTCACAGGAAGGAGCAGGAAGGGGGCCCAGAGTGGGCGGCCAGAGAGAGAGAGAAAAGGAGGGAGCAGGTGTCCCAATAAGGAAGATCTCCATCTTACTGGCATTAAGGCAGAGATCATTGGTGGCACACCATTCCTGAATTGCGGCCAGACAGTCTGGTATGAGAGAAGGAGCAGAGGTGGCTGAGGGGAGCCTGAATGAGAGCTGGGTGTCATCCGCATAACACTGAAAATTGGAGCAGAAAGTAACAATGCAGTGGGCAAGAGGTGCCAGGTAGTGGTTGAAAAGCCAGGGAGAAAGGTTAGACCCCTGGGGAAAACCACAAGTAGAGAGAGATGATTCTGGCAGAGGGAAGAAAAGAGAGAGAGAGAGAGTGAGAGAGAAAGAGAGTCGCAGTGATTGCGAAAGAGTTCCGAAGAAGGGCTAGTAGCATCCAAGTGGATGTTCAGGTCTCCAAGGAGAAGTTGAGAGGTAGAGTAAAAGAGGGGCGGGGAGAGAGATCAGCCTACTCCGAGAGGAAGAGGACCGCCTGTAGATAGTGGCCACAGTGAGAGAGAGAGGACAGGAGAGCTAGAGAGCCTGCAGACTAGGCATTCAAAGGAGGAGCAGTGCTGCATTGGAATGATGGAAGCAGGGATCCACTCCTGGAAACCAAGGCTACACCCCCACCAGGACGGTTGGTTCTGGGTTTGGTGAGGATCATGTAGCCATTTGGAAGGAGAAAGTCGAAACCTCTGACAGATCTGGCCATGAACCAAGACTTGGTGAGACCTAGTACATCCAAATCAAGCTCTTTCAGGAGACAGCAGATGTCAAAGGAATATTTGACAGCTGAATAAAAGTTGAGAGTAGTGATGTGGAGCAGCAGGCTGCCACATTTGAAGGACTTCCGCAGAGGGGTACAGGCCAGAAGTACGCCCTGTGGAAGTGTTGGAGGTGCCCAAGGATGGGCAGAGGAGGAAGGAAGAGAAGGCAGGGTAGTCAGAGTGGAAGAAGAGCGTGCCAGACTGATGACTGAGGAAGGAGGCAACAAGGAGGCCAGAGAAGCAGCAGGGGGTGCCTAAGAGGTGGCTGAGGAAGGAGGTGGCAGAGGAGCCAGAGAGGAGTAAGAAGGGATAGCAGGAGAGGAAAGGAAGTTGATAAGGCACGGGAAGCAGCTATCAAAAAGGAGGGGATTGGCCTGAGGGACCTGGACCAAGACAGTACCATTTAAGTAGACATTAATGATGGTCTTAGAGGTGTGGGAGAAGAGGAAAAAGGAGAGAGAACCGAAACCACAGGAGGAGGCCGGGGGGTTCATAGGCCTGGATAGGGAACAAAAAAGATGATGTCGGTCATGGTCTGTCTGGATGAAGCACTAGTATAGGTATCAGCGATATGGTGGCATGGGTTGGAGACCAGGATGTCCGTTTTCAGATTCTTCCTGACAGACTTCGTGAGAGGGATAGGATAGTCGATAGAAAAGCAGTTAGAGAAGATAGGTGAGACAGAGAGCACAATATGTGGATGCAGGGAGGAAAGAGAGGGGGAGAGTGGAGCCCAAGCAGGGGCGGGGGCTTACGCAGGGGGCAGACAGGAGGTAGGCACAAGGAGCAACACGAAAGGGAGGGGAGCACAGCAAGGAATAAGAGTAACAGACCTGCAAAATCAGATGCAATACAGAACCAACAGAAAAGCACAGAGTACAGCAGGTAACCTAGAAGTTAAGAATGCAGGCAATGCAATGTAATGCCAAAACGTCAAAACCGTGGAGAACAACACAATAATAAAAACTGTAGTGAACACCACAAAGTCAATACCATCAACAAGGCACAGAACACATCAGGAACCTAGAAGAAAGAAGGCAGGCAATGCAATTTAATGCCAAAACCGTGGAGCACAACACAGTGTTGATACAGTACACAATATATCAATATGCCAAGTCCCATACCGCATTGATAGTTATCTCTCCTTCAAAACATGCATAGCAAAGGAAACCCAGACAGCGGAGTTGTTGCAGTGCTGTCCCTGCAGTATGCAAGCTATGTGGAAAGTCTGTTCTCCTTGCATATCCTTGTGCTGTGTGAGGAGGAGGAGGCACCAACAAAAACTCCACTGTCCCACAGACCGGCCGCAAAGTTGTTGCAGAGTTGTCTCTGCAGTCTGTAAGCTACGTGGAGAGTCTGTTCTCCTTGCCTATTATTGTGCTGTATGTGGAGGAGACGGCACCAACAAAAACTCCATTGTCCCGTGGAGCGGCCGCAAAGTTGTTGCCGAGATATCCCTGCAGTCTGCGCAGTCTGTGCCAACCGAGAAGACCAAAACTCCACAAGGTAGGACACACTGGGCTGCGCTGAACAACTGCCTTTGTTGTTGTTTCCATTAGGAAAATAAACTCCACAGGAGTATATGTGTGGCAACTTTGACTTCACAATCAGCGCTTTTTCATGAGAGTGACTGGGGGCTGTGCCTTGGAGCTCTTGCGTGCAGCAGTATATTGGTAATAGCAGCAATCAAGAGACAAGAGTAAAGTTGTTCAAATTCTCTGTGAATTTTTTCCCGTGCTCAGGGGGAGTGTTAAGAGTGTTCCATGTGCTCAACGGAAATCATGGGTAGATCACTGCGCAGCAAATCCCGTGTGGGGGATACCATTTGTCGTCATCCTGCGGCACCCGTAGCCTGTGCCACTGCCAACGCTGCCAATGCAACACTGTTGCCTCAGTCGGCAGGAATCCGGTTACATGAGGATAGCCTGGGGGAACAAGAGGGGCGCTCTTCTTCGGTGCACAATGCTGAAGTAATTACATACACACAAGTTCTGGCATCAGAGTCCTTTCTAACAACTATTGACCCATTGGCCAGCATGTCCGTACTGCCTTTGAGCAAGGAAAAAATGCTCTCCGATAAGGTGCAGGCTGTGCGTTTTGACCTTACTCAACCTGGAATCAAAGAGAGGTCCCCTATCCCGGGTGAATCCTTTCTGCGGTTATGTAATGACATTGAGGTCTCCAACCACCTGCGTGGTGAACGCAATCTCAGAAATCACGCAATTAATAAAGCCACTGATCTATCCCATCGCAGGAGGGTTTCTTTATAGATAAAACATTTGGGATGCGTAGACAATCTAACATTCTGCCGAGTGTTGATATGTTGGGTCCTGCATCTATTTCCGCATTTCATCTTGTTTTGCAATCATTGCTTTGATTATATGACAATATTAAGGACATTGTAACCACGAATGCGGCAACACTTAATGCAGTGGAGTCATACATTCTCAAAATGAATAAAGTGTCTAATAAAGACAGTCTTGAAGAACCTGATTTTACGGACAGTGAAGATATTTGGCCACTTGTTGGTGCGGACGTTGCTCTTGCCGTGAATCCTGTCCGTAATTCACAAATGCCAAACACCCCCTCTGTCTTGGTTGAGCTAGCTTCGAGATTAAGTGTCTCACCTGTCCTTTTTGATTCTCCTGTGCTCGTACTACCAAATGCTCCGGAGATTAATGAGAGCATTGCAAGAGCTGAGGCGTAGGGTTGCAAGATTCAAGAGGGTGATCCCAACAAACAACCCAATAGGACAAATAACAAAAAGAGGAAAATAAAAAATATGCCAGCTGCAAAGAACCAACGTTCCTCTTTAAAACAAATTTACGCCAATTGCCAGCCAATGATAGTATGACATACTCAACCCTAACCCTCGCCTGATTAAGGCCTTATCATGGAATGTGTGTGGTTGGGCAATCCTTTATCAGACCTTTTGCACCTCAGCTAGTCTGAGGGATTGTAATATACTTATGTTGCAAGAGACTATGCTGACGAGGCACTGTGATCTTCAGGGGTACCACACTTACTCTAGCTTGGCTATTTTTGCTGATCCGGGCAGGCCTAGTGGGGGTCTGATCATTGCAATTGATAAATCTCTCGAACTGGGAGCAGAGTTGATATACTCAGATCATTCCCTCTTCGCAGTTGCCATTTCAACTAGCTGCACTAATGTCAAGCTACTGCTGGTCAACATATACTGGAACCATGCCAGACAGTCCATGAAGTCTATACATTCAGTTCTAACTTCACTGTTTGAGGGCTAGCTTATTAATGGTCTTTCTCACTCGATTATATTGAGTGGTGATTTAAATTCTAATTGTAATGAGAACATTCAATCTGACCAACAGAATGTCCTGCTCCCTGAATATCAACATTATGAGGGGTAGTGACTGGCATTCTTTTCTGAATAAATGGGAACTGTATTTGCTCCATTATTTACCCCTAGATGAGATTCCTATCTATACATGACATAGGAGTTCTCACCATTCACAGATCGACTACATCTACATGTCCACCATGGTTAAACTTTGCTCTGATCCATGTCAATTAGTTTACTTTAAAGCTGAACATCATCCGGCTTTGGTTCTTTTGGTTGATTTACCTCACAATGTACATGACTCTTTCTCACCTGCAGTCTTTATCTCATTGGAGGGAGGAGGTGGGAGACTCAGATGGGACTACAGACTTTGTAGTAAGTTCATACGTTCTATGTTTAAACTGACCGAGGAGGTGGGCTGGGGAAAGGCCTCTACCCCTATCAGTGCAGAAATGCTTTATGGTTTCTCCAGTATTGTTGGTGTTTGCATTCAACATCTGATTGACACTCAAAAAGTCCATTCCAAGAAAAATCATACTCATCAGTTTGATCCTTTGATCGCTAATTCTAAATGGACTCTAAGAAATTCCCTTAAACAACTGGCCTCCAATTCCAATATGGCCACCGAGCAGGGAGCATCGTGAATGATGCTCCCCTGAACCTCAGGACCGAAACAGGGTTTAGAAAGCAAAGTTTCGCCCTCCCCATGTGCAGGAAAAGAAAAACATTCCCCTGAGAGTGGGAAGCTCGGAGGTGACAGGCTGAGACCGCGACGCACAGCTAACTAAATAAAGACTCCACAAAGGCGGCAGGGCTGAGCTCTGTGAGGGACGGCCCAGCCCAGCCCAGCGCAGCAATGGGCACCAAGATGGAGATATGCAGGACGAGCAACCTGACTCCTCCAAACACTGGTCGCGGCCCACACGGAGGAGCGCAGGAGCAATGTTCAATTGAAGGAGGGAGTCGGGAGGAGGCGCTTTTCGGCCCTCCTACAAGGAGAAGGCCAACGAGGTAGTGTCAGCCACGTGGGAAGGCGGCAAGCAGAAACCGCAGTGCACAGGCGGCAATATTGGGTAGGTGCCTACCCGTGCCCGGCCACAAGGAGGGAACGCAAGAATTCCAGAGAGTGGTGAGGTTGCCCAGGAGGGGGCAGGCCCCAGCTCTGGTTGGGGGGGAACTTGGAGAGGGCCATCACATACTGCCTGCACCCCAGCCCCGTTAAACAAGGCCCCCCTCCCACCGGAGAAACATCACGGATGCAGGCACCCTCCATCGGGACTGCAAACAGGCCAGTGGATTCATAGCTCCCAGGAAGCCGGTGGCACTGGCGGAGCAGGAGCAACGCTGAGCTGGGGGTCGGGGGAGGTGAGCTGGAGCTCCCGTCTATCGGCTACCAGGCTCAGGGACCTGAATACTGAGAGCCTCGAGTTGACCGGCAACGCTGACGAAATGACAAGAGGATCTGCAGCATCCACAAGACACTCACAGCTCGGCATCCGCAACAACGAAAAGCTACAATAAGCCGCCGGGCAAAGTCACCATTGCCCAAGGCGGTGTTCTGCCCAATTTCCAGACAGGGCTGCTGCCTTAGATGACTGAGAGCTTTAAAAGTCAGGGGGCAAACCCAGCAAGGGGCAGCCCAAGTGGCGGGCAAGCGCAAATGCACATAGATATAAAACGCAAGAAATAGCAGCTGGAGAGGGAAGAGAATGGGCCTGGAGAACAGCCAGCAATGGGCCAAAAAAAGCTCATATAAAGGACTGGACCTCCTAGACGAAGGGGGAGGTACACCCAGCAGATACACAGGAGGGGTCTGGACTGCAGGCACTAGGGACTCACCAGCCGAAAAGGACATATATAAAGAGACAGTCTCGGTGGAAGGGGAAAAGGCCATTATGTCTAAGTCAAGAGGGAAAGACCCCATCTTGTCAGCAAAGGGGCCCAAAAAGCCCCAGGACTCCAACCTCCAAAAGATGTGGAGTCGGGGAAATAGTGTAATAGCAGAACACGACCAGGCCGAAAAAGGTGACCTCCTGCAGCAAGAGGCCAGTGAAGAGGTGGTCACCACAATGCTTCTTAAACAGTTCTTCACGAACTTCGGTGATAAAATAACAGGCACAGTCCAGAGGCAGATGGAAAAGATGAGGGAGAATTTAGCGGAAGCCCTTCAAGACATCAAAAGGGATGTGAATAAGATTGAAGAAAGGGTGGACACTAACGAAAGGGTGATCCTGGACCTAGCCGATGATACCATGAAGGTGTACACACTCATGGAACAACTGGCCACAGCCACTCATATCCTCGAACTCCAGACGGAAGACCAGGAAAATAGGTCTAGAAGATCAAATATACGTATTAAAGCACTGCCCGAGGAGGTATCAGACAAGGACCTGAGAGGAACAATCACTAGCATCTTTACAGACCTTCTGGACCCGTACAGCCAGGAGGAGGTCCCCACATAGGTAGGGTACATAGAGAAGGCCACGGAGAACGGAAACGGGAGCCAGACCAAGAGATGTGTTAGCGGTGATCCATGACTACTCAACGAAGGAGAAGAATCTGCAGGCGGCAAGGAAAGATAACCAAATATCTTACAATGGATAAGTCATTAGCCTATTCCAGGACCTCGCCCAGGTAACACTAATCAAGAGGATGCAGATGACCCCAATCTTTGGGGCCCTGAGGGACAAGGACAAGAAATACAGGCAGATGTTCCTGTTTGGAGTGATCCTCGATTGGCAGGGCAAGCAGAGAAGGATAGGATCCTATGATGGAGGAGCAAGATTGCTGGGCATTGAAGAAGAGGAAAGCAACCCGAGAGAGCCCATGAGCGAGGGCCAGGGCAAGCACAGGAGCTGGGAATGGTCGTCTGCCAAGGGCAAGAAAGGGGGCTTCCTACACACTTGAAAGGCCCGAAGGTCTGAGGGAGCAAAAGAGGGATACACAAACCAATAAGAGTGTCACACTCGTGCTCTTGTCTCACCTGTTTGTCCTTTGAAGTCTTCTTTCTTGGATTCGAAGGACTCTCTTTTTTCCTGGTCGTTCGAGACTTGTACAGGAACGGACGATTCTCCTCCGTCGCCAGTATGCAGGTGTATGGATACAGTTCGGATTCCTGCCTTGGGAAGATGGTAAGGTTTGAAACGTTCAGAGTCCTGGAGGGATTTCGTGGTTATCAGGCAAATGTCCAGGAAGAGTCCAGGGTCCAGGAAGGGGCAGGGGACTCGCACGGATCTGCGAAGCAGAAATGCGAGGAGCGGTTCAGAACTGAGCCCAGGGTCCGGGAAGGAGCAGGAGACTCGCACGAATCTGCGAGGCGGAGAATGCGAGGAGCGGTACCGACTGGATACCAGGAAGGAAGGGAACGGTACCGCTGGAACCAAAGGGAGAAAGAGGCGGATAAGGAAGGATAACAGGGTAATGGCTTGCCAGTACAACAACACAGAAAGTTAGCGTTGAGACGCGCAGAGCCGCGGGGGCATGTCTGTTTGCTAGGAAGTTGCAGACATAGCTGGAACACTAGACTGTGGTTTGCCTAGCAGCGTCGGCCATGTTGGTAGTATACTGGACATGATACTACGGTGCTTAATAGACCACGTATTCCAGAAAGGGTGGAAACAGTGAATCATGACAGAGAGAAGCGCGGGGGTGGGGGGAGGGGTTAAAGTCAAAGTTTGCAGGGGGGAAAAAGGGGGGCAGGGTGAGGGAAAGGAGGGGAGGGTTCGGACAGGGGTGGCCACAGAAAAAGCACGCCACAGCCAACCCAAGGGGAGATGGAGAAGGGTAGGAAGATGAAGATCATTTCCATCAATATAAATGACATACATTCCCCAATAATAAGGGAAAAAACTGAAGAGATATTTAAAGCGGAAGGAACCAGACATATTAACCCACCAGGAGACACATGCCCAAATCTGGGACAGGGTACAATTAAGGGGATTTCAGCAGGTATACCAAGGAAATGACCAAAAAGGGAGGAGTATTGATAGCCCTCAGGAACAACTTGGGCCTTGCAATAGAAGGGATGGAGAGGGACTCCCTGCGGAGGTACATAGCACGTAACCTTAAGGGTCAGGGCAAGGGGTACTCCATTGCCACTGTATACGCTCCCAACCAGGCCAAGACCACTACCTTGAGGTGACCCTGACCAGGTTAGAGAAATTCACAAAGGGCCCAACAATACTTACCAGTGACTTCAATATGGCAAGGGACCCAGGCAAGAACAGAAGCAGGAGGAAACCAGGAGCTCAGGATAGGCCTTCAAAGGAACTAGTGGTGAAAATGGACAGTAGGGGTAGTGGACATTTGGAGGGAGAGGGAAGGGGAAAGGGAGGGATACACTCACTACTCTCACGTGCATCACTCATCATCCAGGATCGATTATGCCTGGGCATCACGACCCTTACTAGGCCGAGTCACGGAGATGGAAGTGGGGCCCATGGTGCTTTCCGACCACGTGCCCATTACACTGCTGTCAGGAGGAAGGGGGTACCACCGGGAACATCGAAGTGGCGATACCCAGCCCAGCTACTGAAAGACCAGACAATAAGAGAGGAAATAAGGATGGGCATAGGGGAATACGTTGGGGATAATAAAGAAGGGGACACCTCACAACAGACAAGGTGGGATGCTTTTAAGGCAACCATTACGGGGAAGATCATAGTGATGAAAGCAAGAAGAGACAGGGAACTACGGCATGTTGAACAAGACCTCGAAGAGAAACTGAAGCAAGTGATGACCCGAATGGGGGCATCTAGGAGGGAATACAGGTCAGTGAGAGGACAGCTGGAGATGATTCAGGCACGAGCAGTGAAGCGATCCTTGCCGTCTCTCAAACAGAGGTACTATATCAAAGCGAACAGGGTAGGTGGATACTGGCGAGGATGCTGAAAAGGGAGAAAAAAGCTAAGACCATATTGAAAATCCAAACAGAGGGAGGGGGGACAAGCACAGACATAGAAGACATTATCAGGGAATTTGGGAAGTTTTACTCAACATTATACACCTCAGAGGGGGCATCGGAGGAAGAGCAGGAAGGGCACCTGGCCAGCTGGCGGCCACTCACACAAATCTCTGGGCAGGAAAGGCTGATACTGGAACAGGAGATAACGGGCGATGAGGTGAGGAGAGCTATCTCATCCATACCTATTAATAAGACCCCGGGGCCCGACAGATTTACTACTGAGTTTTATAAGGCAAACAAAGAATCGCTAATTCAATACATGGTATCCCTCTTTGATGAAATATGAAGAACAGAGGAAATCATGCCATCTGTGGAGGAGTCAAGGGGGGGCGTGGCTACAGGGCCATGCGATAGGACGCTCTTCCAACAGGCTCCTGCCGATCCATCATGATCCTGGGCTAGACGACATGGTTGTGCTATTAAACTGCTGCCTAGATGCATGAAGAAGCCTAGCAGACGAGCAACCGACCTACAGTCTTGAAGGAGCCGGATCGCTAGAACTAGGCGCAGTTGAAAGTGTGCGACCCAAAGTGAAACGGGCAAACAAGATGGCGGTGGCCAGATAACAAAGGATCTAGTGGATGCGGGCGGATGCAGTGGCGAATCATAGAGGGTCGCCGTGCATCATAGCAAGCATTACGGGCGAGACCGATGCAGCAGAAAACCCACTGAAGTTTACTGTAAAAGGCTGGGTCGTGAGTAGTGGACTTGTGAGATGGCAGAAATGGTGTGAGGCACGGTGGAGACGTCGCGTGAAGTGGGTGCAGCAGCGGTCCCATCGAAGAGCCACAGATCACGCAGAAAGGAAAGGCGGAGTTGAGAGACCCCAGCCTACAGTGGGGCAGGATTGTCGGGGCCCAGTCAACAGTACGATCGTGCATAAAGCCGACTGGTGTAATAACCATAAGAGCTGGTGAGCATTCGCGTAGTACTATCATCCTACCATCCGTGAATAGGAAGGCCTGAAGGACCTTGAATGGGACTGTTGGTGCCACCCATATTAGGACCCCTCTAGCATAAGCTGAATATGTTGAGCCCAAGTACACCCACCCTCCCCCTTCTGTATCAAGGTATCTAGCCTTTCCTTAGTGAGATGAGTTTCTTGCAGGAGAGCTATGTCTATTTTCTGACACCTCAAATATGCCATTATCCTGTTTCTCTTAATGTAGCTATTCAGGCCCCTGACTTTCCAGGTTGCTATTTTAAGTCCCGCCATCCAATCCAGTGGTTCCCGCTCTCATTCTCTCTTCGTTACATTCGCTAAGCCACCCTTGGCCGTATCTGTAGGCCAACTCCCCACTTACTATCCCAACTCCCGCCCCGTCCCCCTTCCCAAGAATTGCCCAGCTCCATATTCGGTGCTCAGGCATTCCTGCATCTCGACCCTATCCCAGGTACTAGTGCCGGAGTTTGGGGTGCAGCAGGAGGATACGTAACTACTAGTATCCTAACAAATCTAATATAGTACAGGGTAAAGTTTGCTTCCTCCTCGTGCGGTCCTCGTGAGGTCCGACCGACACCAGTGGTCCCTGCTTGTTAAACATTCCTGTAATGGCACTTATTGCTTTCCTTTTTACACACGTACCTAATAATGTCTTATGGATGTACAACCGCACAATTACACATTGATTAGTTGTTACCCTCCTGTTTGTCATTTGCGCCTCTCGGCTGAACATCCGCCTCATCCATCAGATTTGCTTCATCCATCCATTTGCTCGCCTCTTCTGGATTATCGAAGAAGATAGCTTGACCTTTGTATTGGACTTTCAATTTGGCTGGGTACACAGAATGTACTTAATATTATAACCTTCTCTCTAGTTCATCCTCTGTTTTTGCACCAGGAATGTATAGTCCTGGTATGCCGTGATGTCAGCAGACGCTCCTCTGATCGTGCCGCCCTTGCAAAAATGTTCGGGATCTTCTCTTTATCCTTATAGTTAATTATCCGGGCTATTATCGGCCGAGGTTGAGCACCGGGCTGCAGCCTTCTTGTCAGAGCTCTGTGCGCTTGCTCCACTCGCACCTTGAAACACTTGTGTTTAGGCGCGTTATAAATGCCATATCATATGGCTTCCAAAATCTTCTGAACTCCACTCACAGGGGCACACTTCTTTGGAAGGTCAATAAAGTAATATAAGGCCCAGGTGCCTTATGGAAATAGTTCCTCCCCGAAATGTCAACATGACTAATTATTGATATATCTGTTAGGGAATCGGAACAATATCTAAAGTAGAAAAACATTGTAGATGTAGGGACAGCTCTCCTTGTCTTTATCTCTTAGATAGGCGGTCCACCACGCGCTACCTAGGGACTGACAGTGCGTTGATATGGGGGGGGAGGTGATTTTAACTGCACGCTGTACCTGACGATGGATAGATCAGATGGCAGGTTCACTCATCCAGGTCCAGGGCAGAGTATACTACTATTATACAGCTTCCAAGAACCTCCATACGAGGTTGATTATGTGTTTGCGGGGGAAGAAACCCTGGGAGAGTTCATAAAGGCTGAATATAAAGCAAGAGTCCTCTCAGACCATGCCCCTCTGTTGGTTGCATGGCAGTTCCTTTCCCTCCCAAGCCAGGATCCCCACGTGGAGAATTAGGGTCGAGGTACTTAAGGATGCAGAATTTCAGGAACACCTGAAGAAAGCAGTGAAATAATATTTCGAGCACAAAACGGGCAGTGTGGAATCTGCAGGTACACTGTGGGAGGCCCTTCAAGTAGTGGTGAGAAGGGCGGCTCTTGCGCAATCGAGAAGGATACAAGATGTCATTACACGGGATCAACAAAAAGCAGAAGACAGATTAGAAGCCATAAAGCAAGCGGGAGATATGTCCCTAGAGAAGGCTAAAGAGAGCAAGCAAGAATGTCGAGAACACAACAGGCTAGGTAAACTGAGCTACAGGAAATATGTGGGGCGACAACACGCAGAAGGGGACAAGCCCGGATGGCTGCTGGCCTGGCTTTATAGGAATGAGAACAAACGAGAGACAATAAGAGCGATAGTGGGAAAGGACAGTGAATTGTGCGAGACACAGGATGGGGTGAACAAATGTTTTTATGATTATTACAAACAGCTGTATGGGGAAACCTCAGAATGTTACATGCTAGAGATAGAAGAAGCACTGTTAGAAATTAGTCTCCCGAGGCTAAACACGGAAGAGAAAGACAGACTGGAAGGCCCCATCACCGTAGAAGAACTAGAGTATGTGATAAAAGAACTACCGACAGGCAAGGCCCCAAGAGCGGACAGGCTTCCCAGTGAATTCTATAAAGAATACAGGGCGGAAGTCCTAGCACCACTGCTGGCAATGCTGGACGAAGCACTGACCACGGGCAGGCTACCAGGGTCTTTGAGAGAGTCGTTAATTGTTCCCCTTCTTAAACCAAATAAGCCGGTTATGGACTGTGGCTCACATAGACCCCTTTCTTTACAGAATCAAGATGGGAAGATTCTTACAGCTGTAATGGCAAATAGGCTTAACCTGGCCATGGCCAAGCTTATACATTCAGACCGAACGGGATTTGTCCCACACAGAAATATTACAAATAACCTGAGAAGATTACACCACATAATTGATTGTACCCAAGGAGATACGTAACAGATGGCAGTGGCATCACTCGATGCAGTCAAGGCATTTGACTCCGTCAGATGGCCTTGGGTATTCGCAGTACTAGAGAAGTTGAGTATCGGACCCACGTACATCAATTGGGTGGGGTTGCTGTATAATGAACCGATAGCGAGGGTCAAAACGGGTGCAATTATCTCAGAACAATGGCAGTTAAGCAAGGGCACCAGGCAGGGCTGTCCGTGGTCCCTGATGCTGTTCATTGTAGCGCTGGAGCCATTAGTGGTCTACCTATGGGAAGAATATGGGGAGGCTGGCATAGTCAGACCGGGAAGGCGACTTCTGATTTCACTGCACGCGGATAACATGCTCCTGTACTTGCAGCACCCCGAGCCATACTTGCAATACCTCCTGGATGTGATGAGCGCTATGCGGTCTTGTCAGGCATAACAATCAACCCACAGAAGTCAAGTCTGTTCCCTTTGGGGGATAAGCTGGGAGGCCTGTGCACATCTTGCCGGCGCTACCAATTAAATGGGAGGTAGACACATTTAGGTACTTGGAGGTGGACATTTATCATGATCCTAAGACAGAATACACACAGAACACGGTGAGAGCAGTAGACAAAATCGAGAACTCCATGTCCTTTTGGGCCAGACTGCCGCTCTCCATTATGGGGAGAGTGGCATTACTGAAGATGGTAGTGCTGCTGAGGCTCTTTCATTAATTTTGCAAATGTCCCGTTTGCGATACCAAAAACGTTCTTCAAAAGGCTGAATGGTATATATAGTAGCTTCCTATGGCATAATTCAAGGTGTAGGGTGGCACTGGGGAAGCTTCAGAACTCGTATGAACAAGGGGGAATAAAAGGTGCCTAATTTCGAGGTATATTTTGTTGCTGGCCAGCTGCAATTTGTCTGTCTGATGAGCACACAGCGGAATCGCGGTTCCTGCAGGCAGTGGGCACTCCGTTCTTTCTGAAAGAAGTGATATGGATAATCGACCCTTGTGCAACTTGTCCGTCCTCGCTGTTGAGGCTGGGATGTTTAATGTGGCAGAGGGCCTGCCAATTGCTGGGGAACACCACACTGTATTCCCCACAGATCCCGCTAGTTGCGCTCGAAGGAGCGGATGAGCAATTGAGGTTAAATGTGAGGAAGTACTCGGAACCGAAGGGAGTAGCTACGGTAGGAAATGTACCAAAGGAAGGGTTACCCAAGGAGTTTGTGGAAGGGACAGAAGATACTGGGGTGAACTGGGGGCAGCATCTCACATATTCCTGCCTCCTAAGGAACCTGAGATGCAGATGGCCAGTGGCTGCAGCGCCCTTGCAGCTAGACGAGAGGATAGAGACATTTTATGATGTATCAGAAGGAGGTCATGAAGTCTCGAGGATATATGAGCTACTGATGTCCAGGATGGGAGATGTGTTAGTGCAGACAAGGCGAAGCTGGGAGGCAGACTTGCAGGAACAAATGTCAGAGGCAATGTGGATGAGAGCTATGGCGGACCACAAAAAGGTGTTTAGGAATGCACGTTTACAACTGATTCACTTATATGTGACCCATAGATACCTGACCCCGAACAGAATAGCTAAGTTCAGCCAAGCAGCAGCACAATCATGCCCGAAGTGCAGAGAGATTAATGCCGATCTGGTTCATATGTTCTTGGCCTGCACAGAGATTAGAATATTTTGGGGAGAGGTAGCCCAAATGTTAGCGCGGGCGGATATCACCATGGATGTTAGATCCCCCCTGGCATGTCTGCTGAGGGGCTTCACAAGGCACAAAAGAGCGAGGCATGTAAGTAAGCTTAATGATCTAGCATATATACTGGCAAAGCGCAGGGTAGAGATGGGATGGAAAATGCATAGGATGCCAGTAGTGCAGGTGTGGTGGATGGGCCTGCTGAAATGGGCAAATGCAGAGACTGTGGTGTGGCAAGAAGCAATGGGCCAGAATACGGAACAAAGTGATGGGGGTGTGGAAGCATGGAGACAGTTGATAGCGGAGCTGGCCACCTCTGAGCAGGGTGCTACAGAATCTGAGAATACACCCGTACAGGGGGAGACTCATGCAAGGGTGGTTGCTAATGGAGAGAGTTGTGTGGAACCAATGAGGGCAACGTAGGCCGGGGATGGGTGGGGGGAGTTGGGGGGAGTGTGGGGAACAGACAGTCAAGGCTTAATGCGAACTTTGATGTACAATGTTTATGCAAGTCTGATAAAAACAAAATAATGGAGACCGCTAGGGGGCGCGGGAGAAGATGGCTGGGTAAGAGCACAACTCCCGCTTCCTCCAGCAGCAAAGGGATGAGCTTGTGCTTTCCACCCAAAGAAAAACACACACACTGGCATATGAAAGTGTGCCAAGACGCGAATAATGCGAAAGACTGAAGCCGACGGAGAAGAGCTGAGCTATAAGGGACAAACGGAGGTAGGAGACGATGGCGAGGCCTGCGGGCAGATAAGGAGGTGACTCGGCCCTTGTCCCGAAATGGGCAGTACTATGTGTTAAGTGCAGCGTCCCACCCCAGGAGTCTAGTGGGACACAAGAAGAAGGGGCGAGGAGCAGCGCACCTCGACAAAGTACAGAGGGAGCACAGACAAGGCCCCCTGTCACTGCAGCGCAAAGAAGAAACTGGGGAAGCACTCTGGGCGAGTGCGCCATTGGGAGGAGTACTGAGAAGAGATCCGGAAGACGAGGCATTCCCGAGAGGAGGAGGACCGGACCCACAACTGCAAGCCAAGTGGGGGCTGGGAGAAACAACAGAGGTGAGTGTGGCCCCATCCAGGCGACCCCTCCCCCCCAGGAGGAGTGCAGTGTGCCGACACAGTGGGGGTGACCGGCCCAAGAGGGAGGAGAGGTCGGCTGGGCAGGGAAAAGCCGCGCAGTGAGGCTTGCGGTGTGCCCAGCTCCCCCTGCACCGAGCTGCCCCTCCCTTTAATAGCGAAGACCGGGTAGCACATTGAAGGAGGGAGAGGGAGACAGTGTCGGTGTGGCACTGAAGCACCTTGGACCCCCGGGGGAAGGAGAACACACCCCAAGGTTATACGGCAGACAGGGCAGGGCCCGGGCTCCCCCAGTGATAACTTTATGCACTAAAACAAAGGAGGGTGCGCACTCCTTGCGACGCAGCCTCCACCGTACGCTGAGTGGGAGCAGCAGTGGAGGAACACGTGAGCCCAAGGCACAAGGAGGCAGAAAAAGGCATATTGGGGCCAGCAGAGTACACAGCGATAAAGGCCCTAGAGTGCGCCGGAGAGCACACTAAGGCTGAAATGAGCGCGAGTGGATAACGGGTGGCGGGGGACCGCACATTGGCGTCACCTGGCCCAGGGGTGAGCATATGCCCATACAACCCACGGCAGAAGGCCAGAGGAGCCTATAACAGTAGAGGGGGGACACAGTGGGGAAAAAACCCCACTAAAGACCAGCCAGAAAATGGCCTGAACCCCACCCTGACAGCCGTGAGCAGAAAGGCCCAGAACGTTGGGGAGGTGACCGGGGAGTGAGCTGAGGCTGCCCTGGAGGGGCCAGCGCCCACAGAATAAACAAGCCTCAAGTCCTGTGGCACAGAGCGGATATGCACCCAATGCTGTGTGCCATCGCACAAATGCTGCTACCACACAAGAGGGATAGGGATCCGGACCAGGAGGAGATAGGTAGAGGATAAGGGACGCAATAAGAAACTACTAAATAATCAAACCAGTGTGTTGAGGTGCTGCCACAAGTAGGGATGTACAATGGAGAAAGCAAGACACCACCGGGACGGTGATAGGTGGTGGAACTACTGAGGGGTGCAGAGAGGAATAAACAAAGGAAGAGAGCACAACACCACTGGAACAGCGACAGACGGTGGAACTCCTGAAAGGTCAAAGGGGGAATAACACTTGTGGTGCAGAGTGGAATAACAAGGGACAGAGGGCCCGGAGTAAGAACAGGAGTAGCACGAGCCCACCTCGGAAGAGGGGCCACCGGGGGAAAATGGAGGAGGTCCAGAGACGAGAAAGGCAGAAAGAAGAGGTACTAGAAGAGATCAAGGAAGTCTCCGGGAACGGCAGTGAGACAAGGATGGACGGCACAACGTCGCAAACAGGGAAGGCAGGAGGTAGAGAGCAAAGTGGACGGCCAAGAGCACAACCAGCTGAATACAGACATGGTCGAACTGAGGCTCGACGCCAGGCTAATGGAAATGAAACTCCGAGAAGAAGAGGTAATGTTGAAAATGGACGATTAGAAAACAGAGAAAGACGGAACAACATAAGGATGCTAGGTCTAAAGGAGGCAGCAAGAGAAACCCTAAGGCAAGTGGAGGAGAAGGTACAGGCTCTGGTACACCACCTATTTTAAACGGAAGGGGGAAACAGGTGCAACTTGAAAGGGCGCACAGAGGAGGTACACCATACGGGAGTGGTTTCCGCTCCGTAGTAACAAAGTTCCTGAGCTACAAGGACAAAACAGAGATGCTGAACAGGGCGAAGCAACAGAGGGAAATGGACTTTGAAGGCTCCAAGGTGACAATTTATCAGGATCTGTCCAACCTCACACTGTCTAGGCGTAGGGACTGCAGGCCCCTCACAAAGTGGCTACAAGAGAAGGGCATCAGATACAGGTGGGGATATCCGTTCTTGCTACAGTTCAAGGTAGAAGCAGTAGACTACTGCATAACCTCCGCAGTAGAGGCAGAGCAAGCCTTATGTCACGTTACGACAGACACTGAGATGGACACAAGGGACCCAAATTGCCGAGCACGAGCAGGGAAATACCAGGTCCACAGAGGAAAAGGAGAGGACAAACGGGCAGGAAATACATGCGGCTGAATGGCCCATTGCCACACAAGACACCCAAAATGCCAGAGCAGCTGCAGGGGAACAACACTAAATAAAAGACAGTGTGAAGGCTGAAGCAATAACCGCAATACCGGGTAGAAGGTACAGGTATCACGATGGATGGCTAGAGGGAGGTAAATGACTCCGCTCCAAGGTGGCCCTCTGTGGGAGAGAGGGCGTCTCAAAGACTCTTATTAAAGTTAATGTTTCAAACGGTTACAAAGTTTTTAGGGGATTCATGTTGTTGGAATGGCCCTGGGGAAGATGACACTGGCCACGGGGGAAATTTGTCCCCAAGACAAGGGAGATGAGGATGGGGTAGAGTCCCAAGCTGGACGAACGAGGAACAGATGGGCGAGATGGTGCATTCACGATGGGGAGAGGTGAAGCTAATAGTTGTGGGGGCACTAAACGTAAAGGGACTTAACTCCCCAATGAAAAGATCTTTGGTCGCGAGAGAATTTCATAAACCCTCCCTAGATGTGCTTTTTCTGCAGGAAACAAGCTTAATTCAAGGGGAAGAGTGGGCTCTAAGAGGGGCTGTGATAGGACAGGTACACTGGGCATCAGGGAGCTTCAAGAAGGGAGGGGTCAGGATAGTACTAAACAAACAATGTAAATTACGAGAGTGTGTGGGTACTAATCTGCTTGACGGGAGGCTGCTGCTACTGCAAGGTACTATAGAAGGGGCAAGAGTCCTACTGGCAGCGATATATGCGCCCAACCAGGGGCAAGCACAATTCATACACAATGCACTCAATGTGATACAGGAGATGGAAGCTGACTTGTACATTATAGGGGGGGACTTTTAACTCCTGAGCGAGCAAAACCTGGGACAGAAGGGGGGGGCAAGAGGAACTGAAGGGAGAGGAAGATAGATTGGGGCACTTCGGACGGGCGATAGAGACGCAGGGCCTACTACCCACAGGAGGGATATACCTTTTTCTCGTCTCCGCACAGAACATTCACCAGGATTGATTACCTGCTACTAAACAGAGACCAGGGGACAAGGGTACTGGGTTGCGAGATCAGGCTGGTGGGATGGACCGACCATGACATGATGTTATTAACCTCAGATATAACAGGGTTGTATAAGCCGTATGGCGGCTGGCGTAGTAACGATTCACTCTGGAGGGACCCCTCTGTGCAGACCAGCTGGCCAAGGCAATAATTGAATACTATGAGCTAAAGCACACCGGGGAAGTTCACACGGAAGTGGTCTGGGATGCTAGGAAAGCGACATGGAGAGGGCTGCTGATCAGAGAGGGGGAGAGACGTTGAGGAGAGAGATAGTGGAAGTGGAAGAAAGGATGCATGCAACAGAAGGGAACACAGATGAGATGAGGGAGGAGCTGCTCTAAAAAAGATCAGAGTTGAAAGCAGTGGGGATGGGAGAGACCATGTGGAAACTGAGGTATCTCAAACTGAAATATTATGAGAAAGGAGACAAGGCTGACACACTATTAGCCGCTAGACTTTGAGCACAGAGAGCAGAAAGATGGGTATCCACCTTGGGGGATCTCAAAGGGGGCAGTCGAGTGGCACTACAGGATATAGCAGACGGGTTTGCCCAATACTACAATACTACGAGAAGCTTTATAAATCTGAAGCCCCCAGCAAGGAGACCACAGTGGGTGAATACCTAAGGGAGGTGGATATGACTAGGCTCACATGCTCAGAGGTGGAACATTTAGAGAGTCCAATAACAACGGAGGAGGTACAGGAGGCGACATCCCATCTCCCAAATGGGAAAACACCAGCGGAGAACAGATATACCATTGGGTTCTATAAGAGGTATGTAGGGGTCCTGTCACAACATATGGTGAAGCTATACAACCACATCCTGGAAACGGGGAAGGCTCCGGCCACGTTTAGTGTGGCACTAATATCAGTAATCCCAAAGGAAGGAAGGGACCCAGCTCAGTGATCATCATACCGCCCCATCTCGCTCCTGAATGTAGATGAGAAAATATTAATGAGGATCATAGCAACGCGCTTTGAAGAGAAACTGCTGTGAATAGTCCACCCAGATCAGATGGGGCTATCTGTAGCAGGCAGGCAGGGTCCAGACGCAATTTGGAAGATCTTGGATCTTATGAAGCAGGTTAGGGAGGAAGCAGGAGATCATGCGCTGCTGTGGTTAGACGCAGAAAAAGCCTTCGATAGAGTTGAATGGGGTTTTCTATTTGCAGTGCTACAAAAGATAGAGGTAAGAGATAGAATGTGTAGAGCAATTGGGGCAATATATTCAGGACCCACGGCGAAAGGGGTAGTCAATGGGACGAAGTCTAGGGAATTTGGACTCAGCAGGGGTACTAGACAGGGATGCCCCCCGTCGTCCCTCATCTTTGCCCTGATGATGGAACCACTGGGGGAAAAGATCCACAGGGATAATCAAATTAGAGGTATTCAGGTGGGAGATGATAGTCATAAAATAAGAATGTATGCAGATGACATAATGTTGTATCTCTCAGATGTAATGGGGACAGTTCCAAGGATGCTCAGGATATTGGAGGGATACCGAAGTGTGTCGGGTTTCAAAGTGAATGTAAATAAGTCAGTGCTCCTCCCCTTAAAAGGGGTGACTGAGCAATGAAGAGAAGAATGGATGGAGCTAGGGATACCGGTGGAAGAGGATAGTATAAAGTATTTGGGGGTGAAAATACCCAAAGAGTTAGACAGTCTTTAGGAGAAGAACATCCCCCCGCTACTGCACCGGCTCTTTGGGAAACTGGACACCTGGTCTAAGCTCACCATTTCATGGCTAGGACACCTAAATGCGATACAGATGGCGTTTCTCCCCTGGGTGTTATAGCTATATCAGGTATTGCTGATATGGTGGACGGACCTGCAGTTTGCAGATTTAAAAAGGAGAAGAATAGTGCGGTTCCTGTGGCAAGAGAAGAAACAAAGAGTAGCTTATAGAGTATTAGTACAGCCCAAAGAAAAGGGAGGGGGGGTTTGCCAGATATGCGCACTTAAAAAGGAGAATAGTGCGGTTCCTGTGGCAAGAGAAGAAACAAAGAGTAGCTTATAGAGTATTAGTACAGCCCAAAGAAAAGGGAGGGGGGGTTTGCCAGATATGCACACTTATAACAGGGCAGCAACAATTTAGGGCCTTGACCCCTCACCTGCGAGTGGAGGCGCAGAAGCAATGGGTGAGCATCGAGAATTATTTATTCAGGCTGGTCACACTGGGGGAGTGGCTTTGGGCTCTGCAGGAAGCAGCTCCGAGAAGGGTTAAAACGCATAGGATCCTGGGCCCACTTTGGAAACTGTGGAGGGTCAAAAGGGAAATGGCGGGGGTCACAACATGGCCCTCACCTCCGAGCCACATATGGGCTCCACCGATAAGAGACCGCATCCCGGATCACGAGAGTTCCAAGATTGGTTTGAGGCGGCGTTGGAGAGTGGGGCAAGTCTTGAAGAAAGATATGTTCATAGACATGGGAGAGTTGGAAGAGATCCTGGGTGGAAGTGCAATCTACGTATTTAAATACCTGCAGCTTACGGGAGTCCTGATGTCAGATGGTTGGAAAGAAGAGTTACAGAGGGAACTGACAAGTACCGAGAGGATACTGAACACGGAAAAGGGGACGAGAGGGCTAATATCTAAACTGTACCAAGCTCTACTAAAAGCGCAATGTGGGGAGATTGAGGCATTTAAGAACAGATGGGAAAGGGACATGGGAATGGAAATAGATCAGTGGCTAAGGCTATGCATGAATGCGCACCGCACCTCAGTGGCATGTCAATATAAGCTACATGGGCTCAAACTCCTATTTAGGTGGCAATGGGACCCAGAAAGACTGTCAAAGATGTATCCGGGTGCAGATCCCCATTGTTGTAGGAAATGTGGGCAAGTGGCAGATTACTGGCACATGTGTAGGCCGTGCGAGAAAGTGCAGAAATATTGGGAAGAGATCCTGGGGTGGATAAGGAGCCTAGATGGGATAGACAGGCACCTGGATCCCCTACTTGTACTATTTGGGGTGGAGGTAGTAGAAGGGTCTGGATCAAGCTCCCGCATATGCCACACTATTTATTGTTACCAGCCAGAGCCAGCCTGGCGGGGGGATGGAAGAGGGATGAACTACAGAGTGAAAGACAGTGGGCCTCAAAAGCCCTAGACATTTACAGAATGGAACAGCTGACCAGACAATTACACAGGGCCGTCAAGGGAAATGGAGTGGGCAGCCTTCCTTGTAAAGTACGACCCAGAGAGGCTGCGTTTAAAGACTGGAAGAGAGAGTCCAGAGCCTATGGAAGATCGCGGGAGGGGAGAATGAACCAATGGGAGGAGTGGTGACCAGAGCTGGAGACAGGGGGAAATGGATGGGGTTAAGTAGGCTGGCCTCGACCTAGGCCACCAGAAATATGATATAAAAGCACCCAGTGAATGCGAAATGCGAAAGGATGACTTGTACTCAAAGGCGGGGCAAGTGGTGGAGGGAGGCTGGTATATGCAGGCCCCAAAGAGACAGCCGCAGTGACCACCCTAGGGCCAAGCTTGAAGGGAGAGTGGGGGGGGGGTTTGCGGGTAGACATAGGAGGGAAGTTAGGGTTGAATTTTCCAAAGATTTTGTTGGAGGGGGACGACTTAAAAAAATGGATATGGTGAACAAAGCTTATTTGAAAGTCAAAAGTAGTCCTGTTCGTAGTCCCCTCGTCATGTGCCTCATATAGCCCTGATCAACTTGTACGCCAAGATTTATACCAAAATCTTGACGAATCATCTAGAAGATATCCTTCCCTGCCTGATCTTCCCGGATCAATCCGGCTTCATAAAGGGAAGGCAAACAAGTGACAACACGAGGAGGATAGCACACCTTATAGAAAGAGCAAACAAAAGGGGAGCACCCGCCCTTCTAATCGCCCTGGACGCGAAAAGGCTTTTGACAGGGTTGAATGGCAATTCTTGTTCCTCACGATGCAGAAGATGGGGTTTGGGGAGAGGTTTATGTCCAGAATTAAAGCTAAATACAAAAACACATCAATACGCTTGGCAATAACTGGCCAGTTGTCATCCGCCATTAAAGTCCAAAGAGGCACGAAGCAGGGCTGTCCCCTGTCGCCACCTCCTTTACGCGACCCACCTGGAACCTTTATTACAAACATTCAGGGTGAACAGGGAGATAAGGCGAATAACTTTGGGGGGCACCGAACACAAAATAGCCGCCTTCATGGATGACATGCTACTAGTGATACAAGATCCTGAAAAATCACTCAGAGCTTTGAACGGAAGGTCTGCAGAAATTCCGGGAAGTGGCAGGTCTAAAAAACAATACCCACAAATCCAAAATACTAAACCTGGCAAACACTCCACATATGGAAGCTGCAATCAGAAGGGCGCACCCATACAGATGGGTGGAGAAGGGTATAAAATATCTGGGGGTCTACTTTACCAACTGCTTGGAAAAACAATCTCGGAAAGTAACTACCTGCCTGTCCCGGAGAGCATAAAAAACAAACTAGGGCCCACTCAATATCACGTGGTTGGGTAGAATCAACGTCCTTAAGATGGTGGTGCTAACCTGCTTTCTTTACCATTTTACGACCCTCCCAATACAGGTCCCTCAGTCCTTTTTTTCGGCCCTACAAAAGCATAAAAACAAAAAACAAGAGTGACATGGCGGGTTATGATATTGCCCAGAAATAGAGGGGGAATGAGATATAAATATTTATTATTTGGCGGCACAGACAAGGGTTTTGAGGGACTGGTTGAGGGATGACCGGGGGACGTTAAGGAGGGAAATGGACGAGGCCGTGGTAGGAGGGGATCTAAAGGCGGTCCTATGGAAACCTAAGATATATAGACCGACCAGCATGTACCGAAGCAGTATAGTGACAGTGGTGTGGGAGGCCAGGAACAAACTGGTTAGAAAAGCCAGATTCACAACATTCCCGTCCTCGTGTACTCCCATACTCGATAATCCACAGTTCTCACCAGGGATGGGAGGTACAGGATTTCACGCCTGGCAAGAGGGAGGGTGCCACAAAATTCGGGACCCGTTCAACGGCACCGAAATCACATCCTTTAACCAATGTAAAGGGGATTTTGGGCTGGGAGAGGTACAGGTACATCCAACTACGGCACTGGGTGATGCAGGCCGCAGTGAGGGTAGGGGCGACCAGGGTGTTGACACAGTTCGAAAAGTATTTAGCAACGGAAACGGGGAATGTCCACATAGTGAGGGCAATCTACGCACAGGCCAAACAGGGTGAGGAAGCAGGGACAAGACTATACATGAACAAATGGGAGGAGTCAACAGCACAGACAATTGATGAGGCAGAGTAGCAGCAGCTCTGGAGACATATCCCTAAACTGACTAGATCCCTTCAAACCCAGGAAATGTGGGTGAAGCTGATGGTGTAATGGTATCTGAACCCGATGAGGCTGCACAAGAGCTAAGAGTCCGTCTCAAAGATGTGCTGCAGGGAATGTAGCAGCGAAGGGACGTAAGACCACATTTGGTGGGAATGCCCACAGATTGAGAAGTTCTGGGGTACAATTTATGAAGTGCTCAAGATGACCCTGGGGATAAAAGTCAGGGGGAATAAGGAACTGGTTTTGTTGGGGATGGGGGCTCACTTAGAGGACCTATCCACAAGAGCCGAACGGAAAGTGTATGCAATAATGATGATGGTGGGGCCAATCACCCTGGCGCAGAAGTGGAAATCGAGAGATCCCCCCAGGAGCACGACTGGGTGGGAAAGATGTGGAATTTCGTAGCACGCGAATGGGTGACATACTCGCTACAGGGGGACCACCAGGGCTTCCTCGCAGACTGGTAATGGGTGGTGGGATGCCTCCAGCAGGGGGCAAGAATGGTATGGTGCCCGAAGAGAATGAGGCTATTGGCCTTAATTTAGGGGACCAAGAGGACGAAGCAGATGGCGGCAGCTTGAAAACACATTGGTAAAATGGTGGAACTGGTCCCGCCATCAGGGGCGACAAAAACAAGAGGCCGGATCTGGGCCAAACCCAGGGGGTGGGGGTCAAAGGAGGGAATATTGTGAAATGTTCTTGTTGGAAAATCAATAAAAACTTACTTTAAAAAAAACAACAACTGGCCTCCACAGAACTGGGAGTGACTGATTTCCATAAAGCCAAAAAATGAATTTGTCAACGACATAGAAACAATCTAATCATGTAGATTTGAACTTTACATTAAAGACAATCAGACTATGATCCATCATATAACTCATGCAAACGCCAGACAGTTGTGGGGTATCATTAATAATACCGTAGGAGGAAATAACTTTGAGAAAGAATGTCCAATTGCCGAGGATAGGTGGGCTGACTGTTGTACAGCTAGTTCTCCCATCCGGGGCCTATGTTAGAACTACATGATCCTACATTGGGCCTTCCATAGTGGGTCAGTGCCCATGGGATATTGAAGACATTGAATGGGCACTTAATAGACTGAAACAGTGTGGAGCCCCTGGCCCTGATGGGATTCCACCATTGGTTATCAAGGAAGCCTCCCAACTTTGAGTTCCTCATCTTAAGGCACTTTTTTGATCATATATTTTCAAATCACATTATTCCTCGCTCTTGGACTTAATCCATTGACCCCCAAACATTGACTGGTGACAACGGCAAGGCTAACATTCTTAGCAAATATAAGTAGCCCATGAAATATTGATATTGATATTTTATTTATATTGCGCTCGTACACAAGTGAGAGTTGTGCGGGGTAGGCGCACTACCAAATAAACGTGCAAGCGTGGATGGAAGCATTGGCACGCTGAGACCGGACTGATGGAGATTGCCTTGCCTTGGGCGTAATCATAATAATCAAACGATTGAGGCTCAACAACAGTATGATGTGGCCAGCTAGTGCGAGAGCTGCCGGGGCGACACGACCTGGAAAAAAGGAACCGAGACACCTGATGAGGGTGGTCTGGAGTGGTGTCTTTGAACTAACAGTAGACCTTGGACGCATGGGGATAATCCTTGCCTAATTAACTGTCACCCAAGGGAAGGCCTGCACAATTAGGACGAGCCCAGTGGTACCAGACAACAACAAAGAAGAACGGCCATGGCATCCACAAATCTAAGGGGTAAAACCTGACAGGCTACCAAGAATGCAAACCCAGCAGAGAATGATTGCTCGGGGAACGTGCCCCTGCAAGAAGCATCCACACCCGCGAAGGGGGAACGACAGGTACTGGAGGCCATTGAAGCACTGAAGATTGCACTAGAGGCCAAGAAGGATGCATTGGCATGGACGTGAACCTCCTACGGCAGGATGTTAGGGCACTGGCAGAAAGCACAGGGGTGCTTGAGAAAGAAGTGGAGACACATGCGACTAGTCTTAAAGATACCTCCAGTGACGTCAGAATCTTACAACAGCAAGTGCAGAATCTGGAAGGAAGAGTAGAGGATGCAGAAGGGCCAGCAAGACTTAATAACGTGCGCATAATTGGACTGCCGGAAGGTGAAGAAGACATTAACCCCACTAACTTTATTGAAAACATGTTGCTCTAAGAAATAGGCCCAGGAAATCTTACCCAGGGGTTCACGGCGGAGCGGGCACACAGATCCCTGGCAAGAAGACCACTGGATGCCCAATCCCGGCCAATAATAGCCTGCATCCTTAATTACAAGGACAGGGAAAGAATCCTGGAACACTTCCGGAAAGGGGGCATGATTCAAAAGGCATCTGCAAATATCACGGCATATCCGGATTACATGCTGCAGGTGCAAAGGTACAGAATGAACTTTACGGCAGTCAAGAGGAGACTACGCGAAGGAAACTTCAAGAATATGCTACTATATCCGGCTAAGCCGAAAGTAATATACAAGGGCAGGAGCGTCTTATTTGATAACCCTGATGAGGCGCATAAATGGATGGATGCTGAAAACGCACCAGCCGAAGTGAAAAACTCGTCCGCCACAAGAGAACACTGAGAAAGACACGCAACGTGAGACGAGAAGTGACCAGCTAAAGATGTCTGATGACTATGTGAGACAATCTTAATGACATATTCAGGCATTATTGTTGTGTGGAATGAGGGAGCTTACAGTGGGACCCATCCGAGGGAACACTGTGGAGAGACGTTCTACGCCCAAGAGTGGACTGGTCCACGTATACCGTTTTTGGAGTATCCACCTGCTGCACCTCTAGCAGATTATACACCAAGGCAGAAGTTAGAGGCAGAAATGCCTGAGCATGAGGTATTAAGCTGGGCAATTGTTGGGGGGAGGGAGAAGGGAGTTGGGGTTGTTATGGGGATGTTAGCCTATGGAACCGCACCTGTGATGATTATTATGCCTGCCGGACTGTCAAGACAGGCTAGATCACTAATCTGGGATGGGGAACTTAAAATAGTCTTGTGGAATGTGAGAGGGCTCAATAGATTTATTAAACGAAATAGTCATGCAATTTTTAAGGTGCCAGAAAATAGATATCGCACTCCTTCAAGAAACACATTTAACCGTAGACAGGCAAGCTGCACTAGCAAGAAAATGGAATGGGTGGACCCAAGGCTCAACATACTCAGCATTTGTCAGAGGGATTTCTGATATGGGTGGCGCTGTCAGTCCAGTTCAAAGTACTAAAGACCTATAAGGATGTAGAAGGCAGGATGGTGATAATACAGGGGATGGTAGAAAGGAAGGAGCTTTGTATTGTTAATACATATGCACCGAACCAGGGAACGGCTGACTACATTAGGTTGCTGTACCCGCAACTATCCAAGTATAGAGAGGGCACATTGATATGGGGTGGTGACTTTAATTGCATGTTAAACCCCAAGTGCACCCTACCCCGGCAGCCAAAGCCTTGAATACAATACTACAAGTATTTACATTGTCGAATGTATGGAGAGCCCTACACACACAAACTTAGGGATATTCACATTACACCGCACTAAATAAATTATATACCAGATTATATTACTTCTTTACGGGGGAGGCGACGCAGGGAGAATTCACATCGGCGGAATTTAAAGCAGTTGTATTGTCGGATCACACCCCCCTATTGGTTACGTGGCAGTATTCCCTGCCCCCCTCCACCCTCGAGCCCCCCGAGAGCATGCATCCCAACATGGAAACTGAGAAGTGAGTCTCTTAAAGATGCGATATTTAGGGAACGCTTAAGGGAGGGGGTCAAAGACTATTTCATGAATAATACAGATAGTGTAAGTTTAGCTGGCCCATTGTGGGAAGGATTCAAGGTGGTGATTAGGGGGACTGTGATAGCCACAGCAAGAAGTATGCAAGCTACAATAGAGAGATTTAAGTAGAGCGGAAGCCGAACTAGAGGATATGGGTGGCATGGAGGACACAGCTACGGAGGGAGCCCGGGAAGAAGCCCGGCTGCAGCAGGAATGCATGGAACACTTGGTTAGACTAGGTAACTTAAACTATAGCAAATACATAGAAAAGAAACATGCAGAAGGGGATAAGCCGGGATGGTTGTTGGCCTGGCTTTATAAAAGTGAGTTTAGGATGGACTTGATAAAGGAGGTTAAGGGGAGCAAAGGCAATACCTATGTGATGCAAGAATGTATTAATACATGTTTTTATGGCTATTATAAGGAACTATATGCAGAGACATTGACAATACAGCAGGCAGAGGTAGACGAGGTGATTGAAGAGATAGGACTCCCCAAACTAGAAGCAGAGGCAGTGAGCAGGTTAGAAGCACCCATACCGGCAGGAGAACTGGAATCCACTATAAAGGGGTTGCCAACAGGCAAAGCTCTGGGAGCAGATGGATTACCCAGTGAATTCTAAAAAGAGTTTATAATAGATGTTGTACCACCACTGTTGGAAATGTTCAACAAAGCGTTGGAAATGGGCATGTTGCCAGCGTCCCAATCTCTAATTGTCCCATTGCTGAAGACCAACAAGCCTGAGGACGACTGTGGCTCATATAAACCTCTATCGTTACTTAACCAGGATACTCACAGCCTTGCTGGCCATTAGGCTCAAGCCGGAAATAATGAAACGTATCCACCCAGACCAGTCTGGATATGTCCCCAATAGAAATATTGCATGTAACATCAGGAGATTGCAACATATCAGACTACACTCAAGATAGCACAGATCAAAATGCGGTAGCCTCACTGGATGCAGTTAAAGCATTTGATTCATTCAGGTGGCCATGGCTGCTAGCAGCATTGAAAGGTTTCAGTAAGGGACCAATATACATTAAGGGGGTGCAGCTTCTCTACAAGAGTCTGATGGCCAGGGTTAAGACCGGTAGGCAAATCTCCAATCAGTGGCAGTTAAGTAAAGGAACCAGGCAAGGTTGTCCGTGGTCCCCTATGCTGTTTATACTAGCTTTGGAGCCGCTGGCAATATATCTTCGTTAGGAATATCAGGACGCTGGAATAACTATATGGGGTAAGCTCTCCCTGTACGCCGATGATATGCTCCTATACTTACAACAGCCTGAAGTCAATCTTCAGTGTATTCTAGATGTGCTGGAACGATACGCAGCACTATGAGGTATTACCATAAATGCTCAGAAGTCATGCTTGTTCCTCTTAGCAGGGTACAAGGGGCTGACCCAAGGTAGGCTGCCAATACTGGCAATTAAATGGGAGATAACCACATTCAGATATTTAGGGGTAGATATTTATCATAACCCTAAGACTGAACATTTGCAAAACACGGCGAAAGAGGTGGACAAAATAGAAAGATCCATGGTTTTTTGGGGGAAGCTGCCGCTTTCACTGATGGGAAGAATGGCACTGATAAAGATGGTGGTGCTGCCAAGGCTAATCCACTTTTTCACGAATGTGCCATACAAAATACCCAGAGGCTTTTTCAAGAGGTTAGATACAATATGTCGTAGCTTCCTATGGAATAACTCAAGATGCTGCATGGCCCTTGCTAAATTACAAAAAACGTACGCTCTGGGCTGGATCGGTGCTCTGGACTTCAAAGCTTACTTTTTGGAGTGTCAGTTACAATTCGTGACAAATTGGCTGTCAGATGTGCAGTCCCAAGACACTATGCTATTGCAGCCACAGTGTGACCCATTCTTCTTGAGGGAAGTAATATGGACCGATAAGTCATGCATCCCGACCCCCTGGCATTTTTGAAACTGGGCAGAGTGACATGGCAAAGAGCGGCCCGCTTATTCACTGTATTCCCCCCCCCCCCCCAAGTGCCATTATTGTCGCTAAAATGCAAAGATTCGCAAACTTAGATTGAAAATAAGGAAATACTGGGAACCATTGGTTGTAGCGACGGTTGGCCACCTACTGCAGGAGGGTAAATTAAAGGACTTTGTTACACTCGCCTCTGAAACAGGTATACACGCTGGTCAGTATATCATACATGAGGCACTATTTCAGAAAGTGCAGTGTAGATGGCCGGCCCCTGACGGGATTCTGCAAGAGGATGAGACCACAGAAACGTATAACATTTCAGAAGGGGGACACAAGGTGTCACGGCTATATGAGCTGCTAATGTCATGACCAGGGGATATGATGGAGCAGACCAGGAGCAGATGGGAAACAGACTTGCATGAGCAACTGACAGACGCGGCCTGGCGTAGAGCTCTAATGTACCATAAAAAGGTTTCCAGAAATGCAAAGCTCCAGCTGATCCAACTGTATGTCACCCATTGGGTGTACCTGACGCCGGGAAGATCGCCAAATTTAGCAGTGCGATGGAGCAGGTGTGTCCAAAACGTGAAACAATTGATGCTGATTTACTACATATGTTTTGGGCATGTATAGAGATCAGGCATTTTTGGGGGGAGATAGCTCAGACCCTAGCCAGAATGGGTATAATTTTGGATGTAGGTGCGCCAGCGGCTTGCACGTTAGGTATATTTGCATGCCCGAAGCGGGCGAGACATGTCAGTAGATATAAGGACCTGTCTTACATATTGGCGAAATGCAGAATTGCCATGGGATGGAAAGCACGTAAAGGACCGGAGATGGGTCTATGGTAGAGGGACCTTCAGAAATGGCCAAGGGCAGAAACCGCAGTGTGGAAGGAAGCGGCACGCAGCGAGCAAGAGGAACAAAGTGCATCCCTAGATTCCTGGAAGCAATTGGTACAAGGCTTGTTGGTATCGACACAGGATGAGGCCCGAGAGGAGGGTGTTTCTCCTGTTATGTAAAAGATTTATACCAATGTGTAGTTGGTGACAGACGGTTGAATTGAAGGTGGGACAGGGGGTGAGATGGGCTGGATTTGGGAGGGGGGGGAGTTGGGGTAGTAAGTAGGCAGACATTATTGATGCACAATGTTATGGATCATTGATGGATGTCTGTAAATTATACTGTTGTTATAAATCAATAAACATTGTTATAAAAAAAGAAAGAGGGTGCCATTGATGATGAGCAAGAGGAAATATGAGTGAGAAAGGCTGCGTGTGAGACGATAAGAATAAAGCAAGTATGTGAGAGGAAGGATGAGAAAGCCAAACTGTCACCCGCAGGCACATGGGTCACAGTGGATAAGGGTGGATTTTTTCTGCCCGGGTAATGCGATTTGCAATGAAAACTAGGCCCTGTCCACTGTGATGCATTCGAAGCCTACCCCTTCCCAAAAGAACGATACAGAGGCAGTGCTGGTCGTCCAGAGGTCCCTGTGCTCACTACCCGCGTGACACAGGCTGCTTCCCCTTTATTGCCTTTGCCTCGTGACCTAACACGTCACGAGGCGATTGAGGGGGCATACACCACACTCCTCCTTTTTCATAATGAAACAACACAACCAACATTTGGGTTACAGTCCACAACAGGCGGAACCATTAGTCCATAACATTAAACACCTTGGATAAGAACAATGATACTCAACTGGCGAATCGTCCAAATCAAACTGGCGAAGCGCCTGTATGAAGTCTTTCAAGTATTCTGGCTTCCTATGACATTCTCTCACAGGGTAGCGCCTTCCTCCCTCTAGACCGGCTCTGCTCGAGCCCATGCCTCCCCCTTGGTCAGTGAGGCTGCTGTCGTCATCGCTGGATAATGGTTCTCCTCTCTCAGAGTCATCCCTCTCGAGACCTGCCCATCGTGGGGAACCCACTTTCCTAGGACTAGATGTATCGTCACCGCTCCCTTCTCCAGTTGACCTTCCCATCTTTCAGAAGAAACTGGAGCTTCTTGTTACTGTGGCCCGGCCATCTGATTCAGTGAGCATAGTCCCTTTTGTCTTCACTACCTCCAGCGGGTTCAGCTCGTGGGGCAGTGACATTTTTCCCCTCGGGTGTCTGGAGCGTACCAGTACTTTGTCACCCTACTTCCAGATGCTGCTCCTGTAGTCCCAGTCTGATGTTTTCCTTCACATTAGGGCTCCTCCTTCGTTTGAGCACCAAATATTCATTAATCTTCATCCTTTCCTGTCACTTTCTGGCCGGCCTCCCTTGGCCCTCTCACTGCTCCCACCTGTGAGGCTAAGAACCTCAGGGTCCTCTTCGACTCCACACTTTCCTTTTCTCCACACATCTCTGACGTCTCTAAGAAGTCAAACTACCAACTGCACCTTCTCAGAGGTACTCTTCTCTTCCTCTCCTTCCCCCAGAAGCTCACTGTCTCTAGAGCTCTTGTTCTCTCCAGGCTGGACTGCTGCAACAGCCTCTTTCTAAATCTGCCTCCTACTACTCTCCGTCCTCTGCAACTCATCCAGAACAGGACTGCGAGACTTGTCCTTGGCCTCAAGCCCTGGGATCATATCTCTCCAGCTCAGAAATCTTTTACTTGGCTCCCAGGGGCTGCAAGGATTAAGTTCAAGACCCTTTGCATTGTCCACAAGGCCTTCTGGGGCCTGGGTCCAAAATACCTTCAATTTTCCCTTCGGAAATACCTTCCTACTCGCTCTTCATTCCTCCACCCCCAACTCCCTCATGGTCAGTCGCTTCTCCAAGCAACGATTTGGGGGTAGATCTTATTCTTTGGCGGGGACCTCCCTCTGGAACAGCCTCCCTGCTTCTCTGAAACTTGAGAACCATCTTCAGTTCCGGAAGCACCTCAAGACCTTCCTCTTTGCTTCTGCCTTCTCTCTTCCTCTCCCCTGCTGATCTGTCTGTTTCGGCACTGGGCACCTGGCTACCTTCTGATTTTGGGCCCAGATCCCTGCCCACCCAGCCGCATACCCGCACTTTCTCCTGGCAACCCATGCACTTGGGTCTGTATCTGCAACCCTAGGGTCCCCTTCCTGCACTTATTAGACACTGTTTGTCTGCACCTTATTATTGCTCTTGCCACCAGCTGATTGCACTACCTGTTGCTGTTTAGATCATGTTTTTAGCACTTTCCACTGCCACCCTGCCCCTTCCCTCTCCCCTGCACGTGTGCGTTCTCAATGTCACTGGGCCTAGTAAGATAGTTGTTTTTGTCCTCCCTTGTACCTCTCTCTTGCCTCATCGCGCCATGAAACACTTGTGTATGGGCGCAATATAAATAAAATATCATATCATATATCAATTACGCCGGGCTACGGAATGGGTGATCCGGCAACAGACCCCTCAGACATCGCTGGAAAAGGACTTCCGCATGCGGTACCCCTGTTGAGCAGTGCAAAAAGGTGTGATATTCTGACAAGAACTGGTAGAAAGCCACCGTTCACACTCACCCTGCCCGTGCGCAATGCTTTATTGAGGGTCCTCATCAGTCTCGCCATTAGCTTTGGGCCACACTGGTGTCATTTTTCGGGGTTGCACACCCAGGCTCTGAAGGTATTCGGAGAACCCTCTGCTTTGGAATGGCAGGCTGTTGTCTGTACAAACTTCCTCAGGGAGTCCATAGGTGGCAAATATCTTTTCCAAAATAGGTACCACGTCATCAAGCGTAGTGGACTCCACAAACTCCACCTCAGGGTATCTTGACCATTGGTCTACCAAAACTATGAAGTTGGTGTCTCAGCAGGTGGATTCAAAGCTCATGTGTATTGTCCCCCAGGTAATGTTGCTCCGGTCCATTGACTCAATGTAGGGTTCCTGCTGGTGAGGCAGTGTCACCTGACGCCACACAAGCACGGACAAACTCCTCCACTTTGTCTTCGAGGCCTGGAAACCAGACTTTCATTCAGAGCCTGGCCTTTGTTTTGGCCACTCCTTGATCTCTTTTGTGTGCCAACTCCAACACGCGTGGGACCAGACTGGTGGGGATGACAATTTTTGACCCCCTGAGGATCAAGCCATTGTCCATAAACGTCAGTTCCGATCGCACATGCCACATTTGCTCAAGCACCCTTCTTGGGTCATGTGTGCGTCTGTTTAACCTTTCCATTCCCCTTGGGTTCCGGCTGATTGCAACAACCAAAAACATTTGTTGTTTGTTGATGCTTCCTGTACCTCTTCAAGGGGCCTTGACACGGGTGGTGCTGCTGACATCAACAACCGAAGGCATTTGCGGCTCAGGGACGTGTAGAGGACGGTTCTTGGCAGTTCCAAATCACATTGTATGAAAAAAGAGAACGGACACATGGCTTGTTTCTCCAAGAATATGACTCTGATGCTGGAATTGTCTTGAAGTGATCCTTTACCCATCACTGACAGGCGGCATTCACAAGTGAATCGGGCTGGATTCAATCCCCACGCCTCCTTCCACAAATCATGAGCTTGCAACACACACTATCGTAATACCAAAATTGTCATTATGTCCTGAAGATGGCTGGTGTATGTGACAGACAGATTACCCAGCAGAAACTCGAATAGACATGCTTGAAATTTCCATTGGAGAATGAATGCTTGACAGCTTTGTAAACATTTTAAATGTGATTTGTTGTATTAAAAATGTATTGTGGATACACGCCAGCACCCCAAAATAACAGTGCATTCATGTTGATTATAGTACTTTGCACTTTAGGCCGATTCCTTTGATCTGTTTTTCTTAATACAAATTGATTTTGTATCAATTTGCACAGTATGAATGAAATAGGATATGAATGATTGTTGGTTGGTTTGAGTGATTGGGCTGAGGTTACATGTGTGTGTGCTCACTTTTTAGTAATTGTGGAGCCATTCTTTGCATTTTTTGAACTTTTTATGAATGTTTTTGTACATCTATTGTGTATTTTGATTTCTGAATAAAATTGAAAAGAAATTATGTTGAGATAACAATTGGGACTTGTTATTATGTGTAGGAGATTGCAATGTTAGATTTTTCGTCAAATGCTATGAGAGGTGGTATATACTTGTTGGTATATACAATTGTTTGTGTGCTGACGTCAAGGTATGCAGAAACTCTGCCATCTCCTCACCTATGCTGTCTCAGTCTGGTGCTGTTGCCTCCACAGGGTGTCTCGGAGAGGTAGTCTGCAGCATTGGCATTGCCCAGGCGGTACATCAGATCGAGGTCATATTCCTGCAGGGCAAGTAGCCACCTCTCAATCCGAGCAGGATGAACCAAACATGACTGGGAGGAGGGGTTTGTGGTTGGTGATCACCATCACTGATTTGCCATAGACATAAAGGTGGAAATGCCTGCAGCCCCAGAGTACTGCTAAGGCTTTGCGCTCTATCTGCAAGTATCTCTGTTCCGTAGCAGAGAGCGCTCTGCTCGCAAACGCAACAGGGTGGGCATTCTCCCCCTCATCAAGCTGTGTCAGCACAGCCCCAAAACCAAATGGGCTTGCGTCCGCAATAATCTCTGCCCTTCGCCTCAGGTCAAAGAACACCATGGTGTCCTCTGCAGTAAGTGCATTTTTAATTTCCTCAAAAGCGTTCTGTTCCAGGGTGGTCCATTTCCAGTTGCAGTCCTTCTTGGTAAGATTGCGAAGTGGCTCTGATAGAGTAGCCAGGTTACGTATGAATCTCCCACAGTACATGACCATACCAAGAAAAATGCAAACCTCTGAAGCGTTGGGTCCCTCCTCCTGAATGTCCTTCATTTGTGCGGGATCAGGAGAAATTCCAGTTTCCTGAAATACAAATACAAAGAATTTGATTCTCTTTTGTAGGAATGCACACTTGTCTTCATGTAACATGAGTACCAGCTGGTGGATGCACCCTAGGACTTTCCCTATCCTCTCTAAATGTTCCTGTTCTGAGCTGGAGTAGACCATGATGTTGTCACTTATATTGATTGCTCCTTTCAGTCCTGCCAATGCACGGTGGATCGTGTTCTGAAACACCTCTTAAGTTAAAGAGATGCCGAAATGGAGGCGCTTCTACCTATACAATCCTCGCTGTGTGGTGAACATGGTAATGTACTGATATGCTGTGTCCAGCACCAGCTGGTGATAACCTGATCTTAAGTCCAGTCCAGTCCAGTTTTGAGAAGAATTTGGCCCATTCTAAATCTGATAGGATGTCATCAAGCGTTGGGGTGATGTGTCTGTCTCGCAGACGATGGGCCTCATTACAACTCAGGCGGTAAGGGGTTTACGGCAGCGTTAACAGCGCCGACCCTTACCGCCTGATTACGAGGTCCCCTAGCGCCATGGTGCTTTTAACACCTGCTTTTAGCAGGTGTTAAAATCCATGGCGCTAAGGGACCATGGAGTTAATTACGCCACCGTAATTTACGGTGGCGTAATTAACGCCTTCCCCACTCCCATTATGCCCTATGGGGCAAAAATGGGAATGGGGAAGGGTAAATGGGGATTGGGGACTTACCGCCCCGCCAAGGTCGGAATGGGGCGGTAAGTCCGCCAACCACCATGGCGTAAACGTAGTTTACGCCATGGTGGTAAAGTCACGGCCCAGGCGGTAACTTACCGCCTGGGTCGTAATGAGGCCCGATATATCCACACATATGCGGATGGAGTCTGGTTGTTTGGGTTTGCTGGCAATTATGATTGGTGATACCCATGGTGTCGGTCCTTCTACGTCCTCTATGATGTCCATGTTGACTAAGTTCTCCAGTTCTTTCTCAACTAATGCCCTTAGATGGAATGGCACTCGCCTGCATTTCAACGCTATCTGTTTACTGTGGGGTCGATGTGTAGGCGGACTGGATCTTCAGTGAACTTTCCTATCCCGTTGAACACTTTTGCATGTCGGGTCAATAGGGATTGAATGTCCTGTACATACACATCAAAGGCAAGTTCACAATGTGCAACGCCTCTACCATGGCGCATCCTAGCAATGTGACCTCGGTGATAAAGAACCTTGCTTTAATGGTGGTGTCCTCATGTCGAAGAAGTGCTACAAAGACACATTCCAGGGGCAGTGGCACCTTCGTGCTGAATGTATATATTTGTACCTGCATCTTTCCTTTCCACCCACACGTACCGAGTCTGGTGACAATTTGAGCGATGAGGTTGTGTGGGCACTAGGCGTCGTCCACAGTGTTTAGTCCTGAGGCCTGGGGACCCAGGCCTGTGATGGCTGGGCCTGAATGTGCTCTTATTGCGCAGCTGACACTGAGCTCTGGCTCAAGAGCTCCAACGGCGTAAAGCACACGCGAAGCACAAGAAAAGGAAAAGTAATGGAAACCAGGGAGGAGCAACAGCAGGTACACGCTCGTGCGGGACAGACCCAGCGTGACAACCGCCTCATCGCCAGTGTTATGGGGCAAGGCTGTATGCTTGCAAAGTCTACCCCTTCCTGAAAGAATGACACAGAGCCAGTGCTGGTCGTCCAGAGGTCCCAGTGCTCACTACTCATGTGACATGGGGTGCCTCAATTTATTACACTTGCCTCGTAACCTAACCCGTCACAAGGTGATTGAAGGCACATACACCACACCCACCTCGCAGGTAAGAGCTCCGTGGACATGGTTGACCAGGCCTGGTCACAGAACGCTGATGCCTGAAATAAAAGCTACACTCAGGAGCCGCAGGAAGCAAAACTCACCTCCCACTCAAACAATTCCTTTCTCTACATTGTTCCAGTGAGGCCCATCAACGGACTTGTGTGGTGACATCCCACTTCAGTTTGGCTTGTTATTTTTCCACAAGATGTTTCAACAGTTTTCCTCTATACAGATACGCTTGTACCATGGTGACGGTATCATTGAGGGTCCCAGGGGTATTAAGTAGTATCCACATCTGGCTGACGCTTGGGTGAAAAAAACAGGGATGTTTGCAAATCCTCTCACATTTGATAAATGAGTCGTGGAAATGACGCCAATATCTCTGCAACTATTTGGAAACACGTGCCACACTTTACCAACCGTTGTATTGCTCCTGCGTTTATTTACACTGCCAGGCTGGATGCCCAAAAATCTAAGAGGGCAGGGACACGGTTACATTAGTGCTTTGCAAATACTGTCTTCTGACGCACCGTCTTTTTCATTGTTGCAGCACACCACAGTAAAAAGCAAGAGCTTTTGCCTCGGCAAACCTCTCTGCTACTGGTTTTGCTCTCGATCATCGTTGCTGCGTGATGATGAATTATCTCGCATAAACACGTCTGCTTCCACAGGATTGTGCCCTTGTTACCAAGCACTTAAAACACATATATATTTAGCTTGGATAAGCCGTTTTAGCAGAGGAGGTGAGAAGAACAGCATGCCATTCTTTTGCATGCACCTCAGTGACAGAAAATTTTTCAAGGTTATCACTTTGTGCGATTGTACAACACGGCTGCCTGCCTGGAAAAAAAGTTGTCCTTATGTTATGTTTCTACAAGATGCTTACCATACCATGGCTTAATTTTTCCAGCCCACCGACCACGCTTTATCCTCTTGATCCGCCAATGCTGCTTTTGGTATCATGAAAGGGAAGCCACATTTTTTTCAGCCAAGCAGCAGAAGGAAAGCAGCACAAATGGCTGCAGTTTATAGGGAGGAGGCAGGGTGATGGGGACGGACAAGCCATCCCACAAAGGCTCCGAGAATGGAGGCCTGCCCGGCTGCCTCCCTCCGCGCAGTCTTGAATAGGGATCACTCTGCGGCGACAGCGTTGAAAGTCACAGAGACACATCACATGTGACAGTACTTCTGATTGGGAAAAAATACATTAAACAAGCCACTGTTGGATTACATCCGCATAGTACAACAGGAATGAACACTTAGTGCATTGGCAATTGTATGCCACAGCATTTCCAGTGGTCATGCCAACCACAAAGACGGCAGCTTTGCACCCCTTTCTTATCTGTAGCAATGGTGTTGCCAATATTTTGGTGGCTATGCCACCAAAATGCGCCAAAAGCAAATAGTATGTCAAAACGACCTGTGCATGGAGCTAGAACGGCTGAGGTCATCTGGCATATGTTATGTGTTCCAAAGGCAGTGAAGTGAAGAAAGTCGTATAACGGCTCAATTCCCCAAAACAAACTGGAGGTTCTTTCAGAAACAAAGACCCAGCTAATGGAGCAAAAATAAATGCTGGCTGAAAACCGTTTCATTCACAAAAGAGGCGCACTGCTGAACAGTAATTGAGGAAAGGAGTGTTAGGATGAAGCTGGAGGGTATGTGAGTTATAGGAACCACATGAAGGCTTTGCTGCACATGCATCCCTCCTTACTTTTATATTAGTTTTTTATATCAGTTGGTGAAAATCCAACAAACCAGGATCCAGAACTCCAATAGAGCATACACAATGAATGCCTAAAATCCTGCTGAATAACAAGTGCATAGAGCACTGAAGCCCTGTGGCCGTGTGGAAGGTTATTCTTGCTCACAAGCTCTGAAACAAGCATTAGCAAAGCCAAAGTGCTGGAGTTTACTGCTGTTCTTTGCATTTTGCATTTATAGGCACCAGCGTGCAGGGCAAAGTTTCAAGTGAGAATTAGAGAAGGGATGAAGGTGTGCAAGACAATGAGAAGTGAAAATAGAGAAAGGGAGGAAGCCATTGAGAGAGGATTACATGAATGATCAGCAAGACACGAAACATGAGCGAGAAAGGGTTAGCATGCAGATGCCACATCCCAAATGTGCTCTTCCAGTAGAAGCACCGGCAGTAAATTCCCATAGAAGACTTCCTAGATAGATGAGCAATCTATGGGCATTTAATGGTGAGGATAGGTTTCTGCACTTGACATGTATGCTACTGTAACATAATTTCTTATGAGACATAGCCTAAGCATTCTCCTCAAAGCCTCTTCTCATACCTACAAACCCTGCATTGATGTTGTGGGCTGGTACAGAGTGGTGACTCAACAGCGTTATCACACCAACAATCAATCCCTTTGTGGGCTTAAATGCTGCTTCCACCCAATGCCCCTTATACAGGATAGCACTTGCACATCCATACTAGAAAAATGTGAAACTACAAGTACCAGAACGCAAGGAGATTTTGGTAAACAGTAGCAGTTCCAAGGAATGACGCTGCACACAGTCATCCCCAATTAGCACTGGCAGTATCTTATATGCAATTGCAACCCTCATAAAAGTGGGGTATGTTTCATGGCATACATTTATGATTCTGCCTTGCAGTTAATATCATCACATACAGTGCAATTAAGAGTGAATATGATTTGGTCAGGACCCCCCTCCCGCAAGGTTTCTTCTCTCTATCGTGTTCTTAACACTTGTTGTTTTAACCCCCCCCCCCCCTCTCCAATGCCTATATGTGAAAATGGGAAGAAATCTGAATACTCCTATGGTGGACCTTGCTTGGTACAATATGTGGTTTAAGGCCGATAAATCATCTAGATATGTGCTGCTGAAAGAAAGTAGTTATATGCTGCTTTTTCGTTGGTACCTTACGCCTGTAAGACTTCATAAAATGGACCCTAGTATCCCAGACAGATGATGGCGATGCGCACAGGTGCCAGGGACACTCTTCCATATATGGTGGTCTTGTATGCTGATTCAGTCCTATTGGAAGCAAATCTTAGCCCAGATTAAGAGGATTACTGGGATAGAACTTCCAATGGAACCCTTAGTGCTACTGTTGGGGGATGAAGATCTGGAGGGGCACTATAAGAGGGCAGAAAAGACGCTGAGATTACTTACACATTTCCTGGTTGCTGCCAGAATAGTGCTGGCACGTAATTGGATGTCCCCTACCACACCTGATATCAGAGAATGGTCGATCAAATGATGGTTTGTGGTGGCTATGTGCAAGATCGAGGCCACTCTTAAAGGCGAACTACCCAAATGTATCGCAGAATGGGAATCGTTAATTCAATTTGTAGCCTAGAATGATAACCCTGGACTACATAAGCCACATGATATGATGTCTTTCACACTGTTATGATGCTTCATGATGTCTATACCTACCAGCTGATTGTGTTATTAGACGGTTTCTTTACAGTGCTGTAAGATGGGTCCTATCTGGACTGTTAATTTTTAATTTTCCTTTGCTTTTGGATATTTCTTTCCACTCATTTTATTTGTCCCGTGCTGTAACTGATCGATTTCTTTGTGCATGTTTAAAGATTGTCAGGCAATTATGCTATTCAATTGTTTAATGATATTACGCATTTGTCTGGTATGTTTGACCAGATATTGTTCTGTCTTCTTTTTTCAATAAAATTTGAATGGTAAAAAAACTAAAAAGAGTGAATATGACCCTATGACAATTCCCTTGCAGGGCTTTGCAATTTCCAATGACTGTGCCATCCCAGATCACCACGAACTGAAAATTATTTACATGGATTAGGTAGAGGTTTGGTATGTAAATATTTCATTGGGCACCTTCTAGAGTAAAGGACCTCACAGGAAGGCCCGCGGGAGCCTCGTGGGATTCCAAAAGGCAGGGAAGAGCCTGCAAGAAGACAGCAGCCCAAAGCTCTCCCTTCAGGTTACAGCTTTGCGCAGACTTACCAGATCATACAGCACACAGATGATTCCTATTGGGACTTTACATGCTCATGCTTCCAATGCATGGATAGCACTAATGAAACTAGATGCTGACACTGTGTGTGTAAATAGAATAAATACCTGTGACCACATCATCACACCTGCATGTGATCCTTATTCAGACCTCAACATAATTGGCAATGAGGATCCAAGTATGTGACCCACGTATTCCACGATCACGATGCAAGAAGCAACGCCACCTCTGCCGTTTCTACAAGTGCCAGGCAAGCCGGTCATTCCAAGGCTCCAATGGGAACCTTTATTTCAAACATACTTGGAGAAGATGGGTGGAACAGACTACCCAGTAGGACGTAAGAAGGCAATGTTGCTGAATGCGCTGGGGGAAGAAGGACAAAGAACATTTGCAGGCCTTAATCCAGAATCATTGACAGCAAAAGGCGATGATGCCTATCATGAAGCAGAGCGAAGATTTGCCAGGAGGTTTTCCTGCAATTAAAACATTGTGCTACACAGAATTAGGTTCTATGGCAGAGAACAGGAGCCTGCGGAACCTGTAGACGATTAAATGGTCAAGATGAGAGAGTTGGCGGCACTGTGCACTTTTGGAGCCACGTCAGAAGAAAGAATCTGCAACATGTTCATTGTGCACAAGAATAATAGAAAGCTACAAGATAAGATTATATTTGAGAAGGAGCTACAACTGACTAAAGCCATCCAAATTTGCGAGAGCAGTGGAGGAGACGTCCTGCAGGCGCAAGGAGTGGGTGGCCACTTCGTAGTCACCAGAGGTTCAGTGGGTACAATCCTTGAGGCAGAAGAGAAAAGGGGCAACGCAATGGCAAAGATGACACAGCAGGGAGACGGGAACCGCTGAAGTGCCACAGGTGTGTCAGCACCAGTCATACAGCCAACAGCAGAGAATGTCCAGCAAGGAATAAAGAATGTTCGAAATGTAGAAGGTATGGACATTTTGCATCGTTGTGCACCTGGGAAGAGAGAAAGACTGTGGAGGCAATCCAGAGTGAAGAGGGCAGAGATGAGGCCTACTGCGACGAAGAAACATGCGCTACAGTTCATATGGTTAACAGCCTCACGACTCAGAGGGAAAAGCCCCATTGCACCATTAAAGTCGACGGTCATGAAACGAGGGTAATGGCGGGTTCAGACCTTACCATACTACCATTGAACTTTTACAAAAACGTGGTGGGGAAAGAAAGAATGGAGGCGTACAAGACTAGCTTCACCACCACAATTTAAGAAGGTGCATGTGTGAATCTCCTAGGATACATCAGGGCGACAGTGGAGTTCAAGGGAAGAGTCGCAAAAACCAAGGTGTACTTTGCAGAAAATGGGCCACTGGTGTTAGGCTGGCATGACCAAGCCAAATTGCTAATTAGGCTGGACCCCAGCGTAGAGGGACACGTTTTATCCAAAAACAAAAGTGGGACGTCAATTACCAAAAAAGAGTTTTCGGAACTATTTTCAGACACGCCTGGCCAAATTAAGAACTATGTACACAAAATAAGGTTAAAGCAAGGGAGCTGTACCAGTCAAGCACAGGGTGAGACCTGTGCCGGCGACGGAATACAGGAGAAACTCAACAAGATGCTAGAAGGAACCAGAGAGATGGTGGAGCCGTCATAATGGCTCAGCCCAGTGGTACTCATAAAGAAACAGAACACTGGGGACTTACGCATCTGCATCGACCTCCGCAGGCTAAATCTTGAGGTTGTGTCAGATAGTTATCCCTTACCGACTATAAATGAACTGATTTTGATGATGAAGGAGGCAAAAGTATTTTGCAATTAGATATGAGAGACGCCTACCACCAGATCAACTTACATCGGGAGTCCGGACCCCTCACCGCGTTCATAACACCATTTGGAATGTATCAGTTCACCAGAATGCCCTTTGGGTTATCCTCTGCGGCCTCCGCGTTCCAAACCATTATGGACTATGCGGAGAACAAAGCGACAGCTCTTCGCAAAGTGTTGTCGAAGTTGCAAGAAGCAGGAGTGCGGCTACGCTATAATAAGTGTGTGCTACAGGCTGCCGAAGTAAAGTACCTCGGATACACCATATCCAAGCCAGGTATTAGCACAAAGAAAGATCTGCTGTAAGCCACTGTGAAGGCACCTCCCCCTAACAGTAAAGAAGAGTTGAGACTGTTTCTAGGATTATCCGAATATTACGCAAAATCTGTGCCATATTTTTCAGAGACTACTGCACTCATGAGAGAATTGCTCAAGAAAGGTGCAGAGTACCATTGGAGTGCAGAACAATCCAAGTCGTTTGAAGAAGTCAAAGAGGGCATCAAGCATGCGTCCTGCCTGCAACCATTTAATCCTCAATGGAAAACCATGATCTCCACTGACGCCAGCGCGCATGGAATTGGAGCAATGCACACACAGAAGAAAGGCGATGAAGAACACATTGTCGTGTTGGCATCTAAAGCACTGTTGCAAGCAGAAAATGATTACCATAGATTACTTTCACACATACGTCTGGGGCACAACATTTTTACTCGTTACGGACCACAATCCCTGAGTGCACCTACTGAGCCTGGGAGGGACCAGTACATCAACACCCTGGCTTGCTCGCATCGCAGCAAAGCTGCAAGAATACACATATGAAATACAGAACATAGCAGGGTGGAAAAGTTCCCAAGCCGACTGTATGTCCAGACTGTCCGCGTGCAAAGACACGGAGACCAGCTTTCTAGAAGATGAATGTGTGGTTGCATCACTCAGCGTTCTGTCTGAGGAACCTAGAATTCCTCGAAACGAGAAAGAAGAAGCAATCAAGGATGCCACAACAAAAATCATGGTCAGGAAAGGGTGACCTGATGAGAAATCTGTCCCAGAAGGGATGCGCCCTTATTGGAAAGTAGCAGATGAAATCTTTGTATGCAAAAGGATGCTCATGAGAGGTGATCAGGTAATCGCGCCCGTAGCAATGAGAAGCACTATCATATGCAGGGCTCATGCCGGCCATCTCGGAAACAACATGATGAGAAGGAGAGTGAGGGAATTATATTGGTGGCCAGGAATGGACTTAGAAATACGGACAATTAGAGAGATGTCATGAAGGCGTAAATAGCGACAACCGACTTAAAATAAGACAAGCGCCCCTACACCCAACAGAAGTGCCAGAAAGAGTGTGGCAAAAATTGGGCATGGACTTCATAGGCCCGCTTGAGTTAATGGAACAGTAACAAGTATGGCATAGTATTAGTGGACTACTTATCTAAATGGGTAGAAGTTGAGTTTGTATTCAACATAACCACAGCTACCGTGATTCAGTTCCTCAAGAAGGGTTGCCAAGAGAACTGGTCACCGACAACAGAGTTCAACTCATATCAAGGGAAATGGAAAAGTTCATGAAGCAGAACAATTAAAGCAGCCTTATATCACCCACAAGCAAATCGGTTGGTCGATCGCACCAACAGGTTCATCAAGGTGGCCCTGCAGTTAGCCACTGCAGCGGGTCTCGATCTGCATACCACAGTTAAGGAAGCAGTGGCTGCCCATTGTCTTATCCCCAGTGGGGGTCACAAACATATCCCAGTTCCACCTCTTCAGAGGATGCTGGACAGCATCCATGCTGGTTCCGTCATGGTTGGCAAACATAAGAGAGGACGAAAAGGGTGGACATGGAAGATTTGGGGTGGCGAGTGAATAAGAGCAAAGAGAACATGAAAAGATACGGTGACGAATGAAGAAAGCCCCAATAGAGCACAGTTCCAGAGGGGGATTTAATAAAGATGCCACATGGAGACCCCGTGACAGGGTTCAAGTTCAGAAGACCAGTAAGAAAAAGGAGCAGGAGAAACACCCAGCTCCGCAATACAAGAATAGAGAGCCTAAGAGGAGAGCTCACCCAGGGAGATGTCGACAATGAGAGAGCAACTTGAACATGAAGCAGAGCAGGATGAATGGACACCATCAAAAGTGGAAGCCAGTCCAAAGAGAAAAGGGGGAGACAAGAGAGATCCAATGAAAGGAGCGCAAGACAGCAAGAAGAAAGCACGGAGAGCAGTCAACCACAAAGAGAAAGAAGACCAGGAAGATACACCGACTACGTGATGGAATAACCAAAGCTTTGCAAGAAAAGGAGGTATGTAGAGTAAAGGATCTCACAGGAAGTCCCGCTGGAGCCTCGCAGGATTCCAAGGGGTGGGGAAGAGCCCGCTAAGAGTCATTAAGAGCGCAGGGAGCCTGCGAGAAGACAGCAGCCCAACGCTCTCCCTCTAGGTCACAGCTTTGCACAGACTTACCAGATCACACAGCACACAGGTGATTAATGTTGGGACTTTACATACGCATGCTTCCAATGCATAGATAGCACTAATCAGACTAGATGCTGACACTGTGTGTGCAAATAGAATAAATACCTGTGAGCACATCACGCCTGTGTGTGATCCTTATTCAGACCACAACACACCTACAATTAAGAAAAAAAAACTTGAGTGAGTACCTCGGAGGTGACAGGTCATTGGCACTGCTGATTGAAGGCAGCTGCTGCCCTCCTGGGCACTGTCATTGGAATGGGCTCGTACTCCTAAACGATAGGCCTAAAAGATGTGCATTTTCAAATAACACATCCACACCTTTGCATAACTGCTAAGTGATGCTTTGTGAAGTGTGACACCTTTAACCAGTACTAGCTTTTCCAGCATCAACATGTTGCATTCTGGGGCTTGTGTTTTGGTTGATCCCTTTATAAATATGGATCTACAAGCCCGAATACAAAATGATGTTGACTAAAACAGGACTGGCTATCTGACAAACAGGGCACAGACATAAATCTGCAATTTACAGTCAGCGTACTCTAAAGAGTCACATGTTTGAATACCATAGACTCAGTGGTCAAAGTGAGCGGGAGTGGTGCTCCTCTACTTTTTTAAATTAAGTTTTACTGTTCCTATACTTTTATCATAAAAAGAAACCCTTCCGGAATGGTTTCGTTTTAAAATAAAAGTGTAGGAAGAAGTTGAAAGTTGCACTTTCAGTGTTCATCACTAAACGTTCCCTTAAAAAGCATGTGCAAGTGTTTGGGGGTTTGTATTGTGTGTGAGAGAGGGCATGATGATGGGTTTGTGGGGAGTAGGTGCAGGCCAGCAGGGAACATAGTTCCACTACTTCTTTTCGTACACTTCGACCACTGCATAGACTGAATCAGCCTGTCATCCTTCCGAGGATGATAATTTAAGCGGCACTGATTTAGGGAACAATAGCAACCAGAATTGTTTAGGAGAGGGGGAGATCTCTGACAGGCAATATATAAAAACGAGATATTAAAAACACTTTTAAAAACAAGTTTCCGCTTGAAAAGTGCCTTGAGAAATGGCGTCTCTGTTCCCTCTGTGGATCTGAATGAAGACGCCAACAGAATATGAATGCTGTCCCTACCCAGAAGGTGCACTAGAGTCTAAAATGCAAGTCAAAGTACCCACATGAATCAGCCTGGTGCTAAAAAGAAAAAAAAAAAGAATCATAATAATTTCAGACTCTGACTAGCCACACGCTGCGAGTTTTTGAGAAATTAACTTCCAGGAAAAGGTTATTAAGCTTCATGCCACATTGCAAGATTATGAAAATATTTGTACTTTGTATGGATATTACAGTAGTGCTGTGTAACAGTGTTAAAAGTCATATTAACTAAAACAAATGTTCTGATGTGTCAACATCGGATCTGGAGTTGCTGCTAGTTTAGTAGAGACTGCCGACATCAACACATTTGACACATTAATATTTTCTGGCATCATCAGGGCAAGCTCTATAAAGACATGTATAGGTAACGATCATTAACATGATGTTTGCTGTACGTGTTATTTTAACAGACATAACTATTGTATTGGCAAATATTAAATCAGAATGTGTGCACAGCCTACTTGCCTTTTCTTCCCAACGTCCAGATATGCCTCGAGACTGGCGTATCTGTGACACATTATGGGAAAATGATCTGTGCTAGGTTCAAAACTCTGCAGCCTACATAAAAGCATCTATTAGTGGTATGCCATACTAGTTGTCATACCTTAAACCTTAAAAAGCTGGTGGATTCATCTCCTGTTGTTCAAGGATGATGTCACCTTAGTCTACGCCTTGCAGCCTTGCTTGTGGCACCGTGAACAATAATAAGGACCGTGCCTATGACTTTCCATTATAATGTGCAAGCGTCGCCTGCCATTTACTGTGTATTTAGAGTATATGAACGTTCCTGAGCATTATTTTACTGATAATAATGGGACACGCTGTTGTACAGTGTGGGCGTGCTTTCTACTGAAAGCTTGTTGAAACTGTACGTGATCTGTGGGGGAATATAGAAATGGTTGAGTTGGACTAGCAGGAAAACCGCACTCCATCTTGACAGTCAGAATTTCGGTTTTAGTATTCCACTGCAAATTACTTATTCTCTTAGCTGCTGCAAAATCTCCAAGGCTCGGAGCATCAGCGTTCTGCTTCGTGGCATGTCGCTGTCTATCTTCTTCTTGCTGATAGATTTTTATCCATCTGCAGTGATTTTTGGATGCCGAGGCTCTGGACTATCTGAAGACTCTTCCATGTTGCTCATGGCAGGTCATCCATGCTGGGGAGGCATACGTCCGGGTTTTGTCGCGTGTCAGTGTGCTTCTTGTTATTATAGTGCTCATAGATTCAAGCTGACCATGTCGCCAGTGTGTCGTCAGTAGTGTGGGGCGTCACCCATTTTGTGCCATCACATGTGTTGCCATGGAGACACAAGTGTGTCGAGTCAGGCAATTTGGGATCTCTTTTGGAGATCAGTAGTTTGTTTACTGCAGCGTTTATGATACTTTCTGCAGTGTGCACGCTACTCAATACTGTAATTCCTATTATGGAAGGGAGCTGCTATCTCACGTTGGGTCTAATCACAATGTGTAACCGAAACGTGTCTCGGATGATAAGTCCAGAGCGTTATTTTGGTAATGCTGTTAGCTTCGCATATACTCTAAATTATCGGAGAGGACGATCTGTGTTAATGTGGCCATGCCTTGCTCTGGTCCTAGCTCACAGTGTGATTGCATTTTCAACATCAGATGCGTGGAGCGAAAGGGTAGGAGCTGAATGAGACATGGGACACATCCCACAACGTGCCACGGCATGTCACCAATCTCTGGACTAGCTGTGGTCAAATGCACTGTTTAAATAATTTGAAAGACATTAAACAAGTCAAAAACACCCTCTGAATCATTGTGAGATATTATAAATTAAATAAAAAAAGAACCCAAAAGTCTGATTGGTGTACTTGAACTCCCAACCTCTCTTATGATGTTTCATGACTTATGTCTCAGTGTCACTCCGTGGAGCTTTGGAGCCCACCGGTTCCGCAACGCCATGTAGTGACACCGTTAAGCTGAGTTGAAGGGGCTACTGCTACCCAGTGCTCTAGGGGTCTTCTGTTGAAATGAACCTTCTCCTCCCATATACCCACCTACCTCCAGGGCTATCCTTATTATGACAATTGCCGACGAGGAGTGTTAAATTCAGTTCTTTGTGAAATAAGTGAACTGAGCCGCACGTGGGTATAGTAGATTTTACTAGGTTGACACAGGAGGTAAGTTTACAAGAAGCAAATAGTTTAAGTAAATAAGCAAGGAGAGACATCCAGCTGCCCACTCATCTTCTAAGTTCAGGCCCCAACTGACTTTGTGGAACACACAGGCACAGTTCATCCATAACATTCCACACTAACATTCTGTCAGTGACTCAGGCATACAGACCAATCAAACAGGAAGTAAAACACAAACCTAACAAGGAGCTGTCTGAAAAATCAACTAGCAGAGCAGCAGTGAGAGGAAGACCCCCTGTAGAGCAACCGGGTCCACAGCCGGTGTGCCTTCCCTGTGCCCGGCTGGTGCGCCCTAGTGGGGAGGGGGCCATGGGGAGAGAGCAGCACTGCCCCCCCTGCAAATCTTGTCCCCTGCGCGAGCTCTCCTTGGGAGTCTGGTAGCGCACGCGCGAGCCAGCGGGAGCATTTGCAGTTAGAGGAGATGACCTCTGAGCGTCCAAGGCAACATGTATTTCGAAAGCACGAAGACTGCGCTGTCTCTCTGAAGCACAGAGACTGTGTTGTTTATGATTTCCTTCTGACCATCACTGTACAGCGGAGGTCACTGCACAAGCACAGCACTCCCCATAAGAATAACACCACTACGAAAATCGAATGATAAAATGAGAAATGACAGTATGAGACATTACAGAGGAGTACAATGCCGCCTAGAAATAACTGTATGAGACACTGCAAAAGAGTACAGTGCAGCCTATTAGAAATGAAATAGGACTGTCAATTTTTCACAAAGCTCACATCTCTACACCATGCAAAACGTGCATGCCCCATGTGCATTCGGGGCCTCCCCTGGAGAACCTCCAATAGCATGGGAGCAGTGGGTGGATTAATTCCAAGTCTATTTGCGTGCCATAGGGGCATCAAGTTGAGTGACGATTTGAAGGAGGCATCGCTCTTGAACTGCTTGGTTGCAGAGGCACTAGGGATCCCTTCCTGAAACACCATCTTCAGAAGGAGAAGGGGTTTCCGGCTCCTCAGCAGCGACCAGGAAATATGAAGGAGCACTGGCAAAGTTAGAGAAGCACTTCGGGAATAAGACTAATGGAGTGCTTGAAAGATTTTATTTCTTCTCAAGAAAACAAAACCAAAGGGAATCGATAGACAACTACATTGCTGTGCTGAGGGGCCTCATTGCGATGAATACATCAGAAATCAGCTTGTCCTGCATACCGCATATCCACAGATTGAACAAAGGTTATGGCAAGCCAAAGACCCCACATTGGAGCAGGCTATCGACTTAACAAGGACAATTGAGCTAGGAAAGAAATACGGGTAGCCTTCTGTTGCAATAAACCTTCTTCTCCCATATACCCACCTACTTACTACAATAACCTCATTCATTACAACCCTAGACTTTACCACAATACTAACTGCCTGCTTGGGGTTTGACATTGATCAAGTTCTTATCACCTTTTCAGACAGCAGTTTTTGCTAGTCCCTTTTCTCTTTCAATGTATTACATATCTATTTGGAGTGCCAGATACATTTCTCTGCATATCAATTTGAAATCGGCCTTCTGCTTTCTTCAATTAGTACTGCAGACATCTCTCCTCTTATCCTCCTGTCTTATATTAAAGAACTCAGCAATTGCATGGTTTAAAGCACTTAAAACACAAGGGTGCCACAGCATGTCACCAATCTCTGGTATCCCTGTTGTACGCACTTCTCTGGTGGCGGGTCTACGTATCAATGGGCAGCTCACAGACCCGATAGCATTAGGCAGGGGTACAAAGCAAGGCTGCCCCCTTTCCCTGCTATTGTTTGCTCTGGCTATTGAGCCTCTGGCTAAGCTGATAAGATACCGACATATCCACAAGGGGGGGCTCAGTTGTTCACCCATAAACTGGTGATATGATATATATGATATTTTATTTACATTGTGCCCATACACAAGTGTTTCAGAGCGCGATGAGGCAACGGAGGGGTACAAGAGAGGACAAAAACAGGGATTTTACTTGGCCCACTGACATGGAGAACATGCAAGTGCAAAGGGAAAGGGAGGGGAAAGTGTGAGGGCAGGAGAGGAGTGAGAAGTGCATAACACAGGAACAAAACAACAAAATGCAGTGTGGCCATCGGGTGGCGGTGCATGACTTAAGCGCAGATAACGGGTGTCAATAAGTGCAAGTGAGGGGACAGTAGGGTTGCAGATACAGACCCAAGTGCAAGGGTTGCCAGAGGCAGTGCGTGTGAATTGCAGTGCGGGCAAGGGAACTGGGCCCGAAATCAAAGGGTAGCCAGATGCCCAATGCAGAAACAGAAAGAGATCAGCAGGAGAGAGGAAGAGAGAAGGCAGAAGCAAAGAGGAACGTCTTGAGGTGCTTCCGGAACCAGAGATGGTTCTCCTCCAGATTTAAAGAGGCAGGGAGGCTCTTCCAGAGGGAGGACCCAACCGAAGAAAGAGATCTACCACCAACTCCTTGCTTGAAGAAGCGACTGACCCTGAGGGAGTTGGAGGTGGAGGAGCGAAAAGAGCTTGAGTAGGAAGGTATTTACTAAGAGAGAGTTGGAGGTAGTGAGGACCAAAGCCCCAGAAGGCCTTGTGGACAATGCAGAGGGTCTTGAACTTAATCCTCGCAGCCACTGCGAGCCAACAGAGATTTCAGTGCTGGAGAGATACGATCCCTGAGCTTGAAGCAAAGGACAAGTCTTGCAGTCCTGTTCTGGATGAGTTGCAGAGGGCAGAGAGTAGAAGCAGGCATTTAGAAAGAGGCTGTTACAGTAATCCAGTCTAGACAGAGCCAGAGTTCTGTAGACAGTGAGCTTCAGGGGGAAGGAGAGAAAAGAAAGGATACATTTGAGGAGGTGCAGTTGGTAGTTTGACTTCTTAGAGACATCAGAGATGTGAGGAGAAAAGAAGAGTGTGGAGTCGAAGATGACCCTGAGCTCACAGGTAGGAGCAAGAAGAGGGCCAAGGGAGGCCGGCCAGAGAGTGACATGAAAGGAGGGTGCAGGTGTGCTGATGAGGAGAATCTCAGTCTTACTGGCCTTTAGGCAGAGATCATTGGCGGCACACCACTCCAGAATAGCAGACAGACAGTCAGAGATGAGATAAGGAGAACTTAGTTATATGCAGATGACATGGGCCCTCATTACGACCCAGGCGGTAAGTTACCGCCTGGGTCGTACCCTTACCACCATGGCGTAAACTACGTTTACGCCATGGTGGTTGGCGGATTTACCGCCCCATTCCAAGGTGAGTAGGGCGGTAAATCCCCATTTCCCATTTTACCCTTCCCCATTCCCATTTTCGCCCCATAGGGCATAATGGGAACGGGGAAAGGCGATAATTACGGCACCGTAAATTACGGTGCCGTAATTATCGCCAAGGTCCCTTTGCGGCATGGATTTTAACGGCTGCAAAAAAGCAGCCGTTAAAAGCCATCCCGCAAAGGGAACCTTGTAATCAGGCGTTAAGGGTCGGCGCCGTTTACGGCGCCGTAAACCCCTTAACGCCTGAGTCAGAATGAGGGCCATGGTCTTATTTGTCACAGACCCCTCTGTTAACCTTGCCCGTGTGGTATCAGACGTTCTCAAGTTTGGGACATTCTCAGGTCTAAAAATCAATCCCAGCAAATCAGTCCTTTTCCCCTTGACTGATTGGATGCAGGAATATCGGGACAGTCTGGGATTTCAGTGGCATTTGATCAGCGGTCACCCGCCACCCTTTTCCAGAAACTGCAGAAGCAAGCCAGGGAGATGACTGAAAGGTGGAAACATTTGTTGCTTTGCCATCTGGGGAGGATTTCTCTTGTTAAAATGATATTTCTGCCCAGATTCCTTTACATATTTTTGAATGCCCCGGTGAGGGTTCTGCGTTCATACTTTAAGTAGCTCAATTCCATCATATCTCAGTTTATTTGGGTGGGGAAGCAGCCTAGGGTGGGGTGGGGTGGGAGAGACTGATTTCCCCCTTGGAGAGCGGGGCGCTGGCATTGCCTGATCTAGCATCCTATTATGACACGGCACAGGCAGCGTTTTTGTTTTACTGGTTCGCTCCCAACCCTGATAGGTTGCATGTTCAAATTGAGAGGATCTCAGCATCCCCGGCGCTCCTGAGGGTGGTAATCCTCACATCACTGCGTCATGTTGCCAGGGAAGAACATATAGTTGGGGGTACGTGCAGGGCCTGGCAACGTACTGAGGCAAGTCTTGTGGCGAAGTCCTGTATTCTCCTCTGTTACCAGTCATCTTCATTCCAGGGCTGCCTTTGACAAGCGCGAGAAGTAACATACATCGCATGAAAATTGTGGGCATTTCCCTGTTTCAGGACACCTTCCCACAGGGACAGTTTATGACTCTTGAGTAGTTCAAGCAATTGGGAGAGGCGACTGCCGTAGACTGGTTTACGTACTTTCGACTTCGGACCACCTTGAAGGAGCTTTTTCCAACCTTTCCGGCAGCTCTTGATGTCACCCAGGTCCCTCATGAAATGGTTGCTGCTGAGGGCATGGGAAAGCTGGTTTCGATCTTATATGGCACGATCATTGATCAGAGGGTAGGTTGGGCCACGGCTCTGACAGAAAATGGGAGGAGTCCTTGGGTATCTCGCTCTCTGATGATGTGTGGATTTATTGTTGTGCACAAATCAATAAAGTGGCCCACAGCGGTAACTATAAACGGATGCACTTTAGATACCTTCAACAATTTTATTACACCCTAGTGGTACTGCATAGGTTTTTCCCTCCGAGTTGTTGGAGGAATGTCTGTGACGCATGTACTCCCCAGCGATCTTTCTGCATTTGGCCTGACAGTGTCCATAGGTGTTTGCTTTCTGGTTCAGGTGTTTGACACACTGAGTGATATGGTGGGGGAACAGATATCTTCCTCCGCGCTGGTGGCAGTTCTGGGCTATACCAAGGACAAAGCTAGTCGTGCCAGACGCTTAATAGGGCTTTTGTTATTGTTGGCAAAGAGCAGGGTGGCTAAGACCTGGGTTTGGGGCAAGCCTCCAACACTTGCACAATGGAAGGCAGATATCCTCTACTGCCCTGATGTTGAAACTGAGTATTTTTCCACCCTGCATTCTAGTGCTAAGCTTCGGAAGATTTGGGAGTGGGAACAGCTTGGTATGAGAGCAGAAGACTGCAATATAAAATGATGGCCAGCCCGGTGTTAGGGCAAAATTCCATTAACTTTGGGTTTTCTTGGATCCCTGACCACGTCTTGTGGTCAAAAGGACATCTACTTAATGTGGAATCAGAAAAAATACAATATTACGGCTGTTACACCAAGCAAAGGAAAATACACCGACACGGGCTTGTAAAGATTCCCAGAATCTTTATTACAAAACTGAACAGTATTCAACAAAGTACACAAATAGCTATTTGGCCGTCAATACATCACAGAGACCACCAGTAGGGTTCAATGTGAGCAGTGAACAGAATTTCCTAGCTGGACATCGACATATTTATACAATTTCTAATAATGATGTTCAGCCTCTTACAAGTTAATAATACATTGGGCTAGGGTCGCGCCAGGTTCACTTTCCTAATTTACAAATCTCGTGCATGCGGTTTACTTTTGAATACATTTACTAACATACTCCATTATTCTTTAATTTAACGTTACACTCGTTACATACTGTTTTAATACAGATCAAACAAATGTTTCGCATTTTATATTCGGATAGTGTTACTGTTCTTGTATACTTGTAGTTTAACATTGCTGATTCAAGTAATCCCCTGCTCCCGAGGTCAACAAAGGACAAGGTCTACATGACCGTAACATGTAGCCTGAAGGCAGGTTGGACATTAACTCTCCTACAGAGGTTGAAGAGGTTAAGGCAAGAACAAGAGCACACGAGACGGCCATTTTAGATTACGGGGTGACTTTGTACAAAACCCCCAAAATGGCGGTTCTAACCTAAAATGGAGGCTTGATTCAAGATGACGTCTTACATCAATTTCTAAGGTCAAGACCTTGCCGTAGAGAGTTATTCGCGTACAATTTTAAGCAACTTGGCATAGGCCAATATACGTACAATCATTACAATAGGAGGCATAATTTAATATCTCGTGCATGTGGTTTACTTTTGAATACATTTACTAACATACTCCATTATTCTTTAATTTAACGTTACACTCTTTACATACTGTTTTAATACAGATCAAACAAATGTTTCGCATTTTATATTCGGATAGTGTTACTGTTCTTGTATACTTGTAGTTTAACATTGCTGATTCAAGTAATCCCCTGCTCCCGAGGTCAACAAAGGACAAGGTCTACATGACCGTAACATGTAGCCTGAAGGCAGGTTGGACATTAACTCTCCTACAGAGGTTGAAGAGGTTAAGGCAAAAACAAGAGCACACGAGACGGCCATTTTAGATTACAGGGTGACTTTGTACAAAACCCCCAAAATGGTGGTTCCAACCTAAAATGAAGGCTTGATTCAAGATGGCGGCTTACATCAATTTCTAAGGTCAAGATCTTGCCGTAGAGAGTTATTCACGTACAATTTTAAGCAACTTGGCGTAGGCCAATATACGTACAATCGTTACAATAGGAGGCATAATTTAATATCCAGTTTGACTTTGTCTCCCTGCCACTGAAACCTTTTTTTGTTATACGTTCCCATAGTTGCCTCTATGGCATCTGAGACAAGGGTGTTTCTTTAGCTTCACCAGGGGTCCAACTGATTTACCACATTAGTAGCCCAAAGTACCTTATTGGTATCCTTTGGGATAGTAACATATATATATTTTTTTAAGTCCTGATCTCTACCATTTAGTTTTGACCATCCATTTGTTTAGAGAAACCATGTGGAAACCCCAAAAGGCTGATGGGTACATATGGTCTCCCTCAGAGCCCAGCCCTACACTCTCTATATTAATTTGGACTGCTTTAGAAAACATCCTGTGAGAGCGTGTCTGAAAGTTTGGCAGTTTTTGGGGCCACCCCGACTTGCAGGCAACTGAAACCTTTGTTAGGGACCCTGGTGTGGGCTGATGTGAGCTGCCCTCCAATACATTATTTGATTGGAGTGTAGGCTTAGGCCCATGAGTGTACAGGTTTATCTATGTGGGCTCTGTTGGATTTTTGTGAGAGTCTTGTTGGATTCTGCAGATTTACTAATCTGTTGCGACAGTGTGGTGTGGAAAAGCTGCTGCTGCAAGTTTGAGACAACGTTTGGCCATACTGGCTGGGCTTACGTCTCTGTACTTTAGCTCCAGTTTGGATTTTCAAGTGCTGGATGACCTTCCTGGTGTGTCCTCTTCATACCACTACTCCTGCTGATGTACTGGGCCCATTCTAGGCCGTTTCTCTGCAGTATTCCTGTTTTACCACCTTGGCCGTCTGCCTTGGTGTAGGAAGATGCTGTGGCCCAGGAGAGGGTTAGGCTGTCCTAGGTCAGCCTCATTGTTGTTTCCATCTGGATACCATTTTCTGCAAGTTAGCTGCAGTCCTTTGTCCTTTGAACCATCAAATTCTGCTCTGCCTGGTTCCACCATCTTCAAATAGCCATCTTCACCACATCTTTCACTTCCGGTTAGTGGGTCCACCACCTGTGAAGGCTTCTTTTTCTCTTTTACTCCTGCCTGGGTTGTCATTGGTCCGGGGTTCAAATCACTGGGTAACCAGATCCTGTAAACCTCATTTATAAGAGAACCCAGCACTGGGTTGTTTTGGCTTTACTAAACAACCAAGCACTCATTGGGTTGTTCTGGCTTTACTAAACTGTCTTTTCGGGAACCACCACCATGAGTACTTACCTCTGGGTCCCGGATTGGTCAGTTAATTGAGATACTTATCCTCAGGGGCCTCTGTGGCCAGTGATCGTTGGGTTTGCAGCTCCCCTTCAACCACATTTTGCTAATTCATTTGCATAGACCCGGATCCTGCTTGGCTGCATCTCTTCCTGGGGCATGCTGGGTCTCAAACCTGGCACAGGAGCTCTTTGAGAGGGTCTTCTCTGGTGCCCCCTGGGGTAAGCTGCGCTCTTCTTTACCCTTTTGGGCCAGAACTAGTACTTACCTTCCTTTTCCCATTAAATGCGGTTGGACCTACTGACTTTCTTCCATATCTTCCTATGGGAATAGTTGAACTTACATGGAACTCTCTTTAACTGACTTTGGAAGGCACCTACTTGCCTCTGTGCATTTTTCCTCGCTCCCACTAGGAATCACCTGAGTTTTAGTCTGAATGCCTGGTTATAATTGTTCTTTTTTGTATGTATAACAGCAAAATATAACTTTTTCCATGTTCCCAATGAGTGTAACACATTGGTAGTATCTGCCTGAATGTATTCTACCTTTTGAGGGCCTCTGCATTCATGTTATTGAATGTTCACCCTCTCCCACCCGCCCCTTGGTCCTACATTTATTGTAAGGTGTACATTTGTATTGTTTATGGTACTATGCCTGGAGGTTCAGAATACAATGACTGTGTTTTGTGTTGGCAATGTGTCTAAGATTCCCTATTCTCCTCAGCCCTGGCCTACACAGATTGTCTCCTTCCCAGATAGTGGATTTGCATGTTTATGATACGGGCGTGCTAGGTTTTGACTGACCATTACTGTACCACCTTGGCTTACACAGCCGTAAGCAGAGGGTTGTGGGAAAATCCCCCTAGCAATAGGTATTTGTAAAAACAGCAGGTGGTCTGTAACAAGTGTCCACTGGAGAGGGAATGTTGGCAATCATAACCACCATTATGATGGCACTGCTACAGAGGTTTCCAGGGATGCTTTGTAATCAATGCCAATATCTCTCAGCATAACCTTCATTGCAATTCTGTTGGGTGTCTCCATGACCACCAGTCTGGCTTCAGAGCCACCAGATGCACGGAAACTGCTCTCCTGGACATCCGTGAAGATCTGCTCTCCAAACTTGACTTAACATTCCCTCTGTCCTCATCCTCCTCGATCTCTCTTCTGCCTTTGACATGGTCAACCATACCATCCTGCTCAGCCTTCTCTTTGATAACCTGGGTATCACTGATCAGGCTCTGGCCTGGCTGACCTCTTTCCCCACTGATCGACCCTCCCAGGTACAACTTGGGTCCTTCCTATCATATATCTCCTCTCTACCTGTGGTGTTCCCCAGGGGTCTAACCTCTCGCCCTGGCTTTTCAACCAATACCTGGCAACTCTCGCCCACTGCATTGCAATTTTCTGCTCAAATTTCCAGTGCTACGCTGACGACCCTCAACTCATTTTCAGGCTGCCCTTGGCCACCCCCTCTCCCTCTCTCATCTCTGATTGCCTAACTGCTATTCAAGATTGGTGTGCCACCAATGATCTTTGTCAGAATGCCAGCAAGACGGAGATGCTCCTCATTGGCACACCTTCACCATCCTTTCCCCTCACTCTCTGGCCAGCCTCCCTTGGCCCTCCTACCCCCACCTGCGAGGCTAAGAACCTCAGGGTCATCTTTGACTCCACACTTTCCTTCTCCGTTGATGTCTCTAAAAAGTCAAACTTCCTACTGCACCTCCTCAGAGTTACTCTGCCTTTCCTCTCCTTCCCCCAGAAGCTCATGGGGCCTCAATACACGGATGGCGGTAAGGGTTTACCGATACTGGTATTTTACCGGTACCGGTAAATCCTTACCGCCTTACTACGAGGTCCCTTTGCGGGTTGGGGAATTTAACGCCTGCTTTTTGCAGGTGTTAAAAACCAACCCGCAAAGGGACCAGGGAGCTAATTACGGTACCGTAATTAGCGCCTTCCCCATTCCCATAGAGCCCTATGGGGCAAAAATGGGAATGGGGAAGGGGGAATTTACGCCCCGCCAACCTTGGAATAGGGCGGTAATTCCCCTTTCCACCAAGGCGGTGCCGGTATTTTACCGGCATGAACCATGGCGCTAATAGCGCCATGGTTCACCGCCATCCGTGTAATGAGGCCCATGGTCTCTCAAGCTCTGGTTCTCTCTAGGTTGGACTATTGTAACAGCCTCTTTCTAAATCTACCTGCCTCTACACTCCACCCTCTGCAACTAATCCAGAACAGGACTGCAAGACTCGTCCTTGGCCTCAAGCCCTGGGATTGTATCTCTCCAGCTCTGAAATCTCTCAATTGGCTCCCAGTGGATGCAAGAATTAAATTCAAAACCTTCTGCATTGTCCACACAGATTTCTGGGGCCTGGCTCCAAAATACCTTCCGCTATCCCTCTGCAAATAGCTCCACTCTCGTGCTCTTTGCTCCTCTACCTCTAACTCCCTCAGCGTCCGTTGTTTCTTAAAGAAACGGGCTGCAGGTAGATCTCTGTCTTCAGCTGGGACCTCCCTCTGGAACAGCCTCCCTGCCACTCTAAAACTTGAGGATAACCATCTCCGGAAGCACCTCAAGACCTTCCTCTTTGCTTCTGCCTTCGCTCCCCCTCTGCCCTGCGGATCTCTTCTCTCTTGGCACCGTGCACCTGGCCACCCTCTGTCCTCCGGGCCCAGATACCTGCTCACCCTGCCACACTCCCGCACTGCCTCCGGGCCACCCCTTGAACTGGGGTCTGTAGCTGTACCCATTCAGACCCCCCTTTTTCTTCCTGCACTTATCAGATCTACCCTGTCTGCTGCCTTAAACCCAGCACTTGCCATTTGCTCGCTGCACTACCACTGTTTGTTGCCTTCATTATTTATTTATTATTATTTCTGTTTCCCCTTTGCTCTGCACTTTCCACCTCTCCATCCTTCCAGGCACTTTTCCCCTCCCCCATGCACTTGCATGTTCTCAAAGTCACTGGGCCTAGTAAGATCGTTGATTTGTTATCCCTGTTCCCCTCCATTGCCTTGTCGCGCTCTGAAACACTTGTGTACGAGCGCGATAGACATAAAATATCAATATCAATATTGTGCCTCTTCTATGAATAAACTGAAGAACTCATTTCCAAGTGTTCTTAATTCTGGAGCTGGCATAACCCTCAAAATCAAACAATCAAATCCAAAAGAGACAGTGATGGAACAGAAAGTGACATTGGAAAGACAGAACTTAACAAGAAGAAGACTATGGAGAAGTGATGGCTCCAAAAAGGAAAGAAACAGATGCAAATTCCCAGAAAAAAAGAGAAAGTGAGATGAGCGACAGAGTTGTAATTAGGTCCTCGTTGGCTACCTTTACAGCCACACAGTGGTCCGTCATGGATACACTGGTGTTGCGGTACCAGCAAATATGTATGGTTGTGTTGGCACAGTGATGGTTCTGCCTGTCCAGGGAGCTTTGTGAAGAGTGCACGTCATCCTCCGATTCCTGCTCTATGGAAATCTCATCCGATGATTCTGAGGACAGCCAGAATTCAGTATACAGTGTAAAATTCATTACAGTATTTCAAACTTTACACACACTGATAACTGACGTTTACAAGTTCAGCCACATCCAAAGCACTGGAAGGCATGGACCAATATGTATGTATGCGATCTGACATAGGTTGATAATCTCTTGCCTGAAAGATCAAGTGCACCCATCTCCTTAACTTCTTTTGATCTGAAACCCCTTCCCTAACCTCGGAGTACCTCCAGACACATCTCAAATACCAATTCATTCAAGTCAGTATTTATGCCCTTTGAAATTCCAAAAAGCTACATTTGTGCTTTAATTTCTAAACTATGTTGTTCCTACACAAATTTACATCAAGCATGAAGGCGACTATTTTTGGGCTGATATGGCAGCTATTGATAAATAAATGCAGGGCGATTTTCGCAAACTAATAAAAATATGAATTAAAAGTGATTATTAGATCAAATCTAGATGTAGTCACACAAAAGGAAAATCATGAACAGCGATCTATTTAGAGAAAATGAACATGCATCATAACAGCATTTGGTAAAATTATAAAATGTAACTATGTCAATCGTTAGAAAACATTATATGAACATTAACAGTTGGTTTATGTAGTATCCAGCAAAGTGAAATAACCACACAAGGGAGAGATGGCTGGTCTTAAAAATACCAGACTTCACAGTCAAAACAGAGGCTATTTTTGGAGTTCTAACTCGAGCATGTTTTTCTGACAGTGGATCTCAGTTAATCTCCCTTTACTGGTTGGTAAAGGAATTGGAGTTACTTGTGGATAATAGCATATTCCTACCCCCCAAAAAGAGACAATGCAAGAACCCTAATTCTACCACCTTAACTTCTCAGAAGAGTATTACAAAGGAAGGCATGGTATAAGCAATAAGACAGACACAAGTGACCACAGTTCAAGGTTGATTATTAAACTTCAAAAAGGGTTTGAAAAACGCCCATCTAATCCTAAATCTAAAGATGGGAGCAAGCTATGACCATCAAATAATAATAATGCAGTCCTAGTGGTGTTTTGTCAAAACAAAAGGGCCTATACTAAAAAACCTATTGCCAATCCTTACCTCTAAATACAAATGGTGTGGGAAACAATGTTATGTAAAAAAAAAAAAGTGTTCACTAAATGGTATGTCAGGATATTCAGGCCGTTTGCCTCCTTTCCCTACATTTCCTGCATGGGACAAGGCACTCAAGCTCAGCACAGTCTCTGACTTCTCTAGCACGAGGCTGTAGTTCAAACATTAGCATCAGGGTATTTTGTGTCCAAGTCTCTTTGCCTTTCCAAGTCTCTTCTTTCAGAGGGCACGATGAGACAAACAAACAATACGTTCTTTTCCTCTCAGGATTTCACACATACTCAATTTCTTAGGTGATTCACTATTCAACTCACATTCTCCTCAGCCGGGCTCAGATCGCCTTTAAAACAATGCTCGTAGGATTTTCATGTATTCAATTTCTCGGGTGATCTATTCAACTCACATTCTCCTCAGCCGGGCTCAGATCCCCTTTAAAACAATGCTCGTAGGATTTTCATGTATTCAATTTCTCGGGTGATTAACAGTTCACCCCGGATCCCCCTCAGCCGGGCTCATATCCGTTTTAACACAATGTTTAATCAGACTCCCTCTGCAGGGCTCGGACCAATTTTATTCACTCTAACACAAACTTGCTTTAACCGAAAGCTTTCAATTGATCTCCCTCGTTCAGGCTCGGACCAACTTTATCTACTTTGTCATCAACTTTCTTGGCAGTGTCAACATCAAAGACTTTCGTTTGTGCACAGGATTGTGCTTGACCCCTTGCAGGACCACTTTGATGCACAGTTCTTTGCCACTCTTTCACCTTTGTCAACTCTCAGTTGGATACCTTACAGAGACCTTCGAATGAGCATGCACGCAGTGCCGGACCACTCTGTCAAAGGTATCATATGTTGGTTTCAAAATTCAATCACTCATCTGTTGTTCAATTTTACTTACGTTGGTTATCACATGCGTTTCATATACTGTTCACTTCAGTGCTCAAACTACAATGTTGCTGCTAGCAACCTTGGCTTCAACACAGACCGGTCTGGTATCGGTCCCCCCAACTCACCGGCTATGTTGATTTCACTGGCGCTGCTTTGTTGTAGGAGCCAAGGACAGTACCGCAGCAGCAGGTGATTCTCCCCGCCTTGATTATCAATGCGGGAAGGCCCCCGGGTACCTCTGACACACACTGAAGGATTCTTCAGCCTGGTTTCCTGGTCTTACACTTTCTATTCCCGGGGGTTACGTGAAAACTGTTCCTTGTCGAAAAGGTCAAGGGTACTTCCCTCCTTGCAATCCCCTTCTGTTTCGCCGCCTTTCTCCTCGTGTTAAACTGCCTTCTTGGAACTACTGTTTCCTTGTTTGCTTTGCCTCGCTCAGAGTGTGCTCTCGTGCTCCGCCTTTTATCCATGTGGGGAAGTGTAATGGAAGTCTGGTATGTATGATGGTCAGTAATTGCCTGGCCCTGCCTGACCATTGCATTGGGACATGTGAGGGATACGGCTCGGGTGTTAGTGTGTTTTCTCTCATAGCGAACTGTCCATGAGAAAGTGTTTGTGTTGTGAAAGGGGGGGTCGAGTTCCTAAGCATCCTACCTGGTAGGATGGGGTAAAGGTGTTACAGGGAAGGGGATACCATGTCTCACCATCCGGTGTCCCACTCTCACTCCCCGAAGACCCCTCACCAAGGTGATCCTCCTGCACTGGTCCACCCCCAATAGCCGGATCCAAAAGCAATGGCTGTGTCCTGGCTACCTGGATGACAGCTCCCCGGGGACTAGCAGGTGAGACACCTTCTGATTTCTCACAACAATCAGACACCAAATGTGGTGCAAGCATGTTATGTTACAGCTGAGCTATTAAGGTCATCTTTAAGGAACCAATTGTAGGGGACTGAGAATCCCTGATGGCTAGGGGACTCCACCAATTATGTGATGCCGTTGCTGGTGGTGGTATATGTGAGATCCCCCAGCTTCTCCAGACTACCCTTGGGAACCTCTGGCCCAGTGCACATGGAAAGATGTTGTGCCCAGGAAGTAATAGGTTGCTTACCTGTAACTCCTGTTCTCCAGCATTGGTATCTTTCAGAGATTCATATGCTGTGAATATTCCCCGGTGCCAGGGTGGGAATCATCAGTTACCTTATTTTTTCCCTTGCTTAAAGCAAAGAAAACATTCAGTTGTGTAGGTAGTTGCCCTATTTTGGCGTGCTTTTGGTCCCAACCAATGGGACATCGAATAGTTACTCTTAGACCATCCTCCTATTCCTCTCCTCAGAATCGGACCCATCATGCTGGCCAGATCCTTATGTTTTTACCTTGTAGGGGAGGAAGGAGGGGGCATGTGAATCTATGAAAGATACCAATGCTGGAGAAAAGGAGTTACAGGTAAGCAACTTACTCCTTCTCCCGCATTGGATCTTTTATAGATTCACAAGCTGTGAATAGACTTAGTAGCAGTATGTAGAATTGGAGGCTGTAAAAGGTAAAAAGTGTACCTTATTGAAAAAGACTCTGCAGGACTGCTCTCCCTGTCTGAATATCTGCTGTGTGCTGCCTCTCCAAGCATTAGTGCCTCGTAAACGTATGTGGCATTGACTATATTGCTACCTGGCAAATGTCTGCAATGGAGACGCCCGCACACAAAGCTGCTGAGGCTGCCGTGGCCCTTGTGGAGTGAGCATGGGCTGAACGATTAATGGTTTCCCTGCTGACTCATGGCAGAACGAAATGACACCTAGAAATGCCCTGTTTGGTCAGAGCTTTTCCTTTGTTCGTTGGTCCATAAGGTAGGAACAGTAGTGTTGAGTTTCTAAAGGGCTTGGTTCTGTCGATGTAGTATTTAATGTCCCTTTTTGCATCCAAAGAGTGTAGAGCTACCTGTGTTGGAGATGCAGCCTTTTAGAAAAAGACTGTCAAAACAATGATCGTGTTTTTATGGAAGTCCGTTGGTACTTTCAGGATTAATTGTGGATTGGTCATAAGCAGAACTTTATTCTTCTGAAATCGTAAGTATGGTTTGTTTCCTGCCAGAGCCTGTATCTCTGACACTTTTCTAGCTGAAGTGATGGCCACCAGGAATGGCACCTTACAGGAGAGGTACTTGAGTTGGGTTGTGGCCATCGGTTTCGAATAGCTTCTTCATGAGACCCACCAAGACTGTATCAAGGCTCAGTCTGGTGGGGTTCTTTTTGTTTGTGGAAACATCCTTAACAAGTCTTTGAGAACATGTTTTATCACTTTATTGCTATACAGAGGCATGCCTTTACTCCGTCTGGTGTATCTGGAGATAGCTGCTAGGCAGACTCGTATAGATAGATGTTCTAGTCCTTGTTTGGCTATGCAGAGAAGGTATGGCAGCAGCTGTTCCGGGTTGTTCCTGGAGTCGCTGGACCCCTGTTGTTTTTCACACCAACCACAGAATCTTTTCCACTTGAAGTTATATGATTTATTGGTGGCATCTGCGAAATCAGGAGCCATGCTGTCAATTTTAGTGATTGCGGATCGTGATGCAAGATTATTCTGTGGTCTTGTGAAACAATGTCTGGGTGGTCGCGCAGACATATTGGCTGATCCGCTGATTTGAAGCAGGAGCAAGTACCACATTTGGATTGGCCAGTTTGGAGTGATGGATGACTGAGTGATGGATGATCTCTGATCATTTGTACTACCCGGCGTATGAACGGGAAGGGAGGGAACACCTAGGAAAATAGCTTGTTCCATGGAAAGGAGAATGTGTCCCCCATCGATCCCTGTTGCAGGGTCCTGCTGGCAAATTGTGTGCAAATTCTGTTGCATCTGGTTGAAAATAGGTCCATGGATGGGTGACCCCCACTTCTGAAATATCAGCTGCAGGTGGCTGTCGTTGAGTTCCTACTCGTGAGTGTGAGTTGCCTGCCTGCTTAGGTTGTCTGCCACCTGGTTCTGGACACCTGGGAGGTGGAATGCCTGCAGAGAGATGCCGTAGGGTACTGCCCAGTGCCAAACCCGTTGTGCCTCTAGAGACAGGGTCCTGGACCTTGTGCCCCCCTGTTGCTTGAGATAATTGTAGGGGGTCAGTAATGCGAGGCGGACAACTGCTTATTTTGTTATCCAAATTAAACATTTTATTAAAAGTAAAAAGTGCACATTAGACCTCACTTAACCTGCTCTACCAGGGAGCTCCCTACCTAACCTAAGGTCTAAGGGAGTGACTCCTGGCATCAATAAAATTGTCCCTCACACTAAACAATAAAACATGCAAGATAAAACAAACAACATAAATAAGAAAATAAGCAACAACCAATGATTTGGATTACCTTTACCTGTCCTGGGTAGATCCCTTCCCCAGGAGTACTCAAAGTCAATTTCTCCCAAATGTTCAAAAGGAAAGTGAAGTCTTTGACCAGTTCTTGTAAGTTCCAAAAGGAAATATAAGTTCACCAAACAAACATTCCACTGGTAACAGTTCTTAAGCATTCTGTTGAAATGTTCTGCTTCCAATTCCAGCTAAGAAAATAGCACCAATGGTAATCCTGGATATCGTTCTTCCCGGATTGGTTTGCAACAGTTCACAAAACAAAGAAACAACAACTTCTGCTTCAACAACTTCCTTGGTATTCTTGACCTCTGCAGTGTCTTTAGTATACTTGTTCCTTTCCGATTGACAGTCCCCTTCTACTACTGTTACTGTGGGAGCAAGCTCTGTTGCTCCACAGTATACCACTAATTTCAATCAGCTTTAAGGTAAGAGGCGCTAACACTAATATACAACCACAGTTCTGTTAGGTCTACTCCAACTTGATACTTTTGAATCATACAGTGTTTTAAAGACTCTTGAACCTTCACAGGTAGGCAAGGCCCTATTCTTTCCTGGGCTTTACCTCTTCTGTCTGTCTTATTCCCACCAATGTAATCTGCCTCTGCTTCCAGATTGCTCCTCGTAAATTCAACAGTCTCAGCTTTACAGATTGTTGACTTTAATCTTCTTACACCCAGCTCCCTTCCCGAGCTTCATTCACACCTTTATGGTTCCAATAGCTACCCTTAAACTGTATTGCCACACTTCCAGCGTGGAATAACAATGTCACTTGTATCAGAGGACAATGGACCTTTAACAACTTCAACACTCAGAATTCGGGTAAATAGTTCTTAACAGGGATGGTTTCACTATAGGAAGGTTTCACCTACTGGCTTGGGCAATGCTTGCTCTTCTCTTCAGTTTAACAACTTCTATATTCTTGGAATACTTGTTCTGAATCTTACAAGGATCATTTTTCCAATATAAAAATAGATTTAGGTACATGCAACCACTTTTAGTGGAGGATTTTCAACTTTAAATATTTGTAAGAAATTGCATTTCCCTTTATTATCACAGAGTTACACTCTGACTCCAATCAGGAATCACAATTGTTCACACGCGACCTCTCTGTGATAGAATATACCTTGAAACAAATTGTTAAAGTCAGGTTTAGGTTTCTGAGTGATTTGGAAAGCGTTCCCCTCCTTAATTGGAGACACGCGACAACTTCGGCAAAGTTTCAACGGTTCAACAATAGAAAATTAGAGATTTATTTTATACGCGAGCACTCCAGCTTGCATTAGGACCTTGCAGGATGCATTCTCATTATTAGTCGGCCTCCTCACAGTGATGAACAACTTCTACTCGCTTCCATGCTTATGCAAGATATTATTAAGCTGGTAACAGTTACCAGCAAGGTTTTCAAAGGGAACCTGCATACAGAGCTTCACTCACCAGCACTTTTTGGGACCCACACCCCTCGGCAGCACAGGTGTCTTCGGACTGGCCTCCACCACTGGGAGTCTCCTTCACTCCTCTGTCCCTCGGCTTGCTTCAGTGTACGGGCCTCGGGTTGCAGAACGGTCTTAGCTCTGCATTCACAGTTACTAGGTGCACGTGGGAAGATTTTCAACCTTGTGACGTCTCTCTGTGTAGCCACGACAAAGCAGGGCTTGTGAATACAGGACTCTCTCAGGACTTGTAGGTGAAATCTGCTTTCCTCTTGCCCCAGCGGTCCTTAAGTGAGCACACTTCCTCATGAATTGCCAGCCTCGTGCTCTTCTTCTTCTGCTACTACTCCCAGTCTTCCGGTTTCGACTCCAGCTCCATTCTACTTCCTCCTCCTGCTGTAGCCGTTTATGCTCCTTGGGTGTGGCAATTAATTTCAGGTGCAGGTTCTTATTGCTAATTGCCTGACCCTGGCAAAGACTGTTAGGTCTGCTTGCCGGTCCTTCACTTCTACATGTCTCTGCAGCCGTCTTCTTCATGTCAGTCCTTAGGGGTTTCTGGGACATGTAGTTCACTTAAGTGAAATTATGCTTTTCTACTTCTTTTATAGCATTAGGGGTAGATTTAATTCCCTTAGTATTTTCAAAAGACAGATTGCAGGTTTTAACCTTATTAGAGGAATAAGATGTAGGTAAGGCAATATTTCCATTATTCCTTGTAGTGCACCTTGGGTATTTGATTTTAGGGATAAAAAGGATTTGTTTTTTTTATGTAAAAGGTTTAGATGTTACAACCTTAGGCTTTACCACCTTAGATTTAACAAGAGGCTGAAAGATATTAGAATGACAATAAGCAATACCTCTTCCGGCATGGTGGTGAGGGAATCCCTTTTAGGGGAAAAATACTGTGTCTCATCCCACAGATTCTCCTGACTACCTCTGGGCCCTGTCGCAACCAAGGTGATCCTACCGCAGTACACCACCCCCAGGATTGGAATCAGGAAGCGTCTGCATTGTTGTAGTATTGTCTGTCCGGATCCTGGCCGATTGACCCTTTACTACTGTCCGGAAGGATTTTAGTGCCCATCTCACTGCCCTTAGCACCAGCACGTTGATGTGGAGAGTTGTTTCCTCAGTTGTCCACAGCCTTCTGACATTGAGCTGGTCAATGTGGGCTGGATCCTGAAACGGGTTGCCTTTTGTGATGTTGGGTCACTGAAGTTTCTGTGCAAGTTTAGCTGAGACCTGTACCTTGTCTCCCCATGTTCCAGAAATGTGGGACAAATTTGATGCAATGAATTTCCGCAGGGTCCTCATATGGAGTCTACAGTTTGGTATCAGCAGGATACACAACACCATAATTCCCAGGAGCCGTATTCAGTTACACAGAGCCATCGTCCTGGCCTGAAGGCTGGGATCAGAGAGACAAGTGTGTCCACTCTCTCTGTTGACGGCCGTACCTTCCGCTCTTTCGTGGAGAATTCCGTCCCAAGAAAAAAACAATTTCTTGGATGGCAGAAGCAAGGATTTCTTGTAATTTATGGAAAATCCCAGGTCTTGGAGACGCTGCACTGCTTGCGACGCTCGCACCAACCAGTCTTCCAGATAGGTTATACATGTGGGCCTCCCCACGCAGGCTGGCAGCTATCGGAGCGAGACACTTGATGAACGAACAGGGGGCTGACTTTAGGCTGAATGTTAACACCCAAAATTGGTAATGGGTCCTTGTACCACGAAGCGCAAATACTTCCTGCTGCATGGGTGAATCGGTATGTGGAAGTATGCGTCCTGGAGGTCTAGGGACGCCAGATAGTCGTGGGACTGCACTGCCTTTATGACCTGCTGCAGTGTTACCATGGTGATTTTTTGCTCCTTTATGAACGTATTCAGCTTGTGTAGATCTAAAATGGGTTGCAATTTGCCATCTGGTTTTCGAACGACAAAATATCAGGAATAAACCCCTCCCCCTCTGTACTGCCTTGCAACCTTTTCTATGGCCCTTTTTAGCAACATGTGTTGTACCACCTGTAATAACACTTTTGTGTGTGTAGGTGTGTGATGATTTGGGTGGATTTCGGGTGGAAGCCGTGTAAATTCCAGTAGATGTCCATGGTTACAGCTTCCAGCACCCACCTGTCCGATGTTACGTTTTTCCAGTTTTGGACAAACTGTGACATGTTTCACCACACCTGCTTTTGTCTTTGTTAACAGTCATTGCTGCTGCTTCCCTTTGCCGACCTCTCTGGGAATCCGGAGTTTGCTTACGCCTCTGCATTTGCCTGGAGTCCTTTGACCTCTGATGTCCTTGGTCGAATCTGCAAAAATCTTCTGAGTAGTAGGACAAACCCTTGGTATATGTTAATGTTAATGTTAAAGGATATTTGTACCGCACACTATCACCACCGGAGTGGTCCCCTGGTGCTCTGGCGGCTTTGAAAAAAATAGGGATGAGGGGGTTGAGTTAGTGGGAATAAGCTGGAAAAGTGCAAGAGAGCAGTGATGTGCTGTTGGCGGCCTCAGCCCGGTGGGTCCGTTGGCTGGGCTTCGGGTGTTTTACGGTCGGTAGTCATCGTGTGCTGGTGTGCGAGTCTACGTGTGGTTTGTTTTGTTGTTGCAGTGTAATGAAGTTTGTGCGGATTGTTGTGTTCAAGGCTTGTGGCTGTGTTTGGTTAGAGTTTGAGAGGTGTATGCAGAGGGGTGAAATTGTTAGTGGATTGGTTAATGTGGAAGAGACAAAGGACTTCTACAATGGGCCCAGACACTGCAGGCAACATTGTATACAAATCGACAATGGATTTAACACTTGGTCTTGGGCAGCAGCGGAGGACTGCAGGTGTGCTGCGCACAAAACACGGGAGATTCAAACCTGCATCCCTGATCTGGAGGGAGACAACTCCAAGGACGTTGGCAGTCCGCCGCGTCTGATGATCGTAAGGTCCGCAGGAGCAAAACTGTGTACAGCAATGTCGAGAGGAGGAAGAAACTTAGATGGCAACCATGAACGCCATTGCACAGCTGCAGGGGAAGCAAGATGCCGCAGAAGCCAAACCGAGTGCCCGCCATCACAGGAAGCCCCAGCGAGGAACTGAACACTCCAACAAGGTAAAGGGTGGCCCTGGAGACCCTGAGGGGACACAGTGTGGCTCACAAAGACAATGAATTCAGTTGTCCTTAGGCCCCTCTGCAATCATAACACTTGGGTGGCATGGCAAGGGCAGAAAGCCTTCAAACTGTCTCTCCTCACCGCAGTGGTGGAACGAAGCCCATTGACCACCAGGGAAGGGTTGAGGACCCAAGCACCATAAAGAGATGGGAGAGTTCCTCATGATAGTAGCAGAGATAAGCACCATGATAACCAAAGGAGGGTCACAGACCCTACCCAAAATACGAGTCATCTTACTTGTGGCAGTGCTTGGCAGTGAAGTGAGCAAAGTGGGCCATTTCAAAGAAGAAGAGCAACAAGGATCTCGGACCCAAAAAATAAAGTGATACAAGTCATTGTCCTCATGGCAGTACTTGGCAGGGAAGGGAACCAAGAGTGCCAGTTCAAAGAATAGTAGAAACCAGGGTCTGGGACCCAAAACAAGAAAGCGATAAGAGTCATCTTCCTCATGGCAGTACTTGGCAGGGAAGTGATCCAAGTGGGCCAGAACAAAGAAGAAGAGAGCCTGGGTTGTGGACCCTGCTAACACTTAGAATTGGGTGTTGAAGGTGTGAAGCCTAATGAAAAGAAGACCAGGGTAAGGGAGTCATTCCCCCTGGTTGTAAGGAACTGAAAACCAGAGACCAGGAGAAGGGAGTCACTTGCCTGGTAACTTGCAGCGGCAGTAAGGTCAAAAAAGGCCTGGGGAATGGAGTTATTCCCCCAGGTTATCTGAGGCCGGACATCAGGAGAAGGTAGACATTATCCTAGCACACAAAGAACGTATTGTTTACAACTTTACCATCGGGGAAGGGAGCCATTCCCCTTGACAACATGCAAGAAAGTATTGCATGGAACTTTACCATTTTAGCCATTCCCCCTGACAATGTGTGAGACATGAGACTGTTCCAAGATTTGGAAACTGTTCCAACAAACCAGGAATCATAGCCCAGCAGAAGGGAGTCATTCTCCTAGGACCAGAAGAGTACTGCCTTATTCTTTTGTTTCTAGTGTGAGGGACAGTAGTAAGGTTTTCTTGACAAAGGACAGTCGACAATTGAGTTGACAGACATCCTGACAGTCACCTTATCTCTTTAGTTGAGGCAGGAAAACCCCTCTTAGGAACAGGGAAAGATCGGTTTTAATTTTCTTTCCTATTCAATTAAAGTCTTTGGTCCCAGCCTTGCCACACCTTTGTGTCAGCCTCTTTCTTCTGCACCCTTACAATAGCGAGTGAGTGGAAAACAATTGAGAGAGTAAAAGGAGGGTGACTGAGTAGGAGGTGAGGTGGAGTAGTAGTGTGGAGGAGGAAGTTATAAAATTAAAAAGTGGAGGCAGGTAGTAAAAGGATTTAAAGACATCAGAGGGACATAGGAAGAAGTCATAAGGGGGTGAGAGGCAGAGAAGGTGGTTGAGTTGGACGCAGGAGAGTAGCGAGTGAAGAGTAACATATATAGACAGGGAGAGGAGAATCAGGGCATGAGAGGGAGGAGACTGAATTGGGCAAAGTGTCTGGAAGGCACATTCCCTAACCTCTTTTAATTACTAACAACATCGAAAATGTAGGGCTGGTTTAAAATATTCCAGATAGATAGAGGCAATATTCCAGATAGATAGAGAACGTCTATCTTTCTAATCTCGCATTGACTAGTGCGTGTGCATTACTTGCAGAGTGCTTACACGGATGTTTCTTAACATTGCGTGAGCACCAGAATAGAACGATTAGACTTGGCAAAATGCAGGAACAGTATTATTCTCAAGCTAGATGCACACAGAAAGAAGTGCTTTATATTTGCATTCTGAAACTACGTATAAGACTCATCAAAGTGACACACAACTCTCCCAATTAGACAACAGTTTTTACAATATAATATATTGTAAGTTACTACGAGACAACTAGACAGCTAATCAAACATATTTATCATACAGGGATTAAACCCAGTTATTTGGCAACTTTCTACAATAAGTTCAACCGGGACATTGAATCAGAAGGTAAAGCAACTAACCAGTTACAAAATTATTAATGAATACGTATTAATACAGCCGATTGGGTCAATTTACCTTCACTAATTATGTTTTGTTTTATCATTTCTCTATTCAAAACTTTCTTTTTAACCCTTTAATCCTCCCCTTCACCAACTCTTTTCTCTCTGTGCCTTTATGTTATTTTATTTAGTTGTTCATGTACGTTTCCAAACATTGAAATGTGACTTAACATTGAATATCTTAACTCACATTTTTTGTGCTATATGACTGAATTAAGAAATGTACATGAATTTGTTTTTGTATTATATTATTTTATACTTAGAAGAATAACTGATACCATGTAATTAGCCCTGATTTGAGAAAGGCTTATGAATAAGCCGAAACACGTGTCATCAATCACCAAGGTCAACCATGAAATTACGCAATGTGTGACACTATTTTGGCGCAGTCTGTTAACTGAGCATCTTCTCAATACAATTCATTGGTGGTTTACTTGGTTTTTTTAACCACAACTCAGTAAGACGCGACAAGTTCTTTACATTGAGAAAGCGGAATACCTTAATATATCTCCTATTGATCAAACATTTTGTGTCGCCTTGATAGATTGAACCCCTAATAAAGTCAAAACAGTTTTTTCTTCAATTCGATATTAATACTGTGGTCATTTCAAAGAAAATGGGCAAGAATTATAAGAGAAGCAGCAATCTCTTGAGGAAAAAAGGGGAGAAAAGACAATAGAACAATAATTAGGATATAGTCATTGATCACTCTATTAGTCAGCATTACAGAGTGCAAGTAAGTGGCATCAAAAAGCTTATTGTCTTATATATTAGCATCAAAAAGTGTGTTGTCATATATTCTAATTAGCAGATATTGCCCACATATAACTTCATGATTTAAGAAGAACACAATCGCTCCCTTACACTATGTATACCAACTCTAGTGGCAAACAACACACGGTTAGTCAACGGTGTGTCCTTTAGAGGATGGTGACATAACAGTTCTATGTACTTTATATATACAATACACAACTTGATTGTGTCATATGATTGGAAGCTAGCGTTCCCCCTCCTTTTGAAACATCTGCTTAGAGACTTATTGTGTTACAGTAATGTGAACAAATCTCTCAAAACACACATGTATGCTTACTATGTGAAGCATATAATGATTGCCTTTCTGTGCGACCTCTAATATGACCATAGCATGTCACGCCATGAGTAAACTGTGACATCACAGGGAGTGACATGACGACATCACCATTAATATATGTATGCTTTAAAAAACAAAGATGGAGTCTTAACTCTCAACTTGATCTGCGAGCAACTTCGCCTATTCCAAAGTTTCCCTTCCACCATACTTATTGGAGTTCCCACCAAGCAAGAACATGATCGGAGCACTAACAAAGCAAAGCAGTCTTCCCCTTTAAGAATTTAAATGCAGAGGTGGGCTTCATGTGCAGAACGCAGTCACAACAATGCCTCCACCCAACACCTCTTCCACGCAGTCCCTTTCCTGTTGATACAAGCAAGAGTACTAACTACATTTTTAGAAGAGATGGAGGGAGGGCATATGGAGTAATGAGACTTCCGACTGAGAGTAAAGTAGTCACTACTGCGAGGAACATTTTCTTACAACTACATCCCATCTCCAACTTCTGGCGAATCAGAGGCAGTGGAAGGAACGCATATGCAACAGATTGACACAGGAAATAGACGGAGCATCTCCCAGAGACCTCACCCCCTCTTCCTTACCAGAAGGCATAGTGCTGGCACTTACTGTTCTTTTCTGATGCAAAGAGATCCAAACGGGTAGGCAACTTCTCACTTGGCAAATATTACGGGAGGGTTTTCTCCTTCTACTTTCCATTCATGTTTAGCATGGGACAGTCTGCTCTGAGTGACCTACTCTTTATTGTGTGTTCCTGCACTGCCAGGTCACAAAGATTCACGACCTGGTGACCACATGCTTGTTTATATAATACATGGTGACCATATTGTCTGTGAGGATAAGCAGCTTGGAAGCTTTCACCTACAGTGTTAAGAAGACCGCCTTCAGTTCCAGAAAGTTTATGTGCTCTGATGCTTCCTCATCCACCAGCGTGGCTCCCCAGACAGAGGGTAAGGTATTCGTCATCATGGTTAGTTAACGTGGTGGATCATATAAGGAACTCCCTATCAAAACATTTCCCTTGTTTCGAACACCAGAGAAAATCCTCATTGAGCCGTGCTGGAATGGGTTCCTTTTTGGTCCCAATGCGCTGCCAAAAGAAGTCTGGACATGGGAACCGCAAGAATACAGGAGGACATGAGCCCCAGAAGGCGTGGAAACCAAGAGGCCAATATCTGATTGTGGACAAGAAGAGGGCTAAGAAGTCCAGCACGACCCTCGCTCTCTCCTTTGTTGGGAACACATTTGCCAGAATCCCAGAAACATCTTAGGAACTCTGGCTTTTGCATAGTTATCAGGGAGGACTCTCTGATATTGACTGAGAGAGCTAGATTGAACTGGAGTTCCAGAAGGAACTGAAGATAGCATGCCGCCTGGGCTGGTGATAATGCTCTGATCAGCCAGTTGTCCAAATATGGATATAGGTGGAGGGGCCTTCAGTCGAAGGGCAGCTGCCACTGTGGCCATCAATTTGGCGAATACCCGAAAGTGCAAAACTGAGGTCAAATAGAAGACTTTGTACTCTAAGTGGTCTTTGCCGGTGGAGAACCAGAGGTAAAAACAGTGAGGAGATCAAATTGGTACGCACAGGTATGTATCATGAAGGTCCATGGCGACCAGCCAGTCGCCTGGCTGCAGAGAAGTCTGTATAAGGGCAGACCTAATCATTTTGAATTATTCTTTGCGTAGAAAAAGGTTGAAGGAGGTGAAGTCCGAAACATTTCTATGGTCCCTTTTTTTCGGGACGGCAAAGAACCTCAAATAGAATCTTGACCCCATCTTTCTGACACCAGTGTTCACTCGATTTCTGCTATCAGCAAACATAATGCTATCGTTCTGTGGCCTCTCAAACCAAATCAGGCTATAGGTAAATGCCAGACTTAATCGCCTTCAATGAACGTAAAGTGGAAAGTACTCCTTAGTCTGACTGATGACTTTCAGGGACCTGAATTCCTATCAGATACTTTGTCCTCTCAAGGAATGCCTTTGCTGACATAGGGACTGCATCTTCCTCATCAGTTGTAGCAACCGGGTCACCCTGGGGGCAGCACCCAGCGGGTCAGGCTTAAGCAGTGGGAGAGGAGGAACGGGATCCTTGGGCATAGGTACTGGAAATTGAACCGGCAGGAGCAGATGTCAAGATGGATTTTTCAACTCTGAACTTGTGGGAAGAGGTTAAGAAGGCCAGCCTAGTTTCTTGGAACAGGGTAACCTTCTGAACAAGCCAGACCAATCAAGGTAGCATTGGCAGCAGTCAAGACTAGGTCTCAGGAGGGGTAAGGGTGATCGAAAGCCCACAATGAGCACACACAGTAAATGACACTACAAATTACTCTCAGTCAGGTGTATATATCAAAAATACATATGCATTTATTAAAAGCCTTTTAAATCAAACACAAAGCAAATAGTAGTAATAACCAAACCAACACCACACCAACTATTAAACATATATACAGTTGCCAATGGCCTAAAGGAATAGCACACAGTATGGGTCCACAACCTGCAAAGAAAGGGAACATACAGTGCAAATATCGTTTAGGCAGTCCTTCACAATTCAAACCCTAACTGAGAGGTAGTTCAGTCCCTAAGATGAGTGGAGCCTTGAGCTCAAAAGTACTTTCGGTGCTGGTGCACGCGATCGTGTGGTTAAGTCAAAACGGGCTCTCTTGCAGGGGCTGTAGCGACTCTGGAAGGTGGGTGAGGCAGTGAAGAATAAGTTCTCACTTTTCAAGGAGGGTCCCCCCCAAGAGGGCAGAACAGGACCCAAGAGTTGGGAATAGCTTGGTAGCACAGGCTACTTTGAAAAGAAGAGTGGACCTCATGCGGAAAAATTGACGAATGCACCAGGGGCCACCAATATGGGTTGCAAGTACTCACCGAACCACGGTGCACTCCGGACCAAACTTCGACAGTCGAGTCCACTGGGTCGCAGGTTCAAATCCTGCAGTTGCAGAGCTCTGCAGCTTTTAAGGGCTGCATTCCTGGGATGATTCTGTGGCAGGAAAGTGGCAATCTCTCCGGTCCTGATGAAGGGGATCAGGCCAATTCCACGTCAGCAAGTCTGAGGGCACAGGGGGGGCACAGCAGCAAGGCACCCATGAAGTTTGTCACCACAGCTGGGCAATACAGTGACCGTGCATGCTCGGATTCAGGCGTACTCTCCTAATTCCAGACCTAGGAATGCTAGGTGTATGAAACTCAGCGGAAGAGGGCCTTATACCCAGAGTTTACAGTCTCCAAATGGTCAAGTGTCAACTCTAGACAGCAGCGGTTACAGGGCAAAGGTCCCATTCAAGCTGGTCAGTTCACTGGGCACTCTGGGAACACTTCCGAAAAGGCTCACTTACAGGTTAAGTTGGAGGTGCCGAGAATAGTTAGTCCCACTATTCCAATGGGTCGAAGCGCCTTTGCAGACCTTCTAGGTTCGATCAGAAACAGGGGGTCAAACAGGACGACAGCGCGTTCAGGGTGCCAAACCGTCCAGCGGGTCACCAGCGGTTCCTCGGCTCTGCTTCTTGGTTTCAGGATACTTGGCTCCTTTACTAAGTTCAGTGTGAACTCAGAATATCGACCTGGAATGCGTGTAAGATGCCTTGTTTTAGCCAGAATCTCCTTTGCTCCAAAACAAAGAGGACCCAATGAGAGATCTGCTCACATACAGCCATCCCAGATGTGGACCAATCGCGGACCACATTGGTCCCAGTCATTCCCAGCACACCAGACATCCTGGCACCCAGGATGTGTATTGGTACTAGAGCGTCCAGCCCACATCCTGGGCGCTCATACACAAGGCATGCAGAAGCCCACAAAAGCTTCGGTTTGCACGGGGGTCTGCATGACCAAATAAGAAATTTCCCAGGTCTGCTTGACGTGGGGAAGGCAAAGGGACAAGATGGCCAAAGGACAGAACAAAGAACCTCGTGACATGGCCATTTTAGGCACTGGCCACTGTCCTGGGTCAAACGCGGTAAATGTAGTATGTACCATTCAAAAGGGTTAAAAAAACATGAAAAGTAACAGCTGCCACCAGCTCTGTCCAAGGCACATTTGTACATTCACCAAAAAATCCACTGAGGGTGTCAAGGGTCTTGGGAAAAGGACCCCGGAGCACTGTACTGTAAGGTACTTTGTGCACTGATAAAACATTGCTAAAGAATAGCAACAAAGTGAAAGACTAAGGGAAACAAAGTCTCCCAGTACTGACTGTCTTAAGGGCATGTCCGTTTCCCCATAACAAAATGAGCAAAAGCCCAGCAGAGTACAGCAGAAGGCCTGGGCTCCATTGGAAAATGTCAGGCTAGGATGGTCAGACAACAGCACAAATCCACTGAGGGAGGTGTAATCACTGTGAAGGGCACGGCCGCAGGACTCTGTAGAGGATGGGACAAGAGGGTTACACACTGACCATGATAGTTGTTGAGGATCCGATAGCACACCCTCCCACATAAGGCCCTTAAAACATTGCCTTATGGGTAGAGAGTGCATGTGGTCCTGAAACCTTTAGAAAAACCAAGCTTCCATTGATAATTGACCATGAGAGGAAGCACCCAACGAAGTGGAGGTGCTTCTAGAAGTCCATGGGTGGCACTATAATTTGTGGAGTCAAGTAGATCCACACATTGGAGGACCGCTCCACATGTGGAAAACAGGGAGAGAGCCCCAGATTTCAGGGGAGCGTCAGTGACAAGAACCTGTCAGAGTTCCCCAAGGAGGCTTGGCCAGAAGCCATGTAGTAAGGACGCTGTACTACCGAGCTCCTGCTTGAGTCTTTAAGTGATATGCCCGATTTTGTTTGATTGGATCCCTGAAGACAATTTTATGCACCAGAGAGGCTGGGGCATTGAAACGTCATAGCGACGCTGCTGGACTCTCACGCCTGGCACTGAAAATGCACTCTCCAGGACGCTGATCGCTGCTGGCAAAATGGCGGCCGCTGGTTCTAATAGCGCCGAGTGAATGCCCAGCGTGCCGGTGGGGTCAAAGGACGCGGGACCCTGAGGGCTGAATCCGGCAAAGCTGAGCCAGATTTGGAGGTCCCTGACTTGCCAGCTGATGTGCAAGGCAGTGAAGAAGGCAAGCGCTCAGAGATTGGGGCGAACTGTTGAATGTGGACGTGAAGCCTGCGATAACTCGAAAGAGTGTGGACCACCTTTGGCAGCAGATGGAGGGGGTGGTAATGGCGTGTGGCTGCCCGCAGATGCAGTGAGTAGGGACAGGACCCGGTCGGCACCTGGATTCTTGCAGAGCCCGGATGCCGGTTGTGTTGGTGCCGGCCGTTTGGCATATCTCACCCACTCATTTGGTTGATGGAATGCATGCAAACATGTTGAGCATGGCCTCAGAAGACTACGCGTTGGACAGGCATCATAGTGAAGCGGGAAGAGGAGCTAAGGACGCATGGCACTCTACATTTCCTCAACAAGCCTTACGGAGAAGACAAGCCAAGAGAGAGTGCACAACAGGCTGAACAAATATCCTTGGTGGTTGCTCCTGGGAGTGCTGCAGGCCCCGTACTGGGAGTGAGATGCTCAGAAAGGATGTTGGGTGAGAATTAAAGATAAATTGTGTCACGTATGAAAACAGCACTCTTCTTTGTAGTGTTTGGTTGAGGTAGCCTTCCTTGGCTGGGAAACAAAGTGCCTGAAGAGAGGGAGCTACGGTGTCCAGCAACTGCGGCAGCGGGCAATTTTGAAACCCTGCAGAGCGGTGGTCATTGGAGTTTACTAGCGGGAAGCAGGAACAACTGTAAGGAAGGCATGGTATCACAAGTATGATGCTGACACAAGAACTATAAGTTCCAAAACCTTTATTAAATTCTTGGGGTTTGGAAAAACTCCTACTTTTCCCTATAGCTATGATGGGAGTACTCTCTACCATCAAATAATAAAGAAAGCACAGTCCTAATCAGTCTATGTCAAATCAAAATGGCCTAACAAAACCTAATGCCTGCCCTACCTCTTATACAAACATTGTGTAAAGTGGAATGTGTATGCAAAGGAAAGTCAGTGTTATAACATAAAGGATCAATGTGGCTGAGTCAGCTCTCCGCCCCACACTGGACAGCATGGAGTAAGGCGGCCCCTGTGCACAGAATGACACACTCTGGCTCATGTTATTAAAAAAAAGGCAGTTCATAACGTGGGTCAAGGCCCGCTTGGCCTTACATGTAAAGTCACTTATTTTCAGTTCACCAAAAGTTATTTCACAGTTCAACAAAAGTTCACGTAGGTCTCCCTCTGTCGGGCGTGGACCTCTCCCGACATCAACAGTTCACGTAGGTCTCCCTCTGTCGGGCGCAGAACTCTCCCGACATCAACAGTTCATGTAGGTCTCTATCAATTGGGCTCTGACCTCCCAACATAAAGTACCTGATTCAATGTAGATCTCCCTCAGCTGGGCTCGGACCTCACAATCACAGCACTTGCAGGGGATTTCCTTGCCCAAGCTTCATTCACAATTGTTAGGGGTTCTCTAACTTATTTCCTGTTCTCGGTTTCCCGCAGTCGGACTCTGACCTTTCACTGATGTCGAAGACTTTTGAATGTGTAAGGCCTTTTCCATAGACCTCCGCAGGACCACTTTGACTTTCAATTCAGCTTTCCCTTGTGTTATTTGCCCCAGTATCGCTTGGTAGTTCCATAACACACTCAGAAAAGTTCAAAAAAATCTTTCTCTTAAAGCGATCACCTTTTAACTTCTCCTTTCAGCAGGATTAATCTTAACGATTGCGCATTTCATAGTTTTTTTGCTTTGTCGCTTTATAACAAGATATCAAACATTTAGTGGAAACTTTCGAGTGGGCTATTTCCTTTCACCGGACCATCCGCTACTCTGTATCATTGGCTTCACAGTTATCAGTAACTTTTAAGGTTCACTACTCGCTTGCTTTCTTTCACATCTCATCAGCGCGCGCGCAACCTTTCATTGCGAGATACACTGTTCCGGCTTCAATCTTTCCTTGACACAAACCGGCCTTCCATGACTTTCACTAACCCACCGGTTGTGTGCATTCCTTTCTTGTCTTTGCGGCTTTGATTCAAGAGTCAGGGTTGGTACCAAAGGCTTGGCCTCGCCTCCCCAACTCTGCCGTTCTCCAGGGAGGGTCGCTGGCATCCTTGAAACACAATGCAGGCTTCTTATCTGGAATCTTGCTTTCTCCACGTATCATTCACTGTTTCCCGGAGGCAAAGACCTCCTGCAGGGATCATCAGGGTTTCCCTACCCTTCGCTCTTGTCCCTCGATCGGTCGTCCTGCTCCAGTGGGTTAGCCTTTGCCCCGGAAGATCTGCTCCTTTTCGTGCCCCGCCTTTTTTCAGAGTGTGTCTCTATGTTCCGCCTTTAATCCGTATGGGGGAGCTAATGGGTATTAGATGTATGTGATTAAGGTCAAGTGTCTGACTTTGCCTGACCTTATTAACAGGACATGTCCAATGAAATATGAAAGTGTTAGCCTCTTTACTCTCAGTCCTCTTCCTCTGCCCAGTGTTTGTGTAGAAAGTGGGGGGTGAGTTGGAACATTGGACAATCCTATCAAATAGGATGGGGTATGGGCACAGGAAAAGGGGGGATACTGCATCCCACCATCGGCTGCCTTACCCCCACTCCCCGAAGATCCCCCACCCAGGTCATCCTCACGCACCGGTCCACCCCCAGGGTCTGGATCCAAAAGTGATGGCCATGCCCTAGCTACCTGAGAGGGAGATCCCCAGAGATTATCAAGTGAGACACCCTTTGGTTTCTCACAAAAACGCACAGCCAGGAGGCAGGACAGGCCCACATTGAAGGATATTGGTGCTGGACAACACAGCACCAACACTGATCCTGAGACCCTGAGCTCTTGCAGAGGAACATTGGTGTAAGCAGTGATCAGGGGTAGTGGTGCGCCTGGCCATGGAGTGAGACATTGGTGGTACACACGCCAGGACGGTCTGGGTGGGGTACGGCCAAACAGACCACAATGAAGACATTTGCCTGCGGCACAGATAAGAAGTCACTGCCCCAGGCAGAATACAAAGAAATGCTGTTGCCTGAGTTGTCAGCACAGCAGAACGGTGGGGAACAGCAGGTCCTGTCTGCCATTGCGCCCCTGCCGGCAACTTAAGAGTCCAAAAAAGACACTGTCATGATTGATGTGGGACTACTCTGACAGGATGTATGCACCCTCGCTAATAGGACTGGAACAATTGAGGTGCAGGTGAATGACAATATAACCAGCATCCAGAACATTCAATTAGAGGTCAAGGAGCTGGAAACAGAGCAGAAGACGCTGAGGGCAGGACTAGGCAGAACAATGTGCAGATACTCGACATGCTGACCCTACTGCGTACATGGAGAATATGCTCTTACAGGAAGTGGGCCCCGCGGCGATCACGCAGGGTTTCACAGTGGAGAGAGCACATAGATCCTTGAATATGAAGCCCCCGCCCGGGGCACCCCCGAGGTCAATCATTGCCAGGATCATGAACTATAAAGATCGAGAAAAGATCCTGCTGTTTTTATAAACTGGGCTGTAATTCATAGAGCATCTGCAACATTAGCCATATATCCTGACTACATGCTCCTTGTGACAAAGACGGAAGAGCTCATTTCGGCCCCACCAAAGACAGACTCTGGTGAGCGGGCTGAAATATATGCTGGTCTTCCCGGCCCGTCTCAGGATCCTACACATTGGCAGGTCGCTTTTCTTTGACAACCCTGAAGATGCACACACTAGATGGATATAATGAAGATGGCCCAGATGGCGGAATGACATATGCATGCAGGGCCTGGGGTGAGTGAGAACATAGATCTGCCTGTGATGGGCCCCCCGCCAGGAACATAGTGTTTCGCAATACCGATATGGCACAACCAGTGGGTTGAACACACTGGATAATGTCATCACACATGGATGCAGCTTCACGTGGATCGTTTGAGGTGTTCCCTGAAAAGTGGCAAGGCAAGGCGTCAAATAGTAGGAGAACGACTGTCAGCAGAACTTAGCACTTCAATACTGCGGTTCCTGCGGAAGTTAAACTGCTAGGACACTGCCAAAAAGACATGTTCCTTAGGATTCTAGTTTGACAGTATCCAACCGCTGTACACTGACCTGTGCAACTAGTTGCTGCCCGGTGATTAGCACGAAAAGCGGGTGCGCCTGAGCAAACTGTGCATTGCTGGGCCATTGGGACTAGTAGGCCCCCCAAAATGTACACAGAATGTCAGACAGCTTACCGGTAGTTACCTGCAACTTAAGAGGCCTCGTTCACTTCATCAAAAGAAATAGGGTGCAGCCATATTTGCGGAGGCATAAAATTGGGATTGTAATATTGCAGGAGACACATCTCACAGTAGACAGACAGAAAACGGCTAGGAAATGGGGAGGATACACCTTGTGCTCTACATACTCTGCATTATGCGAGAGGGGTTTTGATATGGGTGGCAGCGTTTGTGCACTTCAAGGATTTGCAAACTAAAACAGATGACGAAGGCAGAATGGCTCTAGTACATGGCTTCAATGAAACTAGAGAGACTTGGATAATTAACATGTATGCCCCTAACCATGATGCCATTACCTTTTTTCGGTCACTATACTCCAGGCTCAGTCCTTTTGGAGGCTCTGTCCGGATATGGGAGGCAATTTTAACTGTACCCTTCACCCTACCCTTGACAGATCTGACAAGTTTTTGAAGCCGGCCCCACCTGCCATAATGCTGAGTGCTCTTTTGGGGTCTTTTCAGCAGATTGATATTTGCCAGGCCATACACAGGGGAATGCAAGGATACTAACACTACTCTGCCCGCATGCAGTACATACTAGGATTTACTACATGTTTATGGGGACCGAATTTATTGGGGAATTTGTTAAAGCAGACTATAAGGCCTGTGTCTTGTCTGACCATGCCCGTCTTCTCCTGACATGGCAGAAGGTTCCGCCCATGCCACCAATCCCAAGGTGGAGATTAAGGGGAGAGGCGTTGCAAGACGAAGTCTTCCAAGAACATATGCGAGAAGTGATTAAACAATACTTCGAGACCAATACTGGCAAGTGTGCATCGTACTGGCACACTGTGGGAGACCTTTAAGACTGTGGTCAGAGGGGAGGCCATAGGTAAAATGAGGGGCATACAACAGGATATAATGCGTGACTTGTCTAAAGCAGAGGTTGACTTGGAGGTGGGAAACGGGCAAACATGGGAGTGGACGGGGCGACCAGGGACATGACCGTGTTGAAGCAGAAATGCATAGCGGGTTGGGAAAGGCTGGGCAAGGTCAACTATACCAAATACACAGAGAACTACATGAGGAGGGTGACAAATCGGGCAGACTCCTAGCCTAGCTCTGTAGGAGCGAGGAGAAACGAGAAATTATCTGTTCTATTAAAGATTAATGAGGCGTTGGCCGAAGCACACAAAGGGAAATCAATTACACCTTTGTCAAGTACTATAGTTCCTTGTATTCAGAAAACGTCTCCACCCAAGCCTCTGACCTTGAGGAAGCTCTGTCCCTAATCAAGCTACCCTGCATGGGTGCTGAGGCTGTGAGAGTATTAGATGACCCTTTCACGGCTGAGGAATTGCAGGCTTTTATTAATACCCTGCCTACTGGAAAAAACCCTGAGGCAGACAGCCTGCCAAGTGAATTCTACAAGGAATTTGCAGATGACCTGGCCCTCCTGCTCCTTGAGATGCTGTTGGAGGCATATGAGATAGGGGTGCTCCCACCAAGTTTGAGAGAATCTGTTACAATACCTATTCCCCAACCGTATAATCCAAAGAAGACTGCTGCTCTTATAGACCTCCATCTATGGTAAATCCAGACAATAAAATACTTACTGCTCTACTAGCATATAGACTCCGGAAAGTGTTTGGTTGTCTGATACACCGCTATGTCCCAGGCAAAAACACCTCTTGGAACTTGCGGTGTTTGCAACATATAACTGATAGGACTGGGTGAGCATTATGCTGTGGCATCATTAGAAGCTATGAAAGCATTCAACTCTGTCAAATGGGACTGGCTATATGTCACCCTATGGCAATTTGGCATAGGGCATAGCTTCATACGGTGGGTTAAACTGATATATACCTAAACCAGAACCAGAGTCAAAACTGCCCGTTGCATCTCAGAGGTGTGGGAGGTGGACAAGGGCACCAGGCAAGGATGCCCGTTGTCCGCTATGCTTTTTATTGTTGCGATAGAACCGATTGCAGCATTTATAAGGGACGAACATGCAGAGGCCGGCAGGTGACACATGTGGTCTCCATGTCTGCAGATGATATTCTGCTCTATGTGCAGCAGGCTGAGTTTAATCTACAATACATGGTAGACGTTCTGACAGTTTTGCTGAACTCTCGAACATCACTATCAGCCGCGCACAATCATGTTTGTTCCCGCTAGCAGGACTGAGAGGGAAGAGCATAGAACAACTCCCGGTACTGGGACTAGAGTGGTCTGGCCGCAACTTCTGATATTTAGGCATAGACATCTACCAAGACACTAGGGCCGAGCATGAACATAATACGCAAGGCTCCCTGGACAGGCTTGAAAAATCATTTGACTTTTGGGGTCAATTGCCCTTATCGATGATGGGGAAAAGCAGCACTCTTAAAAATGGTAACCCTCCCTCGGCTACTGTATTATTTATCGAACATACCATAAAGTATACCCAGACAATTCTTTCACAAGTTGAACATTATGCTGAAAGAATTTTTATGGGGTGGGGCAGACACAGGATCGCCTTACACACATTACAGAGAGCTTACAAAGTGGGAGGGATTAAGGTGCCTCAGTTTTAGGTATATTTTCTGGCTGTACAGTTGCAGTTTACAATTGGCTGGTTGGCAGATGAGCCAAAGTGGAACACAGCGCTCCTACAGCCCACCATAAGACACCATTATTTCGAAGGAGGTCTTGTCGATACTTGAGCGACACCTGAGAAATGCCCCATACCTCCTGATGTTGGGGAAAAGGTTGTGGCAAAGAGCTTGGATGATGCTGGACGTGGTCAACCCCCTCTCCCCAAATATCCCCCCGGCTGCTGTATTAGTAGGAACGCCACCTGGAGGGCTGAGCGCCTGCAAGTACAGGGAAAACTGTGGGGTCATTAAGTTGGGAGACCTGCTTCATGAAGGGAAGTTGAGTGATTTTGAAGCAATCGTAGAGTGATTTGGTCTGCATGGGGGACAATTCTTGATGCATCGGACCATGATACATACATTACAGTGAAGGTGGCCTGAGCTCAAGGGAGGCCATAAAGGAAATGCAAGGCTGGAAACAGTATACGATATGACTGTGGAGGGACATGTAGTGTCGAGAATCTATGAGTGGCTCCTGGGTGCCTTGAATCCCTCACACCTAGGAATACAGGTTAAATGGGAAGCAGACCTGGGGAGACCTTTTTCAGATGTGGAATGGACGACAGTGTTGCTGTACCCAAAACGAGTTTCCAGAAATGGCAGACTGAAACTAATACAGTTATACGTCACCCATAGAGCGTATTTGACACCCTGTAAGATTTCCCAGTTTAAAAGTGCGGATGAGCAATATTGCACCAGATTTATGGAAGAAAACGCAGGAGTGTTGTATATGTTTTGGGCTTTTCGCAAGATACAACAATTTTGAGTCGAAATTTCTAGCAGGGTGACAAAGGGGGGGTTGACTTAGATGTAAGATCCCCAGAGGCATGTTTGTTAGGGGTATTCCCACGCAGACTGGGAGAAAAGCATATAGCTAAACTGAAGGACCTGATGTATGTATTAGACAAACATAGAATTGCAATGTCTTGGAAAACTGTAGAGGGACCAACGGTGGTGGCGTGGTAGGAAGATCTGCAAAGTTGGGCAATGGCCGAGACGATGGTTTGTCATACGGCTGTGTACCGTGGACTAAGAGAGACAAAGGAAGGAAAAATATGTGTGGGCGAAACCCTCTTTTTTCGGGGGCCTGACTCCTGAGGGTAGATAATAGCAAAATTGTAGGGGGAGTGGAGTCAAAAGCTTCCCAAGCCAAATGCGTGATAGGGGGTCAACATGACCTTGCAAAAGTGCAATATAATTAATAGCTATGAAAAAGGAGATTCACTGTAGGATACAAGGAAAAAGGTAAACTTTTTTTTTTTCAACAAGAAGGCACATTTTTGAAAAAATTCCTTTGTGCCGTGGCACATCACAAGTACATATATAAGTGCATTTATAGTCTGCACAGTAGTAGGTTAGTATATTGCAGTGACAGGATGTTCAGTGTATTGTTATTACACAGTTGACATTGCCATAGTAATGATAGTCTATTATATATTTTGTTCACAATCACAATACATTAAACATTGTCGACACTGGGAGGCCACCAGGGGGCGCAGGCAAGATGGCCGCCTGAGCTGATAGCTCCGCACCCAGCCCCGGGAAACTTGCGGAGTAGAGCAGGAAGAAGGAGTCCATCTCTCAGAAGCTTCTCAAAAAAGGCTGTGTGAACCCCTGCCCACCCAGGGGGTCCAAACCAGGAGTTTCTACGACACCCATGGGCCGAGTTAGGCCGCCCGAGGTCTCCGCGGCCCCTACCCCCGCCGTCCTGAGCAACACGCAGGCGGTGCGCACCAAGGCACGCCAAGGCCGCAGCAGAGCACAGGAGTTGGGAAACACCGCGGCCGCCTGCGGGGGGTGGATCCGCTTGGAGTGAGGAGAAGTTGGAGGCGGTGGACCCTGGAGGTTCCGCCGCGCCCCGGGGCCTCTGGCGCTCCGTGGCGAGGCGGTGCGGGGCAGGCACGAGGTTGCGCTCGACATTGAACGAAGACGCCTGAGGAGCTGAACGCGTACCACATCGCCCTGACACTCCACCCACCCACGAGGTTGAACGGGCCCACCTAACCGCACACCAGAACTCCCCAGCCCGGGCTGTCGCGGCAGCGCGCCCACACCACATCCGGCTGGGGGAAACTGGAGAAGGCACGTTCCAGGTGAGAGGCCCTCGGGCCAGGACTTCATGAATTGGCCCCCACGACCGCCGCTCGACTGAAGGGCCCCCCCATACCCTCCCGAATACGACCAGCCATCTAGTGGTTTCCCTAACCACGGGGGGAGGATGGACCCGCTTTCCCAGCGGCGTTGAAACCCTTAAGTTACTCGGCTGGCACAACCATAGACAGTCACTCCGAGGGTGCCTCCCCAACCGTGGTTGGCCCCGGACTCTCCCGGTCTCTCCCCATACACGAGTCCTACCGCAGCCGCGGGCCCTGCAGCGGTCAGTTGCCACACTCTGCCGCAACCAGCATCCGATGAGTTGGAAGGAGGCCCTTTCCAATTACCAGTTTGCGGCCGGAGGGGACAAAATGGCCGCCGGGTCTCCATCAGTGCCGCCCCCCGACCTGGGAGCCATCCAAAATAACATCCAGATGATCTTGGAGGAGATACGTGGGATTCGAACCGACATGGGTGCTAAATTGGCCGACCTTACCACTAAAGTCACCACCCTGGAAGACCGCGTGGAGGGAGTTGAGAACAACCAGCTCTCCACGGCGATCCTGGAGACGCAAATGGAGGCCAGGTTCCAGGAGGTTCATCGAAGGGAGGAGGAATTACGGTTCAAGGTGGACGACATGGAGAACAGGGAAAGGAGGAACAACTTGCGTATTTTTGGCCTTGTGGAGTCCGAAGGGGAGAGCCCGCAGGCACTGGAAGGCAAGGTCCACGATATCATAAGAGTCGCCATGGGGGCGGAGGCCGACACCGAGATTAAACTTGACAGGGTGCATCGAGCCGGCGGAGGTGGTAGAGGCCCGAGGTCAGTGGTGGCCCGACTGCATTACTATAAGGACAAAGCCAGGATCCTGGAGAAGGCGAGGAACTTCAGTGATATCCAATACGGAGACTCTAAGGTGGCAATCTACCAGGACCTCTCGGCCCTCACCCTCGCAATGAGAAAGAAATGCGAAGCCCTTACCAGATGGTTACAGGGTAAAGGGGTCAGATATCGCTAAGGCCACCCCTTCTACCTGGCATTCGAGTGGTCGGGGGAAAGACACCACCTGGTGACGGAGGAGGACATTCTGCGTGCCACTGGCGACCTGGTGGGAGACCGTGCCCGTCCGTCCGGCGGATCTGGGGGCGAGGCCAGGAACCCACTGCAGGGCCCCGACAGACTGGGACAACCCAGTGGCAAGACCAAGGTCAAAGGGGCGCGCAAGTTCCAAAAAACCAGGCACCCATCATCGACCTCTGAGGACCACCTGAAGTGACTGTAACACCACTTCACCATCTGAGCATGAGATTTCCCAGTGACCATGGCTGCTGGGGGCTATGTCGCTGGCTCTCTAGGGCCGGGACCTGCGGGCCACATGGAGGAGCGCCACGTCGGTGCCGAGCGAGGCACGTGGGGAGTTTTGGGTCTGTCCACTGTTTTTCTTTCCATAATGTTTGTTATCTGGTTCAATGGACCTGCGCGTCGGGCCCGCGCCGGGGGACAAGGGGGGATGCGGGGGGCCTCGGGAGCAAGGTTACGTCTCACAAGTTTGGTTTAAAGGTTCACACACGATCATTCTGTTTTAAAGAGAATGGGTTATCCATATGTTCACACTACCCGGGGCTGGGGTAGAGTCCTTGGTGGTTTGTTGACCGTCCCCGAAGGAGATCGGGTGACATGGACGAACGCCTCAAGACGGGGGGAAGGGGGAGGGGGAAAAGGGCAGGGGGGGAGGGGGAAAAGGGCAGGGGGGGGAGGGGGAAAAGGACAGGGGGGGAGGGGGGAGAACGACCATCATCAGGGTCGAAATGATACCACTTAGAGGGGTTCACGGAGGGGGAGGGGGGGACTAGCCAGTCCGAACAGGAATCTTCCATTTTACAGCAGGTCGCACGCAAGCATTATACTACGGTGACGTTAGAGATGGACTACTTAGATGACAATGGTTGAAGGCAAGATAGGCACACTCAATGTCAAGGGCCTCAATTCACAAAACAAGGTGTCTCTGACCAGTAATATGTTCCGCAAACAGCAGCTAATGGTGCTGTTCCTCCAAGAAACCCATTACAGACAAGGGAAGGAATCACCCATCAGGGGGAAGGAAATCGGTGCCAACTTCTGGGCCTCCCACAGAAGCTCGAAGAAGGAAGGGGTGGGGATTCTCTTGAGCAAAAAACTCCACCTTACTAACACAGAAACCAAGAGAGGCTTTGGGGGGAGGTTCCTGGGGATTAAGGGTACTTACGAAGGGGAACGCATAACCCTGGCCACCCTCTACGCTCCCATCTCAGGCCAGATAGGTTTCCTAACCCAGATCCTAGGGGTGATGGATGAATGGGCTGAAGGGGCCATGATACTGGGGGGCGATTTCAATCTCATAATAGATCCCGGGCTGGATTGGTGGACGGCAAGGGCGACCGAACCGAAAGGGATAACTAAAGATAACCTAACATTCCAGACCCTGCTGAGGGAACAATACTGGGAGGACGTCTGGCGAGCAGCACACCCGGAGCCGGGGGGATACACATTCTTCTCCCCCCCACATCACACCTACACCAGAATTGATTTTCTTTTGACTTCTAAAGAGGGGAGTGGGGTAGCTACAGCCCCGAGGGTTGAGGCAATAACGTGGTCCGACCACAAGCTTCTTGTGGCAGACTGGTCGCTCCCCCTGTCCCCCAGGTCAGCCTGGTGGAGGTGTAATGACACGCTCCTGAGGGACCCGGTCTTCAGGGAATTCCTGAGAGGCGAAATGGAGGCGTATTTCGAGACAAACGACAATGGAGAGACGGATATGGTGACAGTGTGGGAGGCGGCGAAGGCCACCGTTCGTGGTCTCCATATAGCCGAGGGCTCTAGGCGTAAGCGGGAAAGAGGGCTCATTGAGGCCAAGATACGGACGGAACTCAAGAGCCTGCGGGGTAGGCTTACCCAAGAGGGGGCTGACAAGGAATCCCTCCTATTGGAAATGCGCGAGAATCGCCAAGCTCTACACACGGTCCTCATAGGGGAGGTGGTCAAGAAACTGAGATACACGCGACAAAGGTACTACGAAAAGGGGGATAGGGTGGGGACCCTACTGGCACGTAGAGCCAGGGGTTGTAGACTGGAGAGGAGGGTTGGACCTATTAAAGATGGGGAGGGTAGGGCCCTCAAAAAAGAGGCAGAGATAGTGGGCTCCTTTGCAACCTTTTATAGGGACCTGTACACAGAACAAGAGGGGGAATCGCCGGAGGAGATCCGGGCCTATCTGGAGGAACACCGACTACTGGAGGCAGCTATCAAGAGACTTAAAGCAGGGAAGGCCCCCGGGGGAGATGGGTATACGGCTGATTTCTATAAACAATTCCAGCCCATGCTGACGGAACCCTTGGCCTAATTGTTCAACCAAATCCGCAACAAAGAGTCGATCCCCCCCACATTCCTACAGGCCCTTATCTCGGTAATCCCCAAGCCAGGAAAAGACCCCACAGAATGCGGCTCTTATAGACCCATCTCCCTCGTAAACCTCGATGCTAAAATATTTGCCAGGATCCTGGCCACTCGCCTGGAGAAATGCTTGCCCCGCCTGGTTCACCCAGGCCAGACGGGCTTCATATTAAATAGACAAGCCTCGGACAACATGCGCAAAACCCTCCATGTGCTGCACTCAAGGGAAACCAGGGATGAGGGGGTCCTTCTGCTGTCCCTGGACGCAGAAAAGGCCTTCGACCGGGTTAGTTGGGTTTTCATGGGGGAGGTGCTCCCGGCAATAGCGATGGGTCAGAGGTGGTTGGGATGGCTGGCAGCACTATACTCCATACCCACGGCCAGGGTGGCCGCCAATGGGATGGAATCAGAAGCCTTTCCCCTAGAGCGAGGAACGAGACAAGGTTGTCCACTATCCCCCCTGATATACGCCCTTGTCATGGAACCCTGGGCGATCTCGGTGCGTAACAACGAGGCTATCACTGGAGTACAGATGGGTGGCTCCCACTGTAAGATCAGCCTGTTCGCCGATGACGCTCTCCTCTATGTCACTAAACCGTCACGGACGATCCCTCATGTGCTGCGGGCACTGGAGCGTTATGGGAGCCTCTCGGGGTACAAGGTCAATCTGGGCAAATCTGTGGCTTTTATGGGGGTCGATTGCCGGACACTGAGAGGGAGTATGTGGAGGGTCTTCCTTTCCAATTGCAGAGAGAGGGGTTCCGGCACTTGGGCATTCAAATCACATCTGACCCAAAGGACCTCTTCCTGAGCAATTTCACCCCTTTGTGGACTGAGGTCAAGAGAGATGTAGAGAGGTGGGCGGTCTCGGGGTTCTCATGGATGGCATGACTTAATTTGATCTAAATGGTGGTACTTCCCAAATTCCTATTCCTCTTCCAGATGCTCCCCACTGTCATGATGCCTGCCCCCGGAAGACCAGACCAGGCCCAGCAGCCCCGGAAGCAGACATCATGCCACTTGGAGCATGCCCAAAAGCCCCAGTTAGGGGCTGTTTGGGTACAGTCCTGGCGCCTATGGCGCCAGGCTCATAAAGATAAAGTCAGTCCTGGCGCCATGGGCGCCAGGCTCATTATTGATAACTTACCTGAAGCAGACCATGCTGCATGCTCACCTTAGGCAGACCATGCTGCATGAAGACTCAAGCCAAATGAGGCTTAGGAGGGACTATTTTACTGAAGGGACTATTTTGTTACTTGGGTGGGGCTGTGGAAGAATACTTACCTGGATCTTCTTCCAAGGCTATTTAAACCACGCCCGGACAGCCACACGTGCTTCGCGTTATTCTGCTTGCTGCAGCGTAACGCTCACCGTGTTTTCACCAGCTCCAGTCTTCAGCCACGCCCGCTTCAGTCCTGGGACTCCTGAAACAAGAAGACAAAAGGATAAAGGTTAGAACAGGAGTTTTAACTTTAATCCTTACCTGAATCCTGATCCATTTCGCCACGGAACTGAAAGACAGAAGTCTTTAAAGCATCGCTTTGCATTTCTACGGCGCCGCGCTGAACTCACCTGCTTGGTGGTACTTCAGCATTCCATCACGCTCTCTCCATCTCGCGGCCGCCCTCCGACACCTAAGGAGACAAATACAGCAATGTGAGCAAGGGGACTCTCTAAGGCCATACAAGCTACCCCCAAGGACTTACCTGATTACCACGGGAGGTACTCACCTCATTTCGGGTCAGCACAGTCAACTCTGCTTCATCGCTGCACCCCGGCCCCTAAGGGGAAAAACACAATAGACTTACCTGAATCTTACCGAGTGCCATTTGGAAATCTTCGAGTGGATTAATCGGCAACCTGCAAGGAATCGGACAGAGTGAAGAGCAGACATTTGAACTCTTATGAACAATTGGACTTTAGAGTCAATACTGGAAATCACCAATTCCTCTACGCCAGTGAAGTAACTGGTCATCAACGCGCCCCTGCGGTCGACGCAGGATGGAGAGCTCATCCTTCCAAACCATCAGGTGAGACTAAGGGGGGAACATCAAGAGTGATCAGTGGGAAGACAACGGGAGTGGGGAAGGTGGGTTGACACTCAATTCCTCGGGTGGTTAATTCCTCTTCTCCTTTGCAGAAGAATATTCTTGCGAGCCAGACAAACTAGGCTGAGCAGGCCAGTCCAGTCAGTCATCTCAGCGCTACACGTCACGCTGGTGGAAATAACAGCGGCCCAGTTCCGGTCGACGCCCCCGTGGGAACCAGGTGGGTGTAACACCCACTCAGGTCCCCGCTGCGTTTCTACAGTCGATGAAACGCACCCTGCTCAGGTTCCTCTGGGCGGGGAAAAAACATAGGATCTCCTACGACGTCCTAACGAGGCCCAAGGAAGACAGATGGGTGGGATTCCCAGATTTTGACACATATTACAGGGCCTCCCAGCTGAGGATCTTGGTCGACCATTTCAGCCCTGGGTCAGAAAAGCAATGGGTAGCACTGGACAATAAGCTACTCCCCCCGGTCACGCTTGACGAGTGGTTGTGGGTCCCTAGAACACACATCCCCAGGCGGGTTTTGGACCACCAGTTATTGGGCGTTCTGTGGTCTGTCTGGAAGGAGGGGGGTTACTACAGATGGCTCAGAACCTGGCCTTACCCATTAAGTTGTATTTGAGCGCCACCATTCATAGCCAAGATGGCAGAGCCGGCCGCGTATCAGAGGTGGTACGAGGCGGGCCTTGTTAGGGCATGCCACTTGTGGGTGGGTGGCTCCTTTATGCCCCTTCTGGACCTGGAGGAGGCCCTGGGGCTGGGCAAGCTTTCACCTTTCCGCTACCTCCAACTGAAGGGAGTACTCTCCAAACCCTCATGGGGGGACACACTCAGGAGAGAACTCACAGACTTCGAGAAAACGATCATCTCCACACGGGGCTCCAGGGGGGTCATATCCCGTTTGTACAAGCTCCTCCAGCTCTCGATACCCAGGGATCCCCCGCCAGCACGCACACAATGGGAAAAAGATTTGGGCACGGCAATAGATGATAAAAGGTGGACTAAAATGTGCATCCGGGCACACCGCTCAACGACCTCCCCCCAGTACAGACACCAAGCTCTAAAGGTTTTACACAGATGGCACTATCCTCCACAGTTGATAGCCAGGATGAGCCCGGGTTACGACCCACACTGCTGGAAATGCCGAAAGGCAAAAGGGGATTACATGCACATGTGGTGGTCTTGCCCGAGGGTACAGTCATATTGGGGAGAGGTCCTATCCTGAATCGGGGGGGGTGGTGTTTCTAGGCCCCTCTGTCCCTGGTTGCTTCTATTTGGCATCGAGGTGGGTGATGACCAGGAGGACACCCAGGGCCACATGTTACAGGTCATACTCGTGGGGGCCAGGAGCTGCTTGGCCCAGAAGTGGAGGAATCCGCACATGCCTGATGAGAGGGAATGGGTTGCGAAGGTTCGGACTATATACGATATGGAATTTTTGACCCATGTCCTGGATGAATCCAGATCTAACATTGAGGAACTCTGGCTCCCCTTCTTTGAAAAGTCCGAGCGGCCGACCTGAGGGGTGGGCCCTTGATCTGTTGGCCTGTTTGGGTTCTGAGCCAGGAGGAATTTGGGGACCTCATAGGTATCCGTTGTACGAGGCACGCGCCCCCTCACGAGGTGCTGCTAGGTTGAGCCCAAGACTATGTGTGCACTAATCTGTTTGACAGCCCGAACTTAAAAATTGCACAATGCGTCCCTGCAAGACAAGTTTGAAATCGGCACCTGTTCTCTGGCTAGGGGAGGGTGGGGGGGAGGCTTATTTTTTTTACATTTTTTCTGGGAATGGTATCGAATTGAAATGACATGTTTGTTGTAATAACTTTAAAGAAATGTTAATAAAAACTATATTAAAAAAAAAAAACATTGTTGACACTTAGATGCGTGTTTCTGGTTCAGTAATTGATTGACAGAGAGCAGTGGCTGGTAGACATGGAGCAGCGCTGCAGAGTGGATACCGAACTGTCTTCAGGACGTAGCAACCAATGATCAGACTGGATTAGGGGAAGGCGTCATCCTAAAGTAAGAAGGAAGACTGCGTTTAAAAACGGTGAACTAGTTTATGTCCAGGAATGGTGAGAAGGGTGCAAGGAAAACTGACCTACCAAGGAGGCATTTGATCAACGCTCTGGCTGTGGTCTTTGTGTGTTGCAGCTGCTGGAAATGCGGCTAGAGGGACAGTCTGCAGTAGTCAGAGGCCCAGGTCTAGGTAGAAAGGAGTCAATAAATGACCAATGGGATGAATGTGCACAGTAACGTTCAGGATTAATTTACATGAGCCGTGATTTCTCTAGGATTTGACTTAGTCCTAGTTGGGTAAGTATCCAAAAAGTCTCCGAAAATGGAGATCTGGTCAGAAAACACATGTTACTTAAAGTGCTTGGTGGAGGATGTCCTCGGTGTACTGGGTGCGTAGGAGGTTTTACAAATTACGAGTTGTAGGTAAATGGTGTAATTAGGGTGGAGGATGGCCAATTGGTGCCTAGTGGCAGAGTGGAGATGCGATTATCTCGTGTCCATGATAGGGCTATGAACAGGTGATCATACGCACGGAGCGTTAAATATTGCTTTTAAATAAGGAAGTGAAACGAAGCGCGAGCAGTGCGCATTGTAAGAACTTGGTGATCGGCCGTGACGGGAAGCAGCGATGCGGTCTTACCTCAGTTAGCGTCGGTGGAGCTGTGTCAGTGCAGTCAAGATGCGCATGCATAGCAGCAGGCACTCAAAATAAATCGGATTGAGGCTGTTGCGGGTGCCCCTGTGTCAGGGGAGTAGTGTCTAAGGTGCGGGCAGGTATTGTGAGCACCGTCTTGGATTTTACAAGGGAACGGCTCTGTTTATTGTAGTATTACCAGCACATGCGTGGAAAAACAGTGGCTGAGACCAAAAGTCTCGATGTTGACAAACTATTTATGCCTTTATGGGCAACCATGAAAAACACAATGAGATAGAGCACCAAGTAGTACAGTGAAGGTGCTTTCATCCAAGTGCTGCATGTCATGAGTTCATTAAAAATTACACATATGATTGTTTAACAATTGTGTGAGAACAAACAATATAGAAGACTTTATGAATTGCATTACAGTTTCCTTAGCATTGGTGATATTGCATAGGGAACCGTATGTGTAATATTGGGAGCCCTGGTTGTGGAATAAACCTTTGGTGGTAACGGGAGGTAGTAGTAGCTGCTTATCTTAGTATTCAGGCACAGAGTGGAGGAGTAACCCATGGGGGTATGTTTGTTTAATTTGACAGGGCAGTTTATCTGTTGAAAAAGAGGTTCCATTCTATTGAGATGTTGAGGCTGTGTCTGGCAGAGTCCAGGCGATAGATCCATTTTTACTCTAGTCTGCAGAGGGCAAGATCTCTATCGCCTCCGCGTAAAGGGTTTCGCACCGTTTGCAGAATTGCCCAAAACAAGTCATTGTGGGAGTGATTAATTTTCTTGAAATGTGCCACTAGGGGTTTGTCTTCAACTTGATTGCGTATGCACGACCGATGTTCACAAATGCGTAGTCTGATTTCTCTCTTTGATTTGCATATATATATATATATATATATATATATATATATATATAATGCTCACCTGACTCCCACGGAGGCGCTGGCCTGGTTCACGCTGCTGTGACCTCTTCTAAGGTGATGCGCAGGGTTCGGAAGACGGACTGGACCGGGTCCCCAAATCTGGCTTGTCTGGCTCGCAGAAGTATCCTTCTTAGGGTCTGGAAGGACGAGCTCTCCATCCTGCTTCTGATGCAGGGGCGCGTTGGTATCCAGTTACTTCACTGGATTTTCGGATTGGTGAGAACCAAACTTGCTTGGCTTCCAGGTACGTTTTTTGATAAGAGGTTCCCCTTGTGTCCATGCATTAATGTACTAATGCTGGTGTCTTTTTCCCCATAGGGGCCGGGGTACGGAATGCCGGGGAACAGGCACCGACCCGAGATGAGAGGTGAAATCCTTGTAGAAATCAGGTAAGTCTTTAATGAGCGTTTTTTGGTAATGTCTTTTCATTCGCTCATTAACGCTGATGTCTCTTTTTCCCTTTGGGGGCTGGGGTCCGGAAATGCCAGGATGCGGCGCGGATCCGAAATGAAGAGGGAATGAATCAACAGGTAAGTCTTAACATGGAGATTTAGCTTTCCTTATTCCCTTCTCTCTCTCACCTTTTGTTCTGGTCTTTTTCTCCCTAGGCGCTGGGGCGTGACTGCGAATCCGGATGATCGCTGCTGAACATGGAGGCGCCCTGTAAAGGTGAGTGGAATGCGGCGCTGCAGCGATCGACGCGATGAGCTTTTAAATAAAAGTCTTCCTTTTCAGGATTGTCGGCGAGATGTCTCCGGGATGTGGCTTTAGCAGGTAAGGACTTTTCCTTCTTCTGTTCTCTTCTGCTCTTCCTTTGCAGGTGATCCAGGATGCTGGCAGGCGTGGCAGAAGTCAGGATGCAGGAGCAGACACGGTGAGCGTCCAGCTGCTAGATGCAGAACAACGCGAAGCACGTGTGGCTGTTTGGGTGGGGTTTAAATAGCCTTGTAAGAAGTTCCAGGTATGTATCCTTCCTCCAATCAGGTATGTATCCTTCCCCGACCACACCCGGATGGTAAATTAGTCCCACAGGTAAAGTAGTTCCTTTCAGGCCTCAAGGAGGCCGGGATCCTGCAGCATGGTCTGTATCAGGTAAGTGCGCCCAAGCACTTCCATAATGAGCCTGGCGCCTATGGCGCCAGGACTGATGTCTTTTATGAGCCTGGCGCCATAGGCGCCAGGACACTGTCCAAAGGGCCCCTATATGGGGTTGCTGGGTCCTTCCTTGGGGACTGGATGTCTGCTTTCGGGGACGCAGGGCTTGAACCGGCTCCCCGGGAGCGGGCATCATGACAGCACTCCCCCCCAAGGCCCCTCCCAAGGTTGTTCCCTCCGGGGGTTTTGGTTTGTCTGGGAAGAGTCGGTGGAATTTCCTGACTAATCGAGGTGCATGCACATGGTCGCTGGGTTCCCACGACCTCTCCTGAGGTCCGTACCCCTTCCAATCAATTAGGTAGAACAGTTTTGACCTAAACATTTTTGAGTCTAAAATGTTCTTCACTTCGAATTCGGGTTCCCCATCTATTAGAATAGGTTCTGGAGGTTTGAATAGTCGGGTTCCGGGTACCACTGGTTTCAGAAGTGACACATGAAAAACAGGGTGAATTTGCATACTAGCTGGTAAATCAAGTTTAACAGCCACTGGGTTAATTATTGCCGTAATAGAATAAGGTCCCAGATATTTTGGGTTAAAAGTTCGAGGCCCTTTGAGTGGTAAATGTCTGGTAGCTAACCACACTTGATCCCCAATCTGATACTGAGGTGCTTCACTCCGATGTAGATCAGCATTCTCCTTGTATTTTCTCTTGGCTTGTTGTAAATGCGTAGTTGGCTCTTTGAAGGCTTGGGTAATTGTAGAATGCAGATGTTCTACTGCAGGCATTCCGAGGTTCTGAGGTGAGTCAAGGTTTGAGGTTCGAGGGTGATGCCCAAACAAAGTATAAAAAGGACTGTGGCCAGTTCCAGAGTGTACCGAATTATTATATGCGTATTCGGCTATCCAAAGAATGTCTTTCCAGTTGCTTTCAGATTGCTGTAACATACACCGTAAGTATTGCTCAAGGGTCTGATTTGTCCTCTCGGTCTGACCATCGGTCTGAGGGTGGTGACTGGTCGATAATCTTACGTCGATCTGCGCCATTTGACAACATTTGCGCCAGAAGTGGGAAATTAATTGGCTTCCCCGGTCAGAGATTAGTATAGATGGGAATCCATGTAGCCGAACAATATTTTCGAGGAATTCTTTGGCTAGGACAGAAGCTGAAGGTAAACCTTTCAAAGGAATAAAGTGGGCCATTTTGGAAAACAAATCCACAATTACCAGAATAGTATTGTACCCTGAACAAGGAGGCAGGTCCGTAATAAAATCCATTGATAGGGTGTGCCAGCGTGCTGGCGGTATGTCTAGAGGTTGAAGGAGACCGGCTGGTCTTTTCTTTTGACTTTTATTTTGGGCGCAAACACCACAGGACATCACAAAAGATTTAACATCTTTTCGCCAAGAGGGCCACCAAAATTGTCGTTTCACCTTTTCCTCTGTCTTGGCAATACCGGGGTGTCCCTCTATTAATGCATCATGATAACCGGAAATAACAAGTTCGTGTAATTCCTTATGTGGCAGGAATAAGCGTCCTTGGAAATAAGGTTAACCATTATCTATGGTAAAGTCTGATCCCTTTTGTATCCAATCCTGTAAGGTTGTAGGGTCCAGGAGTTGTTTCACTCTGGCTTGAATGTCTTCAAGCGTCTGTAACGAAGTCATGCCTAGAATCCTCTGTTCAGGAATTATTGGTACTGGTTCTGAGTTTGTATCAGATTCTCCCATTCCAATTCGGGATAAGGCGTCTGCTTTGCCATTCTTGCAGCCAGGTCGATAGGTAATCACGAAATCAAATTCAGCGAAAAACAAAGCCCATCGGAGCTGCCGTGATGACTGAGCCTTGGCGGTTTTCAAATACTGTAAATTCCGGTGATCAGTGATCACTGTGATGGTATGTCGAGCGCCAAGCAGATAATGCCGCCAGGCTTTAAAAGTGGACTTAATGGCTAACAGTTCTTTGTCCGTGATTGCATAATTAACCTCGGGTGCCGAGAATTTTCTGGACCAAAATGCTACGGGATGCAGTTGGTTGGTTTCGGGATCTCTTTGGGACAGGACAGCTCCCATGGCTAGGCTGGATGCGTCACTCTCGACGACATAAGGGAGATCTGGACGCGGGTGTTTCAATATAGGTGCGGAGGTAAACTTAGCTTTTAAATCCTGAAAGGCCTGCTCGGCTTCTTCAGACCATTCAAAACGTTTATTTTTCCTCAAGAGTGCAGTAATGGGTTGTACCACGCGTGAAAATTCCGGGATAAACCTGCGATAGAAATTGGCAAAGCCGAGCATGCTTTGAACCCCTTTTACAGAGCTAGGTGATGGCCATTTGAGGATGGCATCCACTTTTCTTGAGTCCATTCAGACTCCTTTGGGTGTCAGGATGAAACCTAGAAACTCGACTTCTGTGGTATGGAAAACACATTTCTCCAATTTAGCAAATAGTTTGTGTTGGCACAGTTTTTCAAGTACTGCCCTGACGTGTTTTCTGTGATCAGATTCCGAAGAGGAGTACACCAGAATGTCATCGATATATACGACAACACAAACATCGATGAGTTCCCGAAGGACATCATTCATGAAGTATTGGAAGGCAGCCGGCGCGTTACACAATCCGAAAGGCATCACCTGGTACTCGAATAATCCGTATTTAGTACGGAAGGCAGTTTTCCATTCGTCGCCTTCTTTTTTTTTTTTTTTTTTTTTAATTTTTATTCAAGTATAAATACTTGAATTTTTCAACAGTAATTTATACAAAATTTCATAATTCATAAAATACATAAGATTTTTTGTAATAACAGCATGATACAAATATGCAATATACAAAAGCAATTGATTCCATAAGAGGAAGGATAAAGAAAAAAGAAAAATAATAAAAGATGTGATTAAAGAACGAAAGCCCATAAAAGGCTATTCATTAATTCTTCGTGTTTTAGTCTTATTTGTTTAAAAAATTTAAAACATCAAAACAATTTCATTCTTGCATTTCGTGAAATCAGGTTGAAATTAAGTTTGATTTTCTTTCTCCTATGTCTCCATTTGTGCGTAGTTTTAAGCTGTATAAAAAATTTAAAATAGCATATCTGACTGATTTTCTAGTTGTATGAAATAATAGATTCCACAATTCTAGTGATGATTCAATGGTTGACCCCTCAAATAAATGTTTAAAATAAATAATTCTTCGCGGTAGCAAATAAATACATTCAGTGCATAGATGAAATAAAGTTTCTTTTTCTGTAGAACAAAATCTACAACTCACCGCCTCTAGTGGTAACATTTTTCTCTTGCATAGAATCTCGTTGGTTGGCCATATATTTAGACGAAAGCGCAGAAAGTCATCTCTTTGCCGCGCATTTGGAAACAAAATCAAGTATGGTTCTGTTAGGCCATAGCGCTTTAATCTAAAGGGATTTGTTTCAAAGGATTTGTACTTAAGGCACGTCTCTCTTGTTTTTATCCAATCTAATTTCCAAAGTTGTTTTTTAACCAAATTTGGATTTGCAATCAAGGTTGCATCAGAGCTGTTAAGGTTAGTTAAGACTTTCTGCGCTTTCTTTCTCCATAGTGTTGGAAAGGTGTGATCTGATTTTAGCAGATAGATAGATATAATATACATCATCCCTTTATAGGCTCGAGTGCTTGCTATTAGGCATTTTCTATATAAAGTACAAAGTTTCCATTTATAAATTGCATACAAAGATAGAAGGCCCAATTCATGTCTCAGGATCACCATAGGAGTGGACATGGGTAAGTATAAAAGTCGCTTCCAAAAGCTACCCTCTAAGACAGTCCAATATGCATAAGATTTTATTTTTAGAGTTTCGCTACCATATGTGACAACTGGCACAAATTTTTGTTTATAATATATTATAAGTGGTTTTAGCGAAAATTTACAAAATTTGACCTTGATCAATTTGGCTTGGGACAAGGTCATCATTGCTTTTTTTTTAACCTGATTGCCTTGATCTAGGACGCTGAACTGATGAGTTATTAAAATTCCCAGATATACATAAGAATGTACTGATTCTAGATCTTTCGATTGTAAAGGCCAGTGGTGGTGTTTAAATTTTTGCTTAGATGTACCGAATTGGATCACTTTTGTTTTTGCTGGGTTTACAGAGATGTAATTTTGTTCACAGTATGATTCTAAGGACTTGAGTAAAACACGCAGCCCATTAGGCGTTTTAGAGAGTAAAACCATATCATCTGCATATAGTAAGTGCTTGATAGCATTGTTATTTATTTTTGGTGAGTCTGATGTGAGCGGACTAAATCTGCTATGAATATCTGAAATGAAGAAGTTAAATAGAGCCGAGGCCAAAAGGCACCCCTGTTTTAACCCACGGGATGTTTTAACTGGATCAGATAAAAGACCATTACTATCCAGTCTAATCTGGATGGTGGTATTAGAATGGAATTCTATAATCCATTTAAGAATGTACCAAGGGCAGCCTTTGTTCATTAATTTTAGATATAGCAGTTCTCTAGGTACGGCGTCAAATGCCGTACGAAAGTCAATGAAGGCAATATAGAGTGGTTCACGCTTCTCTTGAGATCTATAGATAATACTGTTCAGAGTAATGATATTAATTCCAGTTCCTACTTCAGGAATAAAACCTGTTTGAAAAGGGTCACGTAGGATATACTTATCTAGCCATGCATTGAAATTTTTAAGAATCAGTCGACCAAAGATTTTACCTGGACAATCTAAGAGAGCTATTGGTCTGTATGCTTTTGGATCTGTTCTATTTCCTTTTTTAAAAATCGGTACTATTACAGATTTTTGCCATGAGGATGGAATTTGCATAGTGGAGAATATATTTTGATAGATTTGCATGAGAATAATAGCCCATTGATGGGAATGTGCTTTTAACATTCTATTATGAATACCATCAGGTCCACTAGCTCTGGAGTTACTCAGAGTTTTTATGCAATTAAGGATGTCAGATAAATTAATTGGAAAGGAACAATCTGTGATGTGCAATTGAAACCAACTCTCTAAATTCAGGAATGGGGATCGATATAAGTCTTCAAAATAGATTTGCCAAGTTTCTTTTGGCACAGAGTTAATCATAATCGCAAGTTGCGGACTCACAGATGCACTGTTCATACAAGACCAAATGCCACTCGTTGATTTTTCCACCATTTGCTTCAGTATGTATTCACTATTTTGCTGATATTGACTAATCTTTATACTTTTTAACCATTGATAATATGATTTCTTAAGTTGTTTTTTCATCACATTTCTGAGACCAATAGGATGGTGTGCTAGGTCTCGTATGGCTTTCCTTAGACTAATCTTAGCTTGTTGGATTTGAGCATTAAACGGGTGACGATGGCTGATTCTCACATACGATTCATTCGACTTGGATTGTTTAAATAATTGCATTTTAGTTACATAACAATCATCATGATTAACCAATTTTCCATTATACATTTCATAGAGCAACCCCTCAAACTGCCTCAAGCTCTGGCTGGTCCATTTCAATCGATTGCCCTGATTGTTAGTGGCAATATCTGTGATGTTTCGATTGGTTTCTTGTGCAAAGTTTGGTATAGCCAAATGAAACTGTAATTCTAATTGGTTGTGATCACTCAAATGTGTAGGTATTATTATTAGAGAGTCTACTTGTGGCAGAAATTCTTTATTTACATATATATAATCCAAAATAGCTCCAGATGAACCTCTTTGCCATGTGTTCAGCAGTGTAGTACCTTGATTGTAGGTATCATTTAACATTATTAAACCTCGTTCTTCCATGATGGTTTTCCACGTATTTTCGTCGCTCGTAAGTGATGATTTCTGTGTTGATAATAGATGTAGATTTAAGTCACCCATTATAATAGTGTGTCCAGAGTGTTTATTTGATGCGATATTATCTAAATGCCATAAGAGGGTGGCAAAAAAATCTTCAGACCTGAGATTGAGTTTACTCCAATAAATATTGATGATGGTTAGCTGTATATGCACCGCTATTAGAGTTACTACCTGAAAATATGGGGATGGAGAAGGATGTATTCTTCCCATGAAGCCACTTGTTTTTTTAATTGCTAATAGAAGCCCTCCTGACGGTCTACCTGTTGCTTTTTTCGTGGCTATGGTATCATAGATGATATGCGAATCCCATGTTGGAGAATTTACTAGCCATGTTTCTTGTAACGCTACAATGTCATACTCCTCCAAGGCACTTTGTTTTGAATTGATGAAATGACTATTGCCTCTCGTGTTCCATGATATTAATTTAATACTGGATTGAGCATTGAATTGTTATGATCTTTTTCCATTGTTTATATATTGAGTTGCTTGAATTTGTTTTCTATTGTTGGGTTGATAAATATTCACATAAGGTTTATCGTCCTGAATATCAGGAGTCAGGTTGACTTGCGTGAGTAAAAATCCCATATCAAATAGAGTCATTCGCGCCTGCCATATTAGGTTATATACTAGGGCAGATTTGAAATAGATGTTAACTTCCGATGTATCATCATAATTAATAAATTCGACCTGATCAAGGTCTGCTGATGTAAGTTCTTTCAATGTTGGTATTTCTGTGCATATATTTAATATGCTCGTGCGATTGAGAACGTATGTTTCAAAAGGATGATCCCGGCATTTCAAATTCAGACAAGGAAGACTTATATGTTTATTCGAGTTCGACCAGTCGGATTTGGCCAGTGCTTGTAAAGTCTGTTGAGTCTTGGTGAAGGGCTTTGAATGTATATCTGTCTGATCATCATAGGATTTGTTCTCAGTCCTTGGTCCTTGCAATAATCGCCCAACATCAGGGAATGATCTATTTTGCTGTTGCGGCGCGGTAATAAGTTGAGTTCGTGTATCATTTAGGTAAGATTCAATTGAGGTTTTAATTAACTCTCGGATATCTTGTTGCGTTGCCATGTTGGGGGCAAGGCCTCCTGTAATAGATGTTTGTAATTTAGTTGTTTCCCGTGGAGATTGGAGTTGTATACATGAGTCAGTTGATAAGTTTACGTTCTCTGAGATGCTTTTTAAAATAGTTGAACTGTATTCTTTTGCTTCTTCTGTTCTCTGACTCCTTAGGGTAGATAGCTTCATAACGTTGGAATCTGCTGGGGCTTGGGTCAGAGTATCCATCTTAGTTTCAGAGTTTACGTTGGTTTTAACTTGTTGGATGATTTCGGGTTGGTATAACTGGTAGGCTTTTATTGATTCTCTGATCTCATCTCGCAATGTTTCCATAGTTATCTTTTGCTGTGGTAGATTATTATCTGCAGGAAGCTGTGTATTCGACGATTTAGTTGCAACAGTGGTTTTAAACATAGATGTGTTTGTTGCTGGAGCAATCGTTTTATGCACATCCCTATAAGGCAGACCATTGTTGATCTGATCTGCCAAGGCTATTAGCTTGTTTAACGGCTCATATGAAGTTATTTGTTGCTTTAGGCAGTTTGAATCTTGTGCTATCTTGATTTGATCTTGGGTTTTGTGTGATATCTTCACATATTTTCGTTTGTTTAGTTTCCGATTTTTTGTTGGGGGGCATTGTGCATTAGATTTAACTTGTAGTTGCCTCATGTTCTTGTCTTGATTTGCATTATTGAGATTTCTTGAATGAGTTATGTCATTTGATTCAAATGCATCAAATACGTTTTTCTTTGACTTGGATTGATTGAGTTTTCCTGTCATCGGATTTAAATTGACGCTTGTTTGAATATCATCATTCACTTGTTGAGATGAAGGCAATTGTGTCATTGGTTCGTTGTCATTTATCGACAAGAGCACTAGAGATGAATCCAATGTTTCAGATTTTGATGCTTCTTTTTTCGTCAGTGTCGAAAAATCAGATGGCATTATGTCGACTACTTTAACTATAGTCGTAGTAGATTCATAGGGTACGCATTTTGATGGATCTTTATTAACTTGGGGCTCGTTGTTAGAATTTAGAGAGGGTCTTACAACTTCTTGGTTTTGTGATTTCCTCCTTGTTATGCCACTATTGTCTATCAGTTTTTCCAGTAGTGTTGTTTGATGGATTACTTTGCTTTCTAAAGATTCATATAATTTTGCAATAGCAAGTAACGCAGTATTCATGGCGCTTAGTGTGTTGTTCAGCGCGGGAGCTTCAGGAAACGATGATCGATTTACTTGTGCTCTTTGTACAAAGTAGTCTGAATCTCGTGCTTCGTCCTGAAATCTTGTACGCCTTGGGGTGGGGGCGATGAATGAAGGTGATTCATCTTCTATTTGGATATCTTGTTGTGATAGTTCTAATGGGTGCGGTTTGCTGGTCTCCTCGAGATTGCTCTGTGCGTTTTCTTGAGCAGTTGATGTCACTTTTCCTGATTCTTCTGTGATACTTTTGGTACAATTATCATGCAGCTGCATTAGATCTCCCGTATTTGAGCAGATGTATTGTACATCAGATTCTATGTTTTTGGAACTTGATGAAGCATCCAAGAAGTCAAGCGTTTCCTGGTCAATTTCACCCACTATAGTTAAGTGTTCATAAGCTTTCCGTAAGTTTATTTGAGCTTCTGCGGAATAGGATACTGGTTCCAATATATGAGGAAGTGGGAGAGTAAATTCAATAACATTCTCCTTGCTATGCTGCGATTCCTCACCTCGTGGTCCATTTCCACGCTGATTTGCCGAAGGCGTACTCTGCTCAGTGTCTCTCATTGGTAAATCACCTGATGTTACCGCCAAATCTAATGTGATATCCGTAACTTCCTCATGTGATAGTGAAATAGGTGTTGGAGCTAACTTTATGTCTTGATTTTCTCCCCTATTAGATGTGGATCTCTGTCCTATTATACTTCCATCGGCTAGATTGACAATTTGAGTGGAAGAGGGCATGCTCGATTTTGGTGGAGACTCTGATACTTCTAGTCTGGTCATCGGGTCGGTGGAGTTCCTAGTTAGCTCAGTCACTATAGTGGTTAGTGATATCCTTTTATTAGATAATATACAGTTGTTGCCTTGCGCCAAGTTACTGGATGTGTCATTATTTGAATGACTGTTGTGGGTGTCTTTAAGCAAGTGTGCATTGCTGCCAGGCAACGCCAGTTCTATGGATTGATTCGAGGTTTTGGTTAATTGGTCATTTGCTTGTTGTTTTGTGCTGACTGATTCTACCGCATTGCTGTTTTGTGCTGGATCAGTATCTGTTCGTTCACTTGATGACGGCTCCACTGTGTAGAAGGAGCGAATGTCGGCTGAGGAAGACGCAGTACGCCGGATCGACGCCGTCCCCGCACATGGGAAGGTTGTTTTTGCCAAGGAGCGTTTCATTGTTGCAGTTTGTATTCTTGACTGAGGTAGATCAATGGCCGTTATTTCAGGCATGCCTGTTTTTAGTGTATATTTCTTAGGTGTCATGTGTCAACCGTCAGACTAGTTGTAAGATCAAGTGTTGAGGGTAAGCAATAGAAGCACAGTTATACAGATGTTAGCAGGTACAATAATTTACCACTACAAAAAACAGCTCTAGAAAAATGTAAGTTACTTGTATAGCGTATTAATGTCTTCCGCTGTGATTTAAATATATTATCACCTTCAGGTGAATTAATGCGGCAATTTTCACTACCCTCAGCAGCCCTCAGACAGCCGCTGACAGCCCTTATCGAACAGCGCTTTCCGAAAAAGCGCGCGCGCAAAAGCGCGGATTTCTTCAAAGATATAGGGCTTGTGGGTAGAAGGGGGCGGGGCTAAGAAACTAGGGGAAAAAACAAAAAAAAATATCAGTTCAAGTGTTCAAAGTTCAAAGTCTTTTCCTATCTTCTGAGTGTGGTTTGCAAGATCGTACCGTGATCCGAGCTCCAACCAGGTTCAACCAAAATCCGGGGGACAGCCGCTGACAGCCCTTATCGAACAGCGCTTTCCGAAAAAGCGCGTGCGCAAAAGCGCGGATTTCTTCAAAGATATAGGGCTTGTGGGTAGAAGGGGGCGGGGCTAAGAAACGTGATCCGAGCTCCAACCAGGTTCAACCAAAATCCGGGGGACAGCCGCTGACAGCCCTTATCGAACAGCGCTTTCCGAAAAAGCGCGCGCGCAAAAGCGCGGATTTCTTCAAAGATATAGGGCTTGTGGGTAGAAGGGGGCGGGGCTAAGAAACGTGATCCGAGCTCCAACCAGGTTCAACCAAAATCCGGGGGACAGCCGCTGACAGCCCTTATCGAACAGCGCTTTCCGAAAAAGCGCGCGCGCAAAAGCGCGGATTTCTTCAAAGATATAGGGCTTGTGGGTAGAAGGGGGCGGGGCTAAGAAACGTGATCCGAGCTCCAACCAGGTTCAACCAAAATCCGCCTTCTTTAACTCGTACCAGATGATAAGCCCCCCGGAGATCTAACTTGGTGTATATGCAAGCGCCCTTCACCTGGTCAAGGATTTCAGGGATCAGAGGCAGAGGATAACGGTTTTTAACCGTTATCTGGTTCAATGCGCGGTAATCGATACAAGTTCTAAGGTCGCCTTCTTTTTTGGGCACGAAGAACAAAGCCGAGGATGCCGGGGACTTTGACGGGCGAATAATACCATTAGCTAGGTATTGATCCAAATATTGTCTCAAATGCAGATTCTCAGGTTCGGTAAGGGCATAAATCCTGCTACAAGGGGGTTGTGCACCGGGCACCAGATCGATTTGGCAATCGTACGATCTGTGAGGAGGTAACGTGTTGGCCTGTTCCTTTTGGAAGACGTCCTGAAAGTCTTGGTATTCCGGAGGTAGTTGCATGGAGGCAGAGGTTACAGATGCTAGATTAATCTTCAGGTTTTCTGGGTAGCAGGTTTGTGTACAATCCGGGAAGGTTATTCTCTTAGCTCGCCAATCAATTCGAGGATTATGTGTCTCTAACCAAGGGATTCCAAGAATAACCTGAAACTGTGGAGCCTTGATTATATCAAACACAACACCCTCCCGATGGCCGTCGGGACCGATAAGAGTCACCTTAGTAGTGGAATGTGTTACCGGTCCAGAGGCAATTTCAGTTCCATCGACTGTGGTATGACATCTTTGCTGGTTTTAGGACGGAGAGGGAGGTTAATCCTAGAGACCAATTCACGATCCATATAGTTTCCAATAGCCCCACTATCGATGTATGCCTTTATTGCATGCAACTGCTTAGGCTGTTCTGGATCTACGAGAACCATTGGCACAATGAAATGCGAGGTCTGAGAGTTAGTTTTCAAGCTCGGCAAGCAGACCCCTACACTTGTCGGGCGGAGTCGTTTCCCGAAACAGAGTCTTCATGGTTTTTATCAGCGGCTCCTACCGCCTTTCGGGCGGTTTTGCTGGGCAATCTCGTAGAAAGTGTCCAGAATTCCCACAATAAAGACATAATTTTAACTGCCGCCTCCTTTCACGTTCCTTTTGAGTTAAGGGTCCTTTAACCCCTCCAAGTTGCATAGGCTCAGAGACATCAACTCCCTTGGGATTAGCATGGGTCTTGACCAACACTCGGGTCTCAAACCTGGACCGATCTGCTTTTCTGTTTTGAAGTCTGTGATCCAATTGGACCACTAAGTCTATATACTCTGTGCATTCTTGGGGCGGATTTACAACTTGAGCCAAGACATCTTTAAGTTCTCCGCGTAGGCCTCGATAAAACAACGTGACTCTTTGATCATCTGGCCATCCCGTTTCCACAATTAGTCTATTAAAGGTTGCAATATAGGATAGGAGGTCCTGATTGCCCTGTCGCAGGGATAGAAGTTCGTCATCCAGAGCCTGCCCCTGGGAGTGTCGAGCAAATAACCTTTCCATGCTTGCTTGAAACCTTTGAAAATCACAGAGAATCGGGTCATCTTGAGTAACCAGTGGAACTGACCAATCGGCAGCGCAGCCGCTGAGATATGACAATACAAAGGCTACCTTGGTCTGATCATTAGGGAAGGCCCCAGGTCTGCATAGGAAGTGCAAACGACACTGATTCATGAATACGGCGAATCGTTTGGGGTCCCCAGCAAAGCGTTCGGGTGGGGCCAGCGGCATGTTTCCAGGTAGATTAATCTGCACAGGGTTACTGGGAACCACAGGAGCGGGGTTCCCTCCGGTACCGGGTAGAGGAGTTTGCCCAGCTTGACCTTGCAAAAGCTGTCTGGCCAGGTCATCAGTTCTTTCCTTTGATATTATTAATTCCCTCCTGAGGGCATTAGTCTCTTGACGAGCGGCATGTACTTCGGCCCATAATTTCCCCAGTAATTGGGCCAACTGATCAGTCTCAGAACTTTCCATAGCGCCTGGGTGGGAATTTGTAGGAAGGCTTTGCGTTCTGTAACGCTCACCTGACTCCCACGGAGGCGCTGGCCTGGTTCGCGCTGCTGTGACCTCTTCTAAGGTGATGCGCAGGGTTCGGAAGACAGACTGGACCGGGCCCCCAAATCTGGCTTGTCTGGCTCGCAGAAGTATCCTTCTTAGGGTCTGGAAGGACGAGTTCTCCATCCTGCTTCTGATGCAGGGGCGCGTTGGTATCCAGTTACTTCACTGGATTTTCAGATTGGTGAGAACCAAACTTGCTTGGCTTCCAGGTACATTTTTTGATAAGAGGTTCCCCTTGTGTCCATGCATTAATGTACTAATGCTAGTGTCTTTTTCCCCATAGGGACCGGGGTACGGAATGCCGGGGAACAGGCACCGACCCGAGATGAGAGGTGAAATCCTTGTAGAAATCAGCTAAGTCTTTAATGAGCGTTTTTTGGTAATGTCTTTTCATTCACTCATTAACGCTGATGTCTCTTTTTCCCCTTAGGGGCCGGGGTCCGGAAATGCCAGGATGCGGCGCGGACCCGAAATGAAGAGGTAATGAATCAACAGGTAAGTCTTAACATGGAGATTTAGCTTTCCTTATTCCTTTCTCTCTCTCACCTTTTGTTCTGGTCTTTTTCTCCCTAGGCGCTGGGGCGTGACTGCGAATCCGGATGATCGCTGCTGAACCTGGAGGCGCCCTGTAAAGGTGAGTGGAATGCGGCGCTGCAGCGATCGACGCGATGAGCTTTTAAATAAAAGTCTTCCTTTTCAGGATTGTCGGCGAGATGTCTCCGGGATGCGGCTTTAGCAAGTAAGGACTTTTCCTTCTTCTGTTCTCTTCTTCTCTTCCTTTGCAGGTGATCCAGGATGCTGGCAGGCGTGGCAGAAGTCAGGATGCAGGAGCAGATACGGTGAGCGTCCAGCTGCTAGATGCAGAACAACGCGAAGCACGTGTGGCTGTTCGGGTGGGGTTTAAATAGCCTTGGAAGAAGTTCCAGGTATGTATCCTTCCTCCAATCAGGTATGTATCCTTCCTCGACCACGCCCGGATGGTAAATTAGTCCCACAGGTAAAGTAGTTCCTTTCAGGCCTCAAGGAGGCCGGGATCCTGCAGCATGGTCTGCATCAGGTAAGTGCACCCAAGCACTTCCATAATGAGCCTGGCGCCTATGGCGCCAGGACTGATGTCTTTTATGAGCCAGGACACTGTCCAAAGGGCCCCTATATAGGGTTGCTGGGTCCTTCCTTGGGGACTGGATGTCCGCTTTCGGGGACGCAGGGCTTGAACTGGCTCCCCGGGAGCGGGCATCATGACATATATATATATATATATATATATGAGATCGCAGGGGCATTTTAGGATGTACACAGACCATTTCGTTTTGCAATTGGTGAATGAGTTGAATGTCCATGGGTTCCCTTTTAGATCAATGGTCTTGAGGTTTGCTGTTAGGTCACAGACAGAGCAATTACCACATTTAAAATGGCCTTTTACAGGCGGTAAATGCCATAGTGTGGTTTGGGTGTTACTGGTAACATCAGCCTCTGTGTACGTGTGTACAAGAAGCTCCTTGAGATTGCGATTGAGTTTGAACGCAAATCTTGGTTTTTCTGGTTTGAAGCAGTCTGTGTGTAGCTTGTCCCAGTGTTCCAAGATCATTTTTTTGATCGAATTGCTCATGGGGTAAAAGTGGTTACGCAGGTCATTTTGTTCTTTGATTGGTCTCTGGTGGTTGGAGTGAGGCAGGCGTCTTCGTTGGTATGTTTCACTCTTTTTCTGGCCTGACGGACAATATGGCTTGGGTATCCTCGTTCTTTTAGCCTTGTTGCTAGTTCTTTGCTTTTTGATTCATATTCACTTAAAGTGGAGCAATTACGTCTAATCCGTAAAAATTGGCCAAAAGGCAGGTTAGTCTTGAGTCCCGAAGGGTGAAAGCTGGAATATAAATTATATGTACTTGTGATGTGCCACGGCACAAAGGAATTTTTTCAAAAATGTGCCTTCTTGTGAAAAAAATAAATGTTTACCTTTTTCCTTGTTTCCTACAGTGAATCTCCTTTTTCAGAGCTATTAATTATATTGCTCTTTTGCAAGGTCATGTTGACCCCCTATCACGCATTTGGCTTGGGAAGCTTTTGACTCCACTCTCCCTACAATTTTGCTAAGAGAGACAAAGACATGTCTTGGAATTTACTAATGCAGGCTATGTTCGCCCCCCTGCAGACACATAGGATGAACTGGCAAGCCTGGTGGGCAGCGGGACAGACAGCGCATAACGCATATGTTGTCATACAGTGTTCTGTTTGACTCAAATTCTAATAAAAAAGTTAAATCAAAAAAAGGATTGGTGTTGCAGGAACGAAGTTTCTAGAATTAGAATCAAGATTTGATCAAAGAATAATGAATGGAGTCCATCTCTTAAACTCGCCCACTCACAACACCTTCTACCATGCTAAATCCACTTTTCTCCTTGATTTCTTTTTTTGTCAGTACAGAGCGGTAGTATTTTATATTGGATTTGGAGGATATAAAAATAGTAGAGAGTGACCACGAACTTCAATTTGAAGATGAATATCTCATGGACAAGAGCTAAGCCTAGACCCATTATACAAGAGGCACAGTTAGATATTAGTTATAATCAAAGAAGGCTCACCCGGGAATTATTAGAAGAAAGGAGTATTTCTACCTAGTCCATAAATCAAGCCAGAAAAGGAATCAACATCTCTCTATAGACACTGTAAAATTGTATGAACCACTTACCAAAATAAATATATTAATAAATTGGGCTTGGTGTGCTCTAGCACCTTGAAGCGTTTTGTGTGCTGGAGAGAATTACCAATGACGATCTCAGACCCAAATAAACGGACAGACTCAAAGAATATGGCAAATTACTATTTTTCTATTAGCATAAAATAAAGTAGGGCAATCTGGCGAAAAACACACTGTAGTCCACATACTTGCACCCAAATTTGATCATACAAAGGTTTTATACCTCGATATGTGTCATTTATGACATCATCCATCAAACTGTAAGACCTACTGAAGAGAGAGATTGGTTAAGGGAACATATATACCTACATATCATGTAAGTATTAACAATATTACTGGATGCCCCTTATCTGGTGGGCACGCCTTGAACCACCTCTAAATACGTATAATAGTGATAACAGTAAAATAATGGCAGCGGATTGGTCTTTGCAACATTGTATAGCATGTTGCTACATAGAACCTCTGAATGGCTGGCATGCCTTCCCAACCAGCATGTAAGCAAAATGGATTCCAGGTGCAGAGACTACCGTTAGACTACTGCCCACTTTCCCAATTAGTCCATCATATTTTATCGGTCCGGCCCTAAGCCAAGTCTTCGCCTTTGTAGTTGACCTTGCAGCCTGTTCTCTATTCTGGGATGTTTAAGGAGTGTAGGTACACCATTATCTTCCTCTGGAGCTTAACAAATAGCCATTGTTTTAGTCTTCTGAATCACGTGTGAGGAGACCACTAATGTGTCCCTTTCGACCTTCTATTTACTGTTATTTGATTCAATTGTGCTGGGTGTCATTATTCCTCTCGGCCGCTAGAGACTTGCTCACTCCACCCAGCATAGGCTTTTTGCATCTTTAATTGTCCAATAATTGACTCCTGAAGATGCTTTCCTCTTTACTTAATCTAAGAGAAATATGGCTTACGTACATGGCTTATCCTTTTGACTTCCCTTGTGCCGTGCAATTATTCCTTGAAGTAGCATCCTTGATCCCAAGCCAATAGACTCAATCTGCCTGTCTCTGAGGTAGGTTGATTGGTTTGAAAACAAGTTTGGCGTCCATCTTTTCATCATGGCAGCCCTAGCCACGCTATGTTTTCTCCTGCAGCAAGCCTCCATGTATCTCATCTACCTTGCATTTCTGCGTATATACATTTATTAGTCAGCAGGTTACTTTATCTGCTTTGCATATATGATTTCATCATATTTGATTACATGTTTCTCTTGTTACTTCAGTTACATCTTCATTCTTTAGAGTTTGCATATCGTTTCAGGGTGTGCAGTAATAAAATTGTGGCAAAAAAGTTGTCTGTAAAACAAAATCGCTGTGGTTTGACCTGGTAAAGGTGTACCCATTATACCATTTAAGGGGGGCGTGGGTTGCGGGGGTGTCCACCGCTCCACTTAAATGGTATAATGTGTCTGAGGGTTGTGGGGGTGTCCCCCGCATCCATTACATGGATTACCGTGGCCAACCACAGCCTTTTTGCCAGGATTTGTTGTGGAAATGGCAATTTTTGCCGCAATTATAACACATGGAACCCGTTTCAGTAAGTCTCAATATCTTTCCTTCATGATGTCACTCTGCCCGCGTCAGCTTTCACGTATAGCTCTATGATGTGGAATGGTGTGTGCCAACATTCTTCCACCCTTTCAGTGCGAGGGTCCATTCAATACGGTTCTTCGAGTGCATATCGTCTCTTTCACTCGATGTGGTATCGGGATGATGCCTGGTGTCCCATATAGGGATCTCCTCCTGCTCTTCCAGCATGACGGAGGTGAGGGGGCGGGAGCTAGGAAAAACGTATCCACCTGCTCCTCTACATTGGTCATTCATCCAGGACAGAATAAACAATCCTCGAAGCAGAGCGGGAAAGGCCGGTTTGCTAAGGATTGCCTACAATATACAAGGAGAAGCAGGGGAGTTTCGGCGGGACTGGAGAATGGCCATGGAGTACTTGCAAGGGGACTACATGAAACAGTTGTGCCTGCAGAACCTGTGTATACTGGACATTAGTGTTCTTCTAGGCGTAATAGCGGTTATGGCCATGAACAAGAGGCTGCTGATAAGGGAAAAGGGGGGGGTGATTTGATGGGGGAGGGAATGTGTTAGTTCGTTTGTTCAAAATGGCAATAAAAATAAGTTAAAAAAACAATAATAAAATACCATGCATATATGTTCACATCATCATATATGTTCACATCATCTTAGGACTGTTTTCTAAGGTCAGTGGGCTTGCTTTATCCCAGCTGCCAAAAGCTCTGTTAAACTTTTGAATCCACCCCTCACACTTCGGATTCAAAGAACATGAGATTAACATTCTAGGCAACCACCCGGGAGAGCGAAGGAGTCACATTTTAATCTATAAAATATAACAATGCTGGGGGACTATATATACTGGTTAGTAACTAAATTCTTCAGCAATGGACCTTTTGCAGATTCACATGCCAATGAAATTGACCCAGAGTAGCAAGCAGCAAAAAACTGGGCCATCACACCAGAGGTTGGCTTAATTTTGAGGTTTTTCAGTGCTACTTGAACTACGTGTGTTGCATCTGGAATTCCTGTTCAGGCAAATGGCGCTTGCAGAGCACCCTTATCGATTTCCATGTTGCTGCTTTGAAGATCTCTTTCAGTGGAGTGTTTGTCAATAATGCTGTAGAGGAGCCAAGTACCCCCACCTCAACCACGTCACCCATATTGCCTATATGTTGGGAGCCAGAGTGTGAGACACGTGCAGTACCATTAAGAATACCGAAACCAAAGAGAATCCTGGAAGCAAGGTTCCCATTGAGAAAACCATACCTAAATATGAGAAAATATGATGGCCATTTGAATGAAATCCCGGAAGAAGCAGAGCAATTGAATGGCCAAGACGAATGGTGACGTCATGCAGAGTCGAGCTGACGTACATAGAAGAGATTCAGAGACAAGAGAATGCAGATATTCTATAAGGAATCAAGAAAGTATCAAGGATAAGTGACATCTTGGGACCAAGGTGAAGAATCTTGTGCCACAGAAACAATGAAAAAGTCAAGCTGTTTTACACGTCTACAGATGCAGAGAAACGCAAGCAGACAAAGTATTCTTGAGTTTAGCTTTATAGTGAATAGATTGCGGCATGCGCCAACATATACTTATATGCATAAAATGAGTAAAGGCTGGATGTTTCCACTACATGTTATAACAGAGTTGGACTAAAAAAGGAAGGCCTCATTTTCAGTGTGTCGCAGTAAGAAGACAAATTAATTAACAAGTGAATCTCAGAAAGGCGAGGCTTGATAAGCCAAGAAGCCAAGGTCTTATCAGGCTGGAGTGAGCTGACATTAGATACACAATTGTGTGAAAGAACGGCTCCTGTTCAGATCGGATGAACAAAACAAGGAAGAGGTCAGAGGTCTATTGGAAAATAGTATTTTTTAATACATTAGAGGCTCGATTTTGTGGTCTACAGTCACGTGGACAGATGAAGTTGGACGAACAGGACTATCACACCTACGCATGAGGGCAGAGCGTGCCTTCACTCCCCTGAATTCTCCAGAGCTAAGAACGCTCCCAATGACAGCTTCAAAGTCTAAATTGCCAGCAGACCACTGAGGTGATGATAGATGGATATGCTAATTAGTGGGACGCTCTGTTTTAGACAAGCTCACCAGCACCTGGAGGTCCAGTCTGCGTGCTGCTAGTGAAAGACCAAAATGAGGCTTAGTACAAAGAAATGAAAATACGCCAGTCGCGAGGTCAAAGAACAATGTTTATTACAGTCATGTGAAAGGGGTCTCAGCACCCCACGATGCATGCGCACAGACACTGTGGCGGGAGAGAGCCCAGAACACAGCACCATATATACATTTAGGAATAACTGCCCCTTCATGTGATAGGGACCATAGGGTTTGTGACCTTAACACGTAGACAGTATTACCATGACAACATACTTGCATATTTCAACATCTTCCCACAGACAATTTACTGTGGGAGCAGGGCAAAGCAGTGCATGGGGGCATATTGTGTTCTCTAGTACAAAGTAACATTCTCTGTGTAGCTTATTTATGTTGCTCCTGGAGCCTAAGGTCAGTCTGCTCCAAAGCCTGAAAATATGGTTTCTCTTAAGGGAGTACGTTTCAGATGCACATTATTATAATTAACAATTAAGAGGGGAAAACATGGCCGAGACAGGAGGGCACCTAACTTGCAGATTAGCTATGCTTCTGCGAGGACTTCAAGGTTCTTCAGTGTAAGACAAACAACAAGCTCAATCCTGTCTATAAGTGTCAGAAAGTTTGTGCTGTGGTCTCCTACCGCGTTCAGAGCGAAAATGTAGAATGAGCAAGGATCTAAATAATGCAGCCAAGATGGCGGATAAACCAAAATGCCAACGTAGCCATTGTTATTGCAGCAATTGTGATGTAATGTGAATGTGCTTAGGCCAACATGCATACATTATGAGGCACCAAACAGAATACATTTTCACAAACCCTCGTTTTGGCCTAAGCCAAGAGCATCACCGAACATTGCATCATCAGATGACCAAAATGTGGTGTCATCATCAGAACATCCCAAATCATCACTATCATATACACTGATAGCCATAAACTCTTTTATAGCAACGTCCTGCATGATCAATGCATTAGTGACATGAACAGGCAAGTGTGGACTAGGTTTCAATCTGGCCACTGTATGTGGACAGCAATCTCCTAGCATGGAACCCAGAGCAGGTAAGCATTGAATGCAGCAGCACCAAAATAACACAATGCTAAGGACAGCAGCTACAACAGAAAATACCTTCCGACCCCAGGTTCATAGTAAACTCCAGAAGCATGTACTGAGATCCCAATCCCCTTGAGGAATGTTTACTTCTTAACCCAAAATGTGCAATCTCTTGATTGCTTGGAAAACGGTGGGTGAGGAGTCAGGTACTTAAACGCAACACACGGACCCAACCATTTTGCATACACCACCATGCTCAGCCAGGACGACGTCTAAGACCATCCTGTTCTGAAGGGCCACTAATCTAATTGCTTTTTGTCCCAATGTCATGTTGAACAAAATATCAGTAGTCTCATTGATAGTTTTCTCCAGAATTCTAGCTAGTTTCCTAATGTCTTGAGAGTTGATCATCTGTCCCCAGACTGGAACCATGGACTTAGCAACATCCCCCAATACCTGTAGGGGAGTGTCACCTTCTGCCTCACTCCTAGGATGAGTTTTCATCCTATCAGCGGTAAAGGTTATATATACCCCAGGCAAAAGTATTCTCAAATAGCATGTACCCTTCCAGTCTTTAGGTAACCAAAGATAAGCTTCACTCCCACAAACAAAATAGATAGAACCCCCTATATACAGAGGCATATAATCTTTCATGAGAACAGCTGTGTTCATGCATTTATCATACAAGCCCATAGGTCGGGAACCTTCTTTTCATAAACAAAATGCGACAGAATGAGGGTCATGATTAATGGTGTACGATGGAGGAGCAACCTCCTCATTTCCCACTGGAGTCATTTTGAAAGAGATTATTGACTGGTACGGTCTGGAATATTTATCAGAATGCTTAGCAGAGGCAGTATTGAGTGTGCTTTTGTTTGCAAACAACGAATATCCTAGAGGCAACAAAACCAATCGCTCAAATTCATTTATGTTCGTACCATCGAAGTTACCAGTGGAACTGTCGTTCCATCGTCTGAAAAATAGTGCCCTAAATGAGGCATAACACGCAGTGGACAGAGGAAGAGGATGAATATACCAGCCTAACCCCTTCTCACCATGTTTTGGCAGATGAGAACAAACCCAACAATTGGTTTTATTCAGAATAGCATGTGTGGTATTCATTATCATGATGAGGGTGTTGTTATGGTAACCGCCTCTATGGCCGAGGTCACGTGGATGAAGAGTGTGTGCGTACACGTGTAGTGGAGACATAGTGGATGCATAGTTGGTAATAGATTATCGAGATGGGTGTACACTTTCCAGATACCATAGCACAGGTATAAAAGTGACCATAATACAAGTTACCGCTAGAATTATTATCCATTTGGCCCTCGGGGACCATGGCCCTCAGTATACAGGCCCATCAATCTGGAAATGTACCATGTCCTCATTTCTACAAGCAGCCCCAAACGCGGGCATATTCCGTCAGCGTCCGTTAAGAAGCCTCACTGATAGGCTCTATAAGTTCATCCGTAGGTGGCACCTGACCACGTGGCCAATCTTGCTTGAAGTGTTCTATGCTGCTACCTGCCCCTTATTTTGTCTGAAGGGGAAAGATGAGAGAATGGCACAGCATTGGTTTCTTGTGGGTGCCGTATTCCTACTACACTTTCCTATTCTATTACAAAACGTAATGTCAATCCCTAAACTAAATCCGATTTCGTGGATGAAGATTGTACCTCAAAACTCCAGGTACAAAATGATCAATAAACAATGGATTGTCGATTTCCAATGAAGCAATGCCAGTCGATGAAGAGGAAGAAGAAATAGGTGTCTCCCCAAGCCCCATGGTCTCAGGAAGTGGTTTCGTATCACTCTTGATGTTGGCAGGACAGGCACACGATGATCAATTTCCTTCTCATCCTGTTTGTCGAAGGGCAAAGGCAATGTCACTCGTTTCACGTGCGTTGCGTGGATCCAGTGGCATTTGCCAGCCACACGTATTGCTGTCTGCGTGGCCAATAGCACTAGGTAAGGCCCCTTCCAACGAGGTGCAAGGCACGTCTTCCTCTCAAAATCTTTCAACAAGACGAAGTCCACAGGCCGAATTTGATGGCCTGGACCCTTGTATTTTACTGGCAAAGCTGCCGAACCTGTTGGTGAATCAAACGCAAGTTTTGAGTCAACTGGTCACAATGACAATAATGGATACTCAATTTCAGCCAACTTTTTAGGTCTCTGTGCATTCTATTCACTCGCAGGCCTTCCCAATACAATTTCATATGGGGAAAGTCCTGTCTTTGACTGTGCAGATGTCCCCATCGAAAGTAAGGCTATTGGTAAAGCATCAAGCCATTTCAGATTACTGTGTGCAGACACCTTTGTTAACTTATTCTTCAAAATACCGATGTGGCGTTCCACCAAAATGGCACTCTGAGGATGTCTCGCTGAGTGAAAAGGTTTATCGATCTGTAATCCCGCACATATTTGCAGAATGACATCAGCGATAAAATGTGGTCTGTTGTCGGACCAAATGACTCTCGGCAGGCCAAACCTAGGAAAATATTCCTTTAACAAGGCTTAAGCCGTTGACATAGCAGTGTTATCTTTCAGTGGGAAAGCCTCAACCCAATTACTAAATGCACAGATGTTAATGTTAAAGGATGTTTGTACCGTGCACTATCGCCACCGGAGTGGTCCTCTGGCACTCTGGCGGTTCTGAAAAGGGAAGGGGGGTGAGATTAGTGGGAATAAACTGGAAAAGTGCAAGAGAACAGTGATGTGCTGTTGGCGGCCTCAGCCCGGTGGGTCCGTTGGCTGGGCTTGGGGTGTTTTACGGTCGGTAGACGTCGTGTGCTGTTGTGCAAGTCTATGTGTGGTTTGTTTTGTTGTTGTAATGTAGTGAAGTTTGTGCAGATTGCTTTGTTGTAGGCTTGTGGTTGTGTTTGGTTAAAGTTTGAGAGGTGTATGCAGAGGGGTGAAATTGTTAGTGGATCGGTTAGTTGGCATTGCTATCCTTGCAATTATGTCTAGGTGTGATGCTTGCTTATCATTCACTACTCCATCCAAGTGCGATACTTGGTAACATTCGCAGTTTCGTCCGAGTGTGGCGCATGCCAACATTCATATTTCCAACCGGGCATGACGCAGGCTAAAGTTAGGAGTTTGATCTAAGTGTGGCACATGCTAACATTCACAATCGTATCTAGATGCGCTGGAGGCTAAAGTTAAGAATTCCATCTAAGTTTGGTGCATGCTAACATTCACAATCTTGTCTGGGTGTGGCGGAGGTTAAAGTTAAGAATTCCATCTAAGTTTGGCATATGCTAACATTCATATTTCTATCTAGATGTGACGCAGGCTAAAGTTACGACTTCCATCTAAGTTGGGCATATGCTAACATTCACAATCCTATCTAGATGCGACAGAGGCTAAAGCCAAGAATTCCATCTAAGTTTGGTGCATTCTAACATTCATAATCCTGTCTGGGTGTGGCGCAGGCTAAAGATCACAACTAGCACATACTTATAGTTCTGGCAACGCTCAATCTCAATGAAATCAAAATGGATCAATTCAAATGGCATGGAGGGAGGTTCAAAACTGCCCTTTGGCGTCAGTGTTCCCTTCCCAATGTTGTGTTGTAGGCATATCATACAGTTCTGAACCAAACGTTCAGCAATTCTCAGAATGTTATCATGCCATACATGATCTAAATGCTAATAGAGTTGAGGAACCTTTTGCAAAAACACTCATCTACGAGACCTCAGCGCCCTGTTTTCTTCAACAATATCCTAGTTTTAGTCGCATGAGTTTTGTAACAACAGAGAATAAATGGTTCCTCCACTCCGTTTTGAAAATAAGTATTGGAAAAGTCGTTACTTAGTATCACTCATGCGCCAGTACGAAATAAAGCAGATTCCACTTAGTCAAGGTTTGTTTTTAAGCAATTTTAACTTTATGAATACAAAAAGTGCCCTTTATGATGACACGTGTTTCAACAAACTCAGTCGTCTTTCTCAAATCAGGGCTAGTTTAGCAAAACATCATCTATTTCAATCATAGACATTATCATTCATTGAGTAAATATATAAGAAATATAAAACGAAATGTGTCATGTGTAACACAGACATCAAATGAGCGGGATAGGGGGAGGATTGAAATGGGTAAACAGTGTCATATTGGTACAATGTATAAATGTCAAAGGAAACAATAACAATGGGAGAAAAATGAAAGGGGGGAAAAAAGAGAAAAACACAATTCTCATGAGTACATATGTTTTTAGGTATCGGTTTGCAAGTGTAAAAGCAAAATCTAAACATCTTCAACTGAACGGAAAAATTGCATCTTACCTAATCGTATTGATTGAATGTTCAGAAGGGTGCTTTTCAGCCACTCAAAAATAGTCATGGGCTCAATCCCAGCCTACCAAGTAAACTTTAGGAAATTAGTTGTCCATTTAACTAAATTATGTTCAAGTTATAAATGTTTATGTAAATCTTGGTTATTTTAGCTAAGTCTATATGTAGAATAGACCGTAAGTCTGTTTTGGTACCATTTAGATGATCAGAAAGCTGCGCGAAAAAGGTAATGTTACTGTCTTTTTCCAGCGTGCTAATAAATCCTAATTGCACTGTTAAGAGTTAAGCGGCAAGTTTAAACTCATTAAGTGTTCCGCGTGTTGAGCGGAGTAAGGGTGCAGGTTACTGCTGCTAACCTCTTACCTCTATAGTTCAAGCACGGTCTCCGTACAAATCTGTCCGCGTTCGGCAAGCGAGCCGAAAAAATGGTGACCTTCACTGTTGTGATCTGGTCTCCATGACGTTCACTGTTGTGATCTGGTCTCCATGACGACCGTAACAGTCCTTCTACTGTTTCTACTATGGGCGCCATGTTTTGGGTAACAATACACAAGAAATAATAAGGTTACCAGTTATAAGAGCCCATACTCCCCGTGTGGAACGAAATGGATTTGTTAATGAAGCGTGAAGAAACCAGATGTATATATTTATGTCGCATGTTGAAACAACGTAGTAAATCCATGAATGAAGCACATAATCTATTTATCGGCAGGAACTGTTTACTTAGAAGGGACGCATATAAAGTTGTCATGACAACTGAAAAAAGTACTTGAAGAGAAACGGTCACAGGTCATGGCTAAGTGGTGTAGCCATGGTATGAGGACAAATGATGTATTGGCAATAATGTGATTCGAGAATATATTAGGTGGCCATTACTGAAATTGTTTCTAAAGAAAGATCGAAAACGGACGTCGGTTGTCGGAATGGCGGGTTGCCATGGCAACTGCCATTATTAATATCACAAAAAGTTTCACTGGTTAAGAGTAATCGGTGCTAAATGTTATACTTATGTGCCTAGGACAAATAAAGTGGAAATAATAGTGCCTTTAAACGACAATTGTATGTTGATTTTGAATAAGTTCAAATATGGAACATAAGGAAAATGCTAGCTAAAGTGCACAAAATCCAAATGGGCAAAGCTTTTTTATATATATTGTCAGTGGCCATGACAACAATTAGTTCTGAGAGAATACTCTAAATATAAATATTAATCCAAGAACATATGACAGGGTTGTAGTGTTTACATTACTAGTCGCTTGGTGAGCTTGGAGGTAAGTATAGCAGGTAGTAAAAGCATGGTTGGTACATTGCCTATGGGTCATAAATCATCCATGGTTACATCATTCATAAGAAAGAGGCCATCTCATTGTCCGAGTTCAAACCTCTTTCAACTGTCCGAAAACGACATATTAATTTTGCCTCTTCTTGTCTTAATTTCAACTCTTGATCTCCACCTCTTGGGCCTAGGGTTACTTTTTTAAGTCCCAAAAATCTTATGTCTTTTTTGTTATTTATTTGGTGATTTCTTTGCCAGTGGGATGCCAGTGGTAAATTGGTATTCTGACTGCCAATGGAAGACATGTGCTCCCGAATTCTCGTTCTCATTTCTCGGATGGTACTCCCAATATAAAGTTTGTTACATTGACAAATGATAGCATAGATTACAAATTTTGTTTTGCAGTTTATAAAGTCAGTAATTTTGTACTGGATACCAAAAGAGTCTTCAAAAATGTCCATGTTTCCCATCGCATATTGACAGATGGAGCATGAGCCACACTTGCGAAAGCCCATGGTTAATGAGGGTAACCATGTTGCTGTTTCCATCTCCTTGTCTTCAGGTAGGAATGATGGACTGAGAGTATTCTTCAGCCTCCTTGATCTTTTGAAAGTTATTGAAGGACTACCATCTATGAAGTCTTTGACATGGGGATCTAATTTCAAAAGATCCCAATTTTTCCTTCATATCTTTCTCAGTACATAATTGTTCGCACAATAAGTTGTAATAAATCTGATTTGTTCTGGTTGGTTATTTATTTGCTTGCTTGGAATAAGTGTTTTTCTCTCTTAAGTCTCCTCGCTTGAGCACGTGCTTTAATAATGTTCTTTCTGGCATACCCTCTGGTCAGAAAACGCGTTGATAGCAGATCGCATTCTTGATCAAAGCTTTCTTCTGCCGAATAGTTCCTGTGAGTTCGTATGAATTCTCCTTTAGGAATATTTTGGATTACAGGGTTAAAATGACAGCTCGTTGCGAACAAAGTTGAGTTCACCTCAGTAGGTTTTCTGTAGGTTTTAGTCAGCAATTCATTGTTGTTAATGTAAATCGTGAGATCCAAAAAATTTACTTCTGATGCACTTGAATTCCCAGTGAATTGTATTCCCAAAAGATTTAAATTTGCTCTTTGTTTGAAACATTGTAGTTGTTCATCATTCCCTTTCCAAATGAAAAAAAACATCGTCAATATATCGAGTCCATAAGACCACTTTGTTTTCATAGTCTGTGTCTGCATATATGTATTGATCTTCATACATTGCCATTACCAAATTAGCTAATGCTGTGGCATATTTAACACCCATAGCCACGCCACAGGTTTGTTTGTAATATTCTTTATTAAATAGAAAGACATTTTCCAATGTCAAGAGTAAAATTTCTTTAAGCATTTGTATCGATTGATAACTTGAAGCTGTATCTTGAGAGAAAGTATAATCTATTGCATCTAGTGCTGTGTTGTGCTTGATGGATGTATATAAAGCTGTAACATCCCATGTAACCAAGATGTAGTCCGCTTGCCAATTAATTTCTGACAATTTGTTGATGATCGCTGTTGTATCTTTCAGATATGCTCTGGTTAAGGTTGCCTTAGGTCTGAGAATATTGTCTATATATTCTGCCATGTTAACAGTCGCCCAACCTATTCCACTTAGAATAGGTCTCCCTTCCGGGATCTGCTCAAATGTTTTATGAACTTTGGGTAGGAAGTAAATGGTCGGTAATGTGGGGTGTTTTATCTCTAGTGCTTGTTTCTCTTCATCTGTTAGAAGACCTTGTTGGTGCCATCTTGAAATTGCTTCTGTAAGTTCATTGAGAATGTCCAGTTTAGGGTTTGATGGTAATTTCATGTAACAGAATGGTATTGTTAAATGATTGTAAGCCATTATTAAATAATCTTCATGATTCATCACTACAATTTTGCCACCTTTGTCAGCTGCTTTAATCGTTACCTTAAAATTTTGTTGTAGATCTTGAAGTGCTTTTCTTTCTGTTCTTGATAAGTTATCAAATTTATGTCTGACTTTAGATCTTTTGCTCTTATTGCTGGCATCAAAAGTATCATTTAGATCTTTGGTTACAGATTTGTAAAATGCATCTATTAAGTTATCTGGCATAAGTTGAGGTGTACATTTCGATTTGTTTTTCATTTCTTTAGGCACCAGGCTACTTTGTTGTATTTGTAATTCATTGATGGTTTGATGTATTGGCCGTTCTAGATCGTCTTCCAATGATCTTAATAAATGGATATAGCTGAGATCTTCAATAGTGAATTCACTAGTCTGTATGTCCAAATCCTTCTGTCGGTAACTACTGGTCACTTGTGTAGCATACCATTTCTTAAGTTTTAATTTCCTGACAAATTTAAATAGGTCAATATGAACTTCCGTAGTGTTGTATTGTCTTGTAGGGGCAAAAGAAAAACCTTTGTTAAGTAAGGAGATTTCCTCTGTTTGTAAAGTGTGATTGGATAAATTCAAAACGAGATTGTTCACTTTGTCTTTTTGGCTGCCTCTCTCGCTGTAGCTCTTGTGAGCCTCCTGGAGTCTTCTAGGGTGTCGGGGTTCCCTGAATCTTCCACTCCCACGTTTCCCCCTGCACTTGTGACTGGTTGTTGTTGATTCGTTTGAGGTGGTATTAAGAAACGAACCTGTTTTTGATACATAGTGCGGTTGCCTTTTTTGTATCTTTTAATTTGGTTTAGAAACCCAAGTCTTGTCGGTGTTTGATTTTCTGGATCGGTTTCTTTGTCTGATTCCTTGTCTTGTCCGCCTTCAGACTCTGCATTCGAGCTGCCTGGTGATGTATTAGGAGTGCTTTCTCTTGAAAGTGGTTTTGATAATTGTTTATATTTGTCTTGAAATGTATACACCTTGTCGTCCTGATAGTCTCGGTCATCTCTAAAAAATTTCTCATTTTCCTTAACTTGATTTCATCTTGATAGTCTTAAGAATTCAAACATTTTCTGATCATTTTTTTCTTTTGTAACTTCCAAGGCTTTAGCATCTTTAATTTCCTTCTTGATAGTATCTATTAGTTCCGTAATTCTTTTATGTTCTCTACTAGAATGTTCAACAAGTAAATCTAACATATTCTTAGAACTTTGGTTCAAGGCTCGCTTGCCGAACGCGGACAGATTTGTACGGAGACCGTGCTTGAACTATAGAGGTAAGAGGTTAGCAGCAGTAACCTGCACCCTTACTCCGCTCAACACGCGGAACACTTAATGAGTTTAAACTTGCCACTTAACTCTTAACAGTGCAATTAGGATTTGTTAGCACGCTGGAAAAAGACAGTAAATTACCTTTTTCGCGCAGCTTTCTGATCATCTAAATCAGGGGTCTCCAACCTTTTCATTGGCGTGAGCTACTTTCAGTGGAGGGCCAATAGTGGAGAGCTACTTGCGAGCGATCGGGGTGGGGGATGTTCATAAACATTGGAACTTTTTTTTTCAGCTGCTAATTTTCTCTTTATAAATAGAGGGAATAACATATGCTTCACCATTACATTAATAAAGTTCAAAAACCTCTTTATTGCAATCTTTTTTTATTAGTTTACGTAAAAGGGTTTGCTAACCTAATATACAGTGCTGTGCTAGTATTAGAGGACAATACCATTTTATGGAAATATATGAATTTCTTTAAACTGCATTTGCAAGTCCCGACATTTATAAATAAATGCACAACAGTTTCATCAATTCAATACTTGAATGTGGGCAAATGATGCATGCAATTCCTCAGCAAATATTGTGCCAGCCGAAACATGACTGCAAACGTACAGGTTCACTCTTGGTCATCTCAGTGACCCCATGTATATTAATGGAGTCAGTCTCCCATCTGGGAAGACAATTATATTTCTGTTAAAACACTCTGAATTCTCACTCCAGCTTTCTCGATCTATAGATCCATACCATATTCATTCATTGTGTGTGCAGGGGTGATAACTTGTGTCTGGGAGATCTCATTCTTTCATTCAGGAGTGATAAAGGGGTAACAACCCCATGTATGTGGGATCAGGCCCTTTTTGCCCCATGGTCCCTCACTGCAGAATGAGTGAGCAGGTTTTAAGACCCTGCTGTTTCTGCTATCCTACAGACTTGAGCCTTCTATCCCTTGCCCCATCACGGGTTCCAACATCCCGAGCGGCAGCTTATGGACAGCAGGCAGCTCGGGACATGCCTGTTGCCAATTGAATGCAGCCAGATCTACTATTTAGACATGGGGCCAGAGTCATGAACTCACATTGGTGATGAAGAAGCACTCAACATACAGAACACAATGGTATAGTGTTGCAGTCCTGCTGAGAAATGACAATTCAGTCTGCTTAAATGTAAATCAGAGTGGCTGAGAAGTACACGCACTATGCCATTAAAAATAAAGAAGCTCTGGTGTGTGGAAGTGCTGCTTCGGTGGCATCAAGAGTATGCAATTCCCTGCAGGGTAGTGTTGGTAATTTCCTATTGAACTATAGCAGCCCTATTGAGAAGTGAAATTAAAAGTAAAACTGTCCAGTAGGCTGGATCAGTGCTGCCCCATGAAAGGTGTAGAAGCCTCTGTGAGAAGTGGTAGTACTGTCCCAATGGTGAGAAGTGTAGTATTTTCAAATTAACTATGCTTAAGCACTTTGGGTTATTGAATAGCGCTGTTACATTCTGAGTAATTCCATCCCTTCAAATATATTAGCTCTTGTATAATCACAACAGTGTTGAGTTATTCTGACGTTAGACTTGGTCAATAGTTCTGGTGTTAGAAAATGAGGCCAGGGTCGAAACGGAGACATGCAGCTAGCATGCTGAATGTCTCTGCACCGTCCTGGTTTCACTTTCAGTCATATGAGTTACTATTAGAAACACATGGCTCTGGCGAGGAAGTCCCGAGGGGGGCTTGCTCGCCAGAGCCCTGCCTTCTAAAAATAACTTACATGTCTGGAAAGGAGCACAGGGTGAGCGGAGACATGCAGCTAGCATGCTGAATGTCTCCATTTCGCCCTGGGCTCTGTGTCAGTCATATGAGTTACTATTAGAAAAGCAGGGCTCTGGCGAGGAAGTCCCGAGGAGGGCTTGCTCGCCAGAGCCCTGCCTTCTAAAAATAACGTACATGACTGGAAAGGAGCCCAGGGCGAGCGGAGACATGCAGCTAGCATGCTGAATCTCTCGATTTCGCCCTGGGCTCTGTGTCAGTCATATGAGTTACTATTAGAAACACATGGCTCTGGCGAGGAAGTCCCGAGGGGGGCTTGCTCGCCAGAGCCCTGCCTTCTAAAAATAACGTACATGACTGGAAAGGAGCCCAGGGCGAGCGGAGACATGCAGCTAGCATGCTGAATGTCTCCATTTCGCCCTGGGCTCTGTGTCAGTCATATGAGTTACGTTTAGAAACGCAGGGCTCTGGTGAGGAAGTCCCGAGGGGGGCTTGCTCGCCAGAGCCCTGCCTTCTAAAAATAACTTACATTACTGGAAAGGAGCCCAGGGCGAGCGGAGACAGTAATCAGCATAACTGAATACTTCGTTTCACCCTGGGCTCCTTTCTGCCAAGCTGCCCACCCCTCCTCCGACAGCATAAACATGTGCACACATGGAAGGAGGGGCCACAGTTCACCGTGCTCACACAGCACACAGGAACTTGCTCTGGCCAATCACAGGACGCATTTCATATGCTTTACAAATTTGCAGGCCTGTGATTGGTCAGAGCACTTCCTAGAATCTTTTTTTTTTTTTTTCTTTCTGAAAGTTGAACGCGAGCTACTTCAGAGGCTCTGGCGAGCTACTGGTAGCTCGCGATCGACTGTTTGGAGACCCCTGATCTAAATGGTACCAAAACAGACTTACAGTCTATTCTACATATAGACTTAGCTAAAATAACCAAGATTTACATAAACATTTATAACTTGAACATAATTTAGTTAAATGGACAACTAATTTCCTAAAGTTTACTTGGTAGGCTGGGATTGAGCCCATGACTATTTTTGAGTGGCTAAAAAGCACCCTTCTGAACATTCAATCAATACGATTAGGTAAGATGCAATTTTTCCGTTCAGTTGAAGATGTTTAGATTTTGCTTTTACACTTGCAAACCGATACCTAAAAACATATGTACTCATGAGAATTGTGTTTTTCTCTTTTTCCCCCCTTTCCTTTTTCTCCCATTGTTATTGTTTCCTTTGACATTTATACATTGTACCAATATGACACTGTTTACCCATTTCAATCCTCCCCCTATACCCATCCTTTGATGTCTGTGTTACACATGACACATTTCGTTTTATATTTCTTATATATTTACTCAATGAATGATAATGTCTATGATTGAAATAGATGATGTTTTGCTAAACTAGCCCTGATTTGAGAAAGACGACTGAGTTCGTTGAAACATGTGTCATCATAAAGGGCACTTTTTGTATTCATAAAGTTAAAATTTCTTAAAAACAAACCTTGACTAAGTGGAATTTGCTTTATTTCGTACTGGCGCATGAGTGATACTAAGTAACTACTTTTCCAATGATCTAAATGCTGGCATATCTTTCTCGCACATATGTGTGCTGGCCCATGAGCCATAGTAACTACAGCAGTCACATAAGCATTGGGCAGCATCCATCTTTGTTTCTCATTGTCCACCCAACAACCATCGACGTCCAACCCAACCGGACCCTCACTCCATTGTTTAATCTCTTCTGCTGTTGCCTCAGCCTGAATTTCCTTTACACTGTTGACCCCCTCCTCCATCATACTGGTGTCAGCAACCCATTTAGCCGAATATAACACATACATCCCTGAATGTGGATCAGTAGCAGTTTGTTTGGCAATTCTATCAGCAAAAGCGTTTCCTTTTCCTATGTCGTCTGTCACCCTCTGGTGCGTGGCACATTTCATTATTGCTAGCTGTGTAGGTAGCGCTAGTGCTGATAACAATTGCACTATCATAACACCATGTTGAATTTTAGTGCTGTGTGATGTTAAAAATCCCCTCTCAGCCCAAAATCGGCCATAATTGTGAACCACACCAAACGCGTACTGACTGTCAGAATAAATGTTTATGCTAAACCCTTCAGAAATCTTGCAGGCTCTGGTCAATGCAATAATTTCCGCAGCCTGAACGGAATTATGCAGTATCTTTCTGCTTTCAACAATAGTGTCTAATGTGGTAATTGCAAAGGCAGCAGTGGAAGTACCATCAGGTAATTTGAAAGAGGAACCATCACAAAATAGTTCCCCATCTGGAGACTTTAAAGGTGTATCACTCAAATCAATTCTACCTTTTATCTCTTGTTCTGTAACATATAGACAATCATGGGACATTGTATTAGTGCAGTCTACGTCTCGTGGAGACAGCAAACGTTCAGCCAGATTCAAAGTACAAAATCTCTTAATTTTGATGTGCGGTACAAATAGAGTCAACTCATTTCTCATTAGTCGAGCAGAAGTGAGGTGCTGTGTCTGTGTTCTGTTTAATAAAACATCAACAGAGTGAGGTACCATCACGGTTAAAGAGTGACCTAAAACCAACCCTCACTTTGTTTTACCGATGCGCCAGCAGCAGCCGCAGCTCTTAAACATCTCAGCAAAGCACATGCAACAGGGTCTAGCGTGGAGGAAAAATAGCCGCACGGTCTGCTTTTTCCTCCATGCTCCTTTTGTCAATACAGCCAAACCGCAACCTCCTCTCTCATGCACATACAGAACAAAACTCTTTTGATAATCCGATGTGCCCAATACTGGCGCTGAGCACAACGCAGCTTTGAGCAGATCAAAAGCGTTCTGGCAATCTTTGTGCCATGGCAAAGGCAAAGGAACATCCTTCTTTGTCAATGCCAACATAGGTTTAATCAGAAGCGAAAAATTTGATATCCACTGTCTACAATAAGACGCCATGCCAATCAAAGCTCTGACTTCCTTCTGCGTGTTTGGAACAGACATGTCAGAGATGCTTTGTATACGTTCAGGTGTCAGACGCCTACCCTCCTTTGACAGGAGATAGCCTAAATAGGCGACCTCTTGTCGATAATACTGAAACTTCTTTAACAAGCTTTGTGTCTATGCGTAGCCAAATGAATAAGCAGCATCACAGTACCCTCCTTGCAAGCGTCCTCAGAGCCTGCAGCAATAAGCAGATCAGTAATGTATTGCAGCAAGGTACAAGTGGATGGTAATTCTAGCATATCAAGTTGTTCCTTCAATGCTCTACTGTATTTGCTCGGAAATTCTGTGTAACCCTGAGGGACACGTGTAAATGTGAAAGAGCATCCTCCCAAGAAAATGCAAACAAGTACCTACTATCAGGGTATGCATGAAGGCTAAAGAAGGCGTTTGTTAAATCAACAACACTGAAATGTGTGGCCGTAGCCGGAATCATAGTCAAAATAGTGGTAACATCAGGCACAATCGGGAACTGTGGTGCAACAATCTTATTATTCGCAAGTAAATCAATCAAAAAACGATAAGGTAAAGCATTGTCCCCTTTCTTATAGACGGCACAATCGGGCTATTGCACACACGACCAGAAATCTCTTCAATTACACCTCAGTGTATAAAATCTGAAACAACACTCGTCAAAGCACGTTCTCCCTCTATTGAGATCTTGTACTGTGGGATATGTGGGAGTCTAATACCTGACTTCAGGATTATCCAAACTGGTTTAACGTTAAGAATGCCAACATCATTATGGTTTACTGCCCATAAATGTGTGGATAGCCTACTGAACTCACTCGGGAAAGGCATAGACAAGAATTGTGAAGCAGAATTTTGTTGGGGAGTGATCGTCAAATACACTCCATCCGGAGAACAATAAATCACAGTTCTTCGACAAATTCAAACCCAACAAGTTTTCACCACAATTCGTCGTTAACAGAAACAGACATGAATCAGTGAACGGCCCCAGAGCAATCGGTACCGGCTGAGAGACCGGACTAATCACTGGCATACCGGAAAACCCTATGGAAACATTACTCTGCCCTGACAGTGGAATATCTGGAACCCGCAGATGGTCAATGAAATACTTTTGTGCTACGGTATATACTAGAAAGATATGCTCCCTATTCCCCAACTTCATCTCGATGTAGGGCCCCTTTTGATCAACGGGAATAGGTGTTGGTTCCAGAACCTGCTTCGGGCTGTCCTAACAAAACAATACATCGTCAGATGTAAAGTCTTCAGTAAAGTAAGCGTGAGTAGGATTATCAAAAACATTCCCATTACTCGCATTCTGTTGCTGTCCTCCCTGGCTATTTACATTCGTATCCTGCGGTTGAAACTGCTGATCTTACGCAAACTGGGATCTACTAGGACCTGCTACACCAGGGTGATCGCCTCGTTAGCGTACCATATGTACCATTTGTTCGCTATTGCAGAGATGGACATTGTACCCTCCAATGACCCTCCTGTTTACAATACGCACACTGGTTCATGTGTACAGGACCCATTTGTGCGCCCATTTGCGGCACAAACAGACTCCTTGATTGCATATTTCCACACATCGATCCTCTTGCTATCTTCTGCAAAAGTACTCTGGTCTTCAAGTCACCTTTCTTCTTTTCCACCTTTTCGTTCTCATTATTTACCCTATTCTCATAATACTGGGCCATATGTAGTACTTCAGATTGCGATTTTACTTGCCATGCACTCTCAGATGTCATGATCTGAGTCTGAATGTCAGCCAATATTCCCTGTACGAATTTATCAACAAATAATCTTTTCCCAGGCTCCGTACTCAAATCTTGCCCACTAAAATCTGAAAATATTTGTTCAAACCTGTTGAAAAATTCAGTTGCACCTTCTGTCTTTCCTTGCATGCATGCTGTCAGTTTGTCCCATATAATCCTTTTCTCAGGCTCTGAAGTCTTTAGTTTGGTCACAATATGATTCAGTAGCATCAATATAACCTGAGGCGGTTTCTCTGCTTTTCTAGCCCCATCAGCTTGTGATGAGGCATCCCAAGTATCCCCCATCCGTGCTTGGTCGTACATGGTCCTAATTTGCTTCCATAAGTCTGCTGGTAGGATCACAGGAAACAATAGGTCAATATTACCTAAGGTGAAAACTGACAAATTCAAAACTGATTCTATCTCCTTGTAGAACCCTGTAGGATTCTGTCAGGAATAGATTGCTTAATAGTATTTACTTCCTGCCTTGAAAATGTAACGTGAACAAATTGTGAAATATAGTGCACTGGAATAGTGGAGGCAGGTGTCTGGCCCACAGCTGGAATCTCTACTTTGGGACTAGTGTCAGAGGTACCTCTCTCATTGGCAGTTGTATAGTAGGCAGTTCTGAATGTTTATTAAGTAACAGAGCCAGATCGAGTGACAAAGAAGTTAACGCAGTGTTGGGTGAAAATGCCCTCTTATAAATCAGCAACATATCCGCAGGGCAAAACAAATTTCTCTTCATGCATTCATCTTGTAAATATTCAACCATCATTTGTAACTGTTACACTCACCTGGTATCCACGGGGATGCCACCCAGCCCTGGTTGGATGATTTGCACTGTCGAACCCTCTCCCGGTCCCATGATAAGGACTCTGGTTAAAGATGGGTCTGCAATATAGGAGAGCTGGATTCAATACCAGATTTTCTTTATGTTTTCCCACCTCCCTTGGCCTCAACCCCTTCCTCCCCCTTGGGCCTTCTCCTCACCTTAATATTGTAAAAGGTGGATTCTCCGTCTTGCTCCTCGTGGCAGGGGCGCGTAGATATGGGGGGCGAGCAGCGACCAAGTTACTTCACTGGTGCAAGCCCCCTTGTTGGAATCCAGACCTGCTGCGACTCCGTAGGTTTCCTGCTTTACAGTCTTTAGATGCAGTCCTTATGTTCCTCTTAGTTCGAATAATAATGTCTTGCTTCTTTCCTTTTAGGTATGGAAAGGTAGTTTGGTGTTGTCATGCAGTTTGAAGATGACCATGGGCCGGTAGGCGAAAGCGCGGTGTGCGCAATGCTGTCCGGTGAGTAATGTGCGATGCATGGCGCTGTTTCGCCTTTTATATTGCTGACCTGCGTCTTTTCTCTCCTTGCAGGTTGCAATGTTCCTCGCCGAGCGCTGTAATGTTCCAGCAATGATACTGACCAGGAGATGACTACCCAGGTAAGAATTGTGTGGCTTTCTTCATTTGGGAGGAAACGTGAGTAAATGCTTACTAATGTTGTCTTTCTTTCTCTTCTTTCCAGGTTATGGTATTCCAGGATGCATGCGGTGCCGGATGATGTAGTTCGTACCTTCAGGTGAGTGGAACTAAAGTCAGTGATGGATTGAAGACCGGATACTGTTTCAGGTAAGTTTCGTAGTGTTCTTTCTCTCTCTGCAGGTCCTTGGTTTAAGGTAAGCCGGCATCAAAGTACTGGACACGGTGAGCGTTACGCTGCCCGCAGCAGAATAACGCAAAGTATGTTCTGCTGTTTGGGTGCGGTTTAAATTGTCTCAGGTAAAGTAGTCCAGGTAAAATAGTCCCAGGCCTGCCACACCCAAAGTAGTCCAGGTAAAGTAGTCCCAGGCCTGCCACACCCAAAAGACTAGATCACATAGCTCAGTTCCTTATAACTGAGCTTTGTGTGTGCCTCCATGTTGGCTGAACCCCCCCAAGTTAATTAGTCCCATGTGAATAGTCCCATTCTAATGTTGGTCTTCATGATGGTTATGAGCCTGGCGCCAAAGGCGCCAGGACTGACTCCAAGAGAGTCTTGGATGAGGTTTTAGGGCCTTTGACCTGGCCTTAACTGGAAGGCTGACTTGCCAGTGAGGGCCAGGGGCAAGGGTCATGACAGTAACACCTTCCGCTGCATAGCCGGTGTATACGTACTAAACATATCATGGACTTCAATAGTTGAAATCTAAACATTCGCCTTCCTCTAAGGCGTTTTCACTTGCTTTGGGAATGCGTCTACTTCCCCCTCATATGTAGCACAATCATGATTTTGCATGTCTTCTACCGTGCATGGCTCAGTGATGAATGTGGCTGGATTTACAGTTTTGCAGCGTACTATGTGAATGTTTGAGCTGGAAAGGATTATTTAATGAGATGTTGCTCTTCGTGTTGTAAGAGTGGATTTAGATTGTTTGAGAAATTCCAAACAAGGAGTGTTCAACAGTGTGACCGAGCACCCCATTACTATGGTGGAGCTCTTCTCAATCGCAAAGGCGGCAGCTGAGGTAGCCTGTTCGCACGCAAGGTGCCCTTGCATCACAGAGTCGAGGGTGCTGCTGTAATAGGCCAATGGCTTGTGCCCTAAGGATGTCTTTTGTGTAAATACAGCTGTCATGAGTGTCCCGTTGCAGTGTGAAAACAGGTAGAATTCCTGTTCATAATCTGGGGTGGCCAGAATGGGAGCTGTAGAAATCAGATCTTTTAGTGTTGTAAAGGATGTGTGCATATCTGGTGTCCATGTGATAGCTGTGTTCTCCTTTTGTGCCTCCTTCAGTGCTTGTAATAGGGGGCGAGTGTATGCTGCATAGTCGAGTATCCATGCTCGGCAATAATTACATATGCCAAGAAACTTTTGCATGTCCTTTACTGTGTGGGGTCTAGCTGCTGCACGTACCACTGCTGCTCTGTCTGGAATTATTCTCTTGACATCCTTGGTTATAAGTTGTTCTAGATACAGTACTTCTGCTAGGCAGTATTGCAACTTTCCTTTGTCCACCTTATACCCCTTGTGTGCCAACAAATTCAGCAACATTATTGTGCTTTTAACATCAATATTGCAAAGATCTTCGTGCAATATTCTTTTGAAGATGCTTGGGCTTTCACAGTATCCCTGGGGTAGTCTGCAATGTTCATATCTTTTCCCTCCCATGGTAAATGCAGTTAAGTATTGTAACCTTGGATGGAATGGTACAGAGAAAAACGCATTTTTCAAGTCTACCACAGTGAAGTGTGTGGCCTTCTTTGGGATGCTGCACAAAATTGATGCAGGTTTGGGACAAGGGGAAGCTCCCTCTGTATGACGTCATTGATGGGGCGTAAATCCTGCACCATCCTCCAAGCCCCTCGCTTTGCTTTTTTAATTGGATAAATTGCTGTGTTACAAGGGAATTTGAGGGTACAATGACACCTTGTTGTAATAGTGCATGTATAGTCTATTTTATTCCCTCCTCTGCTAATCGTAACAGGGGATATTGTCTCACCCGGGGTAGCACTACACCAGGTTCAAGTTTAATCTTTACTGGAGTCACCTCTTGCAAAAGTCCCACATCATGGGGGTTGGTGGTCCACAGATTTTTGGGTACCTGCTTCATGTCTTCATCAAAAAATGACGGTTGTGCACCGACAACGGCCATCAGGGCGTTTATTACTCATCTGTTTTGGATCATAATATCACGTAGCATGCATATTTCCATTATTATCTCCCCATCATTGTCCTTGTCAGTGAACAGCTCCTTGTCTGTCAGATCGCGGAGTGCTATGTTTGGGTCTATGCACAGTACTGTTCGTCACTCGCATCCGTGCGTGTGCAGACTTATTGCCACAATACGTTCAGCTGATACTTGTACTCCCTGCAGATATAATGAGAGGATAGTACCTGGTAATATTTCAGGGGCTGCTAAAGGGCGGAAAACAAAGTCAGAGGGTACTCTCCATTCTTTTTGTGTTATTTCGAGTACCACTTTTGCCAAGACCTGTATCCCATACACAAACATGTCTGCATTAATGGGCACTACTCAGACTATTTCATTTGCTATTGTGTTAATCAACAGCATTGCCCAGAGGGGGCATATTCCCGGGATTGAGCACACTATTCCCCTTTTCGGTAAAGGAAATGGTCATATTAAGCTTTCTAAGGAGGTCTCTTCCCAGCAAGTTTACTGGGGTATAACAGGGGTGCTTGCATTGTCTTTCCCCCTATCTTTACATCCAAATCTTTAGTGTACGGAACAGTGACCACAGCCCCAGAAAATCCCTGCTTTTCCAAATATGTAACCGACAACGGAAATCTGACTTCCATTAGGCACGATTGTTCCGCTTCTGAGTCCACCATGAAGTTGAACTGTCTGTCTCCTATCTCCGCCCCCACCAGTGGTTCCTCGCCTGGACGTAGGGTAGTTGATAGGACTGGACACGCAAATGCTCTCTGTGGGCTATCCTAATCTGGGTGTGTGTTTGTCCCTGGAAAAGAGACTACGTACTCCCCCACCATGGATGTTCCCTGAAATGGCGCTGGTGGACCGTTTGCAGTGGTGGCGAAAGGATTATTGTGCATGTTCCCCATTTGGCTTTGTCGCGTTAATCGTTGTTGTATCCGTGTGGTGGTGCTCTGGGCCCTTGTGTGAACCGGGTGTCGGTCTGTTCCCATAGGGACTGGCTGGGTGGGGATGGCCAGATTGCTGTTCATTATTAATTCTCTGTGCATTCTGATAATACGCCATGGGATGGGTACGACATTCCCTTTCAAAATGGCCCTACCTCCCACATGACCAACATGCTCCTTGACCTCCTCCTCCTCTGGGCCCTTGTCCTCCGTACCTCCCTTTTTACCCCCGTACCCACCTCTTCCTCTTCCAGGCCTTCCTTGCCACTGTGGCCCTCCATATTGCTCCTCTCCAGCCCATTGTTCCTGTCCGTTTACTGCCCATGCAGCTGCCATCCTAGCCTGCAGCGCAGTCAGCCCCTCCTCCCCATTTCCCTGCCTTTCTGGGGGTAGGGCTGCTGTTAATGCCGCGACCTTCACCAACTTATTTTGTAGAAGTTTCGCTTCGTCTGCCAACCTTTTCTGTGCAGTTTCTTTCTCCCGTTCTTTGATCCTCCTACAATGGTGTACTATAATACTTTGTATTTCTGGCCAACCCTTAGTTTCTATCCCAGAAATTTTATCAAGGGCCTTATGAACCTCCTTCGAGAGGCCTCTCTTGATAATGAAGTAAAAGAGGGAGGTCGACTGGTCATAACCCGTGCCCGTCTCTGCCCTCCACATATCCTGTTCCCGAAAAATGTACTGCGCAGCATCTTACCCGTCCCCCATTGTGCATTGCATTACAGAGTGTAGATCGGAGGTATCAAGGAAAGTCCTCCGCAGTGCATCCCCTACCTGTGGTCTCACATTGTTAAATGATGCCCCATCATGTCGGTCACAACCCATTGTTGCTCCCGGGAACCCTGCCTTCACTCTCACCCCGTCTGCTTGATCACCCACAGCAGATACTAGCAAGCTCTTGATATCCCCTATGGCTAAAGGAACTCCTGCTGTGTTTTTCTAAAAGGCATATATCCATTTTCCCGCGACCCCAGAAAGTGGGGGTAGTGCCCTCAACAGATTGGTTTTATCCATCAGTGCCCAAGGCACCTATTGAGGCCTTCCTGCTGGATAAGGGGCATCTGTAGGTTTTTTCTCCCCCTGCCTTTACCTACCTTCTTCCTTTCTTTTCTGCCAGTGCTAGTCTCCTAATCCTATACCTGAGCCTTCCTTGCCATCCTTCTTCTTCCCCTCCCACCTGTGGTGTTTGCCACTGCACTTTTAGACACCCTCTTGTTGCTCTTTCCTCATGCTCGTCAATATTGCTCCAACATTCCTCTTCTTCCCTATCAGATGTCACACTAACGTGTCCCACACTCGCCTGTTCACCTTCCTGTTCTACCCGCACTATTTTAACCGGTGCACTATCGATGCGGAAGAGGAAGTCCCCCGACTTCCATTCATCGTCTGCAATAATGGAAGAGTTCTTCAGTGGTGGTGGTGGTGGGGTTTGCCCTCCCTCTGGCAGTGATAGTGTATTTTCACATAGTGCCTTTGATCGGAACAACTCTGCTTGGGTGTTGTTCATTTGAGCTTCTAAATCTTCAGTGATGCGTCCTACGTGGAGTGGGGGTGTGCTTTTTGGACCATATGAACCCTTAGGGTCATAAGGGGGCGGGGGGCCACTTACGGCGTAGCGGGTGCACTTGGGTGAGGTAGGAATAACAGATCACAACATCCCTCAGCCGGTTTCGTCAGCAGTGGGTACAGCTTTTTTGGTTCCTCACCTTCCTTACTCTCCCCTCCTCCCTCCTGTTTTGTGGCCACTACAGGTTGTGACTCCTTTTCCTTATTATTTGTAGGAGGTGTTTATTCAAGCATCCGCCAGAGATCTAACACCTCTTTTCTATTTTGCAGTTGCTTCCCTTTATATCTGGCCATTAAATATGTTGCCAAAAGGGGGGGGCGCTAGAGAGCCCGACCAAGATGGCTGTGGGTCCATGAAGCTCTCCAGCACCCGAACATATCCGGCCATCCATCCGGCAGACTCTTGCTTTATATTTGTATTCTGGTGGTAAATATAGGGGTCCTGCAGTGTTGGGCCCCCGCAGAAGAAACTCTGAAGTAAATCAGCGCTGGGGTGACCATAAACGCGCCGCGGATGGAGGCCGTGTCGGCGGCAGTGTGTGGAGGTGAGACGGCCTCATTGCATGCGGAGAGCAGAGAGGCGCTTACAGCCGAACTTCATGCAGGCCTGGAGGAGGGGACAGACAGAGAATGCCTGAGAAGAAACAGAGGCGCGCATACCCTGGTTTTGTAGCGGAGGGGAGCAGCGCGGGATAACCAGTCGTCCCGGACCAGCGGTGTGCCCCATAGCGGAGGACGCGTCCTAACAGATGAGGAGCCGAAGACCGAACTATGAGGAAGGAGGCACGATCCTGGGCGGCTGGTGGAGGCAACGCTCGGAGCGCTCCTAAATCGTTCTGAGACAGCAACTGCCTGCCCTTGGAGTGTCGGTGGGGAAGGCTGACACAGGGCGCTAGTGCGCATCGTGCTGGGACGGCGGACCTTGCCGGTGACTGCACTGCATACTCGGGGACGCCTGACCCGTGAGCTGTGGATGGGGGGCTAGACTGCAGACACTCTGGGCGGCGATAGAGAGGCATTGGCCAGGCCCTGTGGGAACGCAGGAGTTGAAGGGAAAACTGTACCGGAGAAGCGCAGAGGCAGGGAGCCAAGGGCTGCACGCAAGGGAAAGTTGAATAAGGCTGGCGTGCCCCTTCATGGACCGGGAGGTTGGAGTGTGAAAGGTCCAGCAAGGAGGCCTGGGGGCTCGTCAGGGTGCGGGGAATCTGCCAGTTGGAACCAGAGTGGAAGGTGTGTACCCAGGAGTGACCTGGCAGGCTGGGACAGTGTCTGGCACCAGTGGGAGTGTGGAGGTCTCGAGGAGCTCTGGGGGGAGACATCTGTCTGGGTGAAGCACAGGCGTGCATGGCCCATGGAACTGGTTCTGTGACCAGTGCGGTCTGCCCGCAGAGGTAACGCGACTATTGCTGGATCCTGGTTTACTAGCGCAGAGGCTTCAGCCTCGCAGACTGACAGAGGGGCAAGGCAGGGGCCGCTAATATCTCGGAGGCTTCTCCTCTAAAAGCCGCAAGCAAGGTCTGGTGTATTTTGGAGAGGCTGCACCCCGGCGTGGTGCGGAGGGGGGAGAGACGCTGCAGGAATAACTGAAAGCCGGTTTTACAAACGAAGCGAACTGCAAGGGGGCCTACTCCATCCGAGCAGCATGTCGAAATCCGGTAAGGGGTGCAAGCAGCAGTCGAAGCTGCATTTCGAGACCTCTACCCAGACTAAAAACGGCAGAGCGAAGGAGAGTGAGCCGATTCTGCACATCCCAGGGTTAGACCCAGATCCTGCCACTGCTTTTCAGGACATCAAAACCATGTTCATGCAACTGCAGTCGGGGATACAGTCTCTGGACGGGAAGATAGACACACTGACCTGCAAGGTAGATCACATGCAGGTCCGCCTTGATAAACATGGGGAGAGGCTGGATGAGGCGCACAGGCGGCTCTCCGGAGTTGAGGATGTGGCAGCCTCGGTTTCGGGAGAATTGTCCGGGGTAAGGAAGGCCCTGAAGGAGCTTAAGGAGAAGCAAGAAGACTTTGAATCAAGGTCAAGAAGAAATAACATTAGGATTGTAGGCCTGACTGAGTCGGCTGACCAGAGGGATATGGAAGGCCTCGTTGAAGAAATACTGCGGGAGGCACTGGTGCATGAAGGTGTCACAAGTCTCTCCCCTTCTCACCTGCTTTTGTTGTTTGCTTGCAACCTTCTGTGATGTCTTCTTTCTCACGGTCCGGGATTTGTACAAACCGGAGCATTGTTCCCTCGGATTCCAGCGTGAGGTTCGCAATCCAACTCCCGGGAACGTTCAGAAGTCCAGGGCGGATACCAGGAAGGAATGATGCTCGCACTCGGAGGCACGGAATGCCGTGACCCGAGTGCGGATGAAAATCCAGGAAGTTCGGATGTAAGGTAGAGGAATGGGAGGAAGGAAGCGGAATTCAAGGAACCGGGAACCAGGAATCAGAAGAAAACCCCGAGCGAACTCCGGCAACACACGTCCAACTACAGCAAGCGGTAGCGTTGAGACACGCAGAGCCGCGGGGTGTGTCTGTTTTGTAGAGCGTACAGCGTGGAGCGTAGAGACTGGCCAGCAGCATTCCGTTTCAAGCAGCCATGTTGGAAGGATCACTGTATTCAATCCCCTATGGGTCAGGGACCAGGAAGTCCAGAAGGGACGCAGACAACGGTTCATGACAGAAGGGTTTTCCGCCATGTGCATCGTGGAGAGGGCGCATAGAATCCCATGTGGGAGAAAAACGATCCCGGCGGCCCCTCCCGGGCCGCTAATTGCCCGTCTGCTGAATTATCGGGACAGGGACACAGCGCTCAGGAAGGTGAGAGAAAAGGGAACTGTCACCTACAGGGGGATACAATCAAGCTCTTCCTTGACTTCTCAGATAAAGTGCAAGCGACCAGGAGAACATTCCTAGATGTGAAAAAGCGGATGCGTGAAAAGAACCTAAAATATGCCATGCTGTTTCCGGCCAAGCTTCGGGTTGAGGGGGGGGTGTGGCTTGACAGCCATGGGATAAGTCGTGTCTCCTTACGGCTCCTGCTGATCCTGGAAGATCCTGAGGTACAGAGATAAACGGAATAACGTGCACTATATAGAATCAGACCTGCAGCTGTAGGAATATGCAAGGCATGTTACGATTGCACACCAGAGTGGAACAGATGCTGGATACTGAAGATACATGCAAAAGAAAATGATGCAGTCCTGCAGCGCTATCAATAAAATGGCGGCCACTGGGGAACAAAGGAATGCGCTGGCAAGATGTACGGAACATTAACAGGGCCGAAACGCGAACAGAACGGAGATAGAAGAAGGCAGCTGAGACCGATGAACAATAAACAAGGGTAGCAGACACGCTACCTCCAACTGCGTGGGGACTGCCTGCACCGAACAACGCAGTGGACTGTGCCCCTGCAGCGTGAAGCATGCAACATAGCTGCGGTATCCCACCCTAACTGAAGGAGAGGGCGGGGGAGCGCCTACGGTCACGGGGCAAGTAATACCCTGTGTGGAGTCCAGACCCGGCAGTGAAACTACATAGGAACACAGCACAAACGGCACCCCGCAGCCCACCCAGGCGACCGAGAGCACACAGCGAGGGCCGGGCGCGAGCCGCTGAGGCTGTCCACAGCAGGGCACACAGAAAACAAATAACTGGATGGCGAAAAAAAAAAGAAAAACCCGGTGTACCAAAGACTGTGGAACGGCAATGCGAAGACACACAGTGTGAAGCCCAGCATGCGCAGGGCGAGTGATCTAGCCCACTCGCACACTACGACTGACCTGCCCAAACATGTACATCTGCCCTGGTGAGCAGAGCAACTGACTAAACAGAGCCCGTGCCCACTGCCCACTAATAGCTGAGGAGCTGCATCGCTGCCGGCTCCACATCACAGACTAAGGCGAACGAGGAACACACTTGCCTGCAGCGTGTGCAGAACAGAAGGGGTCTGCACAACACATTGGAGGACTAAGCCCTGTGAACCAGCTGCCCTCAGGAGCTGTCAAGACCGAGCTGTGAGAACAAAGGTGCCCCTGCAGCGAGGACAACTGAGAGGACACTGTCTTGACACACTAGGCGGAGGCATAGAGCACCCGGTGAGGTGCGGGCCCCCACTGGGACATATATTGCTGGAGTACGGAGTAGCACAATAGAACGCAAGCAAGCCTCGCTCAGGGGGTGACAAACCTGAGTAACGTTGCAGAACCACCAGGGCCGAGGTAGCCCACACATTAAAAACCCAGCACAAAAATGCAGTGAGTGCCCCCCGCTACAAAAAGTGCTAGCGAAAAGCGAGCAACCAGGAACTGAAACCACAAAGATAAATATGACACTATAGTCCTTACAGCACAGTGCCTAGGCCTGCTGGGAGGCCAGACTTTGTAGAGGTAGGAGGTGGCAAGTGACTTCCCATGGGACAAGGGCCCAGGAGAGCTACCAGAAAATCCACTATAATTATTTTTCTTTTGCCACCGGGGTGCGTACAGCAATCTGTGGCTGAAAAGTGCAGAGTAAGCCATCGAAAGATTGAAGCAGAACAGGTGGAACTCGCCAGTGAAGAAGCCCCCGGGAACAGCACGGACTGCTCCCAACACGGCAACAGAGACTAACCACTGAGCAGCGTTTAACACGACAACCGCTACAAGCCTGACAATGGTATCTCGGTCACTCAAAGTCAAGGGGAAAAAATCAACCCTGGAGGAGTACACCACCAGCAGCGGAAGGGGCAAGACCTAAAGGACAACACCCGCAACAGGATGAAACCACAGCCCGCAACGACAAACAGATACTAGATGCCATAGCGGAACTAAAAGTATCTTGGGAGAGCAAGATGGGTGCCGCCATCTTGGAATTGAAGACCTCACTTAAGTTCAAAATTGACACAGTAGGTGTGGACGTTAATCTACTACGACAAGATGCCTGAGCGCTGGCCAAGCGCACAGGGAACATGGAAAAGGAGGTGAAAGCCAACACAGCCAGGGGTTTGCACTCAGCCAGGGGTTTGCTGTGGAACGCGCGCACAGGGCCCTGGCCAGGAAACCACCACCAGGAGCCCCCCCTCGGCCGATCATCGCCAAGATACTGAACTATAAAGACAGAGAGAAGGTACTGGAGCACTTCCGCAAAGGAGGGACGATAAGCAGAGCATCAGCAACCATCACGGCGTACCCGGACTACACCCTCCTGGTGCAGAGACAGCGAATGAACTATGTGGCGGTCAAAAGGAGGCTGCGAGAGGTGGGCTACAGATACTGTCACGACCCTCGCCCAAAACCCCCTCTGGCAAACCCATTGGCCAGGTGGAGTCAGGACTCGGGCCTCTAAGCCTCTATGGCGCCAGGCTCATACTCCATGAAAAACAATGTGCTTGGGAACTACTTTATTGTACTGTCAGCCAACATGGAGGCATCCACATAGCTTGGTTCGTAAGAACCAAGCTATGCGGTCTAGTGTTTTGGGTTTGATATCCTAGTGACTACTTTACCTGGACTATTTTGTTGGGGCTATTTAAACCACACCGGAGCAAGACAACACACTTCGCGTTACTTTGCAGCTTGCAACGTGACGCTCACCGTGTCCAGCTATTCCCTCGAACCTCGGAGAAGCAGAACCTGCAAGAAGACAAAAGGAACATCGTTAGCAGCAGCATCTTACCTGCAGTCTTCATCTTTAAACACTCGCAGCTACTGAGAACAGCTTCCTCGAATCTGCACACCTCCCGGACAGAACGGCCTGAAAGAGGAAGATAGAGGCAACATTAAAGAAAGCAGTAGAGACATTTACAAATTATGAACTGCTCAAAAGGCTTAACTGGCTGGTCGTCTCACGGCTGGCACCACTCCGGACATTCCACTCGCGCAGAAGAACACCGCGACCTACAAGGAAGGAAAACACAGGTTAGCAAAGGCAAGACTTCGCAGCGCTGCGCATAGCGCTCACTTACCGCATCATATCGCTCTTAATGCGCCATCATTTACCAGCGGGGCTCAACAAAGCCAGTTCGCCGCGCTGAAGCTCTGCATACCTAAGGGAGAAAAAAGAGACATTTTAAACTAAGAAAGGTATGCAAGATAGCAACAAAACTATAGAACAGCAATAAGACCTACCTGAACAATATCAAACGGGCCGGCATCAGTGAAGTAACTGGACCGCACTCGCCCATGAAAGACAATGCGCCGTTGCAAAGAAGGCAGGACGGAGAGCACGCCTAACTCTAACACAAGGTGAGGAGAGGGCGCCAGAGGGACTGAAATCATACGGGGCTGGAGGGAGGATACTTACCCCAGTCGGTCAGTCTTGAACACAGTCCTGTATTTTCAGGCAGAACCTTCCCCGCAGACCACATCAGGGTAAAGCTGAGAAGCATACCAGCGAGTAACCCGGCTGGATGGCATCCCTGTGGATACCAGGTGAGCATAACAGAACGCGAAGACTACCATAACAAATCCACCTGGGCGCCATGGAGACATCAGACATGGACCAATTGGCCCAATTACTAGGAAAGCTTCGTGCTGAGGTTCATTCTGCCCGACAAGAGACTAATGCCCTCCGGAGAGACCTAATAGTGACCAAAGAACGCACTGAAGAGATTAGCAGGCAATACTTGCAATCACAGCCAGGACAGACGCCTCTACCTGGAAGCAATCAACAATGCAAAACCCGCCATACCACCCACTCCGGTACAGATCACGTAACCTGGAACAGTGCCCCTGGCACCACCAGAAAGGTTCTCAGGCGATCCACGGAAGTATGCAGCATTCAACAATCAGTGCCGCCTTCATTTTCTTTGTAGGCCTGGAAGATTTCCAAACGACCAAGCTCGGGTAGTTTTTGTCTTATCATACCTGAGTGGTAGTGCAGCAGATTGGTTGGGCCGTTGGTAACCCATGACGATCCTCTATTACATGACTTTGGGGGGTTCCAGAGAGAAATGGAAAAACTTTTTGCTCGCCATACCCAGGAACAAGCAGTAGACAATGAACTCTTGTCCCTCCGACAGGGGAATCAGGACTTGTTAACGTACATTGCTACCTTCAACAGACTGGTTGCCGAAGCTAGGTGGCCAGAAAACAAAAGAACGTTATTCCATCGAGGCTTACGAGGCGAATTAAAGGACGTTTTAGCCCAGGTAGTTGATCCACCCAGAGACTGTGCAGAATTCATACATCTGGTAGTGCAGCTAGACCACCGGTTGCAGGACCAAAAGGCAGATCGGTCTAAGACGGACCCTCGGACCGTGTATGTTCGACCAAGGCAAAACGCACCCCGTTTACCTGAAAATGCTATAGAACCCATGCAGATTGGAGGGATACGGCCTCCATTAACAAAACAAGAGCGGGACAAAAGAAGACAACAACAGCTTTATTTGTATTGTGGGAAACCAGGACATTTCCTGAAGGACTGTCCAGTAAAACCCCCAAGAAGAACAGTCGGGCCACAGAGAAGGATGAAGCTAAGGAATCGGAAAACTACCAAGTTCGACAAACGTAGAGGTCAGTTTGTCGAGTGAGAAGAAAGAGTTGCTGACCTCGCACTTTGCAATACCAGCGATCTTAATTAACCACCAACAGCCGTCAAGAATGCATGCCGTTGAAGCATACATCGATAGCGGAGCAGTTGGAAATTATATTGATCAAGAACTGGCAGCAGAGATGGGGCTTCCTTTGCGTTCTAAGCCAACTATGGACAATGTAACCACCGTGGATGGGACAGAAATTGCTTCCGGACCAGTAACCCAGTGCACAGCCAGGGTAACCTTGCTGTGCCAGGACGGATATCGGGAGTCTATTTCATTCGATCTCATCAAGGCACCTCAGTTCAAGCTAATATTAGGGATGCTATGGTTGTTTGCTCACAACCCTTTGATAGACTGGCGGGCACGAAAATGAACCTTCCCCGGTGACTGCTCCCCTGCCTGCTATTACCAAGAGGAGAAACCCGACGTCTGTATCCCCATGACTCCCGGAGCGACAGTATCAACCCTGGGAGCAACTAATACCTTGCCAAGTGAATACCATGATTTCCAGGATGTTTTCCTAAAGGACCAAGCCAATACATTGCCGCCGCACAGGCCTTATGACTGTCAGATCGATCTTGTTCCTGGTGCACAAATCCCTTGCGTCAGGATCTACGCTCTCACAGAACCAGAACACCTTCATTTGAAATCCAATTTAGACCAGTACCTTGCAAACGGATTTATCCGTCCTTAGAAGTCCCCCGCAGCCAATCCTTTGTTCTTCGTACCGTAAAAAGGAAGGAGACTTGAGAACCTGTATTGACTACCGCGCATTGAACCAGATCACCGTGAAGAACCGCTACCCCTTGCCATTTATCCCTGAGATGCTAGACCAAGTTAAAGATGCCCAGAATTTATACCAAATTGGACCTTCGAGGAGCGTACCACCTGGTCCGAGTCAGAAAAGGAGATGAATGGAAAACCGCCTTCTGTACTAAGTACGGCTTGTTTGAATATCAAGTCATGCTCTTCGGGTTATGCAACGCTCCTGCGGCATTCCAATATTTCATGAATGACGTCTTAAGGGAGTTAATTGATGTGTGCGCCTTAGTGTACATAGACGACATCTTAGTATACTCAGCCTCAGAACAAGATCATGTCAGGCACGTTCGTTCAGTCCTCACCAAGCTCCGTCAACATCGCTTGTTTGCAAGCTTGAAAAATGCTTTTTTCACGTCACTGAAGTAGAATTTCTTGGTTTTATCCTTACTCCAGGAGGCATCAGAATGGACGTGCACAAGGTAGATGCCATTTTGAAATGGCCTTCACTGATGTCTCTGAAAGGGGTACAAAGCATGCTGGGCTTTGTGAACTTCTACCGCCGGTTCATCCCAGACTTCTCTCAGGTTGTGCACCCAATCACAGTCCTATTACGAAAAAACAATAAAAAGTTTGCTTGGACCGAAGAAGCAGAAGAAGCCTTTCAGGAACTTAAACAAAGGTTTACCTCCGCTCCAATCCTGCAACATCCTCGTCCAGACCTCCTTTATGTCGTTGAAACTGATGCGTCCAGTCTCGCAATGGCGGCTGTCCTTTCACAGAGAGACCCGGAAACCGGCCAGCTACATCCTTTGGCCTTCTGGTCGAAAAAGTTCTCACCCCCAGAGATTAGTTATGCCATCATGGACAAGGAACTCCTGGCTATCAAATCCGCCTTTAAAGCCTGGAGGCACTACCTTCTGTGGGCCAGACACCATTACAGTCATCACAGACCACCGAAACCTGCAATCTCTCAAACCAGCCAAGGCCAGTCCTCGCGCCAATTACGGTGGGCCCTTTTCTTCGCCGAATATGATTATGTAATCACATTTCGACCAGGAGTCAGAAACGGAAAGGCGGATGCCTTATCTCGCATGGGCATAGATGTAATAGTATATACAAATCCAGACCCAGTACCTATTAAACCTGAAGACAAACTCTTGGGTATCACGACAGCCTTAACACAAGCAGAACTACGAAAAGAAATCCAACAGACAATGAATCCTGATGCCTACCTCGCATGGCAAACTCAAGGAGAACAATATACCATATAGGACCATCTACCCTTTTTTAGGGATCGCCTATATGTACCCAAGAAGGAATTACAACAGCATATTATTTCAAACTATCACGATTCACTGATCGAAGGGCATCCTGGGATCGCCAAAACCCTAGCTAAGGTGAAAGAGAACTTTTGGTGGCCTACCTGGCACAAGGACATCATTCAGTATATTCAGTCCTGCAGTGTCTGCACACAAAATAAATCACAGAAACAAAAACCATCTGGTCTCCTACAACCATTGGACATTCCTCCAGTTCCACGGCACACTCTTTCCCTTGACTTCATCACTGATCTACCGCCAAGCCAAGGGTTCAACACCATCCTGGTAGTTGTGGACTTATTCTCGTAGATGGCCCATTTTATTCCTCTCAAAGGCCTCCCAGACACAACCACTTTAGCAAAAGTGTTCCTGGAGGGCGTGGTTAAGCTACATGGCTTCCCTTCGGTTCTGGTCTCTGATCGAGGCAGCCAGTTTGTTTCAAACTTCTGGAAAAAATGTTGTGCAATGGCGCAGATCGACGTTCGGCTATCTACCAGTCACCATCCCCAAACGGACGGCCAAACCGAGAGAACCAATCAGACACTCGAGCAATATTTATGGTGCATGCTGCACCACGAACAAAGGAATTGGAAAGACCTACTATGGATAGCCCAATATGCATATAACAATTCTTTGCATTCAAGCATGGGACAAACGCCCTTCTATACCCTTTATGGCAGACATCCACATACCTCCGAACTAGACTCTACACACAACCATTACTCAGGCTTTCAAAAGGGCAAAGGAACACCTTATTCATGCCAAAGAAAAACAAAAGAGATTCGCCGACCAACACTGGAAAAAGGCCCCTGATTATCAAGTAGGAGACAAAGTTTGGTTAGCCGCTAAATGTGTACCCATGAAGGGAACCCGGACCTTTCATCCCAGATTCTTAGGACCCTATACCATTAAGGCAATTATCAACCCAGCAGCCGTGAAACTGGATTTACCACCTAATCTACACATCCACCCGGTATTCCATGTGTCCCTCCTGAAACCAATGCAACCCGGCACACGGATTGGGACACCACCTAAGCCCAGACTTGTTGACGGAGAACCAGAATTCGAAGTCAAAGATATCTTGGACTCTAAATACTCTAGGACCAAGCTATATTATCTCGTCGATTGGAAAGGATTTGGACCACAAGATAGATCCTGGGAGCCCAGTGAGAATATCCACGCACCACGTCTAATCAGGAAATTCCATCAGAACTTCCCAACCAAACCTGGGCCAGACAGAAGGAATACCATGGGAGGGGCCTTAGGGGGAGTGCTGTCACGACCCTCGCCCAAAACCCCCTCTAGCAAACCCATTGGCCAGGTGGAGTCAGGACTCGGGCCTCTAGAGCCTGGCATCCTCTTCAAAAGCCCTCATGGGGCCAGTCATGGTGCCTATAGTGCCAGGCTCATACTCCATGAAAAACAATGTGCTTGGGAACTACTTCATTGTATTGTCAGCCAACATGGAGGCATCCACATAGCTTGGTTCCTAAGAACCAAGCTATGCGGTCTAGTGTTTTGGGTGTGGTATCCTAGGGACTACTTTAGCTGGACTATTTTGTTGGGGCTATTTAAACCACACCCGAGCAAGACAACACGCTTCGCGTTACTTTGTAGCTTGCAACGTGACGCTCACTGTGTCCAGCTATTCCCTCGAACCTCGAAGAAGCAGGACCTGCAAGGAGACAAAAGGAACATCATTAGGAGCAGCATCTTACCTGCAGTCTTCATCTTTAAACACTTGCAGCTACTGATAACAGCTTCCTCGAATCTGCACGCCTCCCGGACAGAACGACTTGAAAGAGGAAGATAGAGGTAACATTAAAGAAAGCAGTAGAGACATTTACAAATTACGAACTGCTCAAAAGGCTTACCTGGCTGGTCGCCTCTCGGCTACCACCACTCCGGACATTCCACTCGCGCAGAAGAACACTGTGACCTACAAGGAAGGAAAACACAGGTTAGCAAAGGCAAGACTTCGCAGCGCTGCACATAGCGCTTACTTACCGCATCATAGCGCTCTTAATGCACCATCATTTACCAGCGGGGCTCAACCAAGCCAGTTCGCCACGCTGAAGTTCTGCATACCTAAGGGATAAAAAAGATACATTTTAAACAAAGAAAAGTTTGCAGGATAGCAACAAAACTAAAGAACAGCAATAAGACCTACCTGAACAATATCAAACGGGCCGGCGTCAGTGAAGTAACTGGACAGCACTCACCCATGAAAGACAAAGCGCCCCTGCAAAGAAGCCAGGACGGAGAGCACGCCTTATTCTACCACAAGGTGAGGAGAGGGCGCCAGAGGGACTGAAATCATACGGGGGTAGAGGGAGGATACTTACCCCAGTCGGTCAGTCTTGAACACAGTCCTCCTGTATTTTCAGGCAGAACCTTCCCCGCAGACATCAGGGCAAAGCTGAGAAGCATACCAGTGAGTAACCTGGCTGGGTGGCGTCCCTGTGGATACCAGGTGAGCGTAACAGATACATGCTGCTGTATCCGGCGAAGATGAAATTGCTCCACCAAAATAAAGCCCTTTTTTTTGACTCACCAGAGGATGTGACGGCATGGCTGGACGCAAGGAACTGCCCGACAGCGCCAGGTGACCAGGCGGAGCGGGAGATCGAAGTGAATCCGCACCTTCACAGGGCCCGATGAGCGGACATACGGTCCCATGGAGATAAGTAAGGCACATATATTGACCATGGGACTAGACTATAACTGTCCATTAGCTCTGAATCTCTGATTAAGAATATATATGGACATTAGCTGACATGGGTTGTGGAAGTTATGCAGTGCTTATATAAGGCAATGTATCACAAACTGTAGCTTAAATGTAGGATTTGAGGAGACGCACCCTTACCCCCAGTAGGGAGATTAGTTAGGATATTAGAAATATAGTATCCCCCTGCTGGGTTCGGAGTATCGGCTAAGCCGTAGAAGTGGACTAGATGCGGGGTAGCCTGAGATCCAGGGATGGAGCTGGGCAATTGGTTATTGGTTGGGGAGTTGGGGCAATTGGGGAAGGGAAAGGTGGGAGGTAGGAGGGGAGTTGGGGGAGTTGTAGTGTTAATTATTAAGAGGGGGAGGGAGGGAACATTTAAGATGACACAGGAGCTCAACACGGAGGGTCCACAAACACAACTAAATCGGCACAGGAAAAGGTGGGGGACGAGGGTGGGCGGCGTAGGAAATAGCTGAAATGGGGGACCTTAGAATTGTGACCTGGAATGTACGTGGGTTAAACACTTACATTAAGCGCAACAAAGTTATGACGTATTTACGCCGGCAAAAGTTAGACATAGCAATGCTACAGGAAACCCACTTAACCAAAGAGAAACTAGAGTTGATGAAGAGGAAGTGGAAAGGGACCATAATGGGGGCCACATACTCAGTATTTGCTAGGGGGTCCTTACATGGATTGCGCCCCACGTCCCGTTCAAACTGTTGCAACAGGAGGTAAAAGATGATGGGAGAATGGTGCTAGTGAAAGGGATAGTGGGCAATAAAGTGGTCAACTTGATTAAGATCTATGCCCCGAACAATGATACTGCACCTTATTTTAGAAATCTGTACGCCACCGTTAGCCCATACATGGAAGGAGCGGTCATAATAAAAGGGGACCTTAACTGTACACTAGACCCCAAGAAGGATAGGTCAGATGACAAAATAACCAAGCCTAGCCCATCAGCAAAGGCCCTGACCACACTTATACGAGAATTCCAGCTCACTGAAATATGGAGGAAGCTTCACCCAAATGTAGGGGGTATTCACACTATGCAGCTCCATATGATCTACACACCAGGTTGGACTACATGCTAGTGTCTGGCTCCATGGTGGAAGAGATCAAGGAGGCGGAGTACAAAGTAGCAGTACTATCAGACCACACGCCACTGCTAGTAACATGGCAGATCTCAACGCCCAGACCTAGGATTCCAACATGGAAACTTTGTGCAGAAGCACTGAAGGATACCATGTTCAGAGAAGACCTAAGAAAAGCAATACAGGAATACTTTGAACTAAATGCTGGAAGCGTTGCGTCTGCTGACACACTCTGGGAGGCATTCAAGGTAGTAATAAGGGGGCAGCAATATCAAAGACGACTGGGCTGCTGGGGGGCATAACTGCAGATCTGCAGACCACAGAAAGGGAGATTGAGGCTAAAATGCAAGCGGGACCAGATTCCCCAGAAAGATCAGAGGCGATAAGACATCTAACCGAAAAATGTAAATCCCACTGGGAGAGATTATGTAACCTCAAATGTAGAAACTATACAGAAAGACAGCATGCGGAAGGAGATAAACCAGGCAGATTATTAGCCTGGTTGTGTAAAAGCGAGACCCAGAGACAGGTGATCCGGGGGATGCGCCGCGAAGATGGCGCACTCGAGGACACACAAGAAGGAGTAAATGAGTGCTTTCAGAGATACTATCATAAATTGTACACCGATAACACAGAAGTAGAAGAAATTGACATAAACGAAGTGCTGGAGGACATCATCCTACCCAGGCTAGAGGTAGCCGATAGAGAACGGCTTGAGGCACCACTGGAATTGGAGGAACTGGAATATGTAGTCCGTAACCTACCCACCAATAAGGCGCCGGGGGCCGATGGCCTCCCTAGTGAATTTTATAAGACATATATGGCAGACCTGCTTCCGCCACTGTTGGCCATACTAAATGAGGCATTCGAACCGGGTCAGCTGCCGGAGACTCTGAGGGAAGCGGTCATCATTCCGCCCCTCAAGCCGGGCAAGATAGACACTGATTTCGGATCCTACAGACCGTTGTCAATGTTAAACCAAGACAGTAAAATCCTCACCATGGTGATGGCAAACAGATTGAAACCACTGATAAGTGCCCTGATACATCATGACCAGACAGGATATGTCCCTCGGCGCAGCATTTCTGATAACCTCAGGAGATTGCACCATGTAATAGACCACACCACGGGAAGCTCCCAAGAATTGGCGATAGTCTCACTAGATGCAGTCAAGGCTTTTGACTCGGTTAAATGGTCTTGGCTACTAGCGGTCCTAAAGAAGATTGGGTTAGGACCAGTGTATCTGCAAGGGGTGAAAATATTGTACAGTGCTCCGATTGCCAGAGTCCGGACAGGGTCGGTGATATCGGAAAGGTGGACGCTAGGCAGAGGAACTAGACAGGGCTGCCCTTGGTCCCCGATGCTATTTATTCTAGCGCTGGAGCCCCTCGCGGCATACCTCAGATATCAATATGGGGAGGTGGGCATCACAACAAAAGGGGGGCAGCAGTTGATATCACTGTATGCGGATGACATGTTGCTGTATCTAAGTTACCCTGAAGAAAACTTACAATATATACTAGAGGTACTAGATCGATATACACTAATATCGGGTATATCGGTAAACCCACGGAAGTCCATGATATTCCCATTAGGGAGATATATAGGAACGTCTCAAGATAGGTTACTAGTGTTACAGATTGAATGGGCAGTAGACACCTTCAGGTACTTGGGGATAAATGTATATCACAAGGTTGAAGATGAATGCAGGAACAATACAGAGCAAGCAGTAGAAGGGATTCAACGCAGTATGACATTCTGGACAAGGTTGCCCCTAACCATGATGAGGAGAACGGCATTGCTTAAAATGATATTATTGCCCAGGCTGCTACACAACTTTGCAAATGTCCCATACCTGATACCTAAACGCTTTTTTAACAAACTCCACAACATGTGCAGAGAGTTCATCTGGCATAATCCCAGGAATCGGGTAGCCCTATAGAAGTTACAAAATCCTTATGATCGGGCGGGTATTGAACTACCCAATTTCGAGGTGTATTACCTGGCGAGCCAATTACAATAAGTAGCTAGATGGCTCTCCGAAGACACCACTTCGGAGTCCAGACTATTGAGGGCGGAATGCACACCATATTTCTTAAATGAATGGATGTGGGTAACTGAGCCCCCGAAAAGTAGGAGAGCGGCACTACTGACCCTGGGAAGGAAGATCTGGCACAGGACCTGTGCGATGCTGGGAAGCCGGACACCGTTCTCCCCGCAGATCCCTTTGGCGACATTAAAGGGGATAGATGATCAATTGAGACGCGCCATCAGGGAACACTGGGAGCTGGTAGGGGTGACAACAGTAGGGGATGTGTGGCAAAGAGATGGCAGAATAGAGTTTGATAGCCTGAGCGAGGCCACAGGCCTACATAGCGGGCAGTATATCACGTATGTGAGGTTGATGGCAACGCTAAAAAAGACGTGGTCAGAAGTAGAACTGACCCAGCAGTCGGACAAGGCTATAGAAATGTTCCAAACGGTGTCAGACGGTGGTCATGAGGTTTCCAGAATTTATGAAATACTGATATCTAAAGTGGGTAAGGAGGTGGTTCAGACGAGGCCGGACTGGGAAGAGGAAAGTGGGGAAATAATAAGTGATGGGCTATGGGAAAGGGTGCAAGGGTACCACAAAAAAGTGTCAAGGAACGCCCAATTACAAAAGATTCAATTGTATATCACTCATGGGGCATATATGACCCCCAGGAGAATTGCTAAATTCACAAACGCGGCTACACAGCAATGCCCGAAATGTGGGGTAGAAAATGCTGGGATGGTACACATGTTCTGGGCTTGCCCCGAAATTGCCGGATACTGGAGGGAAATAGCAGATCGACTGGCTTCCAAAGGGATTGAACAAATGGTAGATTCCTTGTGGGCATGCATGATGGGGGGCTTCCCTATACCGCGCAAACTCAAGCACGTGTGCAAACTCAAAGACCTGGCCTATATTTTAGCAAAAAGAAGGATAGCCATGGGATGGAAAGCTCAGGCGAGACCCATGTAGATACCTGGTGGAGGGACCTTCTGAAGTGGGCCGAGGCTGAAGAACAAATTACTCTCTTACCTGAGGCCTATGGAGCCTCTCCTCTTCCTTACCAGGATGCGGAGGATAAAATGCCGGAAGAATAACCTTCTGGCCTAAATGAAATTCCAACACCACCTTCCGAAGAAAGGAAGGACGAACTCTAAGGACAACCCTGTCCCTATGAAATACAGTGAAGGGTGGCTTAACTGAAAGTGCCTGTAACTCACTCACTCTGCGAGCGGAAGTGACCGCAACCAAAAATACAGTTTTAAGAGTTAACAGTCTCAAAGGGCACGAATGCAAAGGCTCAGACGGAGCACCCATCAGAAACTTGAGGACAAGGTTCAAATCCCAACCGGGCACCTGGAAAGGTGACGGAGGGAACACATTAGTGAGCTCTTTTAGAAACTGAGAAATTAAAGGGATTTTAAAATAAGAACACTCTTCAGACGAGCACTTAAATATGGACAGTGCCGCCAGGTAACCTTTAACGGTACCCACTTGCAAGTCCCTGTGGGCTAAAGAAAGCAAAAAAGACAGAACCAGAGGAATGTCACATGAAAATGGATCCACGTTCTTAACCCTGCACTAGCTGCAGAACTTTCTCCAACGGCAACAGTACAGGGACTTTGTTGCGGGCCTTCTGGCCGAAAGCAACACCTCCATCACGTCTTCAGGGAGGTCACAATCCTTATACCTCAACCTTTCAGAAACCAAGCGTGAAGGTTGAGGGATCTGACCTCTGGATGGAGAACCTGATCCCCCTCCCGTGAGAGCAGATCGTCTCGGTAGGGAAGACGACGTGGAGGGCAGATGGACAAGTCGAGAAGGTCGGGGTACCACGTCCTCCGGTCCCATGCCGGAGCAATGAGGATCATCCGGGAACCGAACCTTCATAACCTCTGCAGCACTTGCGGGATGACGGGGACTGGGGGAAACCCATACAGCAGTGGGAATGACCACTCCACCACAAACGTGTCTCTCAAAGCTCCTCTTGGAGGAAATTCCCGCAAGCAGAACCTTTCGCACTTCCGGTTGACACTGGAGGCGAAGAGATCCACTTGAGGGGGTCCTCCTAAGGGCGAAGATCTCCAGGAGAATCTCCTGAGCCAACTCCCACTCGTGAGAGATCGCACTCTGCCTGCTCAGAGCACCCGCCGTCTCGTTTCCGTCTCCGGCCAGATGAACCTCTGAGATCGAAACTTCCTGCTGGAGTGCCCAGAACCAGAGCTGCATTGCCTCCCTGCACAGAGGAAGTGACCCTGCCCCCCCCCCTTTTTGTTGAGGTAGTGCATGGCTACTGTGTTGTCCATCAGGATCAGGACATTCTTTCCTCGCACAGTCGGCAGAAAAGCCTTCAGAGCAAGCCTGACGGCCCTCAGCTCCAACAGATTGATATGGAGTCTGGACTTCGACGGAGACCAACGACCGCTGACTGTCAACTCGTTGGCATGATCTCCCCATCCCGTGAGGGATGCGTCCGTCACGATCATCACCTCCGGCCAGGGTAGCCAAAATGGAGCCCTGGTCATCAGATTTCCCTTCAACGGCCCACCACAGAAGGTCCTGGGTGACCGAGGACGGCACCTGAACAGGGTCCGACATCCTGCCGGAGGACTGAGACCACTGGATGCTTGAGTGCCCATTGCAAAGATCTCATTCGCAACCTGCCTCTTGAACCAGAAGAATGCAGGATGCCATGAGGCCGAGCAATCTCAAGAACTCGAACGCTGGGAGACTCTGGGCATGCTGACACTTGTGCACCATCTGCTGAATGTGATGAGCCCTCACCTGGGGAGGAAAACACTGCCCCAGGGACATGTCGAGCACTGCTCCGATGTACTGGAGCCTCTGAGTTGGCGTCAAGTGGGACTTCTTTAAGTTGAGGGAGAAGCCCAGCTTGTGGAGGGAGTGGCAGGTGACGGACAGATGATCCAGGACTTGCTCGGGAGAGCGCGCCCTGATCAACCAATCGTCCAGGTAGGGGTAGACGTGAATCCCCCCTTTCCTGAGATGCGCTGCCACCACTACCATGAGCTTGGTGAAGACCCTTGGGGCGGAAGTCAATCCGAACGGCAGGACCCGAAACTGAAAGTGCAAGTCGCCAACCGCGAACCTCAGGTACTTCTTGTGCTTTGGATGGATCGGCACATGAAAATAAGCGTCCTTGAGGTCGAGAGACACCAAGCAGTCCTGAAGTTGAAGGGTCTGGAGGACTTGAGAAAGAGTAACCATCTTGAACTTGTCCTTCCTGAGGAGTTTGTTCAAACCGCGCAAGTCCATGATGGGTCTCAATCCCCCGTCTTTCTTGGAAATCAAAAAATAAGGGGAATACCATACCTTGTTCCTCTCCGCTACAGGCACCAGTTCTATGGCGGCTTTCTCCAGCAGGGCTTGAACCTCCTGCACAAGGAGCGGATCCGGACTCTGCAACAAGAGATTCCCCGGCGGATTGTCATGAGGCCTCTGCCGAAAGGGAAGACAGTAGCCGTGGGCTATGATCTCCAGAACCCACACATCTGAAGTAATGGCACGCCATTCGACAAGATGCTGCGCCAGCCTTCCCCCAACCGCCAAACCATGGGACATGGCCTCATGACTGAGCTGAAGCGGCTGCGGCGTTGCCTGAGGGCAAAGAGGCAACTGCCTGAGCAGCCTTGGCACCTCGAGTACCCTGCTTTCCACCTCTGGCACTCCTACGGTGGCCCCTTTGACTGGCAGCTCCTCTCGCTTTACCAAAGGATGAGTAATAACAAAAGGCGGAGGTTGGCGAACTGCAGCGCCCAACGACTTCGCTGCAGCTTTGGAGGTCTGCAACCTCTCAAGGCTCTCGTCAGCCTTGCTGCTAAAAAGATGTTCACCGTCAAAGGGCATGTTCAGGAGCCGGGCCTGCACATCGGGAGTAAACCCCGACTTCCGCAACCACGCGAACCTGCATATTACGGTGCTCGCCGCCATGGGCTGGCTGACGCAATTTGCCATGTACAAACCCGACTGAACGGCCTCACACATGGCATCCTTGCCATCCTGGACCATAGCAAGAAAACCATCCTGTTCGTCCCCTTTGGGAATATGTTCAGCCGCTACGGAGTTGGCCGCCTGAAGAGCCATACCCCCTGAAGAAAACACTTTCTTCGCCCAACCATCAAAACGCTTGTCGTCCCTATCAGGAGGGATGGTAGGATATGACTCCTGCTTTGCTGGGGCCGTAGCCGCCTGCACCACCAAACTCTCCGGAGTGGGGTGCTTGGTCAAGTAGCAGGGGTCACTACTGGCTGGGCGGTATTTTCGCGGCAAAGACTTGCCCACTGCCGGGAGACTCTCTGAAGCAGTCCAAGCCGCCGTCACCCTCCTCTGCAGAGCCATATGGAACGGCAGTACTAGGTCAGTTGGTGGACCTTGGTCGAGGATATCTTTGAGGTCAACCTGAAGAAAATCCCCTGGGGGAGCAGACCACCCCAAGTACTCGGTGACCCTAGACATAAGGCGCCGGTACGAGGAGTCGACATGGGTGCCAGGCTCAGGCCTACAAAACTCCACCTCCAGAGAGGTGTCCAGACCACTGGCGTCGTGCAGGGACTGACGCAGGTCCTCAATCTGGTTATCCCTCATCCACCTCCGAAATGTACTCAAGATGGCGGAAAGTGGGCACAGAATGGGGAACAAAGCCATGCTTGACCTTGGCCAAAGCCTTTCTAGGGGGTACCACTGTGCCCCGGGGTACCTCCGACACCACAGCCTTGAAAGGCATTGAGGGCGTCGAGTGAAACGGCGTCGACGTCGAGTGAATCGGCATCGACGCCGAACGCGGCGCTGACAGCATCGACAGCGTCGACACAGGCCTCGAGGGTGGAGCCCCAAGCGTGTCCCTCGACATCCTGGGCGCTGATGGCATCGACAACTTCCTCGGAGGCAGAGCCTCGAGAGAGTCCCTCGACGACCTCGGCGCCACAGGTGTCGACGTCTTCCTCGAAGACATCACAGGCTCACACGGTCTCGAGCGCATCGAGGACCGGGACCTGGAAAGGGCATGACTAGAACGATTCCCCTTGTCCGAGCGGGACCACTCCCACGAATCGTGCCGACCACCCGAGCCCGAAGGCGTACGAGTGGCATCTCTAGTCCGATCACGACCGACCCCACTTGGGGGCGCGGACGGACCAGAGCCCTGCGATTCGAGACTCGCTAGTATTTTCTTACCGAAGGAAGCCCATTCCTCTGGCGTTGCATGCTTGGTGGGATAAGCGACCCGCCGACGGGCAGAGTCCTCAGATGAGGACGGGGAAGGCGACCGATGACAGTGCTTCTGGGAGTGCCTCGATGAGGCAGAGAAGTGGGGGGACCCACTCCGGGGCCGAGACCCACTGGACTTCCGACGACGATGTGTAGAGTCGCCCCTCGAATCGTCCATCAAAAGCCCCGTGGACCTCGACTTCCGGGGCTTGGACACCTTATCGACCGACAGTTTCTTCTTGCGCTCCCGCAAGGCTTTGGACGTAAGCGACTGGCAGTCGACACAATCATCCGTGTCATGGGCCTCCCCGAGGCACCAGAGGCAGGCGTCCTGCGAGTCCATCACCGGCATCTTGGACCCGCAGTCCCGCGGGGTGGAAGAAGAGGTAGACATCTCGAAGAATGACTTAAACTTCACACACAAACAGGTTCGAAGAACCGAAAGAACAGAAACTCCAAAGAGTCGAGGCGCGCCGAGATCTCCGAAGCGGACACGTTCGCGGAAAAAACGGAACTGAGGCTACGGGCGTCGTGCGTCCTACTTATAACATCCAGTGACGTCGGCCGTCGGAGGAGGTCCTCGAGGGCGGCATATCGACGTCATCGACGCAGGAAGATTTTCCGAAGCAGCACACCTGTGGTGATTACAGTCATAGATATGGAATACGTCGGAGGACCAAATCCCCTCGAAACGGTATTCTGAAGGGAGACAGCATGTAGAGGGCGGAACAGAATCGTTGATGGCGTGGCAGCACCTGATTGCATCTCTGATGGGTCTGGGACCCGAACAATTGGATGCGGATAGCTCCCAGGATTATGGAGAAGAAGAGACAGTTGTGAACTAATGGACCGTGTTTGCCTTTTTACAGCGTCTTTAAAAAGGGGGAGGGAAGAAAAGCGGGGTGTTGGGGTTTGAGTAGTTTATGCACCATGTTAAGGTGCACTGTTTGTTTGTTATGAAACTAATACATCGTTTACAAAAAAAAAAGCTTTGGGTTGAGCATAATGGTCGGTCACTCTTTTTTTAGTCCCCGGAGGAGGTGGCTTCTTTTTTGGACATGTTGCCGGGGGCCCTCGAGCGGTGGGGAAATAATGCCTGACATGGGGCCAGAATGTATCTGGTTCCTGGGTAAAGTGGTTTATTACAACACTCGGAACTAACTGCCTGAGCAGGTGTCAATTTACCCGGAGAGGAGTGCTGGAGAGTCGGGCATGCAACCGTCCCCGGTGCAAAAGCGGGTTGCAAGTATGCTGTGGGTGAGGGGGGTGCCTGACAGTTGGGCTATCCAGTGTGGGTGAAGGTAAGTTGGAGGGTGGGCAAGGGAGGGGGAGGGCAGCGGGGTTGGGTACTACACCGACAGGTTGGGGGGTTGTTGGTAGGGGTGGGAGGTGGGAACTTACAGATGGTGCAAACACATGTGTTAACAAGAGGCGAATGGAAGGCATGTATTGAGTTTTTCACTAATGGCGACCCTTAAACTCATGACCTGTAATGTTAGAGGCCTTAACAGCCCGCCTAAGTGTTGGAAAGTTTTACAATACCTGAAATGATACCAGGTAGAGGTGGCCTTCCTCCAGGAGACCTACTTGACGGCAGATTCAGAGTCTAAGTTTGGCAAGAGCTGGGGGTGCCATAGGTACTTCTCCTCCTATTCTTCATATTCCAGGCGTGTGTGTATTTTGGTGCATAGCTCAGTGGGGTTTCGTCAGACAAGGGTCCTGAGGGACCAGGAGGGCAGGGCATTGGTTGTGCAGGGGATTATTCAAGGGAAGCTGTACACACTGATCTGCTATTACGGTCCCAACCAAGACATGACGGAATCTCTGGAGTGGATTGAAATGAAATGAAATGAAATATTTTATTCATATCGCACTCGTACACAAGTGTTTCAGAGCGTGACCAGGCAAAAAGGGAGGGGAACAAGGGAGAGAAAAAACAGAAAAAACAGCGATCTTACTAGGCCCAGTAACATTTAAGAAAGCGCAAGTGCATGGGAAAGGAAAATGGGGGAAAATTGCGAAGCAGAGGAGAGAAAAACAAATAAATATTAAATAGAATAAATAATGAATAAGGGCTTTAAACCATTGTAGTGCAGCCAGCAAGTGGCAGGTGAAAGTTAGTCAGAAAGGTATATCTGATAAGTGCAGATGAAACGTGGGAGGGGGACTGTATGGGTAAGGATACAGAAGGAACAAGTTACTTACCTGTAACTGTTGTTCTCCAGCATGGGTCTGGCATGGATTCACATGCTCATGAATATTCCCCGTCGTCAGGCTGGGAATCCTCGGTAAAGAAAAAACCAGTATCAGTTTCGTTTCTGATCTGTCTTTCGTAGTAATAACCAATCACTGGTCTCTGCGTCATACTGACCACAGCCAATGACTGCCCTCTACCTAAGCACCGCCTCTGGCAGCCATCTTCAGATTTGGAAGCACGTGAAGTGGCAGTATGACCAAGTGAAGAGCCGCAGAGGGGTAGGCGGGAGGGTTCGCATGTGAATCCATGCCAGACCCATGCTGGAGAACAACAGTTACAGGTAAGTAACTTGTTCCTTCTCCAGCATGGGGTCTGGCATGGATTCACATGCTCATGAATAAAGAATACATAGCAGTACACACATGCACAACCACGGGAGGTGGCAAAGGCTCAACATTAAGCAGTACATCAAACTCAACATTAAGCATCTTACCTCCTCACCAGGCTCACCTCAGGCGAACAGGTTGCGCAGCACTGCTTGGCCGACCCTGGACTCCTCCCTGGAATCCCGATCGACGCAGTAGAATTTCGTGAAGGTGTGCGTCGACCTCCACGTAGCAGCCCTGCATATGTCCAGCAGGGGCACACCAGAAAGGAACGCTGTGGTAGCTGCGATCGCTCTGGTGGAATGGGCTCTCGGACGGCCAGGCAGCGGTCGGTTTGCCAACCGATGACAGTACATGATACAGCCGGAGAGCCATCTGGAAATGGAAGCCTTCGAGAGAGCCTTCCCCTGATTGACAGGTCCAAAGTTCACAAAGAGTTGTGACGTCTTCCGAAAACACTTCGTGCGGTCCACGTAGAACTTCAGCGCTCTAGCCACATCCAGCGAGTGCAAAGTCCTCTCAGCCGGCGACGAAGGCGACGGGAAGAACACAGGCAACACCAAGGGTTCGTTAAGATGGAAGTCCGACGGTACCTTGGGCATGAAGGAGGGGTGCGTCCTGAGCACTACCCTCGTGTCGTGAAAAGTCAAGTACGGGGCCTTGCAGGAAAGGGCCTGGATCTCTCCCACCCGTCGTGCGGAGGTGATGGCCACAAGAAACGCTGTTTTCCACGACAGAAACTTCAACGGGGCCGAGTGCAGAGGCTCGAACGGAGGTCCCATGAGCTTGGTCAGCACCACGTTGAGCTCCCACGCCGGGGCCGGAGCCTTCACCGGCGGGAACGATCTGAACAGTCCCTTCATGAACTCTTTCACCAGACAATGAGACCACAAGGACGTCCGGCCCGTGGTTCTGGTGTATCGGGAGATCGCAGCAAGATGAATCTTGATGGACGCGTGTGCCAGTCCAGCTTTGGCCAGCGTCAGCAGGTACGGCAGTACCTGGGGAGCCGTAATCCGTAGAGGGTTAATCTTCTGTGCGTGGCACCAGACAGAGAACCTCTTCCATTTGTGTCCGTAGCATTTAAGAGTCGAGGACGCCCTGGCCTTTGCAAGAACCTCTCTGCAGTCGGCCGGTATGTCGTATCCTCCAAACTCTAGCGCTGCAGGAGCCAGGCCTGCAAGTTCAGCGATTTCGGGTCGTGGTGGAGGATGGCGCCTCCTTCCCTGGAGAGTAGATCCGCGTCCACCGGCAGCTTGATTGGCGGGGACGCTGACAAGTCCAGAAGGTCCGGGAACCATATCTGCCTCGGCCACGCAGGTGCGACGAGGATCATCCTGCACCGTGACCTCTTGAGCTGGTTGACGAGCCGGATTAGCAGTGGCAAAGGAGGGAACGCGTAGAGGAACAGGCCCTCCCAGGGGAACGAGAAAGCATCGCCCATGCTCCTCGCCTGGGGAAACCTGCTGGCGAACCTCCGGCACTTGGAGTTCGTCGCCGTCGCGAACAGGTCGATCTGGGGTGTGCCCCACCGTCGGAAGAGGCGATCCACTAGATCCTGCCGTAGTTCCCACTCGTGGCACGAGCGCAGCTCCCTGCTGAGGGGGTCGGCGATGGTGTTTTTTATCCCTGCCAGATGAAACGGCACCAGAAACATCCTTTGGGCGACGGCCCAATGCCACAGGTCCTGCGTCTCCTTGGACAGTGCTGGGGACCTGGTTCCGCCCTGTTTCCTGATGTAAAACATGGTGGTGGTGTTGTCGGTAAAGATCCTCACCACCTTGCCCTTGAGGGACGGAAGGAAGGACCTGAGGGCCCAGAACACTGCACGGAGCTCCAGGACGTTGATATGGAGGGGCTTCTCCGTCGGGAGCCAAAGGCCTCTCGCGTGCAGATTTTCGGTGTGCGCTCCCCACCCTTCCAGGGAGGCATCCGTGGTCACTTTCTCCTGGTGGTCTGGGGTCTGGAAGTCCATGACCGCCGTCAGATGCGCGCGGTTGCCCCACCACCGGACCGCTCAGCGGAAACTCTCGTCGAGTGTGATCCTCTCCTCGAAGCCGCCCGTCGTTTGGATCCAGCGCGCGTCCAGGAACTCCTGCAACGGGCGCATCCGGAGCCTGCACATGGGAATGAGGTAGATGCAAGAAGACATCATTCCGAGGAGGGACTTGATGGACCTCACCTTGGCCGCGTCGGAAACCAACATCCGCTGTACCTTGCCCAGGATGGACCTGGTCCTTTCCTCCGACGGGGAGGCCAGAAGGGACACTGTGTCGAGCTTCGCTCCCAGAAACAGCGCATTTTGCGCGGGTACCAGGTGGGACTTGCGTAGTTCACGGAGAATCCCAGGTCCGTGAGAAGTCGGACGGTCCTTGCCGTGTGCTCCACGGCGAGCTCCCTCGTCTTGGCTCGGATGAGCCAGTCGTCCAGGTAGGGGTAGACGTGGATCCCCTCGCGGCGCAGCTGCGCCGCCACCGGTGCAAGGCACTTGGTGAATACCCTGGGTGCCGACCGTAGTCCGAAGGGGAGGGCTTTGAACTGGTAGTGCGCCCTTGGACCACAAACCTGAGGAATTTTCGGTGCCCCTTTAGGATGGGAATATGGAAGTAGGCATCCTCCAAATCCAACGACGACAGGAAGTCTCCTTCCTCCAGCTGACCCAGGACGTGCTGGAGGGTGACCATCCGGAACTTCTGCGCCTTGATGAACTTGTTCAGACGTCGCAGGTCTAGGATGGGGCGCCATCCTCCCGTCTTCTTCTTCACGAGGAAGTATCTCGAGTAAACTCCGGAGCCCCGAAGCCTCTTTGGGACGAGTTCGATGGCGCCCTTCCTGAGCATCGCCTTTACCTCCAGGAGAAGCTGAGGGACGTGAAGCTCTTTCCTGGCCACGGGGGGGACGCGCGGGCACCTTCTTTGAAACTCGAGCGCGTGGCCCCGGGCTAAGGCGTCCAGCACCCAACGGTCGGTGGAGATGGACTCCCACACGCTGACGAAGCCCGCCAGCCGGCCTCCCACCGGGGTGCTTCGGTGGGGGCCCGACCCCACGGCCGGTTCAATCCTGTTTCGACGAGGCTTTGCCGCCTTGACCTCCTTGGCGACGACGGCGGGGTCCGCTAGACTTGCCTCGTCCTCTGTAGGCCTCCTGAGACGACGAGCGGGCCGCTTGACGGTAGGTGGAGAAACCGCCGCCGGAACCTTTGGAGGCGCCCTTGCCTCCGCTGCTCCGAAAGGGCGTCCGTCGTTGCTGCAGAACCCCAAGGGCCCGGGCCGTCTCAGTGTCCGCTTTAATGGCCTGAAGGGAATCGTCCACTGTTTTCCCAAACAGGTTGTTCCCATCGAACGGCATGTCCAGGACTCTGGTCTGTACATCTTGACGGAAGTCCGTAGCCTTGAGCCATCCACGCCACCTAAGGCACACGCCTTTGCCCAACTGGCGAAACCCAGTGTCGGCGATGTCCGTCGCAATAGTGATGGCGTGGTCCGACGCCACCTCACCTTCCTGTAGGATCTCCAGGGCATCCGCCCTCTTGTCGTCCGGTAGGAAGTCCAGCAGGGGAGCCAGTTTGTACCATAGCTCCCTGTCATAGCGGGCCACGATAGCCAAGGCGTTGGCCGCTTTAATCATCGTCGCTGCAGACGAGATGACCCTGCGTCCCATAGCGTCCAATTTCTTTCCCTCGCCGTCCGGTGGGTAAGTCGATGTGGAGGCCGCACCCCCCCCCGCTTTCTTCCTGGCCGCCGCGGAGACGACGGAGTCCGGGGTAGGCTGCGCCTGGAGGCACAGGGGGGCCGCGTCCGGGACCCGGTACTTCTTCTCGTACTGGTCTCTTCTAGCTGGCATCATGGAAGGGTTCTTGAGGAGGGCGAGGCCCTCATCCCAAATGTCGTCCAGTAGAGGCACCGCGAGGACCGTCTTCCTCTTGGCCTCGCGCCGTTGATAAAGGAATCCTTCCTTTTTCTTCTCCTCAGGGCAGAGTTGGAAAAGCTCGGATGCCCTGGCGATCATGGAGTGGAACGATATAATCTAGTCGGGCGGAGAAGCCCTGGTGGGAGGTGACGACGGTAGATCCTCGTCGTATACCTCGTCGTCCGTACCCGTCGCTGCCGTGTCAGTCCCCGTATCATCCCCTCGGGTGGACGGGGAGGAGGGCTGGACGGGGCGCGACGGCTGAAAAGGAGGTGGAGGGTGAATCCTTCTTTTCTTGGGCGGGGGAACACCAGAAGGTCCCGGTTCAGGATCCCCCGACGGGAGAGGTTCCTCCGTCGGCAACGGTAGTCTCGTCCTTATCTCTGAGCATAAGGACTGTATAGCCAACAAAATGGCCGCCGAGTTGTCTTGCGGCGCTGGCAGAGGGGAATCCGACGGGCGATCAGGGGCCCCGTCGGCACCCTCGACGATGTCGTCGTCACCTGCGTCGGGATCCATCCCGACGGCCCGGTCCTCTTCCACGCCAAGGCCGTGGCTTAAGACCTCGATCAGCTCTTCCTCCGAGGTTGAGGCCGAATCTACGACGACGCCCTGCCCCCCCTTTTTCTTCCCCGCCGGGGATTTCACGGGGGTCCTATCGATGGGCACAAAAGAGGACTCCCTCCGAGGTGGCAGGGAGACTCTGAGCCCCGAGGTCGCCACCACTGGTGTAGCCTCCACAGGCTGAGCCAGGGCCGCCGCGACAGTATCGATAGAGGGCTTGGCCGGATGGATTAAGGCCTTCACCACCTTAGGTGCGCTCACCGCCTTATCCTTGAGGGGGGGACACTGCCTCGCTCCCCCTCAGATGGGGCCTTCGAGCTCGACCGGGGCCTCTCCAGGAGCTTCGCCGGGTGCTCGCCCTTCCTCTTACCCGACCCAGAGCGTTGGCTCGTGGCTGAAGGTGCCGGGGAGGATGCGCCCTGCCTGGCGCCCGTAGAGCCCGACCGTTCGGCGCTCCCGGTGCCAGCGGACTCGCGGTGCTTGGCCTTGTGTTGGACCCCCGTCGCCGGGGCGTCCTCAAAGGTCTTAGAAGACCGCTCGGATTTCTTCCTCTTCTTCTCGCCTGACGGGCTCTTCCCTTCCAGCCAGTTGGCGAGACGTTGATGGCGGTCCTTCATGGTCCGTTCCGACATATTGCCGCAAAACGCACAGTCCTTCTCCACGTGCGTCTTGTCCTCATGTAAGCAGTAGAGACAAAAGGAGTGTTCATCCTCCTTAAAGACGTTCTGCAGCTGGCATCCAGGGCAGATCCTGAACAGCTTTCCGGGCGTCGAGCTTCCCTTCTCCTGGGCCATGTCCGGGCCTGAGAAGCTTCTGGAGTCCTCCGAAAGCGTAGCTCGATGAAATCTTCACCCTTGAGGGGCGCAGACGAATCCGACACGGGTCCCCGTTGATCGGATGGAGAGTCGGTGGAGCTTGAGGCTCTTTTGACCGAAAAAACAAAGTTTTTGAGAAAAAACGTGAAAAAAATAGCACTAACGCTCGAGAGCAATAGCACGAGGATCCCAACACATGAACGTGCGGTAAAAATCTGAAGATGGCTGCCAGAGGCGGTGCTTAGGTAGAGGGCAGTCATTGGCTGTGGTCAGTATGACGCAGAGACCAGTGATTGGTTATTACTACGAAAGACAGATCAGAAACGAAACTGATACTGTTTTTTTCTTTACCGAGGATTCCCAGCCTGACGACGGGGAATATTCATGAGCATGTGAATCCATGCCAGACCCCATGCTGGAGAACCCTAGTGCAGATGGTGGCCTGGAGGCAGTGCAGGAGGGTGGCAGGGTGAGCAGATACCTGGGCCCGAAAGAACAGAGGGTGGCCAGGTGCACACTGCCATGAGAAGAAACAGATCAACAGGGGAGAAGGGGGGCAAAGGCAGAGGCAAAGAGAAAGGTCTTGAGAAGTTTCCGGAACCGAAGATGTTTTTCCTCAAGTTTCAAGGTGGCCAGGAGGCTGTTCCAAAGGGAGGCACCATCCGAAGACAGGGATCTACCCCCCAGCTCGTTTTTTTGCAAAATGACTAACCCTGAGGGAGTTAGAAGTAGAGGAGCGAAGGGCTCGAGAGGGGAGGTATTTACGGAGGGATAGTTGAAGGTATATTGGACCCAGGCCCCAGAAAGCCTTGTGGACAATAATCCTTGCATCCACTGGGAGCGAATGAAGGGATTTCAAGGCTGGAGAGATACGATCCCAGGGCTTGAGGTCAAGGACAAGTCTCGCAGTCCTGTTCTGGATTAGCTGTAGAGGTCGGAGAGTGGAGGCAGGTAGATTTAGGAAGAGGCTGTTACAGCAATCCAGTTTGGTAAGAACCAGAGCTTGAGAGACTGTGAGATTTTGAGGGAAGGAGAGGAAAGGTAGAGTACCTCTAAGGAAGTGAAGTAAAAAGTTAGATTTTTTGGAGACATCAGAGATGTGTGCGGAGAAGGAAAGTGTAGAGTCAAAGATAACCCCAAGGTTGTTAGCCGCGCAAGTGGGGGTGGGAGGAGGGCCAAGGGAGGCTGGCCAGAGAGTGAGAGGAAAGGATGGAGATAGTGTACCAATAAGGAGGATCTCAGTCTTGTTGGCATTTAGACATAGATCATTGGCGGCACACCAATTTTGAATGGCGATTAGACAATCGGAGATGAGGGAAGGAGAGGAGGAGGCTGAGGGAAGCCTGAAAATGAGTTGGGTGTCGTCAGCTGTCATGATCTCTGCTTCCAAAAGGTCAGGGTTTTCCCAACTCCCTTGGAAGCAGATCCATAACCCAGGTTCCGAGTGCCAACCAGTCCCAATTGGGACCTTTTGGACCCAGTCCTGGCGCCAGTGGCACCAGGCTCATAAATATGCCCAGTCCCAGCGCTTGAAGCGCCGGGCTCATAATGCTTGGGTGGACTTACCTTCAGCAGACCATGCTGCTTACTTGCCTGCCAGTTGAGCCTCTGATCCTCTTCTGTTTGGAACTACTTTTCCTGTTGGGTGGGGCTGGAGCCACTCCCTAGATTCAGAACACTGGAACTCTTCTGGAAGGCAGGAACTCTTTTCTTACCAGGAACTCTTTTCTTACTTAGGCGTGGCTGTGGAAGGAGACACCTAAGCACTACAGGAGGCTATTTAAACCACACCCGGTGGATGAATCTTGCTTTGCGTTATTCTGCATCCTCTGCAGCAGAACGCTCATCGTGTCTTCTGCATCCGGTCCTGGGCCTAAGGAAAAAGGCTTACCATCCTGAATCCAGTCTTCAGCAACACCTATAAAGACAAGAAAGAACAGGTTAGCATTCCGGCATCTGAAAGGCAAAGGCTTACCATCCTGAATCCAGTCTTCAGCAACACCTATAAAGACAAGAAAGAACAGGTTAGCATTCCGGCATCTGAAAGGCAAAGGCTTACCTACTCTTTGTGCGCTCCGGAGGTCTTCACACTGCATTCCGGCATCTGAAAGACAAAAGTTTACCAACTCTTCGCACGCTCCGGAGGCCTTCGGCGCTGCATCCCGCATCTGAAAGACAAAACAAGGTGCGTTTAAAGACATTGGGGAACTTTAATACTCACGTGCCATTACTCCTTTCCACATCTAATCCAGTGGGTATTCCGGCACCCTGCAGCCGCTCCGAACTCGTACCTGCAAAATAAAAAGACAGTTAGAGCGCATAGTGAAGCAGGCAACAAGCGCTTACTTACGTGCTTCCAGGCGCTTCTATTCATCACATGGGCTCCATCTTCAACTCACTTCAGCCCGTCATCCGCCATCGCCGGAACCCTGCAAAACAAGAGACATCATTACTAAAGACTTTAAAGACATTTGAATGACTCGAAACTTACCGTTCGTGCAGTAAACGACGGACAGCAGTCCTCTGAAGTCAAGAGGCCTGCGCTACCTATCCAGTGAAGAAACTGGTTACAGCACCCTGCCCCGAGGCAGATGGAGAGCTCGGCATTCACTTACCTAAGGTGAGAGCGTTAACCTTTGGGGGTCTACAGGAGAGGAGAAGAGGAAAGAGATAGGGACACCCCAATAACCCCATTTCATTAACCCCATATTTTCTATCTGCAGACATCTTACTCTACACGTCAGGCATACAGTGCACAGAGGTCCAGCCCAAAGAGCCAACCGGGTGCTACACATCACCTTTGAAGATATAGTAGTCGCCCAGTCAAGACCGGCGCCTCTGCGAGAATCAGGTGAGCGTTACAGAACGCAAAGCCTACCGCAAAACTCTCGCCCAGGCGCTATGGAAACCTCAGATACTGACCCCCTAGCCCGGTTACTTGGGGACCTAAGGGCAGAAGTGCATGCAGCTCGTCAGGAAACGAATGCTCTAAGAAGGGAACTAATTATTTCCAAGGAGAGAACAGACAATCTTGCTAGACAAGTGCTACAGTCACAAGCCGGACAGACCCCGTTACCCGCATCAGGGGCAAATCTTCCTTCAACATCCTCTATGAATCCAGTGCAGATCAACCTACCTGGGAATGTACCTCTGGCTCCGCCCGAACGATTTTCTGGTGACCCAAAGAGGTTTGCGGTATTTATCAATCAGTGCCGGTTGCACTTCTTATGCCGGCCAGCAGCCTTTCCAACTGATCAAGCAAAAGTAGCTTTTGTACTTTCGTACCTTAGTGGCAATGCGGCAGACTGGTCGATCCCTCTAGTTAATCAAGATGATCCGGTTCTCCATGATTTTCAAGCCTTTCAGCTTAGTATGGAAAAACTGTTCGCAAGACATTCACAGGGGCAGGCCTTGGACAATGAGCTTCTTTCGTTGCGACAGGGTAATCAAGACCTTTTGGCTTATATTGCATCTTTCAATAGACTAATAGTGGAAACTCAATGGCCTGAGGACAAAAGGATTACGCTGTTTTATAGAGGTCTACGTGGAGAGCTCAAAGACGTTTTAGCCCAAGTAGTGAATCCCCCACAAGACTGTTCGGATTATATAGACTTGGTCGTTCAAATAGATCACAGGCTGCAGAACAGGAAGGCCGATCGTTCCAAGTTTGATGCTCGAGTATTTTCCAAACCGCCAACTCCTTCCAAAGGAGTAGACTCCGGGGAACCCATGCAAATAGGGGGTCTGAAAGGTCCTCTAACACAAAGGGAGCGGGAAAGGAGGAAACAGTTGCAATTATGCCTATATTGCGGAAACTCAGGGCACTTTCTTCGAGACTGTCCGGTGAAACCTGCCAAGAAGGCAGTAGGAGCTGCAGTTACCAAAGTTACAAACTCTGAGCAGGGAAACGACCTCGCCCGACAAGAATAGAGGTCCTCTTGCCGAGCGTGAAAACCAGTTCCGTGACCTCGCATTTCGTGATACCTATGGTCCTCATTAGCCCTGATAATCCGGATCGATTACATGCAATTGAAGCTTACGTCGACAGCGGTGCCATCGGCAATTATGTGGATCATGAAATGGTTTTGAGGATGAATCTAACTCTTTGTCCCAAGGCTGTAAAGGACGTCATTACTACGGTGGATGGTACGGAGATAGCCTCCGGGCCAGTAACGCATACCACTCAAGAGGTGACGCTAGTAAGTCAAGATGGACACCATGAGAAGATCGTGTTCGATGTGATCAAGGCCCCTCAGTTTCAGATTATTCTAGGAATACCTTGGTTAGAGAAACACAATCCTCTGATCGATTGGCGAGCAAGAACGGTCCAGTTTCCAGAATGTGTCTCTACTTGTCACCCTCCACCTGGTGTTGCACTGGCCGCAATTTCTTCAGAGACTCCCCAGTTACCTCCCGAATACCTAGAATACCAAGATGTTTTCCGGAAGGATCAGGCTAACTCTCTACCTCCTCATAGGTCTTATGACTGCCAGATAGACCTGATACCTGGATCTACTCCTCCTTGTAGTAGAATTTATGCCCTCACCGAGCCTGAGAACCTTCACCTTCGACAATACCTGGATCAATACCTGGCAAATGGGTTTATTCGTCCTTCCAAGTCCCCTGCTTCTTCAGCTTTGTTCTTCGTTCCAAAAAAGGAAGGAGACCTTAGAACTTGTATCGATTATCGCTCCCTGAACCAGATCACCGTTAAGAATAGATATCCATTACCTTTGATCCCTGAACTCCTGGACCAAGTCAGAAAAGCATGCATATATACAAAGCTGGATCTTAGAGGAGCTTACCACTTGGTACGAGTAAAAGAGGGCGATGAATGGAAGACAGCCTTCCGCACCAAGTATGGGCTATTTGAATATCAGGTCATGCCCTTCGGACTTTGCAATGCCCCGGCCGCCTTTCAATATTTTATGAACGATGTCCTCAGAGAGCTCATAGATGTATGTGTTGTTGTTTACATTGACGACATCCTCGTTTATTCTTCATCGGAATCTGAACATCGGAAACACGTGAAAATGGTCCTCGAAAGATTGCGTCAACACAAACTTTTCGCTAAGTTGGAAAAATGTGTTTTCAACGTGACTGAAGTTGAATTCTTGGGATTCATATTATCACCTGGCGGAGTGCGTATGGATTCAAAGAAGGTCGATGCAGTTCTCAAATGGCCATCACCATCCTCCGTAAAAGGTGTGCAAAGCATGTTAGGCTTCGCTAACTTTTACCGCAGGTTTATCTCCGAATTCTCTCGAATAGTGCAGCCCATCACTGCCTTGTTAAAGAAAAACAAACGTTTTGAATGGTCTACCGAGGCGGAACAAGCTTTCCAGGATTTGAAGACTAAATTTATCTCTGCACCAATCTTAAAACACCCTCGCCCCGAACTCCCCTACATCGTGGAAACTGATGCTTCAAGCCTTGCCATGGGGGCAGTTCTATCACAAAAGGACCCGGTAACCAATCAGTTGCATCCCGTGGCATTTTGGTCCCGCAAATTCTCGCCTCCTGAAATCAATTACACGATTACTGACAAGGAACTTCTGGCTATCAAGTCTGCCTTTAAGGCTTGGCGGCATTATCTGCTGGGGGCCCGACACACCGTTACTGTGATTACGGATCACCGAAACCTGCAATATTTGAAGACCGCAAAGGCCCAATCCTCTAGACAACTCCGTTGGGCATTATTCTTTGCCGAGTTTGACTTCATAATTACCTATCGACCTGGTACAAAGAACGGTAAAGCCGATGCCCTTTCTCGGATGGGAGTGGAAGAACACTTGGTCAACCCTAAACCTGTACCAATCATTCCCGAACAAAGAATTCTGGGTGTAATCGCCACAGAATCCATAGAGGAAGTTAAGGATAAAGCCAGGCAACTTGTAACTCCAGCAGACATACAGAATTGGCATCTGCAGGGAAAGGACTTTGCAGTAAAGGACAACTTATTGTATTTCCAAGAACGATTATACCTACCCAGCACAGATTTACAGAAAAAAGTAATCTCTTGTTATCACGACTCTTTAATGGAAGGTCATCCCGGTATAGCCAAGACCTCAGAAAAGATCAAGCGCTACTTCTGGTGGCCGTCTTGGAAAAAAGATATCAGAGACTTTATAATGTCCTGTGGAGTATGCGCCCAAAACAAGAGTCAAAAGGAAAGACCAGCAGGCCTCTTATGCCCTATTGACATCCCACCTCGCCCTTGGCATACGCTTTCCATGGACTTCATCACCGATCTACCTCCATGCTCCGAATACAATACGATTCTAGTAATCGTGGACTTATTCTCCAAGATGGCGCATTTCATTCCGCTCAAAGGCTTGCCAACAGCAGCAACTCTGGCCCGAGAATTTCTCGAAAACATCGTCCGACTGCACGGTTTTCCTTCGGTTCTAATTTCGGATCGAGGTAGTCAATTTATTTCTCATTTTTGGCGAAGTTGCTGTCGGTCGGCTCAAATTGATGTGAGACTATCGACCAGTCACCACCCTCAGACCGACGGACAAACCGAGAGGACCAATCAAACTCTGGAACAGTATTTACGCTGCATGCTGCAACAAACTGAAAAAACTTGGAAAGATATCCTTTGGATAGCCGAGTATGCCTACAATAACTCTGTCCATTCGGGAACTGGGAAAACCCCGTTTTTTCTTTTGTACGGCAGTCACCCTCGAACCTCGGAGTTGGATCCCCTCCAAGATCTTAAAACACCAGCAGTAGACTACCTGCATTCTACAATCACCCAAGCCTTTAAGGAAGCTGTTTCTCACCTTCAAAGGGCTAAAGAACAATACAAGAAAGGAGCAGATCAACATCGGAAGGAAGCCCCTCACTATCAAGTAGGGGATCAAGTCTGGTTATCCACCAAATATCTATCTCTAAAAGGGCCACGCACATTCAACCCAAGATACCTTGGTCCCTATTCCATCACTACCATAGTAAACCCAGTAGCGGTCAAGTTGGACTTGCCCCCGCACATGAAGATACATCCGGTCTTCCACGTCTCTCTATTAAAACCCGTGCAACCTCAAACCCGACTAACCAAATCTCCAAAACCTATCCTAGTGGATGGAGAACTCGAGTTTGAAGTCAAAAGCATTCTGGACTCCAAGATCTCCAAATCTAAACTATTCTACCTAATTGACTGGAAAGGCTACGGCCCCCAAGAGAGATCCTGGGAACCTGCTGAATATGTCCACGCTCCTCGCCTAATCAAAAGATTTCACAGAACATTTCCTGACAAGCCAAAACCCCCGGAGAAGCCCGGTTTGGGAGGGGCCTTGAGGGGGGGTACTGTCATGATCTCTGCTTCCAAAAGGTCAGGGTTTTCCCAACTCCCTCGGAAGCAGATCCATAACCCAGGTTCCGAGTGCCAACCAGTCCCAATTGGGACCTTTTGGACCCAGTCCTGGCGCCAGTGGCACCAGGCTCATAAATATGCCCAGTCTCAGCGCTGGAAGCGCCGGGCTCATAATGCTTGGGTGGACTTACCTTCAGCAGACCATGCTGCTTACTTGCCTGCCAGTTGAGCCTCTGATCCTCTTCTGTTTGGAACTACTTTTCCTGTTGGGTGGGGCTGGAGCCACTCCCTAGATTCAGAACACTGGAACTCTTCTGGAAGGCAGGAACTCTTTTCTTACCAGGAACTCTTTTCTTACTTAGGCGTGGCTGTGGAAGGAGACACCTAAGCACTACAGGAGGCTATTTAAACCACACCCGGTGGATGAATCTTGCTTTGCGTTATTCTGCAACCTCTGCAGCAGAACGCTCATCGTGTCTTCTGCATCCGGTCCTGGGCCTAAGGAAAAAGGCTTACCATCCTGAATCCAGTCTTCAGCAACACCTATAAAGACAAGAAAGAACAGGTTAGCATTCCGGCATCTGAAAGGCAAAGGCTTACCATCCTGAATCCAGTCTTCAGCAACACCTATAAAGACAAGAAAGAACAGGTTAGCATTCCGGCATCTGAAAGGCAAAGGCTTACCTACTCTTCGTGCGCTCCGGAGGTCTTCACACTGCATTCCGGCATCTGAAAGACAAAAGTTTACCAACTCTTCGCACGCTCCGGAGGCCTTCGGCGCTGCATCCCGCATCTGAAAGACAAAACAAGGTGCGTTTAAAGACATTGGGGAACTTTAATACTCACGTGCCATTACTCCTTTCCACATCTAATCCAGTGGGTATTCCGGCACCCTGCAGCCGCTCCGAACTCGTACCTGCAAAATAAAAAGACAGTTAGAGCGCATAGTGAAGCAGGCAACAAGCGCTTACTTACGTGCTTCCAGGCGCTTCTATTCATCACACGGGCTCCATCTTCAACTCACTTCAGCCCGTCATCCGCCATCGCCGGAACCCTGCAAAACAAGAGACATCATTACTAAAGACTTTAAAGACATTTGAATGACTCGAAACTTACCGTTCGTGCAGTAAACGACGGACAGCAGTCCTCTGAAGTCAAGAGGCCTGCGCTACCTATCCAGTGAAGAAACTGGTTACAGCACCCTGCCCCGAGGCAGATGGAGAGCTCGGCATTCACTTACCTAAGGTGAGAGCGTTAACCTTTGGGGGTCTACAGGAGAGGAGAAGAGGAAAGAGATAGGGACACCCCAATAACCCCAGTTCATTAACCCCATATTTTCTATCTGTAGACATCTTACTCTACACGTCAGGCATACAGTGCACAGAGGTCCAGCCCAAAGAGCCAACCGGGTGCTACACATCACCTTTGAAGATATAGTAGTCGCCCAGTCAAGACCGGCGCCTCTGCGAGAATCAGGTGAGCGTTACATCAGCATAGCGCTGGAAAGTTGAGCAGAGTTGCCAGGTATTGGTTGAAAAGCCAAGGCGAGAGGATAGACCCCTAGGGAACACCACATGTGGAGAGGGAGATAGAAGGAGATAGAAGGTAGGAAGGACCCAAGTTGTACCTGGGAGGGTCGAACAGAGAGAAAAGAGGTCAGCCAGGCCAGAGCCTGATCAGTGATACCGAGGTTGTCACGAAGACGATTGAGCAGGGTGGTATGGTTGACCGTGTCAAACGCAGAGGAGAGGTCAAGTAGGATGAGGACAGAGGGAATGTTAGAATCGAGGTTGGAGAGCAGGTTTTCACAGATGTTCAGGAGAGCAGTTTCCGTACTTCTGGCAGCTCTGAAGCCAGATTGGTGGTCATGGAGGGAGCCAACAGAGTCAGAATGGAGATTAAGCTGAGAAATGGCCAGCTTTTCCAGGGGCTTGCCCAAAAAGGGAGTAATGGAAATTGGGCGGTAGTTTGCCGGACATGATGGATCAGCAGTGGATTTCTTGAGGAGAGGATGCACAAGGGAGTGTTTAAGAGGGGTGGGGAAAGAGCCAGATGCAAAGGAGAGGTTGCAGAAATCAGCAAGGGCTGGCGCAAGGGTGTCAATGTGGTCCTTAATGGTTTTAGAGGAACAGGGAAGGACCTGTTTTGATGAGGTTTCATAGATCGGACTTGTCTAGATATCTCATCAGGGGAGAAAAGAGGAAAGGAGGAGAAAGGGGGATGAGGGGTAGCTGAAGGAGGGTCAGCAGGCGGAGAAGGATAGGGAGGAGGAGGGGGAGCGGAGGAGAGGGTGGACAGGATGTCCTGGGTTTTTAGAGATAAAGTGAGAGGCAAGAGCATTGCAAAGATCCTGGGAGGAGAGAGGAGGGGTGGAGACTGCAGCAGGGTTGGCCAGCTCCTTGCAGATTTTGTAAAGTTCAGCCGAGTTGTTAGATGCCGCAGAGACGCGGGCTTGTATGTGGACTCTCTTCTTAGTGTGGACAGCAAGTCGGTATTGCCTTTGGAGCAGGCGGCAGGCCAGTTTGTCAGAGGATGAGCAAGAAGCCCTCCATTTCCTCTCAGCCACCCTACACTTCCGTTTAAGTGTAGCAGGGTCAGAGTCATACCAAGAATTGCACTTGGCTTTGGACTTCAAACGGATCCTCATGACGGGGGCAAGAGTATCAAGAGTAGCAGAAATAGAGGAGTAAAGAAGAGAGAGGGCTGTGTCAGTGCTGGTTGAGAGGAAGCTCGGGGTTATCCCGGAAGGGGAAATCTTGTGGGCAGGGGACTTTAATGCGGTGCTAGACCTGGCTCAGGATCGGGTTGGGAACGCCCTGCGTCCGAGTAGTAGAAATTCTGTCAGAATCCGGGGCATGCTTGAGGTAAGGGGAATCGAGGACATATGGAGGGTGAGACACCCGTCGGTAAATCAATTCACACATTACTCTGCCCCGCATGACTCAGCCACACGGCTGGACTACTTTCTTGTTTCCCATGAGCTCTCGGGTCAGACCACGGGGGTGGATATTTTGGCCCGCGCTGTTACAGATCACGCTCCCGTCCTGTTAACTATCCGGCAGATGGGTCGAGCGGGGGCGAAGCCCCCGTGGAGATTTTAAAGTGATGAATCACAGATGTAGTCTTTAGAGAGGAGCTGTCGAGCGCCATAGTCAAGTATTTTGAGATTAACGAGGGGTCAGTGTCCTTGGTGGGTGCTCTGTGGGAAGGGTTTAAATGTGTGATAAGTGGGGGTGCATGGCCAAGGAGTCAGGGATCTTAAGGAGGATACAAAGGGATCTGGCTGACAAGGAAGAGGAGATACGCACCTTACAGGAGATGGCTCCCACCCCGTCTAAGACCAAGCAAGGGGACATAATGCAGAGCCTACAAGAGATACCAGCGGGAGGTGAAATATCGGTGGGATAGGTCGGCACCCCGGAAATATGGCAAGGGTCAGGCCCCGGGAAGATCACTTGCCAAGGCCACTCGGATCTGCAGTCAGGGGAATAGAGTGATAGTGATCACGGATGAGAGGGGGGTCGGACCACTTTGAGGATGAGGTGATAGTTTGTGAATTCCAAACATTCTACAGTCACCTGTATGCTACCCAATTGCAAGTAGTACAGGCTGACATAGATGCTTACCTTACTGGTGCTCAGAGGAGCAGCGGGAGTGGTTGAATAGGCCGGTGACATTGGAGGAAGTGGTAGAGGCTATTAAATTGTTGCCAGGTGGGAAATCCCCGGTCCCAGATGGCTTTACAGCCGAATTTTATAAATGCTATGTCGACAAACTGGCGCCATAGCTATTGCAAGTCTACCAGGAGGCAGTGTCTGGGGGTCGGTTACCGGATTCCCTCATATAAGCTTTGGTTGTCGTACTGCTGAAGCCAGGGAAGCACGGGGGGCGGGGGAGTTGCTCCTAGTATCGCCCGATATCGCTTATCAATCAGGATAATAAGATTTTGGCAAAAATCCTAGCGCCAAGACTGGCGCTGATGATGCCTACTTTAGTCAGGGCGGATCAGGCGGAATTTATTCCTGGTCGATCGACATCATTTGGGTTGAGGAGGATGTTTGGTTTGATGGCGGCTTTGCCAAAGGACGACCCTGTGGCGGCAGTTCTATTAGATGCCACTAAGGCATTTGACTCCATCGAGTGGCGGTTCCTGTTCACGGTCCTGCGTAGAATGGGCTTGGGAGGGTTCTTCATCTGTTTGGTGTCCCTATTATATAAAGACAGGTAGCTAGAGTGAGGGTGAATGGGCAGACAACCAAATTAATTCCGCTTGAGAGGGGGACACGCCAGGGCTGTCCCCTGTCTCCCCTGTTATTCGCTCTAGCGATAGAGCCATGGGCCGAGAGGGTCCGAGAGCTGCACATACATCGAGGAGTTCAATTGCACACTCACAAGGTGGTGATCTCGCTATATGCGGATGATATGGTGCTGTTTATTCGTCACCCTGAGGTCAACCTGGACCTGGTTATGTTAGTTGTTCAACAATTCGGGGAACTGTCAGGGCTCAAGTTGAATGCTAGCCAGTCAGTTATATTCCCGTTGACAGATGGGTTGGACCGATCCAGGATAGCTGGGGTTTCCAATGGGACCTGCTCAGCACGCATTACCTGGGAATCACGATAGCCAGGGACAAGTGGGTGGTATATCGTTGCAATTATGGGGAGGCACTCCAGGTGGCCAATTTAGCGATGCATAGGTGGAACTCGCTCCCACTTAACCTGTTCGGTAGGATCTCAGTAATTAAGATGTCTATTCTTCCCAGATTTCTCTGTGTGTTTCTCAATGCACCTATAAGAGTGCCTAAGAAGTACTTCCGGGATCTCTGCTCGTTGGTAGCAAAATTTATCTGGGCTGGTAAGCAGGCACGGGTCTCTTGGGATAAACTTACTGCACCTGTCGGGGAGGGGGGCTTGGCCCTCCCTGATTTTGAACTATATTATACAGTGGCGCAGGCAAGCTTCCTCCGGTATTGGTATGGGATGGTGGCTGAGCGTAGGTATGTGGAAATAGAGAGGTCGATTGCATCTCCTGCGCTGTTGAGGTTGATCATTCGAACTGCTCCGGACCGTCCACGGTTACCTCGATATTTGGTGGAGCTGACATATAGAGCGTGGACCAGCTTGGAGCGTAAACTTGGGGGTGGCATACTCTAATCGCCAGAACTCCCGGTTATATTTATTCCAGGGATTCCCCTGACAAGTGAGGAAAGTTACATAGCTTTGGTAAAGCGGTTAGGAGTAACTAAATTTGGTGACCTGTTCCCAAATGGGAGGTTTATCTCCACCGTTCAACAGAAGGAGAGGGGAGCCTTCTCAGCACTAGATGTGTTCCTGTTTCTATAAATTGTGGGTGGCGCTGAAGCAGCTGTTCCCGACCTTTCCTGAACAACCTCAGGCAGCAGGGATGCTCAATAAAGTGATAGGAGGGGGCCTGGGGCGGAAGGCAGTTTCTGAGCTGTATATGCTGGCTCTGAAAAGCAGACTGACAACCTTGACATCACCACGAGAGGTGTGGGAGAAGACTCTAGGCAGGGAGATACCGGAGACCACATGGGGTTATTGTTGTGAGATGATCAGGAAAGGTGCGATCAATATTAACTTCAAGCTGATTCATTTCAAGTTCTAACATCAATACTATTACTCCCCGGTTCGACCAAAGGAATACTTCCCTCAAATTTCGGTTGCTTGTATCAGATGTGGGCGAGAGGCTGCAGGATTTCTCCACGTAGCCTGGGGGTGCGAGGAACTCAGGCATTTCTGGGTGCATGTGTTTGAGGTGATTGGAGAAATCGCGGGACAGCAGCTTGCACCGGACCCTATAATAGCCCTGCTGGGGTACAACAAGCAGGTATCAAAAGGGACTCAGAAGCTGATAATCCTGGCAAAACGCAGAGTGGCTATGGAGTGGGGTAAAAAACGGGGCCCCACAATTGCCCAATAGTCTGAGGACATTCTGTATTGCAATGATATGGAGACCAGATGGGGCGCATTGCAAAGGAACGGCTGGGGAGACAGACAGATGTGGGACGCATATACGCTACACCTCCTCAAGCAATCAAGTGAGGGGTGCTCTGAGCCCCTCTCTCCGCAGGAGTCCCTGCATTAACTCTCCCCGCAGAGGGGCACCCATCTGCAGTTTAAAACCCCGTCCAAGGTTTAGTTCAGATAGGGACATGAGGCCGTGGAGATAAAAGGACACGGTGAGTTGGCCAGCTGTTGGATCTAAGCTCCAGCTTCTTGGAAATATAATTTGTGGACCCTTAGACTTGTCACCCATGCTATAGTTGGCCCTATACCAATGCTTGTTAAATTATATTTGGATTGTACCTGGAGATCGCCTTGTCATGGCACAATCTGGCACCTGTGTATATGTACCTGGAGGGGGGAGGGGGGCTTGTTGATTGTTGGTAACTGTTATTAAGTATAAAATTAATAAAGAAATAAACAATTTAAAAAAGTATGTTGCCACAAGGTCCAACACCATCTTATCGAATGACCCTCCTCCTGGCCATATTTGAGATGACCCTTCCCCCTTAATCTCTGTTAACCACTGCCCATGATACTTTTTTATTTTTTCACTATACAGGGGGAGGTGTTGGCAGATGTACAGGAGTGGTTTATCTGCTCCCATGGTTTCTTTCAACCTTTTCCCACTGTCTGGGTGCGTGTGTGTATGTCAGTCACCCCTGTCAATACTTCAATAGTGTGATATCCTTAACACCAATCTTTCAAATTGTATTTAAAAATGTTTTGCCCACGTCTTATATTGCTTTGATCAATTCATAGGAAGAACAAAAACATAGAAATATAAACCAATTGACAGGTTGACCTGACAAACTGGCGCACCTTACTGACAACGAAAAACATGTATTTTTGACAACCTCTTAAACCCGCTGCCCTTTTTCCAGAATGCTATATTTTCTCCTTCATTCACACCTCACATTCACTTTTCCCCTGGCCCCTTCTGGGCCGACCTCTACAAAATAACTATCACTCGAAAAAGAAAGAACTGCTGCTATTTTCCAAATCTATTCAATAGATAAGACTATCTTATTGCTTTTATTTTCCCTCACTTATATCCCTGCACTGGTCGAGAAAGTACTATGCGGCGCCGCCTTCCACCCCCTTTTCGGAGGTAGGTTCCCATTTCTCCTCTTATTTCGTCACCTTATATATAAAAAAAACCTAATGGTCATGCGGCCATGTAAAGAAGAAAGAACACTTTAGTTACCAATCACTCAATCTTGCTCACACCTAATGCAACCCATATCACATTCCCCCACTATTTAATCTGTCCCTTCTCCCATCAATTTTCCCTCCTTTAATTCTTCTTGCAATCAATACTCACGTATCCGTGGTGTTCCGAGAGCCTCAGTTTGTGGTCTATCCACAATTGGGGTGCCTCCCCCAACCAAGCCGTCGCCGGCTCTGGTGAGCAGTTGGGTATTCGCAAAGCCGGAAGCCACGGAACTTGCTCGGGAGCATATGCGTTTTAAATACTGGTCAGAGGTAGGTGGCAGTGGCCTTGATGGGGGTGCCGCGGATCTCGCTGCCGTGTACGGGGGTCGTCCCGGATCATTCACGTCTAAGGGGTCACCAAATGAAGGCGTTCATCCCCAAACACAGATCCCAACTCAGAATAAATGGACACACCCCAGTAGGGAATGAGACCAGGACATAGATTGCAAGTTGAATAAAGTGTCTCATCTGGGAGGGGTGAAGGTCAGAAGCGTCGGGCACAGATCAGCTAATTAATCTCTTTATTCTGAAAACAGAGAAAAAAGGCTAGAAACAACTAATCAAAATTAAACTCTGACATTCAGTGGAGGTGCTATAAAGTTAAACTGACAGCTATATATCCATCTTATACTTTGCCCTCAAGGAACAATAAAACATAGTGCCTTAATCCCAGTGCCCACAGTGAATGGGTTTCATCTGCTTGGTGCCTCATGATACAGATTGATAGATGTTGTTTCTTCATTGGATATATGGCACAATGGGGACTTAAGGCTGGGGTGGGCGCATGCTCTGGTCACTCCAGGGGGTTAGATGTGTATCAGCATCAAAGGGACAAAGGGATCTGGGTTTCGTGAGCAGTGGGTGTGAAGGTGGGGGTTGAAAGGGCACATGCAGGTTTGTGGAGATGGATGAGTACAGAAGTCATGATTCCATCTGGTCGCACACAGGGCAATGAGCTCAGAGGAAGACAAAGATACAGGCGAGTGGCAACAATACATGGCTGTACTTTTGTGAGAAAGGAGCTTGGGCGGCACAGACAGTGGAAGAGATGGAGGGGGTGTCTGGGCTGGCTGTATGCAGCGCTGGACAACGGGAGAGATGGCCTTTTAGGAATCATTGTGCAGCCTAATAAAAAGATGGAGTCCTGGGGTGGCATAAAATGGAGTCTGTATGTGTCATCCAATGGCTTCCGTCCTCAGATAAGGGGGACGTCTCCCCGCGCTGGGATGAGCAATAGATCTATTTCAGAAAGAATTTACAGGGGGGGCAAAAAGACCCTTCCCCCCCCTTACAGGAACGCTCGATCATGGGTCCCTGGTGTCCCGTTGAGTTAGAAATGGCATTGCAGAAAGGTGATCGTCTGGGCAAGATTCATGAAATGTGGAACGTTGATAACATCACGGTAGAGCTCTTCTGTGAGTTCATTCGTATATTCCTTCAAATTAAACAGGAAGCTTCACGGTACCCCGAGGTCTGCAATGACCCGCCTCACGGCAGAGGTACATAGATGAGTATTACAAGCACCAGGGTATCCGCTTAAGACCAGAATTCATTGAGAATAACCCCTCCAGATGTCAACTAGAAAGTTATGTTTAAATTAATTATGGCGTAAGTTTGCTCAGAGAACCAATTTACCAAACACAGCCATTATAGCCAACCCTGAAGAGCTGACAGCCTATCTTTTTGAAGCCAGTTATGACATTTCAAGCCTGCAGTTTATAGATGAGGAAACAGCGTTTCTCTGTTGGAAGTACACTGAGGAGTACCCAACATTTTCCAACAATATAAACATATTTATTGCATGCGTTTGGAACTGTATATACCGTCATGGACGCTCTCCAAGAGCAGTGTTTGTACCACAACACCGATTTGGTTCTTTTTGTCAGTGCCCCAGGCCAGGTGAACCCCCCACTGGGTGATTACCTGGGTAATTTAACAAGCGAACTAGCTCCGGGTGAGCACATTATATAGTTTGTTTCTGGAGGGCCCAAAACCTATTTCTATCGGACATCCACAGTGGTGGTCTGCACGAAAGTAAAAGGCATCACTTTGAACATCAGCAACAGCATGAAAATCAATTTTGACAGTGTGAAAGAGTTGGTGTGGGAGTAAACTTTAAAAAAAACACTACCAAGACTTGTGGTGCAGCAACCATCCATAGTGCGTGAGAAAAAGCACTCAGAGATTAGTACCCAGACGTTGCAGAAAACTTTGAGGGTGGTATTTGATAAGCGTGTGCTCACAAATGACTATAAGACATTACCCTACGGCTATTGAAAAGGAAGCATTGCGTCAGATGGACACCTGATTTCAACACCCTTTGTCATGCGAGTTAGCGGGTCCATCCAGCTGTGGTAAAAGCTATTTCATTAAACAGCTCCTAGAAAATGCTCACACGCTAATGTCTGCCATGCCAGATAATATCATTTGGTTTTATTCTTGCTGGCATCCCCTGTATAATGAACTGTTCGCTAAAATACCGAATCTGAAGTTTGTGGAGGGCTTACCGGATTCTCTGAATGATGACTGCAGTATTCACACCATCGTAACCTTAGTATCTAGTACATTGTTCAGAATGTATTCTACAAGGGCAACCGTTCAATAACACTAAACGGCAGCTATATCATTCTTTTTAAGAACCCCAGAGATAAACAACAACTCTCTGTTCTAGTGAGACAGATGTATCCAGGTAACAGCTGGTTTTTCATGGAGGCTTTTGAAGACGCTACCCGGAAACCTTATGGTTACGTATTGGTGGATTTAAAAACAAACACCATAGAGGACTACAGATTGCGCACAGGTCTTTTCTATACTGATTTACCGGCTGTTTACATACAAAAGGCTTCTAGAAAAACCTGATGAGGAGAAAAGCTTCCCTCATTAGTACCCGCGACCGTCCATCATGACGGCCCAAAGTGCATCCTCAAGATACTGGGTAACAAGAGGGCTTCCCTAAAAGCTAATGTATGGTTGGGGAGAATGTGTGCAAGGAGAACACCCACTGGAGCAATGCAGGTTTGGCGGGGTATGAGGCACAGGGTGGTGATCCTTGGAGAATGTGTGTGGAGCACATTGTCGACGTGTTACAGCAGCACAAAGTGAGTTGCAAAGTGTGTATTGTGCATTCTATGGTTGTGGTGCTAGTTGGAACATGCTACAGTATTTTGTGGTGCGGCAGGAGATGGTGCAGTGAGAAGTTGTGTAGTGTGGGCACAGGGTGCAGTGCGTATGTAATGTGAGTATGAAAGTGGGTCTGGTTGAAGGACGGCTTATATGTGGTTGGTTACTCTGCTGTGTGCAGATTTATTGAAGTAGGCCCAATGTTGTGAAGCTGCTGTGCATAGGTTGGCAGTGATACAATAACTTGTGAATGGCAGTGCGTTGAGGTGCTGAAGGATGCGCTATGTTTGTGGCTTCTGCTAAGTGTTACAAGCTTTTGTGAATGGGTGTTTTTTGGTGTGGGGGAGTTGTGTAGAAGTGCTGCTACGTATGTTACGTTTGTGCATAATATTAGGTGCCCACATGGTCGCTTGCTTGGATGTATAGTGTTGTGGTGGGTGTGGAAGGGCTTGCAATGTTGTGTGCATGGCCAAAGGTGTGCTGGGTGCGTGTTAGGATGTTTGTGGATGCTGTAATCGTGCATTCTTTAGCAGAAGTTCTGGTGGAGGGGCTTTGCAATCAAACGGAACGTGTACTGAGAGTGTTTAACAGTAAATATGGAGTGGTGTTTAGAAATGACAGTGTGCAATGCAGAGGTTTTGTAAGTGATTGGTGCATGCGTGTTTTAAAATGTGACAGCACCCAATGGGGAGTTCCGTAAAAAATGACATTGCAAAGGGAATAAGTATTGTCTGAGCTTTAATGGGCCGATTGGTGCATGCGTGTTTTAAAATGTGACAGCACCCAATGGGGGAGTGCTGTAAAAAATGACCGTGCAAAGGGAATAAGTATTGTCTGAGCTTTACTGGGCCGTGGCCCTCACTGTAGATGGGAAAGCGCATGTGCACATCCTCCCATTATGAGAAGGGTGGAAATGGAATTGTGGGAAATTGGCAATTAGGAGTTTAGGGTGTGGTTAATAGGAAGGGGAAGTATAATTTCGTCCCAATACTGTGTTGTGAGGGTGGCCGAGATGGACAGACGCACAGTGCGTATCTTCGGTGATACCTTTCTGTGCCATCTGTGTTGCTGGTAATTTTGGGTTGGAAGGAGTGGACACTTTCTGGGCCTGTCAGGGTGACTGCAGTTTCGGCGGGATGGTTCGCCTTTGCAGATATGTGGCGTCTGTCACGAACGTGGACTGTGTTGTGGTGCACTATGGAAGTGTACATTTGGGTTACATGTCGTTTAGACGATTAATCCGTCTCCTGAAGAGGTTGGTGACCACAGTGATGCGTATTTTTCCTACTGCCATGGTTGTTTTCTCATGCACAACACCAAGAGCAGTGTGGGTCCATGACGGTGTAATTTGTCCCCAGCCAGAGGTCGGAAGGGGTGCTATAAACAGAATTATGCGTCGGGTTATGCAGACTGCTGGCATGTTCTCCACCCACTATGAGATCATGAGATCGCAAAATATGCAGTGGTTCCGTAGAAATGGCATTTATTTGAGCGCCATTGGCAATGCAGTTTTCTTTTACACTGTGCAAGAAGCATTGACCAGAATGTTGTAAAAATGTGGGGAGAGGCAAAAAGACACGCACATAAAGAAAAAATACACGCATGTTCAAAACATTTTTTTTACAAAAAAAACCTTTATACACCTACGCTGGAAAACTGAATCCCCTACCCAATTTCACATTGTTTACGAGCCACATATCCCTTACTCGCGCCACCCCACCTTCACTATTACAAAAAGGTAGTGGATTACGCAGTACATTCAAGATTGCACGTGCCACTTCCAGGGTGGCTATGTGGATGTATGCAGATGGAGAAATCGTGCATAGTTCATTGAACTTTGTAGTGCACGTGCTTTGGAACGGCACGACATTTGTACTTAAATGTGTAACGGTACATTTCAAGTATTATACAGGAGTAACAGTGTTCAATGATGGCGGCTTCAATGCGACAGGTGGATGCGTTTTGTGCCTATTTACCCGTAACTCAATGAAGTAGAGCTGCAGAGAAGATAGTGCAAATGGAAGAAGGACTGCCACAGTTTTACAGGGGTGCACCCCACGCGCTACTTTGGGAGGCGCACATGCCAAAATCTGTCCTTTACACCACCTTGCCCAATTGCCATGGCAGTGTGGGAATTAGCCAATCAGGTAGTGTGGGTGTGGTTAACAGGAAGGGGCGGTGAAACGGTTGCACATTATACTGTGCATACTGAGGGTGGCTGACATGGCGAAACGTATTGTGTTGACTGTACGTGATCCCATTGTAATACATCTGCACAACTATGCCCTGCAAAGACACTTTGAAGGCAATTTTGGTTTGGAAGGAGTGGACGCATTGTGGAACGCTGTGTATGAGTGCCATTTCTTCGATATGCATGCACTTTGCAAAGTCCTCGCCACGTTTCCAGTAGTAGATGTTATCGCCATTCATTACGGCGGCATGCATATGTGTTACCTGCTTTGCTTAGATTTGTTGCGTAGACTGAGGAGGTTGCTGGATGTCGTGAGGATGCTTTTTCCCACCGCCAAGGTGCTTTTCTCATCTATAATACTGCAAAGAGTATGGCCCATTGCTTATGGATGTTGTTCCGAGCCAGACGCAGGAAGGTTTCTCATCAACAGAAGCTTGTACACTTTTTCTGTCTGCTCATGGAATGTTCTTCTGCAGCAATGACCTCATTACTTGTGGAAATGCAGAGTTTTCCAAGAAAATGGCATTTTGTTGTCACCCACTGGCAATGCAGTTTTGTTTACTTGTCTACAGGATGCGGTGAAGAGTTTACTGAACTAATGTGCACTGAAGAAACCACAAAAGCTACTAAAAACAGACAAAAAAAGGTGTTTCTGTAGCAGGATCTACACAAATAACACAACAGACTCTTCTAAGAGTCGCCCCTTACCACAAACTCCCCCTGCCCTAGTTGCAAGTTATTCCCCCACGCCCGTACACAGCACCAAAGCCACACACTTTGCGGGTTGTGGTCACGAAAATGGAACCGTGGGGATTGTCCAATGAGTTGCTTAGGATGTACGGCAATAGGAAGAGAGACTCCTGCTGCACTGGAGACCGTCCCTCGACGTACTTGGCAACCCGCATGTGCCACATTCGACCCTCCTCACCATGTTGGCCTATGGAAATGGGACTGTAGCGATTGTCCTATCAGCTGCTGCTCAGGGTGTGCGTTAGAGGAAAGCGTGCCCATAAGAAGAAGGACACCTTCCGCTTTACTGGGGTACTTGGAGAATGCACATGCCAAGTTCTGTGCTTGTGAGCATGCTGGCCAATAGAAATGGGACTATGGCCTTTGGCCAATCAGGTGCTTTGGGTGTGCGTCACAGGAAAGGGAGGCATTCACTTTCTCCATTACTTTGTGTACTGCGGCTGGCAAAAATGGCAAGACGTACAGTTTTCGTCATGGGTGATGGCTTTGTGGAAGATCTGTGCGTGTATGCCCTCCAAGAAGACATGTCTGGCAATTTTGGTTTGGAGGGAGTGGACGCTTTGTGGAGTAGTAACGAACTGTGCTGTTTCGGCGGACTGCTTCTAGAATGTCGACGCGTGGCCTCTTCATCAACTGTACATGTAGCGATCGTGCACTTTGGAGCCTTCTTTATGGGTTACATGCCTTGTTCCTGTGTGTTCCGACAACTGAAGATTATGATGAAAGCAGGGCAGTGCATTTTTCCTTCTGCCAAGGTGCTTTTCTCATGTATACCCCCGGGAATAGTGTGGAAGTATTCCAATGATTCCTGTCACCAGCCAGAGGTAGGAAGGGGTCTCATCAACAGAAGCATGTGTGACTTTTTAAGTGCTGCTAGGATGTTCTACTGTGAGAATAAGAACATTGGTTCGTGATACATACACCTTTCACCACACATGGCATGTCTTTGTCGTACAGTGGCAATGAAATGTTGTTTCACAATCTACAAACTGCACTGAAGAGCCTATTGTAAGAATGTGAGCAAACGTTAAAAACACACATTTACATATGAAAACATCAGCAGTGTTTCTAGGGAAGCACCTTTAAAAAAAAAAGAAAACACACACAAACACCCCAAAGGTTCTTTTAAGAGCCACCACAACTAACCATGTCCGCTCACCTGGTTCAAAGTTCTTCCCCCACGACCGTGCACGCGCAGCACAAAAAGTCAGCGAATATCGCGATAGTTGCAGGGTGGCACATGTTGCATATGCCCCTTTTACAGATGACGCCCATAGAAATGGGTGTGCAGAGACTATGGGATTCGGTAACAGTTTGTGGGTGTGGTGTGTACGGACAGACTGTGCTACACAGTGTATTTGTGGACAGAAATGCAGAGGGTGCGGCTATGGCTGTGTGCTTCACGAGGCACAGCGTGCAGGTTTTAGGTGATATCGACATACATTGACTGAAAGTGAATGCAAAACACTGTCCAATGGCTACTCATTTTGCAATCTACGATGCGCATGTGTAGTGCTATGGAGTAGCTACAATGAAGTGCCTGATTTTGGTTTCTCTGTATGACACTTTGGTGACAAGCAATCATGCCGATATTATTGTTGTTGATTGTAAAGGGAAAATTTGCTGTTTTCTTATTTGCCTTAATATGCACTAGTATGTGCGTGAGGAAGGTGCACCAGCTTTGCCAATTTGCAGACTTAGTACAAACTGTCCCACCTGCAGTTACATGATTTCTTCAACTGCACAACCGGCAGGCGACCTCTTGATACTTTCCGTCACACTGCTGAGTGCAGACACAATGTACGTGTTTCACGGGTCATGGAAAGGCAAGCAGCAGATAAATCAAAGTAATGCAACATTTACCACGCCCACGTGACACTGCAGGTTGCTGTTCCTTGTTTACCAGTGGCCGTTGTACAGTTAGGAGTACTTTAGCCACACATTGGTAGGTTTGCAGAGCTACCCACAAAGTCGGCAGCAGTACTTCAAAAGCGGTAGCTTATTGCATGAATCCGTAGGACTAGCGCCAGGGGCAGTGTTACCAGCATACAGTGGATGACCGATGAATGGGTCTAAGTGTGGAACGGAAACACGTGCCCTTCCCCACCTACTTACAAGTGCATTCGAAGATGCGAACTGAAGCCAGTAATGGAGTCCAACAGATAGCTGCAGTGTGATTGCACATACGACAACCAGGTGCAGTGTCCCTAGGAAACGTCCATATTGCTCATCTGGAGTTATCTCGGCCAGTAGTGTGTGGAACAGATTTGTTATGCACTGTCAACAAAAAAGAGAGCCTCCTGACACACTAAACTCCATTTACTATGTACATCTGTAATTGGTATGATACACCAACTCCATTCGGAAAGGTAAGGGGTTGCACAAATGGATACATAAACCAGACAATTTGCCCATTCCACACGTTTATCATGAGGGCAGGCAAGGAATCAGTAAAAAACCATTGTTAACGGGACGTTATGGTTATGTTGCCGTACCAAATACCTATCCTCTTTACAGAAAACAGTATGCTAAAGCAACGTTCTGCTTACAGTACCCTACCAAAAACCTATGAAATTCACTAACAAAAACATTGTTAAAGGGGCATTATTGTTAAGTTGCACTAACAAAAACCTATGAAATTCAATGGAAAAACATTGTTACAGGGACAGTTATGGTAAGCTAAGCAACCATAACTCGTGCCACCAGTGTGCACTGCAAGGACTAACACCCATGACATTAAAGATGGCATCACAAATCTCATTCATGACATCGCTCATGACATCACATGTGTGGCTCCCTCTGTTTTGTTCACTACCCTAAGTAGGCAGGTGCTTTTCTTCACTAACAGTCATGAACAAACTATTCAAAAGGTTCTATATTTGTGTAGGGCAACCTTCTCATATGTTGTTACAGGTATTACAGGACCATATTTCCCAAGAATAAGTTATCCTGACTGGCAACACGACTGCCCGCTGGTACACTGAAGATTTTCAAGAATGTCCTCTCCACAGGGTATTTCAAGTTAGATACTTGTAGAGCGTCAGCATGAGCGAGCCTGACTGTAGAACACATTGACCCTTTTAATAAATAAACTCTCTGATACTATTACCAGCTTGTAGGCTTCTGAATCATCACTGTTAAAGCAGAAGGCGCCTTTATTTTGAGAGAGTTTAATTTTCAGATTAATACCATTCACCATAAGTTTCTCCTGGAAAAGAAAGATCTGTGTGTAGACGCCATAGTAAATAAAAATGTCTGCTACCTGTTGCATACGATGCTCTCTTTATAAAGTCTATGTTGGTGCCATCTAGAGCATAATCCTCCATATGTCTGGCAGTGTCATTATAAAAAAGCCCTGCACTGAGCTGTGTGCCCAACACGTCATTGCTGTAGTTCAGAATGCTTGTCACTCTGCGTAATCAGACGATCGCCTACAGTAATGTCCACCTGGTTGAAAACGGTGGCCACGGGATAGGCAATAGTGGCGACCTTCGCAGCTGCTGCGATAGCTGTCCCATCTGCTTTTGTTATTCTACAGGATAGGTAAAGTAAAGTGTCATTCAGATCCAGGTATGTTGCCATTGAGCCCGATATGTAAAACTCTGAGGGCGCTAAAGGAGATGGTGCTGCTAGGGGTGCAATTTCTATGAAAAAACGTTTCGATTCTCATCTGTGTTGGGGGTACGACAAACAGGTCTAGTTCCGATTTCACACATTCCCCCGAGGCACAGTGGATAAAGGCCATCTTTTAGAAAATATTGATGTTGAGTCTGTGTTTATTTCGCATGCCCTGTCTGTTCTTCGTCGTGCGTTTTCTCTTCTGAGCGGCTCTATTTGTTTATCTTCGTTTTTATGTGGCTTCGGAGGCCCTTGTCTGTTCGAGCTGTCCTTTTTCTTTTTGCCTGACTTTTACCCACGTAAACCAGGCCAGAACCCCCTTGTGTTGGTTGGTTGAAACGATTTGCGATGGATGCTGTTGCAGTAGACACCACATCCTTAGCAATGTTTGTAGCAGCGGTTTTCATATGCGGCATGGCCAATTCAAACCCATTGCGCAGGAAGAGCATGGCTCTCTGAAAAAGACTTCTGAAAATACTTCCTAGACTCTCACCATACAGAACCAGCGCTCCTTGGAAATAGGGCTGATTTCCATAACCGGCCTGTCGACTGTAATAATCCCTATAAACGTGTGGCTCCCCGGAATTCTTCATGATTACCATGTTCTAGCTGTCTTTCTCCCGTCTAGAGCGGACGTGTAGTTTCACTGGGACCTTCCCGTATTTAAACAAGACCAGTTCACCCTGATCGTCCCTTATCTGTATATTGATGCTGTCAAAATGACACTTAGAAACAGGAATATAATCAGGATTAATGTATTGTATATTAACAATGCTGTTATTTTCACCCTAGACTTGGGCGGTTCTCATTAGGGGGGGGAACTGAGTCACCAACTCGTTGGTGTTCTAATATATCGCTATATATCAAATCCACCATCAATATCAGCACATGTTCTGTCTGGAGCTTTATTACTTTTTGCATGTTGAACGCTCCCTAACACCATTGCAAGTTTCCCACTACACATAAATTCCACTGTAAGATTGGGCGTTAGCGCTCGAAGCTTGAGATCGATTTGTTGATAGTATCTAGCAGCGCTTGTACTGTGGGGGTAAAAGCTGTGAGGAAAACCCATGTGTGACAATTCAGCAGGATCTCCACGTTTGCTGGTATACCAGGACTCTTTTTTGTCTAAGGTGTCCCACGTATGGGGATACTGAATCTCCATCAGCCACGCTTCCCACAGTCCTTGTAAATTAATGGGCTTAGCCAATTTAACAGAATAATTCGAAATTTCGTTGTTGGGGAATGCTTCTAAAGAAGCATTACTGGACAAGGTGATATAAAAACCTGAGTTTTCCATCTTCTTCTCAGGGAGCTCCTCTGCTTTTTAGATCCTCTAGAGATGCAGCGTTGACCCAACTGTTAAATTGCTCAGGCTAGCCCATCAATGTTTACGTGGTGCTGTTTCTTAGACTCCTTACATTTACTCAGAATAATTTTCTCAACCCTATAAAGACTCTGGGGATCGTCAACCACCTTTTGTAACTCCTTGGTATAGAAATTACCACTTACAACTTCACCAGCATAATCAGTCAACTGGTATTTGTATACCCCCTCTTTCACAGATGCTTTTGCCACTATGGAAATTTCATCGGTAAAGGATTGATGGTAACCTTTTGTAAAGACACCTTTTAACTTGGATACTCGGACGTGGTCCCCTACGCATAGGGTTTTTTCCTGATCTTCTCCGATAACCTTTCAGCATACAGGTGTCTCCATGCTGCTAATGAGTTTTCAGACGTTACAGACTTTGGAGTCATTTTAATAGACCGGTGATAGCTGTTATTATACACATCTATAAAAGACTGTAATATATCTACATAGCGTTGTGTATTATAGGATGTGAAATATCTCCATAGCTTAGATTTCATGGTTCTATTAAAACATTCAACAATTGCTGCTTTAACCTTGGTGTGTTATAAAATGATGCACGCCGTGTTGTTTTAGAAGATTTTAGAGAGGTCTATTTAAAAACTCCTTACCAGCATCAGTTTGTAATTTTACAGGTACTCATCCCTTGCTGAAGATATGATTGAAAGCCACTGTCACTCTTGAAACAGTCTTATCCCTCAAGACCTCTGCAAAACCATATTTTGATAAAACATCTATCACCATCAAGATGTACTTTGCACCATTGTTCTGCTTTTCAAAAGAACAAACATCCACTAAATCAGCCTGCCACTGATGGACTCTGGAAGATACCATGGTCATTCTTCTTTTAAAACGTTTTCTGGCATTTTTATGAATGGTATACGTGCCCTGACTAGATAGCCAGGCCTTAACAGCTCCACGTGTGACAGGGTGTTTATCACGTTGTAATTTTCCATAAAGAGCATCAACACCCCCATAACTCCCAACACCGCTTTTATCATAATAGCTTTTATGCAACCTCAAAGAGGTGAGTCTTTCAGGTGAACCCCACTAGGACAGGCTTTGGGGGGCACCCCCCAGCTAGCACCTATGATGTCACATCCGGGGGAATACATCCACTGGGGCCTAAATTCAGGTTAAACACCCCTACATCACTTCCTGGATAGACTCTCGGCTAGGGGGGGCCTTCTGGGTCACCCGCATGATGTCACTTCCGGAGAGGGACTTCCACTAGCGTGGGACATCTGGGGTCACGGGGTGTGGCCACCGTCAAGTTTATATGATGATTAAAGGCATCATCCTTTACTACTCTTGCCTATTAAAGAATAAAAAAATGTGTTGATTCCATCTCGGGAGGATAGCTCAGGGGTAACGTGCTTGCCTTGGAAGCAAGACGACACAGAGCAACACAGGTTCAATCCCCGGGTCCGCGCTTAGAAACCTCTAGGTATTAAGCGCGTTATAAATAACATATCATGTCATGTCATTTCATCGCATTTGCTGGTACCTAGGGGTCAGGTGAGGGTTTGGAAAAAATGTTTACTACTTCAAAGAGGGCTTTGCACAGGAGGCTGCCGCAGTGGTGGTGGAGTAGTAAGCAGCTTTTGCCACGGTAATCAGAATCCTATGGTTTGCGTGCAGAGATTTGAGGTTGGTGAGGTCTCCGGAGTAACGATTTTTGCGCCACTGTTTCGCTAGGACTCTGATTGAGCGTTTGTTGGAGGCTAGCTCGGGGGTGTACCATGGGGCAGATTGTTTGGTCTTTGACCGGCTGGATTTTAGGGGGCCACGATTGTCCAACCAGTATCATAGTAGAGTTGCTGAATAATTCCAGGAGGCGCAAGGCATTCCCTGTGGTGGTGAAGTCTGCAAAGTTTGCTTCCAGCTCATTAACTGGGAAGGTTTTGAATGAGCCGCGTTGAGTGAGCGGGTGTTTAGCCAGACCTTTGTGAGCCGTAGTCGAGTGGGTGACAGACAATGGGATGGCGGCGTGGTCAGACCAGTCAAGTGGGATAGGGTCTGCACAGGTGATTCATGGGGTTGATGTGAAGACTAAGTGCCTCATCATGAGTTGGGCTGTAGCCCTTAAATGTGGCGGTAACAGTATTAAGAGTTGGGAGCTAAATGGGCAGTTTTACCTGCAGCTTTTTCTGGAGGTGAAAATCCCATTTAGCGCCCTGTTTTCGGTGGTATTACCGCCAGCTGTATTAGCGTGCGGTATTAGCGCCAAAAATGCCCAATTGGATCCAATGATCCAATGGAGAATGGGGTTTCACTGTTAACGCCCAACCCGTGATACAGCGGTAATACCGCTGGATCTGTGGTCATTAACGATATTACTGTTGGACGGTATTACAGCCGCAATAGCGCCCAAACCGTGATGAGGCCCTAAGTCTAGGGTGTTGCCTTTGTTGTGCATGGAGGAGAGTACAATTTGCTTATGGTGCATGGAAGTGGTTAGTGCGAAAGCTTGCTTCAAATGTGGTTGTCAGCCGTGACTCTGGGACGTTTACATCACCAAGAAAGACATTACTAGAATGTGCTAATTGGCAGAGGAGAGTAAGTTGGAGATGTCTGCAATGAAAGTCACTCGTGTGAGGTGATCTGGAGACGAGGTGGAAGGTGATGGATTCCTTGTTAGATAGAGGAAACCGGCAGCTGAGTGATTCAAATGAGCTTGTTATGGGAGAGAGGGGATGATGGAGCATGGCCAATCCCTCCTGTGGATGATTGCCACTCTGTCTCCTAAACTTACTGGCTGATCGCCATGTTGGATGCAGTAGCCTTGGGGTAGGAGTAGGTCGAAAACATGTGGGGAGGGTGTGGTAAACCATGTTTCAATGATGAACAGCACATCAAGGTTGTTGTATGAGATGAGGTCAGCAATCTGTGCAGCGTGAGCGACTGCTGAGCAAGCATTGATCAACAACAGAGGGCGTTTGCATACGGTCCGTGGGTTTTGGATGGGGCAAGGGCAATATTGATGAAGTTCGCTTGGGTAGCCTGCTGGGGCTGCCCAGGGCACTTGGCCATTCGAACCCTAGAGAGAGTGGGGTTTGGCTGTGGAGGGGCAAGACACATTCTGATGTCTTTTGGTGAATAGCAGTAGTAGCAATGAGTTTGTAGGTGAAATGCAAATTAGACGGCTAGGCCCATGGCCCTATCAGGCCTGAACAGGCACAAACAGGTGAGTTCCATGTCTTCGCCCACCCTTTCCTAAGGACACCAGTGATGAGGAAGCCTAAGGAGGACTAATTAAATAGGTGGTGGACAGAGCAACTGAGTGGCAGGGCCTGGTTACGTGACCAGCAGCCTACTCAATGCTGTCTGCCTGGAGATGGCCTAGAGTCCTTAAGTAGAGGTTTGGAAGGCATGAAAACTGGAGGTGGGCGGAGCAACTGAGTGGCAAGCCCTGGTCACGCGACCAGCAACCTACTCAGTGCTGTCTACTTGCAGCTGGCCTAGAGCCCTTAAGTAGAGGCTCCAAGCAGGATATTCATAATGCAATATGTCACACAAATTCCTGGTTTATGAACTAGATTCTGTAGTACAACCACCATGCTTTAAGTTTGACAATGCTATTTTTACAATGACTGGGAAATACTGAGAGCATGGAAGCCCACGGGGATCAACTCAGCTTTGTGTGCTGTATTCTGCAATAGTATGATATTACTGCACATGGCAAGCCATTGTATGTTGATGAGTGACTGCTGTGTCTTTTGTGTGGGACAATTTCAATTGAATCCTGTGAACCGTTTACAGCAAGCTTTGCATGGGCATGCCCTACCCTAGAGAAGGAGATTGAATAGTATATGCCTTGTGAAGCGGATATTCACCTAAGCTAAGCGAAAAGCCAATATACCTGCAGGGATCTCAGCACCATGGCCACACATCGTTCTCGGATAAATGTACATTGGAAAGGGGACACAACAGAGCATCCCCAGGCTGCAATTTTCCTGCAAGTGAACTCCATCACATCTACTCTATACCCTGAAGTTTGCAGAGTCTGGGGCAAGCCTTTTGATCTGCCCAGCAGTGCTCCAGAAATGTCCACAGGGACGGCCATGCACTCCGTAGGCTCACAGGCTAACCCAAGCAACAGAGCTAAAGAGCCACACAATGGCATACATGTTTTCACGTAAGAGGGTAGAGTAGCGGGCCAGTACAACCTGTGACAAATCCTTAGATGCCATCCCTTCTCCTATAGGGGGGTCCCTTTTCGTGCGGCCACAGACAAATAGTCCCTCTGGGTGGGGGGCACGTCAAGGGAAGATCACATGGGGAGGGAAACCCCTTAGGAGAAGAGGGACACCCTGTTAGGAGAAAACATTATCCACCAATCCCTTTACAACCTCCCTGCTAGAGAGATTTATAATGTGTATGCTTCATCCCCTCTCCTAATGAGACCCCCCAGCACTTTTTGCTGGATTTATGGACCTTTTTCAGAAATCTTGAATGAGTGGTGCCTTTTTCCATTCGTTCATTTTATGGGCTCTGTCTTTTGGAACTATATTCTTTGTATTTTACATGTCCTATGGAGTCTATTTTCCTCCATAACACTTAAATACATCTGTAGTTTACTATTGCCGCACACAGCTCCTTACGAGCAGTGTTGCTGGGGACCCTTAGGGTCCTCCTTTGACATTCTTTTTTTTATCATACAGTAACTACAGTTCTTAAGGATAGATTGATACTTAGTATCTCTCCTAAAACTTTATAATCTGAGAGATTGCCACACAACACCTTCGGTGTAGTGCCAAGGGGATACCTAGTATCCCCCTTTTCTCTGCTCCTGTGACTTTTTAGTCACATATACAACCTCCTAGTTATGGCTGGTGGCAGTGGACATGTCCTACCAACTATTGTGTGATTTTTCTACCGCAGGCAATGTCCATAGCCTCGATAGTGCACAATATGGGCACCCAAGTATCAACTTGGGGCCTCCCTTCTTTTTTCGCCATTACTAGCGTGGTTGTTCTTTGTTAGCTCTTCTTCTGCCATTTTGGGAGGGTGAGGCCGGTGTGTGTGTGTTTTGCCTTTGGTGGGATCCCTTGGGTGTTCCCGCCTAGGCTCCAGAGTGTCTGGGCAGGCAGAAAGTGGGGAAGGAGTTTTCCACCTGCCTGTCCTTTGTCTACCAGAGTGCCTGAATAGAATTAGCTCCCAGTGCGGGTCTGTCTGTCCCGATTGGACAGCCAATCGCCCCTTTCTGTAAATTGCTGAGAGAGATTGCAGAGGCGTGTGTGCTAGAACTGTATAAAAGGTGAGGCTCCTAGAATGAAAAGCAAGTCGACCACTGGAAGCTGAAGTACCCAAAAAAGAAGATGATCAGAGACGACGGCAGACCCTTTGCAACACAGTGAGCAACCACTGCTGTCCTGACCCTGTTTTCTGTGCAACAGAGGAATTACGAAGAGGACAACTGCTTCCCTTTGACTGGTGGAAACAACCAGTCCCAAGAAGAACTTTGTTTCGAGCCATCTCCCGAAGTCCTGTTCGTTTCGAGAGCTGCGGAGTCCCAATACCAGGAAACCTGCTGCCCATTTCAAGTGCATCATTGTGGAAAGGATGATACAACTCGCACAGATCCCCTCAGAAGAGTGCAGGACTGTAAGAAGCAAAGAAGATTGACCAGCGAATCGCGTCCTTTGTTAGTGTTGCAGAAAAGGTGCCAAAATCGCAGAGTGACCCAAGAAGTTGATGAAAGCTGTGCCGGGGTTCCTCCCTCGAGACTGATGCTGAGAGATCCTGTCCATTGTCCTGCCTTTCGTCATCAGACAAAGGAATCCGGAGGTCAGGTCCAGAGCTGCAACATCACGGAGCATCCACCACAAATGTTTTCTTCAAACATAAGGTACTGTGGGGGAAAGGATATTGCTTACCTTATTCCACAAAGTCGCTCCAGTGTAATGGAGTGCACATAGAGGTGTCCAGGGCAACCCCCTCTTACCTCAGACTCAAGTCGTTGCTTGTGTCCTTTAACAGGGTCTCCAACGTTGGTTTAGTCTTCTTGTATATTCCTCCCTAGAGACTAGAATGTATCCACAGGAGCATTTGATTTTTGCTGCTGTTCAAAACTTTAAGCCTCTCTGAACTGCCTTTTAGCTAGGGTTGCATTTTGGACTTTAAAAGACTTGCTGTGCATTTAAACCGCCTCTAGAACCTGAAGCTCTACTAAGATAACACTAACCAACTGTTTTCCTTCCCAAAAAATCACCATTTTATATGGGCATGCTGACTAAATACAATTAACGCATTACTTTTTGTGGGTGCATGTCGTTTACCGATAATACGGTAGACTTGTCAAAGTCCTGCAATAATTGTGCGCGTTCGGCAACTACCAACTAAGACATGGCCTTTTGAAAGTATTGTAAAGTATACCTATGTGTGTTGGTTTATTGTGCTAAGTATTTAACAAAGACCCTTGTGTAAATATAATAAATCTATATTTTAATATAAATGTGTGTTTCTTTGATGTGCATTGCTAACTAGATTTAGTGTACTTACCTACAGCTCATATCTTCCTCTTAAGATAAGCCTGACTGCTCTGCCACTCTACCAAGGCCCTTGAGTAGTACAGACTGATACTAAGAGTTGGGTATCTACAAACCACTGGGATAGCTTACTAAAGTCTTACTTCCAAGTGGGACTTTAGGAAAACTCCCCTAACACTCCCTTACCCTCTTAACCTATGCAGGATAACCTAGTCCCACATACCTCCATCTACATGTGTAAGGTAGACTATTGGACCTCCCTGCCTTATACTGAGAAGGAGAAGAGTAAGAACTGCCCATGTAAATCCTCTAACAAAACTGTGATGGAGAAGAATGCCGGATACACAGTAGAGAACAACAATATTTTTACTGAGACGAAGAATATGGTCAATATGGACAATCTATTGGTGTCCGTGGTATAAAATGGGAAGAAGGACCAAGTATGAGGTGAAGCCCTCCCAGGAGGAACTGCGAGAGCCCGAGCGAGACAGGAAGGAGAAGAACAGACCGGGACAATGAGCCGGGAGCAGGACGCTCTGAAACCAATCGAGAGTGGCAAGGTCACTTACCAAGCTGGCAGAGTGTCGCTTCTGGAGTTCCTGACACTTGGGAAGAGCATGGAGCGAAATCCACAACGCCCAGAGAAATGAGATAGTCGCAGAGCGTCCGCACACAACAAGAAGTCCCGAGAGCTGGAAGAAGCCCCCCGGTCAACCACAAACGCCCAGGGGAGATCAGAACCCACGCAGATTAAGTCAAAAGCTACACAGGTTACCGAATGGGCGAAGGGGAGCTAAGAAGAAAGTGGCAAGTAGACAAGCTTGGGGAAAGCCCAGAAAGGAGGGTCTGGGAAGCAGTTGAAGCTACAAATCACAGAGTGAAGTGATAGATAGTGCCTAGCAGGATAGTGAACCAGGTCTATCATGCAACAGTAAGGGAAGGGAAGAAACCACACAAAGACTTGGCAAGATAGTGAACCAGGTATTTCAAGAAGCAAGAGAAGCAACATCCCCCCTTCTTCGTTGCAGTACCTGAGACCCACGCCTAAGAAAACCTGAGGTAGAAACCAGGGGAAGGGAATCAGTTCACATGGCAGTGTTGGACACTGAAAAGGAAGGCAGGGGAAAGGGAGTAATTTTCTCCTGGCATTGGGAAGCAAAGAAACCAGGGTACGGGAGTCATTCCCCCTGGTACTGTGGGACATTGAGACAAAGGAAGGATGATATTCCCTCTGGCACTGGAAACCTTAACTGAAACCAGGGAATGGGAGACACTCCGCCTAGTACATTTTTCAAAAAACTTTTAAATCCTCGGTCCAGAAGACGGGAGTCCTTCTTCTTGACCCAGCAGAGACTTTATCCTTAGTTGTTTATAAGTGTAAGGGAAGGAAATAGGATTTGACACGAAAGTCGACATTTATGATTTTGGACATTCTGACAATCTCCTTAGTTTATTTATTGAGTCAGGGAAACACCTCTTAGCATTAGAGATATGTAGGAGTTTCCCTTTTCTTTTTAACCAAATAAAAGTTTATAGCAACCACTATGCCACCTTTGTGTCGTCTCGTACTTCTACACCCTTACAAACCCCAGCTGCCCCAAGCTTCATCCACCCCAGCGGGGCAGGCCAACCACCTCTCTGCAGGATCTCGACCAGGGCCCCAACTAATCTTCTCCCAGCATGTGTGCTCTAATCTATCTGCTCCCTCTCTCGGGCAGCAACAACCGGCACTCCCTCACAAATCTCTGCAAGCTCCAATCTCGCTTCCCACAGTTTAATGGGGAGAACTCAGCATGTCTAAGAAAGCAACAACAGTGGCAAAGCAGGCTTCAGGGAGTGCACCAGTCAGCACCTCCACCACCAGAATCGGTTCAGACACTGCTGTCGGAGGCACCCATTCCAGGCAACATCAGTGCTCTTCACAGAGGATGAACATTAGTGTGCTTCCTTGTCTGCCACAAAGCATTTCAGTGGGGTCCAGGTACAGCTAACAGCCAAATTGAATATGTTTATTTACATTCCACACATTATTTCTATCAGGATATATCTCTGGTGGCGATGCTCACTATATTTGTGGCAATCTTGTTGGCTGCTCCAAAGGGCCCCACTGTTCTTTGTTTTTACCACTGACAGGAGAGGAATGCTACCTTAACCCAACAGTTATAAGTGTTAGAAGCTTTGGGGCAGGACTATGTCTCTTAATGAAATGCCAGACCCTAGGTGGCTAGTTGGTAGTTAGAAGTTTAATATAGCACAGAAGCTCATCTCCAGCGAGGCATCAGAGCACTGGGATCTTAACACCTTACACCCACCAAGCAAACCGGGCTCAGATTATCGAGGAAACAGCAAGGTCTTTAAGTTACATCTAAAAATGAGTTGATCTTCCATGGCACGCATAGAAGAAGTATATAACAAGAATGCCACTGAATACAGCTACCCGCCTCTACACATGCTGGGTGTACCTGGTTGCACTAAGCGTTGACAGTCATATTGGTCAAAATGATCCAAATAGGACAAGGGAAAAGAATAGAGATCAACATATTTTAATTAATCCGTAGAAAACTAACATGTTAAAAAAACGTAATGCATTCTGTTTACAAAACATAAAAACAATTCGTGAAAAACACCATTTTTCTAGTCGAGAAAAACAACAACTACAACCGTCATCATTTTTTTAAAAAAACAGTTGAGTGAGGTTAGTATAGGTGTAATATTGACATTGCATGTATCCTCAGTTTATTTATTGTTTTGTTGTTGTTTTTCTCGACTAGAAAAATTGTGTTTTTCACTAATTGTTTTTATGTTTTGTAAACAGAATGCATTACTTTTTTTAACATGTTAGTTTTCTACGGATTAATTAAAATATGTTGATCTCTATTCTTTTCCCTTGTCCTATTTGGATCATTTTGATCAATATGACTGTCAACACTTAGTGCAACCAGGTACACCCAGCATGTGTAGAGGCGGGTAGCTGTATTCAGTGGCATTCTTGTTATATACTCTTACATTCGGTCCTCAGCCACACAGCCCCCTAAAAAAGAGGACTTTCCTAGCTCAACATGTTTGTTTTACGCATAGAAGAAGGTAAGGAGTGCCATTATTTCGGCACCTGCACTGCAAATGAGTAACCGCCCCAATCATGGCATTTAAATTTAGGGTCGGTCAAAAACTCAGCTGATGAAGATATGAGGTGTGTCCCAGGCACATAATGGGAGGGAAAGGTTATTGATCAGCACAGGTCTTGACTTATAACAAACTTTCTGTGCCAATAATAGTGCTTTAATCTCCACCTTTTTGGCTACAAACATCCAATGCAAGGTGAGCAGTGAAGGTGAAATGTGATTTTGGTGCCCAAAAGGAAAGATCAACCTTGTTGCTAGTTTCTGGATCTGTTCAGCTTACCCAGGATTGGCTTGGTAGCACCAGCTAGATGGAATTACGACAATCAAGCCAACGAGCTACACAAGCATTCATTAGGTAGATAGTCTCAGAAGAAGCACCTACTGGTTACCTTACTAATTTGGCCATTCATAATAGACAGTTCTTGGTCCAACCAAACTCTAAGGTTATGAACCAAGCGAGATGGCTTAGGGCAGGGACCCAACGTCCTGAACCCCATCAAGACATCCAGCTTCTTCACCAAAGTTTTCTAACTGTCAAGTCACCAACGCTTCTAACTATTTTTTCAAATAAAGTAACTGACAAATCGGGTGATAGTTTGCTAACCCTACAGAGTTTTTAGCTGGGGATTACAAGCTGCTATTTTAATTGGATCTTTCCACACTGCAAAGACAGATACATAATTGAGCAAAAGTTGGTGATCACACATGATCTGAATTGTTTCAAAGTTCTAGCTGGGCAATAAGAAGCTCTCGCTTCCATCCATTTGAGTAAGGCTATTTCTATTGCAGGAGCAAACAAATTAAAAATATAATTGCCAAAAGCTTACCCTGACTCTCAACACAATGGAATGACATGGCAACAGTGCAAACGGCAGATCAAAACCGTTACTTTTCCAGTATCCAGAATGTACAGAGTTTTGGCGACCAAGCACTGGTGAAACCCCCAATTCTAATGTAATAGTATCATAAGAGAGACTGGCTACTGTACTTTGGCAAAGGGACCCCATCTTTACGAAGGGCAGTGCCACATTGTGAAGAAAACAATGTGACAAGTACTTCCCTGGGAGAGAGCAGATGGTGTACAATCAATGTCACATAATCGAGTCACTTTGGGGTGCTGCTAAGGTTACTGCCATCTTTGACCAGGAACATTTGAATATAACAAAATGCTTCAATCAAAAATTCAATTTGCGTGCACTGCTGGACTGAAGGCTGTGGTATCTGGAGCTGCAGAGTCAGGCTACCCCCAGGAACAGCTCAGCAGTAGCACAGCGTAATGTGGACGCAGGACCAGCGAAACTCCTCAACACCAACAATTAGAGAAACCAAAGATGGCGTGCAGCTGTATTAAAGACTGCACAGATTGGATTATCATAGTATGGTTAAAAGCAGCATTCAAACAGTGCAGCAGCTGCTACTTGAGATTCCTGAGCGGACCCTGTGCCCTTGGCTTGGAGGTCCTCTAGGTGAGTCCCCCAGCCCAACAGAGATGCATCTGTCCTGAGGAGAAGGGTAGATGTTGGTGCCTGAAAAGGCATTCCCTGTAATAGGTTTTGAGGTGTATTACACCATCAAAGTGCCTTGTCTAATATCTGCGGTAGTTGGACGGTATCCTCCCATGAACCGAGTGCTTGTTTCCATTGGTGGTCCAGGACCTCCGGGATTGGTCTCATGCGAAGTCTGCAATTTGGTATGAGAAATATACATGAGGACAGCATGCCCAGGAGAGATTTGAAAGAGCGTACCGTGGTTGCCACTCTGTCTAGGAACCATGAGGTCAAGTGGAGAATAGCTGCTACTGTGCCGAGGGTCTTACCCTGGGGATGCTGGTGTCGAGGTCCGCACCCAGGAAGAAAACTGTCTTGCTGGGCACAGGGCAGGATTTTGTTTCGTTTATTGAAAAACCTAACCCTTTCTTTAAAGAGGTTTATTGTTCTCGAAACTGCCAAGCATGTGAGTTTGTATGAGCTGGCCCTTATCAACCAGTCGTCCAAATATGGGAAGACTTCTGTTCCTGTCCTTTTGAGTTTTGCCGCTACTGGTGCAAGACACTTGGTAAAAACTCTTGCTGCTGACTTTAGGCCGAACGGGAGAACATGGAATTGGAAGTGTAACTCCCCTATTGCGAACCTGAGGAACTGTCTGTGGGCAGGGTGAATGGGAATGTGGAAGTAGGCATCTTCCATATCTAGAGTGGCCAGGAAGTTGTGCCGGTTTAGCCAAGGTAAGACGTTTTGCAGGGCTATCATCTTGAATTTGATGCGCTTGATGAACTGGATGAGTGCTCTTAGATCCAGTATAGGTCTCCACTAACTGTTTTTCTTTTTGATGAGGAAGAAACGGGAGTAGAAACCTCTTCCCTTCTGTTGGTCCTGGACTGGTTTGATAGCTGCTTATTGAAGCAGTTTTTGAATTTCGGAGATGACATGTCTTAAAAGATGTACCTTGCGAGGGGTGGGAGCGAAGGATGGAGGGTGATCTAGAAATTCTATGGTGTGACCCTTGCGGATCACCTGCAACACCCACTTGTCCGATGTTATTGACTGCCGACGTTGGAGAAATTGTCTTACTCTTCCCCCACCGGGGTGTGACGTTGAGGGGAAAGACATTATCTGTCAATTTTGCTGGCTCTGGGTCTTGCCCTCGGTAGAGCCACGCCTTCCCCTCTTGGAGTACCTGCGAGAGACTTGGTGGTATCTGTTGTCCTGGAAGGCGTTTCCCTGCGTTTTTTGGCCATAGGAGGGATGATTAGAGCCTCTGAATTTGGAGGATGAGCCTCGAAAAGGACGAAAAGATCTATGGGCTTTGTCCTTATCTTTAAGGGAACTGATGGCTCGAGCTGTGTCCATGTCCGTCTTTATTCCTTTGAGGTGGTCATCGATCTTCTTACCAAATAAGTCTTGCCCATCGAAGGGCATGTCCAATATTTGAGCTTGGACCTCTGGGCTGAAGTTTGTAGCTTTCATCCAGGCTTGTCTCCTCAGTACAGTACCGTGAGCCATTTGCCTGAAATCTGATTCCGCCACGTCCTCTGCTGCGTCAATCATATGATCTGAGGTAGCATCCCCATCTGTTATGATTGTTCTGGCTTCTTCCTGGAGATCCGCTGGTAAATGTTTAGTTAGTTTAGACATACGCAACCATAGCTCGCGTTCAAAACGCGCTGTCATGGCTAGTGCATTTCCTGCTCTGATGGTGAGAGAGGCTGAGGATACCTTCCTGCCCATGGCCTCTAACCTACGGCCTTCCTTGTCAGGAGGTGCTGATAATGGCGATGAAGGGTCGGACAACTTTTTCCTGGCTGCCACTGTGATGACAGTATCTGGCTTAGTATGTCCCCTTAGACAGAGTGGTGCAGTGTCAGGGGCTTTGTATTTCTTTTCCGGTCTTGAAACCATAGCGGGAGTAGATAAAGGTGTAGCCAATATTTTAGATCCAGATTCCCATATGGTATCAAGAAGAGGGATGGTCGGGACTGTCCTTCTACGTTTGTCCCTGTGCTGACAAAGCACTGACTTTTTCTCTTCAGATGTGACTTGTAACTTGAATAAGTCTGCAGCTTTGCCGATAATGATATGAAAAGATACCAAATCGTCTGGTGGTGAAGAATCTCCTGGAGAGTCTTTCTTTCTAGGTTTTTCAACTATGTAATCATCCCATTCGCTATGAGTGTCAGGCTCATGAGTAATCTCCCTTTCCTCAGGGTCTGAAAAATCTCTGAAAGTATCCTCTTGCCAGTCTGAGGCCAATGCGGTTGAAGGCACAATTGTAGGATCTTGAACATGTGATCTTGGAGATGGGACCCTTGTTGGTGAAGCACTGAGCGTCCTGCTCCTGGATCTGCGAGGAGGCTCAGGTGAATGTGCCCTTTTATGTGGCCTGCTCCTGGAAGGAGACTCTCTAGGTGTGCTATGCCGAGGCGAGATGCTCCTCTGTGGAGGTGTTACCTCTTTCGGTATGGATGACTTATTCTTTTCCATTTGACGTCTGTTGAATTCTTCAATGATCCTTTGCATCGACTCTATGAGAGCTGAATCAGCAGGTTCCTCCACAGTTGGTTGCCAGGGAGGACTGTGTTCCTTGGGGGTGAGAAAAGGTTGCTCGCCCACAAATTCTGTGTCTGAAGACTCCTCCTGAAGAATGATGTCTGGGAGTTCTGCCATCTCTCCTAAAGGAGAAAGTTGTGCTCCTATTGGTTCACGCGTCTCAGTTATAGGAGCCACTGTTTTATCATTGGATGGTGTAACAGTGGCGTCGGCGGCGGCTGTTTGGGTTTTGTTTTCTCTGTGGACGAAGGAATTGACATTGTCGTCGAAGGCGTAGGGGTATGCTTCATCGACGGTGGCTTCGTGGAAGATGACTTCGTCGAGGGTTGACTGTGTTTATCCATCGATGGGATCTTTGTGGACAAGAGAATCGTGGACGAGCGATGGGACTCCTTCGTCGACAAATTTTTTGTGGAGGCTGATTTCAACGAAGATTTGGTCGTTGATGACGAGGTTTGAAGTGTTGTTGTTGTGGACGATACGGGTTTCGTTGACAGCTTGGTCGTCTATGGACCTCTATCGCTATGGCCGCTCATAGGCGGTTTATCCGTTGACGATTGCCCCCCTGGGTTTTTTGAAAATGCCTCCTTACCTTTGGAGGTGTTTTTTTTCTCAGGATGCCATTTCTTGCGATCCCCAGAGCCAAAAGGGGGTATCTCCACCTTCCTCTTACTTTTGTGAGAGGGAGAGACACTCCTTTCCACGGAAGAGACCCTTCTCCTAGAAGTTTGCCTCTCAGATGGTTTAGTAGAATGTACAGGAGCTGTCTTGGCAGATTCTTCGTCAGAAGATAGACCTTTAGCTTCTAAATGGAGAAGAAGTCTTCTATGTCTGCCCTGCAGGGTTTTATTGGAGAAAGTCCTGCAAATGTTGCATTTATTTATATCATGAGGGTACAAGCAGTAGATGCGTTGCTCATGAGGATCCTTCATGTAGACTAGTTTCTTCATGCACCTCGTGCAGTCCCTGAACAGGGAAGGCTTTTTGACGGTTGGAAGTTCAGCCATGTTTTGAAGAGGATTTCACTCTGCGAATTTTAAGTGAAAGAAAGTGTTTTCTGAGCCCAGAAACACAGAGCAGAAAGAGCTTGATCTGGAGATCGCGAAAACAAATATATATAACAGGAGAAAGATTTCGAAAAGCTCAGAGAGCTGGAGGATTCTGTCTGTCTGTTAGACTGCGGTGAAAAATCTGAAGATGGCTGACTGGGGCGAAGCTTAAACCCTGCCACATCATTGGTTAGGGCCATAAAGGACCAAAGTGAAGTGGAGGGACTACACAAGTGAATGGCTCATAGACCATAATGGCCAATCTACAGTCATATTTCTGTGGAAATAATGTATGTATTTAACATTTTTAATAATTATTTAAATCACACAGGATTACCGGTCTGACAACAGGGAATATTCAAGCATCTGAATCTATGAAAGATCTAATGCTGGAGAAATGCCACTTAACTATTACACATGCTGCCTTTGTATTCTGCAGATTGTGGTGCGTCACCCCTCCTAGGAGCATGGTATCTCCCAGGGCTCGTGCTAATGTCACATGGTGGTGACCATATGACTTAAATAATAAAAGGGACGAGCCAGTTCCGGCTAGTCAGTCGATGCAACCTGACTCCTGTCTGATGTGTGTGTCCCTGGCTGCAGTGCAATGCAGGTGCTGCGCAGTAGGCAAAGGGCCTGCTGCTGCAGGGCCCTCGACCCTGACGACAGTACCCCTGCTGGGCAATGTTGACTCTGAAGCCCCTCCCCCTGTGTAAGCAGAGCCCCTGTGGGGCAACTCTGCAGCCATGATCCAGAGCCACTGCCGGGTAACTCCGGCTCTAATAGCCAGGGTGCCCCCAGGCCATTGTCCAGGTCTGTGTGATCACGGCCCTTAAAAGTTACACTTGCAACTAAGTGTGGTGGGTGCCCCCCAAACCCACGAGCTGGCTCATGTGCCTGTGAGCCAGCCCGCTATGATGCCTGAAGGTGAACCCGCTGGGTGCCCCCAGCAACGGTGCCCTGGGCCCAGGACACCACATTGGCGACGAGGAAGTCCGATCCTCCGTGGCCATTGGCGGAGTTCGTAGCCTGCGAGCTTCCCAGTCCCCAGTTCCGCTAACAGAAGAAAGTGGAAAGTGGAGGAACAGCTGGCATGGTCTGGAAGGTCACGTGCCCTATGGTGCTAAGTGACAGAGGAACCCGGTGGCAAGGCTGGTGGTCGCCAATATTTCCCGGCACAGCAGGGTGGGGAGGAGCTGCGTGTTCGTTGGCGCCCACAACGCCTGAGCTAAGCCGGCACTTCACTGCGCAGCCGGGTGGATGAGCCACGTGGTCTCTAGCGCCCATCCCCCACCTTGCCCGGGCCCAGAGGCGGGGAGTGTATATGCAGCTCCAGGTCAGAACAAGTAACAAATACAGTGCTTCGGTGGAGGAGCTCAGACATTAGAGGCCCAGTTGCCTAGAAAATATTCCAAGCCCTGCAACCGGGACTTTAAAATGTGGACAAAAAAAATAAATAATTGCTGAATGAGAAGCAAAAGGCCAATGCCGCATCGGGAGTGTGAATGAAAGCCTGCTGTATGTGTCCCGGGCTGCATCGCGATGCTGGCACTGCGTAGTAGGCAGAGGGCCTGCTGCTGCAGGGCAAGGGTTGGATTGGCCCCTCGGCATTTCGCCCCGTGGCCGGGTCAAAATCGTCCCTGGGGAGTGGGGGGTGGAGGGGGGGGGGTGGTTTCTGGCCATGTCTGGGCCGGTTTGGAAGAAAAAAAAATGGAAAAAAAATATTTCCTTTTTCATTTTTTTTCTTCAAAAAGCCTTTCATCCTTCTTAGGTCGATAAATGAGTTCCAACACAGGTTGGGTGATATTGTATGCATATTTGTTCTATAAAAAAGAGCTTAAGCGTAAGTGCTATACAATAGCATATTATCATTTGGCCTCGGACGTCTGCTGGCATTCACAGTAATTTAGTGTTTTAGTGTACTTAGGAAAAATGCTATTTGATGTCACTTCCTGTTTTGCCAAGGGGTGAAAGATCGTGTTTCATCCCGGGATGTCACTTTGGGGTGGGATCAAATGACATCACTTCTGGTGATGTCATTAGAGGTCAAGGGTCATGAGACGAGGGGTGGGCCACTTTTTTTTGGGTGATGGGGCCTATTTCTTGTCCCAGTCCGACCCTGTGCAGGGTCTTCCCACCTTGACAGTACCACTGCTGTGCAATGCTGCCTCTGAAGACCCTGTCTGTGTAAGCAGAGCCCCTGATGGGCAACTCTGTCCCCATGTCCTTCTAAAACAGCAGAGCCGCTGCGGGGCAACTCTGCAGCCCTGATCCAGAACCCCTGCCAGGTAACTCCGGCTCCCATAGCCTGGGTGCCCCCAGGCCATTGTCTGGGTCTGTGTGATCACAGCCCATCAGGATGACCCCTGCAACAAAGTGTGGTGGGTGCCCCCACCACCCCACAAGCCGGCTCATGGGCCAGTGAGCCAGCCCAGCTATAATGCCTGAAGGTGACCCCGCTAGGTGCCCGCATCAATGGTGTCCTGGACCCTGTGCCCTGGGCCCAGGACACCACACAGATGAACATGGATTCCAGAGGTAAGACACATTTTCCAACTTTTCTATGATTTCAGCATTGAACAGACCTGATACCTTACTAGCATAGCTTTGGAGGCATTTATCTCAGATTATGGCCACCAAATATTACAAAGGTTCTTTGTTCCACATGTAAAGTAAAACCTTAAAGCCTGTCTAACATTACAATTGTGAAGTGTGCTTTCTGCCTGAGTTCAGGATGATGTGGAGCACGATTAGGGGATAGCACCTTTACTTAATCACTCTTGAAGTTATTCCCACATTGAATTAGGTGTGCAGCTGGATCCCAGATTCGTTTATAAACAAAACCTCTAGATGCCTGCCTGAGTAAGCAGTTTATGTAAATGTATAAGGCAATATTTTCCCGTAACTCTAGGCTATAAGTCAGGCCCTTTGAACGCTTCATTCAAGCGATGTACTTGTAATCTGCAAGAGATTACAGTTTAACAATCTATTTAAGCATCCTCCTTCTAAAGTGTGGCTTAATAAAGTTATTAAAATATGTCTTTCTTTTACAGCTTGTGATAAAGTCCTCTGCACATAGGCAAAGGACATTTACACAAAGGGTTCCCAAAGCACTTTTTGACCTATCCTGAGTCCTCAAGACCACCAGGCGCAACAAAGAGGAGAAACTCTCATAATATGGAGGGTGCCTGAAGCTCCCTCCAGTCAAATCCCATATATTGACATAGGAAAAAAGCATTCTGCTTCCTTTAAGGGACAGAGCTGCAACATTGGAAGTGCCCAGCAAGCAGGAAATCCATGTCTTTCTTCTACACAGATGCAGAAGAACAAGTTACTTCTTACCTTGTAACGCTCTTTCGATGGGATGTACCTCCGACGTATTCCTTATCTTATCTTATCTTAGATATCTCTTTCCAGCTTTGCCGGCCTCTGAAATTTTTTCTCTCTAGAGGGCGCTGCGCGTCGACGTCCGCCGAGTCGATGTCCCTCGACAGCCGCTGTATCGACGTCGACGTCATCCTGTCTATAAAGGCAGCGCGCAGCGTCCGTTGCTCAGTTCCGTTTTGTAGCCCACAATAATTCTTTCTGGACTAGACTAATCACCCTGAAGGAGCGTAAGCTGCAACAACAAGGGAAGTAGTACTGCGGGGATGGATGGGAGGGTCGATAAGGAATACGTCGGAGGAACATCCCATCGAAAGAACGTTACAAGGTAAGAAGTAACTTGTTCTTCGAAGGGATCGTGTCCTCCGACGTATTCCTTATCTTAGATAGGCTCCCATAGCAGTATTCTGTTATTGGAGGTGGGAGTACTGACTTCATGCTTCCTCTTATTGATGAATAGAGTGCAATACTGCCCTTCCAAACCTAGTTTCCTGACTGGAGGAGGAATCCAAGTTGTAAAACCGTGTAAAGGTATGGACGGACGACCATGTGGCAGCCGCACATATGTCTCTAACCGGCACTCCTCTTTTGAGGGCCGATGAAGCTGCGATACCTCTGGTCGAATGAGCCCTAAGATTTTGAGGGGGCTCTTTTCCTGCCAGTTTATAACATTCCAAAATGGCTAAAATGATCCATCTGGAAATGGTCTGCTTAGTTATCGGTAACCCCAGCTTGTGACCTGCGTAGCCTACAAACAGCTGGTCTGCTTGTCTTATCCTAGCCAGTCTACTAATGTAAAAACTTAAAGCCCTTTTTGGGTCCAGCCTGTGTAACCTCTCTTCCTCTTTCCCCGGATGGGAAGGAGGATAGAAAGATGGAAGGGTAATCTTCTGTGTGATATGAAATTCAGAAACCACCTTTGGGAGGAAATTAGGCTTCACTTGCAGAACAACTTTGTCTTTGTGAAAGATTGTATGAGGGGGTTTACAAAAAAAGAGCTTGTAACTCGCTCACCCTTCTAGCAGATGTAAGTGCTACTAAAAAAACAGTCTTAAGGGTAACAAATCTTAACAAACAAGAGTGGAGTGGTTCGAAAGGTGTGCCCATCAGGAAAGTTAGGACTAAATTTAAATCCCATAGGGGAACCTGGAATGGTCTTGGGGGATAAATGTTAGTTATTCCCTTTAGAAACTGTATTACCAAGGGTAACTTGAAATAGGATGGTTCTTCCGGAGTGCGCTTAAAGATGGATAGCGCTGCGAGATAGCCCTTGATGGTGCCAACTTGAAGGCCTGAATTCGCTAAATAAAGTAGGAAGGACAAAACCATTGGTGTACCACATGAAAAGGGATTGATATTCTTTTCCCTACACCAGCTGCAAAATCTGTTCCAACGGCAGCAGTATAAAGATTTTGTTGCTGGCCTTCTTGCCGAAAGCAACACCTCCATAACGTCATCAGGGAGTTCCCAATCCTTGTACCTCAGCCAAGCGTGAAGGTTGAGGGTTTTGATGTCTGGATGGAGAACCTGACCTCCCTTCTGTGAGAGCAGATTCTCTCTGAATGGAAGTCGAATTGGAGGGCAGATGGACAAGTCTAGAAGGACCGGGTACCACGTTCTCCTGGCCCAATCCGGGGCAATTAGGATCATGGTTTTCCGGAATCTTCTCAACCTCCTGATCATTTGAGGAATGTCAGGGACCGGTGGAAACACGTACAGGGGCGGAAACTCCCAGTCCACTATGAACGCGTCTACCAGAGCTCCTCTCGGGGGAAATTCCCTTGAACAGAACAGATCGCACTTCCTGTTGACACTGGTGGCGAACAGATCCACCTGAGGGGTTCCCCAAAGGGCGAAGATCTCTTGAAGGACTTCCTGAGCTAGTTCCCACTTGTGGGAGACTGTGCTCTGCCTGCTCAGAGCGTCCGCTGTCAAGTTCTTCCGGCTAGGTGAACTGCCGATAGAGAGATTCCTTCTTGGATTGCCCAAAACCAGAGCTGCATCTCCTCTCTGCACAGAGGTAGTGATCCTACGCCTCCTCTTTTGTTGAGGTAATGCATGGGCACTGTGTTGTCCGTCATTATCAGGACATTCTTTCCTTGTACAGATGGCAGAAAAGCCTTCAGCGCAAGTCTGATGGCCCTCAGCTCTAACAGGTTGATATATAGTCTGGACTCCGATGGAGACCAACGACCGCTGATGGTCAAGTCGTTGGCGTGGGCTCCCCACCCCGTGAGTGAGGCATCCGTGACTACTGTTATCTCCGGCCAGGGTTGCCAAAACTGCTCTCCTTTCAGAATGTTCTCCTGACAGGCCCACCACTGAAGGTCTCGAGCCACTCTGTCGGGAACCTGAAGAAGATCTGTCATTCTCCCTGAGAATTGTGACCACTGAGTTCTCAGTGCCCACTGGAGGGATCTCATTCTCAGGCGAGCCTCTGGCACTAGGAAAATGCAGGATGCCATGAGGCCTAGGAACACTCAAAAAGTCGAAGGCTGGGAGACGTTGGGCATTTTGAAACTTGGTGACCATCTGTAGAATATCTTGAGCCCTCACCTCTGGTGGCGAGGCTTTTCCCAGGGAAGTGTCCAGGATCGCTCCGATGAACTGGAGTCTCTGCGATGGTATCATTTGTGACTTCTTTAAATTGAGGGAGAAGCCCAGTCTGTGAAGGGAGTGGCAAACATGATCTAGCTGGATCTGAGCTTGTTCCGAAGATACAGCTCTGATCAACCAATCGTCCAGGTAGGGATAGACGTGATTCCCTTCCCTCCTTAGACTTGCAGCCACTACCGACATTAACTTGGTGAAGACCCTCGGGGCGGAGGTCAGCCCAAATGGCAGCACTCGAAATTGATAATGAGAGTTGCCAATTGCGAACCTCAGGTATTTCCTGTGTTTGAGATGGATTGGCACATGGAAATAAGCGTCCTGAAGGTCCAGAGATACCAACCAGTCCTGGAACTGAAGGGCCTGAAGGATCTGAGAAAGAGTTACCATCTTGAATTTGTCTTTCCTGAGGAATTTGTTCAATTCTGGCAAGTCCAAGATGGGCCTCAGTCCTCCGTCTTTCTTTGGAATGAGAAAGTAAGGGGACTACCAGCCCTTGTTCCTCTCCGCTACAGGTACCGGTTCTATGGCACCTTTCTCTAGCAGGTCTAAAATTTCCTGCAAGAGGAGCGGATCTGGAGCATTTTGAGAGATGATCCCCGGTGGATGACTCTGAGGTATGCGTAGGAGAGGCAGGCAGTAACCTTGTGCAACTGTCTCCAATGCCCAAGCATCTGACGTGATAGCCTGCCATTCCGCCAGATGTTGAGTTAACCTGCCTCCTACAGGTGTCTTGTGAGAGAAGTCCTCAGAGTGGTTTTGGGGCGGCTGATGCAGATGCCGATGGTAAAGAGGCACCTGCTGTTGCTACGGCTTTTGAATATCTACCCCGTCCACCTCGGGTAGTTCTTCTTTGTCCCCTTTGAGCCGGTCGTCCTCTACCTCTTCCGAATGCGGAGTAGAAGCGAAAGGACTTGCCTCTCGCAGAGGTTCCTGTGGGACGAAAAGGTGTCTGACGGATTGCAGCGCCTAGGGATTTTGCTGCTGCCTTTGATGTTTGCAGTTTTTCTAAACTGTCATCCGCCTTTTTCCCCAAACAAAGAAGAGCCATCAAATGGCATGTTCAAGAGCCTGGCTTGCACATCTGGTGCAAAACCAGACTTTCTCAACCAAGCAAATCTCCTGGTTGTTGTAATTGCCGCCATTGCTCTGCTGATACTGTCAGCCGAATCAATGCCCATCTGGAGGGATTCGCACATAGCGTCTTTACCGTCCTTTATGATATTTAGGAACGCCTCCCTTTCTTCTCCCTCCGGGATGCAGTCAGCCGCTGTAGAAGCACACTCCCAAAGTGTATGGCTAAATCTAGCAAGGGTGCAAGTAGCATTAATAGATTTTAACGCCATGCTACATGCCGAAATGACTTTCTTAGCCATAGCATCGTATTTTTTATCGTCCCTGTCCTGTGGGACGGTAGGGTAAGCAGTCTTGATGTCAGTAGAAGATGCTGCCTGTACCACCAGACTTTCTGGGGATGGGTGTTTGGACAAAAACTCTGGGTCTGCAGAAGATACCCTGTATTTAGTAGACAGTTTTTTATTTACTGCCGGGACGACATCTGGGGTTTCCCAGTTCGTCATGATTTTTCTTTGAAGAGCTGAAGAGCTTTATGAAAAGGTACTACAGGATCCTCCTGTGGACCTTTATCAAGAATATCCGTGAGGTCGTCCTGTTGGAAAGCCTGTAAAGGTGTTGACCACCCCATAAATTCTGTGATCCTGGCCATTAAGGCTCTATAAGGGGTTTCAGCATGCTCCCCCGGGTCTGGCCTAGCGAACTCCACCTCTGGGGAAGTGTCTAAACCACTTGCCTCATGTAAGGAATCATGGAGTTCCTTTAATCTGCGTTCCTCTGAGGATAACTCCTCTTGAACTGGGGTTGCAGATCCCTGCAACTCAAATGTCTCTTCTTGTTCAGATAGTTCTGCCTCTTCCATAATTGAGGACATTGTTCTCAATTGGTCTGATCTCACAAAGGATGTGAAACCCATCTCCAAGGCAGAGGGTGCCAAACTTGTTGTAATCGGCCTCGAAAACGTTGATGTCGTCGACGCCGACGTCGAAGGCTTCGAACGTGGCGTCGAAAACAAAGGTGGAGGCCTCGAGGTCCTCGATAGAATTGGAATTCTGCTTGAGGATGTCGACAATCTCGACGACATCGTCATCGAAGACCTGGGAATAGCCACTGGGTGCCCCGCAACCGTGACTTTCCTTGGCGTCGACGCCGGTGTTGAGGATGGCATCGAGTCGACAGACCCGTGTGTCGAAGGTCCCTTCGACAACGGCGTCGAAGACACCGACCTCGGCGTCGACGGAACCTTCGTCGACGGCGTCGACGGAACCTTCGAAGAAGGATTCAAGGTCTTTGCTTTACTCAAGGGTTTGTGATGCGCTCGAGAAGCTTCCTTCGCCAGGTACTGCGACTCGCGGCGTTTTGGACCTTCGGGTCTTTCGACCAGAGCATCGCTCTCGGCAGTCTTCGAGTGGGTCGAGGCCGCTTTCTCGAAGACGCTCATCTTATTTTTTCGGAATTCCTCCCATTCAGCCCGGGGACTATGTTTCGTGGGGCAAGGGATTCTCTTAGGTGAAACAGAGGAAGAGGAGGACGAAGAAGGGGATCTTCGGCGTCTCCTTTTCGAGTGCTTCGATCTCGAGGAGTGATGGGACCCGCTTCGAGACCTGGAGCGCGAATGGTGACGAGGAGACGAATGTCTCGACTTTGTCAAGGAAGAAGAAGCTTTAGAAGTCTTACCTTTTTCCAGCTTCCCCCTACGCTCCTTCAGGGCCTTAGCTGTCATGGACATACAGTCCTCGCACTCCGAACGATGGTGTTCAGCTCCCAAACACCACAGACAGACCCTGTGAGGGTCAGTCAGCGACATCTTTTTTCCACAGTCTCGGCATTTTTTAAAGCCGGACCGAGGGGTCGTCGGTTCAGACGAGGAAGCCATCGAGTATGGATCGAATATCTCGAGGAAATTGGAATAATTCTCTACGAAACTGAGCAACGATATTCCGAGGCACTGAGTAAGCGCAGAAAAACGGAACTAAGCAACGGACGCTGCGCGCGGCCTTTATAGGCAGGATGACGTCGACGTCGATACGGCGGCTATCGAGGGACGTCGACGTGCAGCACACTCTAGAGAGAAAAAATTTCCAAGGCCAGCAAAGCTGGAAAGAGATATCTAAGATAAGATAAGATAAGGAATACGTCGGAGGACACAATCCCTTCGAAAGAAGCATTACTTGATGTGACTCGTACTCGCTTCAACTATAGAAGCCCTGCATTTACAAAGATGCACATGGTCAGTAGGGTATTAACTCATGTTAAACGTGAGCGTAATAAAACAGGCTCCATTCGCCCACTCCATGGAAGTGGAAGGCGTGAGAAACCAGAAGGTGTCTCACCCACTAGTCGCGGGGGATCTGTCTTTCAGGTGGCCAGGACATGGCCATCGCTTTTGGATCCAGTTCCTGGGATGGACCGTGCTGGAGGATCATCTGGGTGAGGGGTCTTTGGGAGTGGGACACCAGATGGTGAGACGCGGTATCCCCTTCCCTGTAACACCTTTACCCCATCCTACTAGGTAGGATATTTAGGAACTCAACCCCCCCTTTTACAGCATGAACACTTTCTCACTGACAGCCTGCTCTAAGGGAAAACAGACTAACACCCAAGCCGTGTACCAGACATGTCCCACTACTATGGTCAGGCGAGGTCAGGCAATTCTAGACAATCACTCGCACCTGAGTTCCATTACACTTCCCCACATGGATAAAAGGTGGAGCATGAGAGCACACTCTGAGCGAGGCAAAGCACATGAGGAAACATTAGTTTTGAGATGGCTGCTGAGTAAGAGAGGAAAGGTCGGCAAAACCAAAGCGGATCACAAGGAGGGAAATTCCCTTGACTTTTTCCGACAAGGAACTGTTACTATCCCGAAACCTCGAGAGAAAGCGTAAAATCAGGAAGCCAGGCTGAAGAATCCTGCATTGTGTGTCGGAGATACCAAGGGCCCTCCCGCGTCAAAAATCAAGGAGGGGAGAATCACCGGCCACCGTGGTACAATCCTTGGCTCCAAGAACGAAGCCGCAAAAGCAACACAGCCGATGAGTTGCGGAGACCGGTCTGTGTTGAAGCCAAGGTTGCCAAGGTTGCAAGCAGCAACATTGGATGGCGAGCGCTGGAACGAACATTGCTGTGTGTGTGATAAGAGACGCGAGTGAAGTTAAACTGCTGATGAGTGATTGAACTTTAAAGCAAGCTACAATACCTTTGACAGAGTGGTAAGGTGTGTGGGTGCTCAATCAAAGGTCTCTGTAAGGGATCCAGCTGCGAAGTAATAACAGTAGATACATTTGGTCAAGGCCCGGTTCAGGGAGACCAATTGAAAGAGAACTAATAAATATGAATCAAAGTGGTCCTGCGCCGGGTCAAACAAAATCCTGCGCACAGTCGAAAGTCTACGCTTTTGATGTAACAGCCAAAGTTTGGAAAAAGTATGTGAATTTGGTCCGACCCCGGCAGAGGGAGACCAACTGAAGGTTTTGTGCTAAAGTGGGTCTGAGCCAGATGGAGGGGGAACCGGGGTGAGCCGTAAATCACTTGAGAAGTTGCATAAGTGAACATCCTAAGAAGAAAGGAAGTGTACTGTTTTGTTGTGTTGCATCAGGCCCTCTGAAATAAGAGACTGTGAATGACAAAGAGACTTTGGCACAGAAGGTCCTGATGTTGAAGTCGTGAACTGCATCCTCGTGCTAGAGAAGCCAGGGAGTGTGCTAAGCTCAAGTGTGCCACCTTGTCCTGTGCTGAAAACGTGGGGAAGGGAAGCCAACCTCTTGAATATCTTGACATATAATTTTCTTTTGCATACCATTGTTTACCACACTATTTGTATTTAGAAGTAAGGATTGGCAATATATTTATTAGTTTAGGCCCTTTTATTTTGACAAGACACCACTAGGACTGCGTTATTATTATTTGATGGTTGTAGCTCGCGCCCATCTTTAGATTTAGGATTAGATAGGCGTTTTTCAAACCCAGTTGAAGTTCAATAAACACCCTTGAACTGTGATTACTTGTGTCTGTCTTACTGTTTGATACCATGCCTTCCTTTCAAAAGAGATACACAATTGCAATTCACTGGTGACAAAAAGAAACAAATGTATCAGACATTTTATTAGCTTACCAGGGGCATTTGTTACTCCAAATTCATGCATTGGGAGGGCAGACAGACCCAGATTAAAGCAGACAGTGGCAACAGGACTTGGGGCGACAGAGGGAACACCCATATGTCCAAGCCAGTTTTAAAATAAAAAATGGCAGCAGAGCCTGATGGAAGCTTAAGCCAATCCCATTTTACCTCACAGGACCCTAAACCTGCCTATTACCTAATCACAAAGCAGTCCAGCCCATATAACCCAGTTGCAACCAGTGCCCCAAAGCACCACCCTAAGGGAAAGGAGACAAGGCTTGAAAGCCAGCCAGTCCAGTCAGCCGGTGTCAACTGCTGGGAGAGGTGGCAGGAGGAGTGCAGCAACCCCAGGAATACCCCTATCCTCCAGACCCTAAGTGAGAAGAACATGACAGCATGTACCAGGAAGGAGGAGAAATTGGTGTGCGGTAAGGAGTTAGAAGGGTGGAGTACAGAGGAGAGAGAGATCTTGGTGGGAGTTCCTATGATAGAGTAGGAGTAAGAGTGTGGTACAGGAGAGAGATTTTGGTTTGCTGGAGACAGAAGGAGATATTGTTGGAAGGTGAGATTTGGATTTGCTAGAGGGGAGAGAAGGTCTGGGTGTAGAAGAAAAGGGATATGAATGGAAAAAGAAAGAGAAATAATGTCCACGGGAGGTATGAAACCAGGAAGAGGAAGGAGGCAGAAGTTGGTGAGGAGAAAGATACTGCTGGTGAGAGAGACTTGGCTTGGCTAGAGACAAGACATATTGTTGCAGTGAATGAGGGAGATGCCATTGTAGGCAATGAGGGAGGAAATGTGTTCTGAGGAGTGATAGAGGAGGGTTAAGTGTAGAAGGGGGAGGGGTGACCAGGTGTAGGTCAAGTGTGAAGGAGAGATATCAACAGAGGAGAGACCAGAGTTGGCTAGAGTTGAAGCGATTGAGCAGCTAGAGAAGGGGATAAAGCGGGCCATCCTAGGCAGGATAGAGGAGAGACTGCCCAAGAAGGTAGCAAAGATAAGAAGGTTTCAGTGGACCCCAATGGTCAAGGAGAGAAACAAGAAGACACAATCAATGCCTGGAAGCAGGGAGAAAATTTTAGCCAGGATGGGTGAGGGCCAGAGGGCACACTGAGTGGAGAAGGAAGTGGAAGGAAAGAGTAGGGCCACGCTTCTCCACAGGACTCCACTATGGTTCAACAGAGTCTCCTGCAGGCACTAATACTATACCCAGCCTTTTGGAAAGCTCTTGACACTCTACCCCAAGAGAACCCCAAGCAAAAGACCTAGCCAGCCAAAACATCTATCAGTATGAGAGCTATGGACCAGCAGTCCAGAAAGGTCTGCAGCCCAAAGAGCAGCAACTATGACAAGCAACCTTTATCGATCAGCCCCTGGAATGGGGAAGATGCCTTACATGAATCAGGAACTTTTTCTTATTTACTTTGCGGAATTACATTTTGATGGAGGCTTGGAACTACTTTGTGAATGCTATTTTGCTTTGGCCCATCAGAAATAGATGGAACATGTAGACACTGAACCATTTGTTGGTGATTCACTTTGTGTGGCAAAAGGGGAATCATCTATTTCTTTTTAACTCTTTGTTGACACTCAAGCCCCCCTTTCACATTATACTCAGACATTTGGAGCTATTCAATTAACACCTAATTAGGTTGCATTTTAAAACCATCCTTATACTCTTCTTTCGAGTGTTGGTTTAATAAACACCCTTGAACTATACTTTGGTGTCTGGTCTCAGATATGGAAACACAATGACAAGTCCTAGCAACCCTGTCAAACTTCTCACTTGGGCTGACTATGCTGGATTTTGTCTGTTTATTTGACATATGAAACACATCTGTTGTTCATTCTAATAATCTCTTCAGCTTGGGTGGTCTGTATCTGGTGAAAGTCCATGTTTCGTTGGCAATTAAATAGCAATCCCTTCTGTCTTGGTCCTTTAACAGTTTCCAAACAAACTGTTGTGAAAGTGAAAACGGTTGCCAGCTAGCATCTAAGAACAGTAGCAAAAAAAAAACACTCATTTGAAGAGACTCTAAAAATGAGGCACTTTAAAAATAAGTACATGGCATTTATAAACTATACGCATTTAAATTCTAGTAATCCCATAATCCCATGTAGCTGTGTACAGTGCTCAGTACTGTGGGGGCTTAGAGGCATAACTATGTTACAGTATTTCAAAATCTGTAACACTTCTTTCATACTGAAAATCGAATATATGTCAGTAAACGTTGAAACCTGCTGTCGGGTGTTGGAAGTGGGGGAGGGGGAATGCTGAAACCCTTGGATACCACAGGACGGGTACAGACATTCAAGGTAATTAGTTTCCAGTAAAGCCATAAGTTCAAAACTCTCCTCCCCACTGGTGTGGTATATTCTCTCGGCTGCAGTGCTGCAAACCTTAGCATTGTGTGATGAGTTAGTCGTTAAGAAGGAGGACCCCAGGCGTGTTCTATGCTGTTTACCTGGGTGAGATCAAAGTGAATAACCTTTCCTATAATGCATGCCTGTGCTTGAGATTGGAAACTTCTGAACCTTTAGAAAGATCTTACCCTACCAAATTTCTAGGAGGACGAAGGACTCAACCTCTTTAGCTGCTTCATTATCACAGAGACTTTACAGTAAATGTTTTGGACTTTTCCTTTATGAGGACATCATCCATAGTAGGATGGAGAAGGCAGAGACTATTAAAAGTTGCACTCAGGGACTTCTCAGTGAGCTTTGCATACACAAGTCAAAAACCCCGCTGTGCATGTCTAACCCAGGCACATGCCTCTGACAACAGTATCAACATGTCCTGCCACAGAGCATCTGTTTTTTTCAAATTGAAGTTTATTGTATTTTGTTAAAAAATCATCAGATAATCAACAATCAGAACCAATCACCTAAAGTATGACATTTTAACTTGGACTGTAACCCACCCTCTCTAAGTAGAACAGCATCAAATCCCCTCTAGCCCCTCTATCTTTTTCCTAATTACCGATCTCCATGTAGAACCCAAATTAACAAAGACCTATAGTCCTTGTTGCACTTTGACAACCATTTCTCTCTCTATGAGTGACATTTCCATAGGTCCTGCCCAGAAGCACCCCTGGTGACATTTCTTTTTCAGATTTTCTTCAAAAATCTTTCGCCCACCTACCAGCTCCTCTTTACCTTACGCCATGTACATAAATCATACATCTATTCCATGTTCTTTGGTCCCGCTCCATATTTCTTTGGAGATCGTGAACCCAATGTCTTATATTTTCAATTTGATACAACTCTTAAATTTATGAGCCATACCCTGCTATTGGGAAACCTTTCTTCTAAGCTGTTGCCAAGCACAACCTTTCTGCAACCAGCATACAGTCTACCATATGCGGTGGGTGGTGGAATCCTTCCTCTCGTCTGGGTAGACCAAATAAAATAAGCAAAGGGTTTAATTGTCTTTCCACACCATTATCGCTGTTAATCCAAGATAAGACAACGCCAAAAGCTTTGTGTTTTCATGCACTCCCACCACAAATGTAAATATATAGTCCTTTTACCACAAAATGTCCAGCATCGACCAGTTACATTACTGTACATCTTTGCCAATCCCTAAGGTGGAAATTGCCATCTGTGAAGATGTTTATAGCTGTGAGGTGTACAATGGTTTGCTATGGATACCTTATTGATTAGTCTCTTAGTGGCCTTAGGGGATTAAGATTGTCAGAAAGACACAAGGATAGAGCAATTTTCTCACTAAGACTGCCTATTTGGTGACTAATACTAGAAAGCGCTGATGTGCCGCTTATCTAAAAGTGGACAGTATAAGAAAGGAAAGAGATCTTTGAACAACAATTTGTCCAGTGCTTTTTAAAATGGTCAACGCTCTAGGGAAATATTCAACCTGGTCCAACCTAGGCCACAATCTTGCATGCATATGAGCACATGAAGAAACAAATGTTAAAAGAGAACACGTATGGCCTATAATCAGTAATCTATTATGGGTGCATAGCAATTTAATAGCCCGAAGACTTACTGAGTTAAACTAGGGTTACTTAGATTAAAAGAGAAAACTCAATATAGAACAATGTTGCTTTAGGTTAGCAACACCTATTGGGAGAAGAAATAAGACAAAACACTCCTCACTCTCTGCTCTAGAGTACTGTTTCTTTGCAGGGAGTGTGAGGAGATGTAAGTTGCTCAAAACAGGGGTAGGCAAAATGTGACCTCCTAAATGTAGCACCCACCGTCTACCGGTTTCAGTGGTGATAGTGTTGATATAGCCACTTTCATCAGGACAGTCTTCACTAATATCTGGTGCTATAGAACATTAGAACATTAGATAGCCGGAAAAGATGCTGTGTGGGATATACGTTACCACACTTCTAGTGCCATAGACTGGAGAGGCTCGAGAAAGAGACCTGGAAACAAAAAAAGGCATAATCCAGGGTCATTAATTTGCTGCAGCCCCAAGTGAATTGGCTAGAGAATATGCAAATGATTTCATGCATTTCTCACGAGTACAGTATCTTTGTTAAACACACAGTTCTCAAATGCAACCCACCATAAGGATTGTAGATCCTTTGATAAAATTACCTCTTTATATACATATTCGTGAAAGAGTGTTGAAGTGTTTTAGCACTGACCTTTAGTTGTCTCTGGTTGAGGTCAGATCAAAAAAGATTAGGTTTGACAGAAGAGCATTCTCTTCCTCACGGGTGTTGTCCGATTTAGTCAGATTCACCACCTGATTAAACACTAGGTGATGAGGCAAAGGAGTAGTGTCAAAAAATGCACGTTTGATTTTAATGCGTGCGCACAGGCCTTAGTATCTCATGTGCTCATAAAGACGTTGCTGGGTGTCAGTTGGAGACAGGCAGTATTAAAAAGCACCCATTTAGGAGCACTGATATTGCGTAGACAGATACGCTGCCTCATAGAACACTCAGTCTGGGGACAGGTGCCTGGTGCCATTGTCAGAGTGCTCGTTGGGATTAGTATGTGCATGGGGAGCTATCTGTCTCGTTTGTCATGGCTGCAGGGCCAGGAGAGCGGGTGCCTGTTGTAATCAGGCAACGCCATTATCATTCACTTATATGCACACGGAGGCGTTGCAATAGTTTATCTTAGACAGTGGACAACTTCATATGATTTTAACTTACTTGCTCAGAATGTAAGGTGTGCCCACAAAAGGTCAGTGTAGCTCTGTTGTTGCTTTCGCGCTACCCGGATAACTCTAATGGTTTTCATTTCATTGTTTGGCTGTAAAGGGACCCGTTCATGTGATCGGAATCACGCGACGCGGCCAACAGGGCTTATACGACGTTGTGACGTATACGGAAGTGTGGGAAGTCACAATGCCCTGTGTTGTGCGTGTGCCTGAAAGTGGATCAGGCAGGTCAGGCAGACAGATTGGGACGCGTTATGGGATTCTTATAAGGCACAGCTCGAAGATGAACATTGCTGGTGTGTTGTCACGTCCTTGTTGTTCAATTAATTGATCTGCCACAAATGCCCTAGTCCCCACGAAAGAACATGATTGACAGGTTAGGTTTGAGAATTGGGAGAAATCCAATATACTAATGCTTAGTGCATGTATATTCATGTGAAGGTATTTGGGGGGCACGGTTAAGATGCACCCCAAAGGAAAATTAGATGTAAACACGGATTTAAGTGTAGCCACATAATACATATGCAGGTGCCTAGGGGCTGCCTATTACAATACTTATAAGGAATGCCAAGGTATGGTCTAATTCAGGCAGTTTTTATCAGTTTTTAAAAGGAATATTCAGTTTTGCTTACGTTTGATGAGCATGCTGGAAATGTCTCCTCCCCGTCTTGCACATTTCAACCTTTCAATAATATTCCATTTGATGTCCTGGGCATTCTGTCTCTCCTGTTGGAAATGTGTCACCAGTGGCACATTTTCACGATTTGTCCTGATGCAAGACAAGTGTTCGTGGATCTGTTTTTTTACAGGCTTACTTGTCATGCCGATGTATAGAAGTTGACAGGGGCATTTTATCAAGTAGATAACATTGGAACTATTGCAATTTGTTAAAGTGTTCTGCTTTCAAGGCGTTTTTTAGCAGAGTTCCAGAGTTTTTGTGCGTGTCATCAGGGTGCAAACATTGCATTGTACACATGGAGAGTGTCCCAAGGGTGGTGATGTGTCCCAGAGGGTAGATTGATGTCCATTTACGTCTGGTGGTTGGCAGGAGTGTACCGGGGTGTCTCAGGGTTTTTTTCTCTTTTTTATAGCAAATCTTGGTGCGGGTAGGTTCACAGGACCCACATTCAATATTGGCCAAAGTTTGAGAATTTCTTTCTTGATTTGTTTGATTTTACTTGAGTAGCTAACTACTGCAGTGATAAGTTGACAGCTTTTTTTGTTGCAGATAAATTATACACAGATGTGTTTTGCCTATTTTTGTGTTAAACCACTGATGAGTTAGGGCAATACCCTGTCCATTCAAATTTTGTGCCCTTCAGTTTGTTAGTACCTTATTGGTTAGACCACATATCCTTGTTCACAGTTCATCAGACAAAATGACCCCTAGGTCTTCCTCCCATTCACACTGTGTTGGCATTTGCTTAGGGCCTCTCACCACCAGTAGTATTTTACAGATTTTGGATGTTAACCCTTTAGAACCAATTTCCGCGCCCTTCCATTTTTAATCTGTAAGATTCCCCTATACACAGTGTGCTTTCCAGAGTTTCATGGTCCAAACACCTTCCTTGAAACCACAGTGGCCTACCCTTTTCAACCATGCCTTGAACCACCTTTCAAACTGGTCAGATTCCCCCATCATATTCAGTAAGGGCAAAGGGGCCATAGACAGCAAAGCCGAGAGTATGAGGTAGCTACTCTGGGAGTCATTGTATTATCCCTCCATAATTTCCAGAAAGGTCCCAACACTGGGTGATTTCACACTACCTTCGGGTACCCACAGTCATTCCTCCTGTCGTTACATGAAGTAACACATTATTTTCAAATTTAACCTATTGTTTCCCTGATGTATTTCCTACATAACCTACCACCTCTACCAACTGGGCTATCCTGTAGTAACAATATAGGTCTGGCAGACCTGCCCCCCGCCACTCACGGGCCTGGGTAGCGACATGGCCCAAAATGTAATCCTCACCTTATTTGGTCCCCACAAAAAACTCCAGAGCTTTGGTTTGATTCCTGCTAAGAGTGCATTTGGCACCTCTATTGGTAACATTGTGATATAAGTACAATAACATAGTAAGGATATTAATGTTGTTTGCTGCTGTTTCCCCCATCAAATCAATCCCAGTGTGGACCATCTTCTCAAATCCTGAGGTATCTGATGCCACATCGGTAGGTAATTTTCTCCAAGTCCAATTCCTAGATATTTTTTTTTTTATACTTTATGATTTTGAAAGAGGTTGCCCTCACGTGTCCGCCATTCCTTGTCCCTGGGACCTAGTGGCAGAAGAACTGATTTTTCAACATTGATGTTATATCCCAAGAGATTTACATATACCTTCATGCCTCTTGATATTGCCAGAATCAAGTTCTTTTGATTCGATGAATAGAGTGGAACCATGCTAACTTAAATTCTTGACTACCCACCCAAAGGCCCTTTACCAGATAATTAATTATTTTGGTCCCCAGCACTTCTATAACTAGAGCAAACAGTGAGGGTGACAATGGGCACGCTTGGAGGGTCCCTCGCCCTAGCGTGAATAGTTGTGTTGAACATTCATTACCCTAGGGTTTGTTTATAATTGGGCAATCCATGACATCCATTTAGTGCCAAACCAAATATCTTCAATACTTCCAGCTGTAGGGGAGGCATGGTATCACAAGTATGACACTGACACAAAAGTTACAATTTGTAAAACCGTTATTAGAGTGTCTGGGTTTGGAACAACTCCTACTTTGCCCTATAACTAGGATGGGAGTAGTCTCGACCATCAAATAATAAATAAAACCCTCCTAGTGGTGTCCATCAAATCAAAATGGCCTATGCTACTAAAACCCAATGCCTGCCCGATCTCTTGTACAAAATGTGTAAAAAAGGAGATATGAATGTAAAGGAAAATCAGTGTTCAAACAAAGAATAAATGTAGCTGAATCAGCTTGCCTCCCCACGTTAGATAGCACGGCGTAAGGCAGTCCCCGTAGTCAGGATGACACACTCTGGCTCTGGCTTTTAGCACTAATACAGTTCAGAACAAGGATCGAGGCCCGCCGGGCCTGCCACTCTTTCCAGTCGGTCAAACAACATTCAGCAAAAAGTTCACACCGGTCCCCCTCTGTCGCCCTCAGACCTCTTCAAAACAATCAGTTCACGTTGGTCCCCCTCTGTCGGGCTCAGGCCTTTCATGACAAACCTTCACTTTGGTCCCCCTCTGTCGGGCTCAGACCTTTCACAACAAAATGTTCAACAATACTCGCAGGGGGCTCCCTTCCCCAAACTTTACACTTCGGGTCTCCCTCAGCCGGGCTCAGACCGCTTTCGTATGTCGAAGACTTTGGAATGTGCGTGGCTTTCTTTACAGACCTGTGGAGGACCACTTGAACTCAAAGTTCAATGTTCAGCTTTTACCCTTCCCTTCTCTCTGGGTTACTTTTGATCACTTTGCTATTACAATTAATTTGTTTTATCACTACAAACAATTCACCTTTCACAGAGACTTTCGAGTGGGCTACCTCTTTTCACCCGACCACTCCGTTACTCAGTATCACTGGTTCCAAACATGTCTTTACTTCAAAGTTCATTCACAGGTCTGCCTTTCTTTGCGTCTCATCCACACGCGTGCAGACTTCACTTGCGATATAATGTTGCAACCTCAATCTTTCCTTAACACACACCAGTCTCTCAGGTCACTTGGCAACTCACTGGCTGTGTGTGTTTCTTTCTTGTCTTTAGGATTTTCCAATTCATGAGTCAAGGTTAGTACCACAGGCTTGGCCTTGCCTCCCCAACTCTGCCGTTCACCCGGGAGGGTCGCTGGCATTCTTGAAACACAATGCAGCCTTCTGCTTTGTGATTTGGGCTTCTGCACGTGTCTCTCGCACCCTTTTGGAGGCAATGACCTCCGGTAGGGAACTCCGGGGGTTCTCGTCCTGCTGCTCTTGTCCCTCGGTTCATCGCTCTGCTCCATTAGGTTTGCCTTCTCCCCGGAAGTTCTGCCCTTACTCGTGTTCCACCTTGCTCAGAGTGCGTCACCATGTTCCACCTTTTATCTGTGTGAGGAGAGCTAATTGGTATCAGATGTTTGTTTGTTTATTTGTATGGCACGCCTGACCCACGGGTATCTGGGCACCTTTACATGGTAGGTTACAAGAATACTTTCAACTTTGGTTACAACAATGCATAGAATGGTATGATAATCATGATGCAAGAGAGTACACAAGAAAACTGTAAACACATATGTGAGGATACATCTACATGCCTACAAAATGAGTAAGATACAAGGGACCTATAGGCTTGGCTACCTAAAGTGGAATAAAAGTAATAGTACAGAAAGAAAGAGTGCCAAGGAAATACAGTGAAACACATATGCAAGAATGTATATACATATATATAGGTTCTGTGAGAGACTTCAAATTTAGCCTAAGGAGCAACTCAAAACAATCGGTATCGAATATGTGTTGAGCTAGGTAGGACTAGGAATGGGAGTGGGTGTCATTGGTGATGAGCCATTTTATGATGTTACGTCTGAATATATAGAAGTGTTGGTCTGCTCTCAAAGGAGTAGGTAAGGCATTCCATGCCTGGGATGCCATGACTGGGAAGCTAGTCCCCCCTGCCTTTTTTAACTTGAATCTGGGAACAACTAGTCCTGCTGAATTGATGATCCTAGTAGGATGGGTCAAAGAGTGTTTGTTGATTCTCTCAGAGAGGTATGTAGGGGCTACATGGTTAAGGCATGTATGTGTAAGGCATAAGGTTTTAAGCATGATTTTGTCTTTACTGTTGAGCCATTTGGTCTGTCTCCTTAGATGTGAGATATGTTCTCTCTTGGGTATACCAAGAGCGGCTCTTAAGGCATTATTTTGTAGGGTTTGGATCTTATTGATGAGGTGTTTATTAGCCCCTCGATAGAGAGTTACAATAATCCAGCTTGGATAATATAAGTGCTCTCGCAATGGTGGTGCAGCTTTCCTTTGACAGAAATGGTCTACATGATCTAATGAGCTTACAAGTGTAAGCTGTGGTAGATGCCAGGGAGTTGACTTGTTTATTAAGAGTAAGGGCAGAGTCTAGATAAAAACCTAAGGTTTTAACTACTTTTGCCACCTTAATAGAGTCGCAATCAATGTTGAAGGTGGTATAGTTCTGGCCTAGTTTGTTAAGGTTAACAGTGGAGCCAAGCATTAGTAACTCGGTCTTGGCATCATTCAGGCATAGGCCGTGTGTAGCCATCCATGTCTGAATGATGAGGTATATTTTATTCACCAAAGCCAGGTCCCTTTCATATTCGCCCGATAGGGGGATGAGGATCTGTGTGTCATCTGCATAATTAGTGTAGGTGACACCCAGACGATCTAAGTCATCGAACAGTGGCTTTGTGAATATATTATACAAAGTGGATGAAACACAGGAACCTTGTGGTACACCGCAGGTTATGGGTATTGGGTGAGCTGCTGCCAATGGTGAGAAGACTTGCATGGTCCTGTTGTTGAGGAAGGATTTAATCCAGGTAACAGCACTATGTGAAAAGTGCGTTGCTGAGGACAAGTAGTTGCATATCACTTGGTGATCCACCAGATCGAACAATGTCGTGAGGTCTAGGAGTAGCAGCAGGGCTGTTTTTCCCTTGTCCTTCAGCTCGACGATCTGCGTTTTTAAGTCTAATAATGCAGTCTTGTGCCATGCCGAGGTCTGAAGCCTGATTGTCGGGTGCCGAGGAGGTGGTTTGACTCTAAGTACAACAGGGATCTGTAAGAAATCCCGGTACACATTACAACTGTCTAGGTTGGGAGTGCACACTCTATCTAGGCACGGGTACGGTGGGTACTTAAGAATTCAAGAGATAGAGTAAAGTGTCACAGGTAAAAGTGATATTCAACCGAATTGGTAAAGGAGATCGGGTCATCGTCCAAGGACAGGTGGTCCTTGTTAGTAAGACGGGACGTTCCTTTTGTATTTTAGCAAAATGAGGGAGAAGCTGGAGGTTAGCACCATAAGGGGAACATTGGCTAGCAGAGGAGCCAAGCATGCTGGAGCAGACACACGCGAACGCCAGCACATACCTTGAATTCTTTCAAGAGCCTCTTACCTGACCGAGCCCCGGACATGTTCCCCTTATGGTGCTAACCTCCAGCTTCTCCCTCATTTTGCTAAAACACGAAGGGAACGTCCCGTCCGACTAACAAGGACCATCTGTCCTTGGACGATGACCGACCCTTTCTCCTGCGAATTGAGCAGGCCAGCCTCCAGTTAGCTTCCAACAGCTGGGCGATGATTTAGATCAATCCAGACAATAGCGCTAGGCACCACTGGATGACACTGCTATCTCCTCCGACTTCTACGACTATTATACATTCAGCTGACTTACCATTTTGTTGCTGCTATCTAAAGACTACTAACCAGTCTCTCTCTTCAAATGATCTGAGGTGCCCCAACAAGAATCTACCCAGGTTATTTGTGATTCCACTTTACTTAATTGGAACCCCAGAATAGGATCTCGTCAAAGAAAAATGTTCTCCTGATGAATGTTCCTCATTGATGTGTACATGAACAGAAACATGTTGAGACCACTGTACTCTGGATGTTAACAGAGACACTTATAACATTTCTTTCCTACATCTGCTATTATGTTGGAGCATTTGCACATTGACTTAAGCATTGTGTGACCATTGATTGATTTGTTATTTAACACTCCACCATTTGAGGTCTACGTTTTCCTATGGTATTAATGTTTTAGACTTATTCACCATGTTAGGGGGCCTTGATGCCTTCCGAATTCTAATTGTTTAATACTTGTTTTAACATATGATTTCGATTTTTTAAAATATGTTGTTGTATTTATGAATTGCTTATATATTTACCAATTCGGTTGAATATCACTTATACCTGTGACACTTTACAATATCTCTTGAATTCTTGACTCTAAGTACTCCTGAATTTGAGTGTCTGCCTATGGGGACTGCCTTACGCCATTTTATCGAGACTCTTGAGTAAAAAGGGTACAGTGGTGATGGGCCTGTAGTTAGTCAGGATGGAGGGATCGAAGGTCTGTTTTTTCAGGAGAGGTGGCACCCACGATTCTTTTAAATTGCAAGGGACAATGCTCGAAGTAAAAGAGGAGTTGATAAGTTTAGTTATGATTTGTGTCAAGGGCTTTTGTCATGGCCTCATTATAGGCAGTTATTAGGTTGTCGCGGCTAGTTGTGTTAGGAACTAGGTCAAGGGTAGGCAGGATAAGTGGAATATTTTATATGCAGTGATGTTCTTTTCATTCCTTGTGGGGAGGGATGGTGCTATAGGGATAATCTTCGGTTTAGGAGTGGTGGCTGGCATCGTGAATGATATCAAATGGTGATCTGTCCAGGTTAACAGTGTTATTGACATGATGGACATGGTACAGTTGTAGTCAGCCACCCAGTCAAGGGTTCTTCCTTTTTCATGAGTGGCGTGGGTCACTCTTTGTGTAAGCCCCTGTTCTCTTAATACATTGGCAATGGACAGGGCTTGGTGATCATTTGGGTCATCAAATCCAAAATTAAAATCTCCAAGCAGGAGTATTTGGAAGTTCAATTTGGTATTCTCAGAGAGGAGGGCAGAGAGGTCCTCTTCAAAGGTTCCCACGGGTCATGGCGATCTGTAAATAAGATGGATTGTAAGGGTGTCTTTACCTGCGGTTAGGAGTTTAGCTGTGAGTAGTTCACAGGAACTAGTGGCTGGAGAGGGTGTAATTCTCATGGCCAAATCAGATTTGGTGATGAGAGCAATACCACCGCCTGTGGCAACGGATCGGTTTACTCCAATTATTTCATAGTTGTGTGGTATGACTAAGAGGAGGGCAGGACCAGCGGCAGCATGGAGCCAGGATTCAGTTATAGCAAGGAAGTCATAAATCTCGCTACTGATCAAGTCCGCAATTTCTGTCGGGTGTGCTACTAGAGATCAGGCATTAATTAGGCCGCCTTTCAAGTCAGGGCGTTTGGTGGCAGCCTGTGAGTTCTTTAATGAAGTTTTAGTATAAGGGAGTGTGGTAGCAACAGGTAAAGGAGGCAAGGTAACGTGGTGAATTTTGGGTGAAGGGATAGGAGAGGTGGATGGGTAAAGTTTTTTGTTGTGGATGGGGGCTTTCAAAGTAGTATTACTATTGATACCGGTATGGTTGGATTGGATAGACTGTCATGATGCCTACCTCCAAGGAACCAGGTCCGACCCAGCAACCCCAGAGGCAGGCATCATTTCCCCCAGGGGAGTGCCAGCGGGCCCAAGCTGGGGACCTTTGGACGCAGTCCTGGCGCCTTAGGCGCCAGGCTCATGTTGGACCCCTGTCCTGGCGCCTTAGGCGCCAGGCTCATAAAGCTAGACATGTGTTCAAGTGTTTTAATGTGCACTTACCTGATGCAGCCCATGCTGCCACATCCAGGCCCTCTTGAGGCCTGAATGGAACTACTTTACCTGTGGGATTACTTTCCACCCGGGTGTGGTCGGGGAAGGATACATACCTGATCGGAGGAAGGATACACACTTGGAACTTCTTCCAAAGCTATTTAAACCACACCCGATCAGCAACTCATGCTTCGCGTTGTTCTGCTCCTCGCAGCTGGACGCTCACCGTGTCAGCTCCTGCATCTGGACTTCAGCCACGCCTGTCAGCATCCTGGGTCACCTGCAAAGGGAGACAAGAGACCTTACCAGCTAAATCTGCACCACGGAGACATCACCGACGATCCTGAAAGGGAAGACATTATTTTTAAAATCATTTTGTTACAATCGCTGCAGCGCTGCATTTCACTCACCTTTCCTGGGTTCCTCCATCTTCAGCAGCGATCATCCGGATACACAGCCACTTCCCAGAGCCTAGAGAAAAAGACAAGAATAAGAGGTGAGAGAAGGAAGGGAATAAGACTTACCTGTTGGGTCATTCCCATTTCATTTCGGGTCTTGCCGCTTCCAGGCATTTTCCGGACCCCGGCCCCTATGGGGAAAAAAGACAGACATTGAATGAGCATATGCAAAGACAGTTCCCGAGCGCTCATCCAGAACTAACCTGCCATTTACTGGAACTGGAACTGCACGTTTCACTTCGGGTCGGCGCCATATCTCCGGCATTCCGAACCCCGGCCCCTAGGGGGAAAAAGACATGAGCATTAGCGCTTGCTGCAAGAAGACAATGAACATTATTATTAAGCTTGGACTTTTGAACTTGCAACAGAACTTTTACAGAGCCTTACCTGAATAGTCAAGCTTACCTGAACTCCCATCAATCCTCAATCCAGTGAAGTAACTGGGTTTCAACGCGCCCCTGCATCAGAAGCAGGATGGAGAGCTCATCCTTCCTGACCCTAAGGTGAGACTTCACGGGGAATCGTGGAAGGGTATCGTGGAGGGTTGGAAGAGAGTGGGAGGCTTGAGCATAACTCAGTCAGTAGGTAATACTCCCTTTTCACGCACAGGGGAATATTCCTGCGAGCCGGAGAAGCCAGAGTAGAGGGCCCTTCCTGTCCATCTTCAGAGTCCTGCGCTTCACCATTGAAGAAGCATCAGCACTCGAAGTCAGACCTGTGCCTCCGTGGGAATCAGGTGAGCGTTACAGAACGCGAAGACTACCCACAATTTCCCACCCGGGCGCTATGGAGACTTCCGAGACTGACCAGCTGGCCCAGCTTTTGGGGGAATTACAGGCGGAGGTGCACTCAGCCCGCCAGGAGACTAACGCTCTCAAAAGAGAACTGATCTTATCCAAGGAAAGAACAGATGACCTAGCCAAAAGGTTATTACAGGCCCAGGCAGGGCACACTCCTTTACCTAATTCCGGAGACATTTCCACATCAATGGGTTTGAGTAACCCGGTACAAATTAATCTACCTGGACACATGCCTTTGGCCCCGCCTGAACGTTTTGCGGGGGATCCCAAGAAAAATGCCGTCTTTATGAACCAATGTCGTTTACACTTTCTATGCAGACCCGGAGCCTTCCCAAACGACCAGACCAAGGTAGCCTTTATACTATCTTACCTCAGTGGCAGTGCTGCCGATTGGTCTATTCCATTGGTAAATCAGGATGATCCCATTCTCCAGAATTTTCAGGGCTTCCAGGCCAGCATGGAAAGATTGTTCGCTCGACACTCTCAAGGACAGGCCCTTGATAACGAACTGCTATCCTTACGACAAGGTCATCAGGATCTTCTGTCCTACATAGCCACCTTTAACAGACTGGTTGTGGAAACTGGATGGCCAGAAAGCAAAAGGATCACATTGTTTCATCGAGGCCTGCGTGGAGAGCTTAAGGATGTTCTAGCTCAGATAGCAAACCCACCCCAGGTCTGCGCAGACTACATTGACTTGGTGGTTCAACTTGATCACAGACTTCAAAATAGAAAAGCAGATCGGTTCAAGTATGAAAACCGAGCACGGATCAAAACCCACGCTAACTCCAAGAGTACCGACGTATCTGAACCTATGCAAATCGGTGGTGTTAAAGGACCATTAACGCAGAAAGAACGAGAGAGAAGGCGGCAAATGCAACTTTGTCTGTATTGTGGGACTTCCGGTCACTTTCTTCGAAATTGTCCAGTTAAACCACTTAAGAAGGTGGTTGGAGCTACTGATAACGAATTAGTGACACCTGATTCGGAAAACGACATAGCCCGGCAAGCGTAGGGGTCCGCTTGCCGAGCTTGAAAACTAACTCTTTGACCTCGCATTTTGTCATGCCAATGGTGCTCGTGGACCCAAAACAGCCTCAGCAGTTGCATGCTATAAAAGCATACATCGACAGTGGAGCTATTGGAAATTACATAGAACATGAATTGGCTTCCAGGATTAAGCTTCCTCTCCGTCCGAAAGTAACCCAAGATGTCATTACTACAGTAGATGGAACCGAAATAGCCTCAGGGCCTGTAACGCATTCCACTGTTGAAGTGACACTGGTGGGTCAGGATGGACATCGGGAAGCAATCGTGTTTGATGTGATCAAGACCCCACAATTTCAAGTAATTCTTGGAATTCCTTGGTTAGAAACACATAATCCCAGAATTGACTGGCGAGCAAAGAAGATATGTTTTCCTGATTGTGAACCAACTTGTTATCCAAGAAATCCAGCTATGGGTCTAGCCTCAGCAACTTCCACCCCGTACAGCTACCGTCAGAATACCAAGAATTCCAAGACGTTTTTCAGAAAGAACAGGCTAACACGTTACCTCCCCATCGGTCTTATGATTGCCAAATCGATCTGGTACCCAATGCTCAACTACCTTGTAGTAGGATTTGTGCTCTTACGGAACCTGAGAACCTGCATTTGCGTCAGTATTTAGATCAGTACCTAGCCAATGGTTTTATTCGCCCGTCCAAGTCTCCTGTCTCTTCAGCTCTGTTCTTCGTGCCGAAAAAAGAAGGCGACCTTAGAACGTGTATAGACTATCGCGCCCTAAATCAAATAACGATTAAGAATCGTTATCCTCTGCCCTTGATCCCTGAGCTTATCGACCAGGTGAAAGACGCTTGTGTGTACACCAAGTTAGATCTCCGAGGAGCTTATCACCTGGTGCGCATAAAAGAAGGCGACGAATGGAAGACTGCATTCCGCACCAAGTTTGGGCTCTTCGAATATCAGGTGATGCCCTTCGGTTTGTGCAATGCACCTGCCGCCTTTCAGTACTTTATGAATGATGTTCTTCGGGAACTTATCGATGTCTGTGTCATTGTTTACATTGACGACATCCTGGTGTACTCTTCTTCAGAATCTGATCACAGAAAACATGTTAGGGCAGTTCTTGAGAAACTGCGCCAGCACAGACTATTTGCAAAACTCGAAAAATGCGTTTTTCATACCACAGAAGTTGAGTTTCTCGGATTCATCCTGACACCTCAAGGAGTCCGAATGGACTCGCGAAAGGTGGACGCCATCCTCAAATGGCCATCTCCAAGCTCGGTGAAGGGAGTTCAGAGCATGCTCGGCTTTGCCAATTTCTATCGAAGATTCATCCCGGAATTTTCCCGAACAGTCCAACCCATCACCGCTCTCCTAAAGAAAAACAAACGCTTCGAATGGACTCTTGAGGCCGAACAAGCCTTCCAGGACCTGAAAACCAAATTCACCTCTGCACCTGTATTGAAGCACCCGCACCCAGATCTCCCGTACATAGTGGAAACCGATGCATCCAGTTCGGCCATGGGAGCTGTCCTGTCGCAATGAGACCCAAAAACTAACCAACTATACCCAGTGGCCTTTTGGTCCAGAAAATTTTCTCCTCCTGAAATCAACTACGCAATTACCGATAAAGAGTTACTGGCCATCAAATCTGCTTTCAAGGCTTGGCGTCACTACCTTCTCGGGGCAAGATACACCATCACCGTAATTACGGACCACAGAAACTTACAGTATTTAAAAACGGCCAAAGCTCAATCTTCACGACAACTCCGCTGGGCTCTATTCTTTGCGGAATTTGATTTTGTAATTACCTATCGCCCTGGCTGCAAGAATGGAAAAGCGGACGCCTTATCCCGGATTGGCATGGAAGAACCTAATTCGAGCTTAGAACCTGTGCCCATCATACCTGAGCAAAGAATCTTAGGCTTAACCTCATTGCACACTATTGAGGACATCCAAACGCAAGTAAAACAACTTCTAGACTCTTCAACCTTACTGGAATGGAGTCAGAAGGGTCCTCATTACACCGTTAAGGATGACTTACCCTACTTCCAGGAGCGGTTGTTTCTGCCAAGTAAAGAATTGCAAGAACTTGTTATTGCCCATCATCATGAATCTTTAATGGAAGGACATCCTGGTATCGCTAAAACTGAGGAAAAAATTAAACGTCACTTCTGGTGGCCTTCTTGGAGAAAAGACAAAGTCTTTTGTTCTGTCTTGCGGAATTTGCGCCCAAAACAAGGCTCAAAAGAAAAGGCCAGCAGGCCTACTTCAACCCTTGGATATTCCACCGGCGCCATGGCACACCCTGTCAATGGACTTTATAACCAACCTGCCTCCTTGTGCTGGTTACAACAGAATCCTTGTAATTGTGGACCTATTCACCAAAATGGCCCACTTTATCCCTTTAAAGGGTTTGCCTTCTGCTTCCACCTTGGCCAAGGAACTCCTTGAGAATGTAGTTCGCATACATGGTTTCCCTTCCATATTAGTCTCGGATCGTGGAAGTCAATTTATCTCCCATTTTTGGAAGAAGTGTTGCCAACTAGCACAAATAGATGTGCGGTTATCCACCAGCCACCACCCCCAGACCGACGGACAAACCGAGAGAACCAATCAGACTCTCGAGCAATATCTTCGGTGCATGTTACACCAATCCGAGTTAAATTGGAAAGACATCCTTTGGATCGCAGAATATGCATACAACAATTCAGTGCATTCTGGAACCGGACAAACCCCCTTTTATACTTTGTATGGTCACCATCCTCGGACCTCTGACCTAGATCCACCTCTGACCCTGGAAATGCCTGCAGTAAATCATCTGCATTCCACAATAACCCGAGCCTTCAAAGAAGCTGCAACTCATTTACAGCAAGCCAAGAAAAAGTATAAAGAAAACGCAGATTTGCACCGGAGTAAAACTCCGCCTTACCAAGTAGGAGACCAGGTATGCCTAGCAACTAAACACTTATCCCTCAAGGGCCCGCGAACCTTCAATCCCAGATTCATAGGACCTTATCCCATCAAGGCTATAATCAACCGAGTGGCCTTTAAACTGGATCTACCGACCAACATGCGTATACATCCAGTTTTTCATGCATCACTTTTGAAGCCCGTACAACCAGGAACCCGATTGTCCAAGCCTCCAGATCCAGTTCAAATTGAAGGGGAATTAGAATATGAAGTTAAAGACATTTTAGACTCCAAGGTGGTAAAGTCGGAACTCTTCTATCTTGTTGACTGGAAGGGATATGGACCGCAGGAGAGATCGTGGGAGCCTAGTAACCATGTCCACGCACCTCGATTAGTACAAAGGTTTCACCGAAGATTTCCGAACAAGCCAAAACCCCCGGAGGGTAGAACCTTGGGAGGGGCCTTGAGGGGGGGTACTGTCATGATGCCTACCTCCAAGGAGCCAGGTCCGACCCAGCAACCCCAGAGGCAGGCATCATTTCCCCCAGGGGAGTGCCAGCGGGCCCAAGCTGGGGCCCTTTGGACGCAGTGCTGGCGCCTTAGGCGCCAGGCTCATGTTGGACCCCTGTCCTGGCGCCTTAGGCGCCAGGCCCATAAAGCTAGACATGTGTTCAAGTGTGCAATGCACCTGCCGCCTTTCAGTACTTTATGAATGATGTTCTTCGGGAACTTATCGATGTCTGTGTCATTGTTTACATTGACGACATCCTGGTGTGCTCTTCTTCTTACCTGATGCAGACCATGCTGCCACATCCAGGCCCTCTTGAGGCCTGAATGGAACTACTTTACCTGTGGGATTACTTTCCACCCGGGTGTGGTCGGGGAAGGATACATACCTGATCGGAGGAAGGATACACACTTGGAACTTCTTCCAAAGCTATTTAAACCACACCCGATCAGCAACTCACGCTTCACGTTGTTCTGCTCCTCGCAGCTGGACGCTCACCGTGTCAGCTCCTGCATCTGGACTTCAGCCACGCCTGTCAGCATCCTGGGTCACCTGCAAAGGGAGACAAGAGACCTTATCAGCTAAATCTGCACCACAGAGACATCACCGACGATCCTGAAAGGGAAGACATTATTTTAAAAAGCATTTCGTTACGATCGCTGCAGCGCTGCATTTCACTCACCTTTCCTGGGTTCCTCCATCTTCAGCAGCGATCATCCGGATACACAGCCACTTCCCAGAGCCTAGAGAAAAAGACAAGAATAAGAGGTGAGAGAAGGAAGGGAATAAGACTTACCTGTTGGGTCATTCCCATTTCATTTCGGGTCTTGCCGCTTCCAGGCATTTTCCGGACCCCGGCCCCTATGGGGAAAAAAGACAAAGACATTGAATGAGCATATGCAAAGACAGTTCCCGAGCGCTCATCCAGAACTAACCTGCCATTTACTGGAACTGGAACTGCACGTTTCACTTCGGGTCGGCGCCATATCTCCGGCATTCCGAACCCCGGCCCCTAAGGGGAAAAAGACATAAGCATTAGCGCTTGCTGCAAGAAGACAATGAACATTATTATTAAGATTGGACTTTTGAACTTGCAACAGAACTTTTACAGAGCCTTACCTGAATAGTCAAGCTTACCTGAACTCCCATCAATCCTAAATCCAGTGAAGTAACTGGGTTTCAACGCGCCCCTGCATCAGAAGCAGGATGGAGAGCTCATCATTCCTGACTCTAAGGTGAGACTTCACGGGGAATCGTGGAAGGGTATCGTGAAGGGTTGGAAGAGAGTGGGAGGCTTGAGCATAACTTAGTCAGTAGGTAATACTCCCTTTTCACGCACAGGGGAATATTCCTGCGAGCCGGAGAAGCCAGAGTAGAGGGCCCTTCCTGTCCAACTTCAGAGTCCTGCGCTTCACCATTGAAGAAGCATCAGCACTCGAAGCCAGACCTGCGCCTCTGTGGGAATCAGATGAGCGTTACATAGACTTAGTCGGTAGTTGGGGGAATTTGGATAGTCTAACTCAGAGTCTTAAGTTTCTGGTTGGAGGTGTGCACAGGAGATTAGTTGAAGAAGTCATGGGGATGAGATAAGGGGTATGACTGGAGACCATACTGTTAGACTTATGTAGCTGTATGGTATTGGATAGCCAATGTGGTGTGTAGGGGTGTTGGAGGGTGGGGAGAGGGCAGGCAGCTGGGGGTGCCGATTATTTGGAGTTATTGTGGAGGGGCTGAGGTTATCTCTACTTGTTCTAGATACTTTTAGGTGATCGCTATTGTTTGGGGTAGGTGTGTAAGCTTCTAATACCAGCAGCGGTAGTGCGTATAAAAGTATAAGCAGTATGACTCTAGAGGCAGGCATAATGCTAGGCAGAGTTACGTACTATATTTGTCACATGGTACAGGTAGTATAGTTGTCTACAAATGATAACTCTGTATATAGTGCTAGTCTGTATAGACATATTCTCAAGATGACATTTTATGACAGTTGACATGGCAAGAACATTACTTACAATGATAGCAGGCATTTAACAAGCGATACAACTATGCACAGTGAGGCCCTTTAGCGAGTAGGTTGGTCGGTGGGTAATGATATAACATTATATTCACAGTGTATGGCACTCATGAGTAGCAAGGCATATATTGGTCATAATTAAAGGGACATGTAGTACCAGGCCTCAAGCGTACTGGGGCACAACTAGCTATCCGGAGGGTGGAGTCATACGGTGAGAGTCTAAGAGCAGACAAGGTTCCAACACAGATGGGTACAAAAAGGAACACAATGGAACAGTACATGTGATGTTGCATAAAGGAGTACAACTAAGGCAAAGTGTATATAGCTAAATTTGCAGCATATGGAGAGGAAGTTATAAAAGTGAGCGTTAGAGAAGGCTTTTATCAGAAAGGCGGTAGCAGCTGATTAGGTGGGATACAAGCAATGGTGGCCAGCTGGCCAGCGCACAGGCAAAATGGATTTCAGTGTTAGGAAAACAATTGAAAGGTTAAGAATACTTGAAGACAGAATTCCTCTTACAATGACGGATACAATATATATCGTACTGCTGTTTAACATAAGGTATCAGAGCAGAGCACAAATAGGGGAATGTCTACATGTGGCACGCTTACCAGGTCGGCTAAGCAATGTGCAGGTTTCCAGGATACGAGGGTTCGCGGGTAATTGTTTCAATAGTGGGTCTCGGGTAGGACAGGCTAGGGTAGTCACTAAAAGGTGTGAGGAGCAACGTGCAGGGTAGGGTGCCGTAGCCGTATCGGTCCGGACAGGCACAGACAGGCTTGTGCCTTGTTCCGGGTGCCTTTGTCTGGGGTGCTGGCTTCCACATCCGGCAAAGCCAAACCAAATATAAACAAAGAAGCCTCCAATGAAGTTAGGCAGAGGTTGCTAGGCAACTAGTGAACACGACTGGAGCGCCGGCCATTTTAGATGGCTCCATGTGGTTTTTATCCGTAGAGTGGCGAGAGAATGGCAGAATGAACCCCAGTGGCTTGTGTCTGGTCGGTGGGGGTGCTCCCGTGGAGGTTTTTGCACTTAAAGTCAAGTGCCAGACTGCCTGACCCGATTTGCAGGACATGTCCAGTTCGATGTACAAGAGTTAGTCTTGTTACTCTCAGTCTCCCTCCTCCTTGGCCCAGTGTTTGTGTAGAAAGGAGGGGGGGGGCATCAGAGAATCCTAAAAAATAGCATAGGTTAGGTGTACAAAAAAGGGGGGAATACCACATCTCACCATCGGCTATCTCACCACCGCTCTCTGAAAAACCCCTCACTCAGGTGATGCTGCAGCACTGGTCGACCCCCAGGGTCTGGATCCAAAGGCGATGGCCGTGCCTTAGCCATCTGAGAGTGAGATTCACAGGGACTAGTAGGTGTGACACCCTTTGGTTTCTCACACAGCATAAATCTTCAGGAGACACTGCCGTATGCCTTCTTAGAGTCCAGCAACAGCAGGACCAAGTCCACTGGATGATCCTTCACCGAAAAATGTATTGGGTTTATTGTCTTGCAGAGGTTGTCCGCTTCTTTACGGGTCCTCACAAACTCCACTTGATCAGGATGAACGTGGTTGCATCCACATTTAATAATGGGCCTACTGTTTTTATAGATCACAGAGATTGAGGCTTCTAGGAACGAGTCAGGGCTATATTGATCTTCTACTACTACACTGAAGACTTTTTGGAGTCTGGGGGGCAGCAATGCTTGATATTTCATATAGAAACCCATGAGAATACATTAGGACCAGGCGACCAACTGGAATTCATACCTCTAATCACATTTCTTTTACAAGTTTTATTTCTTCTTTTATAATAGGGGCATCTAGGGCTTTCTTTATTTCCGCCTGCAGACTGGGTACATTTCATTTTGAAAGGCAATCCCTTCGTTGCTCTGGCTCCACTAAATAGTGCACTCAATATAGTTATGCAAAGAAATCAGCAAATGCCTTTGCTATACTTCGGGACAGTGCATTTTTCCACCAGCTTGGAGCCTACACATGCTACTTGGCGCAGCGTCATCTGTTTTTGTAGTCTCCTCACCATCTTTGGGTTGGCCTTATTTCCCTTATAAGTCTGCTTTAAGAAGTGTTTCTTAGAAATATATGCCGTCTGGGAATCCCTTAACTCTTCTTTGATTTGATCAATACTTGCTTCAAAGCTCCGCTGTGTCTCCTGTGAACCCTACCCTCGCTAATAATTGTTTAAAGTGTGGCATTTAATTCTCCTTCGCTGATAGATCTTTCCTTCTTCTTTGTGGCCCCTCACTTATCATCAAGCCCCTGAATGTGGCTGCAGTTGCGTCTCATGCCTTCTGACTCCTTACTACCCCATTCTCATTAATATCAAAAAATCTCTTCTTTTAAAAATCCCTTAAAGTAGGCGTCCTTTAATAGCATATCAATGTAATGCCATGCTCCTTTAAACTCCCTGGTGTGAGTGGGGAAATTCACTTCTATAAGTATTATCTCATGGTCAGACCACGCTATCGATAACATTTCATCCTTTAGAATTGTCTTGCTGATTCTGCTCAACGTAAATGTAGTCAAAGTGTGAATATCTTTGTGGGTGGGTAAAAAGCAGGGCTCAAGCCGAAGGTACCCACGGGCGGACAGAGTCCACCCACTTTTTTCAGAGGGTAGACTCGGTCCCCGTCAGCTAAAATGAGAAACATTGAATGTCCTCTTTGAATGTATGCACTAAAGCTGACTGCGGGGATCAAACCACAATATCTTCTCTTGGTTTTGTGTGTGTGGTGACTTTATGAAAGGCAAATTCCATTCGTTCGTCCTGTGCAATTTGGGTGGTTATGCAAAGCCAAGTTAATGAAATGTGCATATTTCATTTTGATATGCTAATTTCTGGCAACATCACATTCCATTGCATTTGTTGATGAGTCCCCCACTTACATTTTTAGGACCTGACCCCTGGTAAAAAGTATATTGTTTATTCATCCTGTTTAGTCTCCTCCACACATCTACCAACTTTTGTTCCTCTATCATATCTCAGAATGCTCTTCTATGTATTTCATCTTGCCCCTTCTGTTTGGACCCTTGTGATAATTCATCTAAACCTGAAACTACCACCAAATTAAAGTCTCTGCCTGGTATGACGGTACCTCTTTCCCATTCCATCACTTTCTTTCGGCTATCCGCAGAAACTCCACTTGTCGCTGGTTAGGGGCATATATGGTTGCCATGGTTACTTTATTCCCCTCCAGTGAGCCCCTACATATCTGTAATGTGTCTTAACTTCATAAGTCCCAACATTCCATTTCTTACTGATTCCCATTCCTTCAGCAGCCCTTTTCCCCTCATGAGAAGACTGGACCCAATGATCCCCCCCCCCCCCGCCGCCCTCAATATTTCTTCCTTCGCCTTTTGCAATAATGGGACTCCTGGACCATGAGACTATCAATAGTCCCTTTCTTGAATGTGTAGCCCGATAGAGATTGTTTAAAGGGTGAATTCAGGACCTTCACATTTAAGGTGGCTATATGCCAGCCCTTTACACATGGCGTTACTCATCCTTTAGTCTATGAAGTTTCTCTTTTCTAACCACAAGTCTTTTCTCACTTCCTGGGTGCTCAGTGCACCCTCCTCTGTATTTTTCTGGAACTGACTCTCCTTTCAGTGATAGGACCCTGTTTTCCCCTTGTTATGACCTCCACCATGCCGCTAACCCCCAGAACCCTCCTAAACCTAATACAAACCAGCAGTCTCCCTCTAAGCGTCCCAGCACAGTTAGGATGTGATTAGGTCTGCTCCCCCTTCCCTGACACCTATCCTCCTAAAGTTGTTATCCTAACTGGGAAAGCACCTTCTTTTATAGCTCCTGCGGCTCTGCACAACAAATATATCATATAACATTTCTCCCCCCAACGTGGCACTCGCACCGCATATCAAACAGAGGCGAGTGATCATGAACAGTCTCCTACAATTTGGACACTAGACCTATTCACTCTATCTCCTTCCCTATCCTAATTTTATCTTATTTATCCCTCTCTGTCCTTTCTTCTGCAGATCAATGTCGTGACCTGCTGATGGTTTCTTTCTTTTCAGATTCCCGCAGAGTTTTTAAGTAACAAAACCTTTAAGGTCTTGAGAGGCTCATCCTCCCCTCTGAGATCTGTAGTTTAACACTGGATCCTTATAATTTGTTTCTGGGAGGGCGCCCTCTTGTGTAGCTAGCTCTCCGACCAGCACCACAGTTGCTACTTCAATCACCTCTTTCTCTTTTCGAATGTATGAGTCTTTTTTTACTTCAAAAATCAAAACAAACGAATATCCCCATATAAACATAATGCCCTTTTCATGTGGCCAGGAGGTAAGAGTTTTACAGTCCCATCTCTTGCTCAGCATCCATGTTAACAGATCTTACATGACCTGTACCCTCTGTCACTTGTAGTCCACTCCCTGCTTCGACTTGGCCTTATTGACGATCTGTGGTTTCCCTTCTATTGGTTTCAGGTAGTGCTGGACAGAGAAGATCACTTGAAGAGAAACGTAACACTGTCTGAAATGCTAAACAGCCTGTAAAAGGAGCAAGCAAATCATGGAAACAGGGAGAGAAGCATACGCAAGGGAAGCCCTCTGACGTACGCATGCAGTGTAGAGGCTGAATGGAGCCAGCGACAGCCTGTGCAAAGGAGAACGCTGAAGAGGGACGCCAGAGGCCTGGTATCACTCACAATGGATCAACCACTGTAAGGACGGAGTCCAGGAGACCGTCCCGAAGGGTAGCATGACCACAAGAGGACTGTGGTTGGTCCTCGGTAGACTAACAGCGCTGAGACCTGAACAAGTGGGAGGAACAAACCCTCCCTTTGGTACCGCTGTGCCGAGTACTGTGAACTAATGGAGTGAGAAGAATGCGTCTGGCAAAGTGGTGGGGAAAGACGTGAGAAACGAGAGAAGGCGAACAGCCAAGGCAGATGCGTCCCAACGTTGAGCACGCTGAATCAACCCACTCGAATTGAAGGTAACCAGCTGATTCTAAAAAGCGGGAGGCAACTGGGATTGCGTGAATGGGAAGCCATGTACGGGGAGATTACAAGAGAGTAAGTTAACGTAACTTAGGATGAATACTGCCATTCTTTGAGGAAAAACTTTGAGAAAACCACTGAATTAAGCCCAAGCACCAGTTATAACAAAGACACTTGAAGCAAGAATGAGAGGAAAGGCTCCAGAAGGGAGGCTATCAAGTGAAGGAAAAGGGTATAAAATATCCCAACAAAGAGGAAGAGAAAACCGCAAGAATAAAAAGGGTCAATTTGATAAAAAGGAACGGAAAAGACTTCTGTCATAAGGAGTGCACGAAAGAGATTGGAGGGTTTCACAAGTTCCCAGAGACCAAAGACTTAAGCATATACCAAAAGCTGCAGAAGCTCGTCAGTGAGAGTTGTTGGAATCGGATGAACAACCAATACTGACATTATACCTCATTTTGGAACTGTAGCAGCTTTGAAACCCTGAGAGAAAGTGGAGAGGCCCGGCAAATGGGAGGCTACCTTATTTAGTTGGTAGTTGTAAGTGGAAGGGCCATATAGGGTAGCTTGTTGGATGGAGGATGTTTTGAGTTGGACTGCTGACAGACTTGTGAGCACCATTAGTTAGTATGTTTAGGCAGGGAAACCCCACATATGAATTGGGCAAGATATGGCTTTTGTTTACTTTTGGTCAAATAAAAAACATGGAAACGTCCAACTTGTCGGACTCCTCCTTGTTCGCGACAGTGCTCAATTGGTTTTCTCCATCTGTTTCAGAGTTCCCCCTACGACGCTAGGACTCTGAAGAAACAAAGATTGCATCTCCGTTCATATTCTCGACAGCAACCTTTCTTTTTATTTCCTTGTTCTGCTGTTCTAATTCGGTTATCGTATTTTAACTCCATTATGTCCACCATGAGTTCCTTATGTTCAATTGCCTCTAGTCTGTTGTCAGTATTTTCTAGATTTCCCTTCAACTCTGCTGCTGAGGCCTTGATACCTGATCACATTCCTCAGATTTCAGTTAGGATGTCCAATATGTCTATTTTCGTATTGATCTTGTTTTCTATTCCACTTATTTATCATTTATTCCCCGTTTGTGGTTCCATTTTATCCTCCTCCTATGTCACTTTGTAGGAACATTTCAGTAAGGTACCTTCACAGTTCTTAGGCCCCTCCTTCCTTGGCATAAATGTTTCCGTCACTGACTCCGAATACTAGCGGCTTTAAGACCCGACTGTAAAGGCACTGCTTGCAACCCTCTTTGTGTGTCTTAGATTCCTATCCCTAGTAAACTCCTCTGCATGGGGTAGGGTCCCTTGTGTGTTTCCAGGGTGTTCGTTAGACAATGCGCTTGATTCCAGATACACACTGCTTTATTAGCTTATATAGTGATAAAAAAAGCAGGTCTGATGGTCACGGCTATTCTGCCGCTTCACTCATGGGCCAGTCTTTTCCCCTTTGGCGTAAAAGGTTCTTTCGGTGGACTGTTTAACACCGAGGCTCCCAATATTCTCCTACTACTTTATCTCCTATACACAGAGTACTCTATCCTCTTTCCCTGCTTTCTCCCCCCCCCCCAGAAGGTGGGGTTTCATTCAGACCCTTATGCTTTTCCTCGACTCCTCTCTTGGCGCTTGCACTTTTGTAAACCTGCAGCGTGTGGGCCTAATGCCCTCATGCCCAACTGCCTTTACGGGTCTGTCTCTGCATAAGAGACCTCCCCAACCCTGGGTTCTCGTAACAACAGTGTCCAAGATCCTTCACTCCCCTCTCACCCTTAGTACACAGGAAGCTCCATCCTCATCACCTGAAGTTGCTCTTAATGGCGGTGTGCCATTCCTGTTGAGCCCTTGGTGCTCTCGGTGGGCCCCCATTCACATCCTTCTCTAGCATGAACCTGTCCTGTGCATGATTGCTGGGCACGAGTAATCTCCCACTCAGTGGCCAGGACAGATCTGCCACTCCGTGGATGGGATATTGGTATGTATGGAACCCTGTTTCCGAGTCCACAGTCCACCCCTTCCCTCACACCTCCAATGTCTGGGGTACACCCTCTTTGTCACACCTGTTGTTCCAGACAGCTATACGGCCCTCTTTGTTCACCGCCTAGTCTTCAATGACTCAGCCTCTAGCCTGTAAGCTACATGCACCATGTCCTGAGTTGTACACCCCAGTATATATACTGAGACAAGGTCTTATGTGGTCCCAGGTATGCTTCTCGTTTATGTTGGGGGTGGGGGGGATAATGCATAATGCAGAGAATTTCCTATACTGGGAGCTCGAATGCAGAGCACTCTTAGCAAGCTGCCCTTTTCCAGCTGCCCCCTGGAGTTCTCTCTGCATCAGCTACTTTTTAATCAGATTTGTTGGCTATGAATTGTTCCTTTTAGTTCTGGGGGGTGGGGCACCACACAATTCATACGTATGTGCAGATGTGAACATTGCCTACTGTCAATATTGAGGAGAAGTTTGTTTGCCTAAAATGAAGGGTACTCTTTTGATAAACCTTATACAGTTGACTGATGATTACATCAGACATTTACAAAACTAGCTTACAGACTTGCAGATCTGCTCTTCATGGAAGTCATAAGGCATAGGCCCTTATTACGAGTTTGTTGGTATACCGCCAGTAATTACGGTGGGATAGCTGAAAACTGCCCCTAACATTATGTGCGCATGATATCCCGGTATTACCAGCATATTCCAGGTGCCGGCAATAGAGGGAAGTCCTCATTCCATGGAGTCCCATAATACTCCATGGAGGGGATTGCCGCAATTACCAGCACCAGTAATACCGGTGCTGGTATTTACAGCATTTTTTTGCAGGTGGGGGCAAGATTTACCGGCAGCTCAAGGCTGTAGGTAAATCTGTGCACCCACGAGTAAGGGAATAGTTTCTTACCTGTAACTCCATTTCTCCAGCATTGGTATCTTTCATGGATTCACATGCTTAGAATATTCCCCGTCGACAGACTGGGAACCCTCGGTACACTTATAAAGCCGTTTCCCATAGGAAAACTTCGGACACTTTTGTGTCCTATCTACGTCGTTTTTGGGGCCGCCCACGCATGCCCCACTAGGATGTAGCGGTATAAAGGCCCCGCCCGCCCGCGGGTCCCTTCAGATTTCGACCCCTCCAAAGCAGAATGGGGTGAAAACCTAGTTATACAAGTCGACTGCATTCCGGGGAGGCCGGCGGGTGCATGTGAATCCATGAAAGATACCGATATTGGAGAAATGGAGTTACAGGTAAGAAACCATTTCCTTCTCCAGCATTGGATCTTTCATGGATTCACATCCTTAGAATAGAATGCACAGCAGTGATCCTGAAAAAGAGGAGGTGTGAATGCAATCCGGCACCCTTCTAAGCATATGTATAGCGAACCACGCTTACGTAAACTGCCAATTTATAAATACGCAACAGTACATGCACATATCAATACCTATATATATATATATAAAAACATATCCATATGTACATCCCTATATACATATGCCAAAATAAGTACAGACCCTTCTTGAAAAAAGGACTTACCTTATTGAAACAGATGGCGTAATACTGCTCTTCCCATTTGTATCTCACCCGCATGCTGGCGTTCGAGTCAGTAATGGCAGGTAAACGTGTGAGGCACTGACCATGCCGCCACTCGGCAAATGTCTGTCAGCGGGATTCCTGCCCACAACGCCGTCGACGACGAAGTTGCCCTTGTGGAATGAGCTCTCGGACGCCCTTGTAGCTGTTTTCCCGCTTTGGAATGACAGAAGGCAATTGTCGACGAGACCCATCGGGCCAGTCCCTGCTTTGAAATTGCTTTTCCTCTCGCCGACGGACCATATGCAACGAAGAGTTGTTGCGTAGATCTAAGTTGCTGAGTCTGATGAAGGTACAATTTTAGAGCTCTCTTTACGTCCAAGGTATGGAGGACTTTTTCCGCAGCCGATGAGGGGGTTGCGAAAAAGGTGGGCAGGACAATGGATGAGTGTTTATGATAAACCGTAGGAACTTTTGGAATGAAACGAGGATTAGTTGACAAAACCACTTTGTCCTTAAAGAACCTTAGGTACGGCGGGTCTACGACCAACGCTTGCAATTCCGAGATCCGCCTAGCTGATGTTATAGCTATTAGAAAAGCCACTTTCCATGACAAGAACTTAATCGATGATGTGGCCATTGGTTCAAAGGGTGCTTTCATTAACCCTGCTGGCACCACATTAAGACTCCACGTTGGTGGAAAACGTTTAACCGGAGGGAACGTCTGGAACAGACCCCTCATGAAGTGTTTCACCAGCCTGTCACTAAATAAGGGAGACGACTGCTTCCTCCTCGTGAACCTAGAGATGGCCGCCAGGTGTACCTTTATTGATGAAAAAGATAATCTGCTCTTCGCCAGGTGTAGCAGATACGGCAGAAGCTGCTCCGGAGTTACCCTTAGAGGTTGCTCTCCAGTCTGTCCTTGACACCACGTACAGAAACTTCTCCACTTACACTCGTACGACTTGTTGGTGGAAGGGGCCCGTGCTGCTTGCACGATTCTCCGACAATCCGACAAAATGCTCAAGGCACCAAATTCCAAAAAGTCAGGAGCCAAGCTGTGAGATTGAGACTGTCTGGATTGTGATGCCACACTGTTCCTTCGTCCCGGGACAGGAGATTGGGAACCTTTTGGGAACGTTATTGGTTGATCCACTGACAGGTGAAGCAGGTCGGAAAACCACAGCTGGCTCGGCCAACACGGTGCCACTAGGATGACCCGGCACCTGTACCTGCGTATCCACTGCAGAGTTCTCCTTATAAGAGGGAACGGAGGGAAGGCGTAGAGGAACTTGTCCGTCGACGGGAAAGAGAACATTTCGCCCAGAGAACCTTCCTGTGGCCACCTGCTGGCATACATTCCGCACTTCTTGTTGCTCTTCGTAGCGAAGAGATCCAGCGTAGGCCGTCCCCATTTCTCGAAGACCTTTGACAACTGAACGCTGTCTATCTCCCATTCGTGTATTTGGTCCATTTTTCTGCTGAGTGAGTCTGCTTGCTCGTTGCTTACTCCCGGAAGATGATGAGCTACGATGGATATATTGTGTTTCAGAGCCCAATGCCACACCTTCTGAGCCTCGGTGGAAAGGGTTCTGGATCGCGTGCCCCCTTGCTTCCTCAAGTAAAACATCGCCGTCGTGTTGTCTGTCAATATTCTCACTATGGACCCTCTGATGTGCGGCAGGAAAGACTTCAGGGCCCAGCGCACTGCTCTCAGTTCCAGAACGTTGATGTGCAGGAGAGATTCCCTCTGAGACCAACGACCTTGCGTTTGTAGAGTGCCCATGTGTGCTCCCCAGCCTGTCAGGGACGCGTCCGTCACTATGGTTAGCGAACCTCCAGCTCCTGTAGGGGTACCCCTCTGGATAGATTCTGAAAGCTGTGCCACCACTGAAGAGCTAGTAGGAGCTTGTCGTCGTCGACGGTCAGTTTGTCCGACCAGAGCCCTTGGGCCTGCGTCCACCGGTCCGCCAGAAACTCTTGAACCGGCCTCATGAACAGGCGGCAGTTGCCCACCAGAGGAATGCAGGACGCCATAGCGCCCAGAATCGACACATATTTTCTCACTGATAGTCTGGTATTGAGTTTCAGCTGACCTGCCAATCGATTGAGTTTGGTGATTCTGTCAAGGGATGGCTTCACTAACCCTGACTGGGTCTCGAATTGTGTGCCCAGGAACACCAAGCTTCTCGACGGCGTTAATGAGGATTTCTCAAAGTTTACCGCAAACCCCAGCCGTTGTAAGAGGTGCATGGTGGCCTGCAAACTTGTGTGAGTCGACATAGTGGAGGACCCCCTCACCAACCAGTCGTCGAGATACGGGTGTACATGATGGCCTTGCCTTCTCAGCCAGGCCGCCACCGGGGCCAAACATTTCATGAACGTTCTGGGAGAGGATTTCAGCCCAAAAAGAAGTACTGTGAACTGGTAGTGAGTCCGTCCCCACAAACCTTAGGAACTTTCTGTGTCGCCGACACATTGGTATGTGGAAGTACGCATCCTGCAGGTCCAGAGACGCCAGAAAGTCCCCTTCCTGAACTGACCGGATCACTTCCTGGAGCATGAGCATCTTGAATTTTAGGCTTTTCAACGTCTTGTTCAGATCGCGCAGGTCTAGAATGGGACACCACTTTTCGTTTGGTTTTTTCACCACAAAGTATCCGGAATAAACCCCTTGACCCCACTGCGACGACGGAACCAATTCTATAGCACCTTTTTGCAGCATAAGTGCTACTTCCTGCTGCAACACGCTCAGATGGGGTTGAGCTACAAACGCCGGTGGAATGTGCAGAGGGTTGCTTTTGAATTGCCAGGAATGTCCGTATTTTACAGTGTCCAACACCCATTGATCCATTTTTATTTGCTCCCATTCGTTGATGTAGCACGATACCCTGCCTCCCAGAACGTTCCGATGCCCATCATTGCTGGTCCTTGGTCTGCTTATCCCTCGTCGATGACGAGTAACCTGTTCTCTTCTTGGGGGCCTTGCAGTCTGAGCGTCGTTTGGCCGCTTGAGAAGCCCGTCTGTATCCCTGGGAGGGGTATGCTGGCCTACTTAAGGATCTGTCTCTTGTTGCAGAGAATCTGGAGTTTCCTGATGCTCCCCTAAAGGGACAAAAAGACCTGACACTTCGACCACTTTGGAGGGCCCCCAAGCAAGGAACGCGCCATGTCCAACTCCTCCTTCATGCCCTTCAGGGCCTCGTCCACCTTCTCGCCGAACAGGAGGTCTCCCTCAAAAGGCATATCCAGCACCTTGTATTGCACCTCTGGTCTAAAGTTGGTGCATTTCAGCCATGCTTGCCTTCGGAGAACCACACTGTTATTCACCTGCTTAAACCCCGATTCCGCGAGGTCCACCGCAATGTTTATGGCATGATTGGAGGCCTCTTCACCTTCCCTGACCAGTAACATCGCCGCCTTACGATGTTCTTCCGGAAGATGCTCCAGCATAGGCGCCAGTCGGTGCCACATCTCCCTGTCGTATCTGGCTACTATGGCCAGAGAATTGGCCGCTTTCACTGTGGTTGCTCCTACAGACAGCACTTTATTGCCGAAGGCATCCTGTCTTCTGGCTTCACTTTCCAGGGGGGTCGTGCACTTGTGCTGGGCCCTCGTCAGGGGTTGGTTGGGAGGACAGACACTTGGGGGTAGCTTCTGGGGCCTTAAATATTTTCTCCAGGCGACCTTTCATTGCCGGTTCCGAGAAAGGGTGACGCATGGTCTATAACCCCTCCTGCCACACATGATCCAGGATGGGTACCAAAAACACCGACCTTCTTCTCTTTCCCATGTGGTTGAAAAGAAAAAAATCCTTTTTTTCCTCTTCCTGGGCCAACCCGAATCCTGTACATCCTTTGGCCATCATGGCGTGAAATGACCCAATGTCGTCTGGGGGAGACGGCTGAGCCGGGCTTCTCGGGGTTTCTAATTCCACTTCAGACTCCCAGGTTGGATCCCTGGAGGGGGAAAGTGAGACATCCGATAAGGTTCTCCTGTCCGAGTCCGAATCTATCAGTTCTCCTTCCTCGTGGCGTGGAGCTGAGAGGTCTCCACCCGCTGGCACTGCCGTGGGGGTTGACGGAGGTGGCCGACGAGACGGGCCCGGTTCGTCGATGGCCGACCTGGCCGGAGTTGCTTGAGGTAGTCTCTCGTCCAGTGTCTTCAGCAACGTTTCTAACGTGGATAAAACCTCCAGCGACAAGAGTGACTGCGGATTGAGAAGAGGGGTAGACGCCGGAATGCTCCCGGAGAGAGGCGGGTAATCCCTCGTAACCCGAGGTCTGCAGGGCCAGCTACTCTCACATCCTCATCTCCCGAGGACACCGACAAGGCCTCTTGCTGCAGTAGGGTCTCCGGCAAAACCGTGTCGAATACTTCTGGTCGCCAGGCCTCTTGCGGGATCTCCGTCGACGAGGCTAAAGCTGGCCCCGTCGTCGTCGTCACCGTCTGCGGCCCAAGAACAGTTGAGACCAATTGTGTCAGTGGCAGAGAAGTGGTCGACGACCGCCTGTCATGATGCCTACCTCCAAGGAGCCAGGTCCGACCCAGCAACCCCAGAGGCAGGCATCATTTCTCCCAGGGGAGTGCCAGCGGGCCCAAGCTGGGGCCCTTTGGACGCAGTCCTGGCGCCTTAGGCGCCAGGCTCAAGTTGGACCCCTGTCCTGGCGCCTTAGGCGCCAGGCTCATAAAGCTAGACATGTGTTCAAGTGTTTTAATGTGCACTTACCTGATGCAGACCATGCTGCCACATCCAGGCCCTCTTGAGGTCTGAATGGAACTACTTTACCTGTGGGATTACTTTCCACCCGGGTGTGGTCGGGGAAGGATACATACCTGATCGGAGGTAGGATACACACTTGGAACTTCTTCCAAAGCTATTTAAACCACACCCGATCAGCAACTCACGCTTCGCGTTGTTCTGCTCCTCGCAGCTGGACGCTCACCGTGTTAGCTCCTGCATCTGGACTTCAGCCACGCCTGTCAGCATCCTGGGTCACCTGCAAAGGGAGACAAGAGACCTTACCAGCTAAATCTGCACCACGGAGACATCACCGACGATCCTGAAAGGGAAGACATTATTTTTAAAAGCATTTCGTTACAATCGCTGCAGCGCTGCATTTCACTCACCTTTCCTGGGTTCCTCCATCTTCAGCAGCGATCATCCGGATACACAGCCACTTCCCAGAGCCTAGAGAAAAAGACAAGAATAAGAGGTGAGAGAAGGAAGGGAATAAGACTTACCTGTTGGGTCATTCCCATATCATTTCGGGTCTTGCCGCTTCCAGGCATTTTCCGGACCCTGGCCCCTATGGGGAAAAAAGACAAAGACATTGAATGAGCATATGCAAATACAGTTCCCGAGCGCTCATCCAGAACTAACCTGCCATTTACTGGAACTGGAACTGCACATTTCACTTCGGGTCGGCGCCATATCTCCTGCATTCCGAACCCCGGCCCCTAAGGGGAAAAAAGACATAAGCATTAGCGCTTGCTGCAAAAAGACAATGAACATTATTATTAAGCTTGGACTTTTGAACTTGCAACAGAACTTTTACAGAGCCTTACCTGAATAGTCAAGCTTACCTGAACTCCCATCAATCCTCAATCCAGTGAAGTAACTGGGTTTCAACGCACCCCTGCATCAGAAGCAGGATGGAGAGCTCATCCTTCCTGACCCTAAGGTGAGACTTCACGGGGAATCGTGGAAGGGTATCGTGGAGGGTTGGAAGAGAGTGGGAGGCTTGAGCATAACTCAGTCAGTAGGTAATACTCCCTTTTCACGCACAGGGGAATATTCCTGCGAGCCGGAGAAGCCAGAGTAGAGGGCCCTTCCTGTCCATCTTCAGAGTCCTGCGCTCCACCATTGAAGCGCCAGACCTGCGCCTCTGTGGGAATCAGGTGAGCGTTACACCGCCCTGCCGTCGACGACGGTGGTGGTCGTGTAGGTCCTTGAGGCGTTCCCGCCTTTTTCCTGAACTCAACCTACACTTCTCTGCGTCTCGACTCGAGGTTGATCTATGATGATCGCCCGAGGAGGATTTCGACTTTTCTTTTCTTTCTTCGTCAAAGATGAGGATGACGAGGCTTTCTTCAGCGAAGACTCCTTAGAATGGCTTCTCGATGATTCCTTCTCTGCCGGTCGTGATTTCTTCACCGGGGGTTCCCACGATGTCGAACGGCGCGGGGCCCCTGAAGATTTTGACACTGAGGCCACGCTGCGCGTGGATCCTACCTCCGAAGGCGGGTATGCCCACGCTCCATCGTTTAACCATGCCACTAGTCTTCGACTTCGATCTTTAAGAGTCTTCTGAGAGAAGCCCTTACCTATGTCGCACTTGTCTGCCGAATGATGAGGGTGTAGACAATATATGCAATCCATATGTCCGTCCCCCTCGTACACCTTCTTCAACCCGCATGTAGCGCACAGGCAGAACAGCGCTTTTCTTGACATCAGACCAAAACTCCAACAGCACAACCTAGACAAAATAGTAGACTACACGAGGTGCTCCCACTACTTTGGATATGGTTGAAATCTGAAGGGAGCCGCGGGGGCGGGGCATTTATACCGCTACGTCCTAGTGGGGCATGCGTGGGCCGCCCCAAAAACGACGTAGATAGGACACAAAAGTGTCGGAAGTTTTCCTATGGGAAATGGCTTTATAAGTGTACCAAGGGTTCCCAGTCTGTCGACGGGGAATATTCTAAGCATGGGAATCCATGAAAGATCCAATGCTGGAGAAACTTGTGTTCCCCTGGTACGGTAAAAATGCTGGTTGTGGAATTACCAGCAATTTTACCAGCATTTTTACAGTACCAGGGAAACTCTAATGAGGCCCATAGTCACCTAAGTAGGTGCACGCTCTCCGAGGAAGTGGGCAGGAAGTGGGCTGTCTGCTGTTGGAAGTACTCTCCCTGCGATTTGCTACGTGCTCCACGGAACTTTCTTTTGGCCACGCCCCCGTTTTTGGAAATTGTCAAAAAGCCCAGACTGTGCGCTCCTGCGCACACGCTCTGAGGAAGTGGGCCGGAAGAGGGGCGTCTGCTGTTGGAAGGACTCTCCCTACAATTTGCTACATGCTCCATTGAACTTTCTTTTGGTACTTAACGCCACTATGAACCATCACAATGGACGTTAGAACGTATTTAATATAATTTAGAACATTTAACCTGAATTATAGGTAATTACTATATATGCTTTCTGTATTTTGTTTGTTAGGCCACGCTCCCTTTTTTGGAAATTGTCAAAAAGCCCAGACCGCGCGCTACTGCACGCGTGCTCCGAGGAAGTGGTCCGGAAGTGGGCTGTCTGCTGCTCGCAGCGCAACATAGCGGCATGTCCCCTCTCCAGTGATTGGCCTTTCGGTGCTTGTAGCTCACTCTCCATGGTGTCCATTAGCTGCAGCCACATGCAAGGGAAAGCGTGAAGGGTCCTTCAGCAGCAGATGCAGTGAACGTGAGATCTTGTTATGTTTTGAAGTAAATGCCCGAGTCAGTTGCCAGGTAGTGAGAGCGGTGACACGGTTATAAACGGCATTCCCCGCTCTCTCTTGGGCAGCGCGTGATGATTTAAAGCTACGTACTTGTGAAGGTTGGTGTTTTGACAAATGCAGTAAAAGCAAGATACGGTGTACCAACTTGCCTTTGGTGTAGTGATTCACAGTAGTTGCGCACTATCGTGCAACTAGGAAATAATTGAAACTGCATAAACTCACGTGTCTGTATTGGGACAAGGATTGAATAAGTATGGTGAGTAATCTGCGAAGTGGTAAATTAACCAAATTAGTGGTCCCCAGTATTAAGTTGCGGACTACTTCTAACCACTCAGAGTACAAAGTCAGTGGCTGACACGGTGGAATGGTCACGAGATTTAGAGAATGATGGGGGTTAGAACCTGTGACGGAAGTTTCAGGGTCCCATTTGTATAACAAGAGTAATATTACCGATTGTCAGACTAATAAGGAAAACACAGAGATCGTTTGCCCCAGCAAGAACACAAGGTCGAGCGGCAAGCAGTCATTTCGCATTAAGGATAGGTATGATGGAGACATTTCCATTCAGCGCAGTTTTCTTAGTGTTAGAGAACCACTTGCACTCACGCCCTCAGTTAAACAAAATCTCAATGATGACGCCAACTGTAATGGCGGAATTATCAAAACGCACATGATTATCGCTTGGTCCATCAACTCCAGCCTCAGGTAGAAAATGTGGAATAGAGAATGTTCATCTGCACCATGTGATTGACCAAGATGTGGTTATCAGTGTTTCATCTACAGAACAGTATATTAACCCTGTTCTCAATTTGGGCATTACTCAATGCAGTTCTTCTGGTAATATTCAACAAAAATCTGATAACACTGCTACATTGACAGCTGACGTAGCACTTGCCACTACTATCATAACTAGCTCGCAGCAAGGGGCATGCGGGTGCTCGAGCCCCGTAGAGCTCAAATCTCCTCCTAGGATAAACTATGATCCAGCTCACACCATTTTCTCAGGTCCATCTCCAGTTGAGCACACATCAGAGACACTGGAATTGCAGTTTCCTGTTAGGAGCAGGATACTAAACCTCCTTGATAGGGGTCACGAACTAACCCACCTGGAAATAAGATCATTAAAAGTATCTAATATGGAGTTAATAGCCAAAATTAACAGGATTGAAGGAATGTTATGTGGCGGTATGAACAAGGTGCTTGAAAGCCATAATGAAGTCAAAGTAAGCCCTGTGTATAAAACCATCCAGGCTATGGCTTCTGAAACTGACCTATTTCGCAGCAAGGTGAAGGCTTCACAAACTGACATAGAAGGTAACGCTGCGCTCTTTCTGAAGCGCTCATTCACACACGCTGTGCTTGAGCCCCTTCATCGGAAAGAAGAAGTGGTAAGTGATTTGTTTGAGAAAGAGAGATATGGGCAGTATTGTCATTTTGAAAGTAACAGTAGACTTGAAGAAATGATTGGCAAAGTTGAAAGTAATTTGACACGTTTGGCCAACCACTGTGGTTTATCATTGGAACATACTTATTTAACACAATCTCCTACAACAGTAGATAGTCCTTCTGCACTTGTTCACATAATTGAACAAGAGCAAAGTGAAGTTGTTGTAGAAGATATTCCAATCAAAGACAACTCTGATAATGAGATTGCCACAGAGAAGACTGGGTCTAAGAATGGAGGTTTCTTGTCTCGTAAACAGAGGTGACAATCATCTAAGGGCTCTAAAAAGAAAATAAAACTCAAAAAGTGCAAACTGTCAACAAAATAGTACTTCAACTAAGTCTGGAAGTAACCCCCAAAGTAGCAGCGAAATTCCAGTCTTGGAAGTATGTGATAATGACCCACAGTCATTGGAAGATGGGGTTTTAGACTTGGATCAACCTTAACGCAGAAAGTAAGAAAGTGCTGCAACTCCAGCTGCAAGCTTGGTGCCAACTGATGTTAGATAACTTGCAGGTGCACAAACAAACAGTAAGCAAGCCTGACGATAAGTCTGTCAGTAAACAAACACAATTGTCTGCATTTTATACTGTAAAGGTTATATCTACCAAGCTTCCTTTACAGAGCAGTGGAATAGACCTGGGAACTCCAACGCAGGTCTGTAGAGCGCAATTAGAAAGAGCTAACTCAGCTAGCCTGAGCAATGGCGATAAATTGCTGGAATCGAGACAAAAAGTCGATGCTTCCATGCTGCCTAAGGTTGAACTTCACAATTTAGATGCCCACCTCACTAATGGCATATCTGGGCTGGTGGATATGGCAGAGGGAGTGGAGCTGAGGGCAGAGAAGGAGGGGTCTTCCGTAGAAAACTGTGATAACTCCTCTTTGCTACACAATCCTTCTACCATATTGGGTTGGATCAGTGACCCTGCCATTCATGGTACAGCACGTTTAAATTGTGAATATATATTTTAAACTTTTTATAAAATTCCTACGCTAAGATTGTTACACTCTAATGATGTTGAATGGGTGAGATTAGAAAATGTTAATAACTGCAGGACGATTTGCAAACTTTCTTCATCAATTATATTAAGACAGATTTGGGACTTTCAGCAATAGTTTTCATCCATGGAGTTTCGCCTGTCGTTGTTATTGATGAGAATCGGGCCCAACAATTTTTTAATTATGTTACACCAAAGCCAGTCATTACGCCAATCAAGACAAGTCATGCTGATTTTTCGTCTGCTGTGTCTTCTGATGCAGTCGCTCAATTAGCAGCTATTGCCTCCAACATCAAGGACTTGTCTTGGATAGGTAATCTGGTCAATGTATTGGCTAAGCTTGCACCCGCTAAAAATCTGCCGTAGCCATGCCAATGTTCAACTGTACTCTTGGAATGTTTGTGGGTATCATAACTTCTTTTCAGCTTTACAGTCAAATCCTCTATTTGATACTACAACAATTATTCTCTTGCAAGAGACTATGGGCCTCATTACAAGTCAGCCGGTCCAGAAACAACAGTGGCGGTAAATCCGCCACCACCGTTGTTTCTGGACCGGCTGATTCCGAGTCCTGCAGGCGGGAGGTGTCACTTCTGCCAGGTCTGACCTGGCGGAAGTAACACCACCCACCTGCAGGCGGACATGGAAACACTGGCTCTGTCATAGACGGAACCAGTGTTTCCATGGTGCCCATCTCCATGGAGTCCTATGGGACTCCATGGGAATGGGGCTTTACAGAATTCCGCCTCCAGAATTACCGGGTCACTGGGGTTGTAATACCCTGGTGATTCCGGCAATGATGGATGCGGAATGGAATTACCGTTCTGGCGGAAGCCTGCCAGTTTTTCCGGCACGGCTACCGGCGGACTCGTAATAAGGCCCTATGTCTTTAAACCTTTTGAATTTAAGTGGATACACCACTTTCTCCAGACCTGCCATCAGACAAGGGTTGGCACGACCCACAGGGGGTCTTGCTATTTTAGTGAACAACAGTATACATGGTCAGATGTCTGTTGTTTATTCTTCCACTAACATTCTTGCCATTGATATGACAATGACTGAGGGGAAAAAAAGAAAAGCTGATGTTGGTCACCTTATACTTCAACTAACATAAATCATGATATAGTGGCATTTGTGTACATATTAGATTCGATCTTTGAAAATACTGTTATTGGCAATGATTATGAGGGTATTATTGTTGGAGGTGATTTCAATGCTAACTGTAAATGTGACCTTAGTGACATCGGTCCTCACAAGGTATCTTACAATGAGAGAAGAGCAAATGGGCTAGGTCAACGCTGGAAGGAATATTTTGAGTCATGGAATATGAAGGTTGTCAGGTTTAATCCTAACACTTTACAATATACATGGCACAGAGAGATGTCCTATTCAACCATTGACTTTTTAATCTCTGTCAAGTTGTTGAAATTGTGTACTTCAAGTATTTCGGTTGACATGAGACTCGGTGATCACTGTCTAATTGCTATTGAATTAGGGCTGATATGGGTTCATCTTAATACTGTTCCAGAATTGGCTCTGGTGGAAATAGAGTGTCTCCCAAGTACAATTCGCTGGAACAGATTTCTATGTCAGAAACTTGTGGACAGTTTAGGTAAGTTAATACCATTTGATCATGTGGTTCAGTATTCTGTGCAAGATTATGCTTTTTTGGAAAGCTTTAACAATCGCACAATTCAGGAACGGTTGGCATGGCTGAATAATTCCTATCAAATTGGACAGAGACAACATCTCCATTATTTTGATCCAGAAATAGCTGCACTAAAAAAGCAGAAACACATCGATCTGAGACACTTGGGAGGACAAAAGGTCTCAGTTGGTAATTACAGTGCAAGGAAAAAGCTGATCCTGCGCGTCTATAGTCGTACCTGCAGAAACCATTGTAATTTATTACATCTTCAAGACAATCAAAGAATTGTGAAACATCTATGAAAACATGATGCTAAATCCATTTGGTAGATGTTTAAAAATCCTGGTATTGGTACGACTGATAGGACTATGCCAAATAGCATCTCTGCCCATGCGTGGTCACTATTCATTTCGGAAACTTTTAAACTCCCTAAACATCATCAATTTCAACGCTTTGTCAAAAAGAAATTAACCTTTTTACCACGCATCACCTGGTCCATTGACGATGTCATTTGGGAAATAGGCAAACTCAACTTTTCTATGGCATCGGAGCCCAACGGTATCCCTGCATGTGCCTTAAAAACTGATCCACCTTTTTGGGCTAGGATTCTGATTTTAAAATTCAAAAACATCTTTAGCACAAGCATTATTCCGTATTCATGGCATACGGCTCTCATTGAACCAATTCATAAAATTTCCTGTTAAGCTTGGCCATTTGAAATTAAATTGGCTAGCATGTGCAGACGATATTTTGTTATTTGACAAAACGCTAAAGGGACTCCAAAACAAATTACAGGCATTTTCTTATTTTGCTTGTGAGCATAATCTAAGGCCTAATGTAGGAAAATCGAAGATCTTAATATTGTCAGGTAGGAAAAAAACTCCATGGTTCAACTAGACAATCAACAATATTGGGCTGGAAAGAATTTCTGCACTGAAGTATCTGGGCTTTGATGTCACCAATGGTTTTTCCAAAAAATATCGGCACGATTCTTTAGTAGCAAAAATGCGACCTCTGACCTCTCAATTAAGGATCGTATTTCAAAAATATTTTACATTTTCTACAAGTCCTGCAATAAAATTTTACTTGTTACAGATTGTAGTATGGTATGGTTTAGACCTATGTCTCCATGATATTGATCAGACTCTTAACTCCCTTCAAGCTGGCTTCTGGAAGCAAATTTTGGGGTTTACAAAATCTGTGCCAAATGTATGCATATGTTTGGAACTTGGACTATCGAGCTTATCAGCTAGATTTGTGTGGCGTCAGTTAAATGTGTACGCTAAAATGTTGGATCCCCCAAAACTCCATGTATATAGAATTTGCTAGAATGCTGCACACACAGCTACCACAATCAGTGAACCTATTTAAAAAAAGAATGGAATGTGCGTTAGAAAGAATTAACATCACAAAAGAAGATCTAATCATCCGCGTGGGGTATGCTAAATTTTTTTTATATCAAATGGACTGGGTTGAGTCCCATGAGGAAAAAGGTTCCTACCAACCATTTCAGGAATTGCATCACATTCGCACAAAAGGTTACTGAGATTAATGTATATCGAGTGCTGTCCAGACACAAAAATAAGTGATATATACATGCGGTTTCGTATGAATCAGCTGCATTGTAAAGAACGCATCATACATTGGATCTCTTTTAGCTCAGAGGGATGTCGATTTTGCAATGTAACATCACAAAAAGAATCCATCAAGCATTTGATTATTTACTGTAGCCGTTTTGAGAATGATAGAATTGCTTTCCTGCGGGATAAGAATGTTATGAGTACCGATTTATCACGGGAACTTCTGTGGGCAAAATGTATGAATAATCCTTACAAATTATTTGTGTGTGCATTGGGACGGTTACATTTTAAAATTGAAACTGACAGGGTAATTCATAGAAATTCGCACAAAAGTGGCGCACGCGGCTGGCGCACAGCGTGCCCGTGCGAATGTCTGCGCCAGCCGCGTGCGCTAAAATCGATTTCCGCGCACAGCGTATTCATGGATTTTCGCATCCAAAACCAGCCGTGGCGCAGCGACCCTGCAGCAGCGCCAGTTACGCCCCCAAGAACGCCCTTGCGCAAGGAAAAGCCTTCGAAATCCCCAAATAATCGCAAAGGGCTGCGCTAACCCTGGACCAGTTCACAGGGCTGGCAAAGAGCAAACGCCAAGCGGGGAACGTGTATTTCAGTGGTTCGTGGGAAGTTCCACACGCGATTGTCCTGTGTACGTGTGCATCAGGGGTGTGTGGGAAGTAACACACGCAAAAGCAGCAGGGTACGTGTATTTCAGGGGTGCGCGGGAAGTATCACACGCAAAAGCAGCAGGGTACGTGTATTTCAGGGGTGCGCGGGAAGTATCACACACAAAAGCAGCAGGGTACGTGTATCTCAGGGGTGCACAGGAAGTATCACACGCGATTCCATCAGGGTACGTGTATTCCAGGGGTGCGCGGGAAGTATCACACGCAAAAACAGCAGGGTACGTGTATTTCAGGGGTGCGCGGGAAGTATCACACGCAAAAGCAGCAGGGTACGTGTATCTCAGGGGTGCGCAGGAAGTATCACGCGCGATTCCATCAGGGTACGTGTATTCCAGGGGTGCGCGGGAAGTATCACATGCAAAAACAGCAGGGTACGTGTATTCCAGGGGTGCACGGGGAGTATCACACGCAAAAACAGCAGGGTACGTGTATTTCAGGGGTGCGCGGGAAGTATCACATGCAAAATCAGCAGGGTACGTGTATTTCAGGGGTGCGCGGGAAGTATCACACGCGATTCCATCAGGGTACATGTATTACAGGGGTGCGCGGGGAGCACCACACGTGAATTGCACGTGTGGGTCCTCCCAGGTGTTCCCTCTACACCCTCCACGGCCCCTGCAGGTGGCCCAAACCACAGGGGCCTACCCTGCACATGTCCTGCAGGCACCCCATCCACCATGGCCATGCCCTCAAGCCAACCCACATGTCACCTTGCACTACTGCCCACCAACGTATGTCCCCCTGCACCCCCAGCCACCAGGGGCAGCCTCCACCAGGCCCCCACCCATGTCTCCCATCACCCCCACCCCCCAGCCACCAGGGGCAGCCTCCACCAGGCCCCCACTCATGTCTCCCATCACCCCCACCCCCCAGCCACCAGGGGCAGCCTCCACCAGGCCCCCACTCATGTCCAACTCATGTCTCCCTGCACCCCCAACCCCCAGCCACCAGGGGCAGCCTCCACCAGGCCCCCACCCATGTCTCCCATCACCCCCACCCCCCAGCCACCAGGGGCAGCCTCCACCAGGCCCCCACTCATGTCTCGCACCACCAACACCAACAGCCACCTGGGGCAGCCTCCACCAGGCCCCCACTCATGTCTCCTATCACCCCCACCCCCCAGCAGTGCAGGGGCAGCCTCCACCAGGCCCCCACTCATGTCTCCCACCACCCCACCCCCCAGCAGTGCAGGGGCAGCCTCCACCAGGCACCCACTCATGTCCCCTATCACCCCCACCCCCCAGCCACCAGGGGCAGCCTCCACCAGGCCCCCACTCATGTCTCCCACCACCCCCACCCCCCAGCAGTGCAGGGGCAGCCTCCACCAGGCCCCCACTCATGTCCCCTATCACCCCCACCCCCCAGCAGTGCAGGGGTAGCCTCCACCAGGGCCCCACTCATGTCTCCCACCACCCCCACCCCCCAGCCACCAGGGGCAGCCTCCACCAGGCCCCCACTCATGTCCCCTATCGCCCCCACCCCCCAGCAGTGCAGGGGCAGCCTCCACCAGGCCCCCACTCATGTCCCCTATCAACCCCACCCACCAGCAGTGCAGGGGCAGCCTCCACCAGGCCCCCACTCATGTCTCCCTGCACACCCACCCCCCAGCCACCAGGGGCAGCCTCCACCAGGCCCCCACCCATGTCTACCACCACCCCCACCCCCCAGCAGTGCAGGGGCAGCCTCCACCAGGCCCCCACTCATGTCTCCCACCACCCCCACCCCCCAGCAGTGCAGGGGCAGCCTCCACCAGGCCCCCACTCATGTCTCCCACCACCCCCACCCCCCGGCAGTGCAGGGGCAGCCTCCACCAGGCCACCACAATCTAGCTCCCTGGACCTTATGGTCAGCCTCCAAATGCCAAACACCCACCCGAGTATTGCATCCACCCACTGAGAAATGGCAAAAACATGATAGAACCACAATTGCAAGTTTGCAAATGAACACATGTCCCTCACATACACCCAATGGGTGTCAGTGAATGTCAAAACCCATATCATGATATGCATGAAACCAATGAGATGATACTACACATTGAAGTCTGAAGAAAAAATATGTATTAAACGCAACATAAATTGAATCAAAAAAAAAGAAACAATAATAGAATTTTTTAAAAATAAACCAGCAGGTACGTGAAATAATGCAAAACCACAAATCATAATGCAAACGAAAGGTGTCCAAAGTCACAGTCCACAAAAGTTAATCCAATGGAAAATTAAAATCGAAAACCATTGCTCCATGGGGAAATCATAAAAAAAATGAAAATCCAAAAGTCAACTATATACAGATAAACAATCCAGGGTCCATTATCCCAAACGAAGAAATGAAACCTATCTAATAACACTACCTAAAAAAATAAACTATATACAAAAATGTGGGCCATTGTCCAAAAGGTCCAAAAAAAATGCTAAACCAAAGGAAACATAACACTAACTACAGAACTATTTACAAGGGCAATGGGCTAGTCCGACGGCTCACTTCGGGATGTTCCGGGCCAGGGCATCATCGAACTCCTGCTCAATGTCCCGGAGGCGCTCCTCCTCCATGGCCCGAGGGTCCGCAGGGCCGTCCACATGTTCCGCCCAAACTCCCTGCGGATTGCCTCGAGGCACTCGGCACGCCTCAGGGCCCTCCGCATGGAGTTCTCCGCCCTGACCATCGTGAGCCGTGCCTCTTCCGCCCGCTGCCACTCCGCATCTATGCCGTGGCCCAACTGCTGCCACACGGAAGACACTTCCCGTCCTGGGTCCTCCTGCCCTCCGGCCGATGCCTGCCCCTCCGATGTGGAAGGCCCCGAGCCATCATGGCTCCCACCACGTTGCTGCTGCTGCTGCTGCGCCTCTGCCCGTGCACTGCCTCCTGCTGCCTGCACATCCTCCGCTGGCTGGGGTGCATTCATTGATGTGTCCACCCCTGCTGGACGTCTGACTCCCGACTGTGGCAGGGATGCCTCCTCCACCAGCCTGGCCACACCGTCTGAGGCAGCTCCACAGGGCACCCAGGTGACTGATGGGTGGGAAGATGGCACGGAGGACAACTGGCGCATAGGGGGTTCAGTTGAGGACGGGGTCGTAGCAAGCATCATCAAACAGAGGAATCCTGCCTGGGTGACCTGTCCCAGTAGGCCGACGCGGTCAACAAGCCATTCGAGATGACGTGCAGTCTCCTCATGAAAAGACTGCAGGTCACCTCGCATGGCCCGTTGACGCAACGCCACACCAGTCAGGACAGGATCAACCCGGACCCGGATAGCCACGTCCGCAGGCAGAGGAAGGCCAGTTGTCGTGAGCTCATCCCCTGCCTGAAAACAGGTCTGGACGTAGGCATCCCTGCTGGTGCAAGATGATGCAGTGACAGGATCAGGGACAGGATTGCACACAGGCACCTCTGCGGCGACCTGTGCTGCCTCCTGTCCCTGGTCCTGCACTGCACCACTAGCACCAGTGGAATCCCCACCTCCAGACCCCGTCTCTGTTGCTTGCACGGCCTCCTCCTCAACCAAACCCCCCACCAACCTGGATGACTCTGTGCCATCTTCCCCCGTTGGGCCCTGTGCGAGGAGTCCAACTCCGACCTCTGCCTTTTGGACCTCCCCCCGGCAGCTGCGGCCTGGGACGCGGCACCGGACTCCTCACTCCCCGACGAGATCACAACCTGGGAGGGGAGCCGGGCCTTGCATCTCCGGCTGGCGGTGCGATCCCCGCCGCTGTGCTCCACAGCACCTTCTCCGCCCTCTTCATCATTGACGCTGCAGACAGGGAGAAATGAAACACAGGCATCAGGGCACTGTACAATGGACACATACACACATGACAGTTGCACATGAGTGGCATTGGCAAACCTCAGACATGGCATCACAATCGGCAACAGACATGTCATTTCAACTTGCACACATGAGCCATACCACAGCCACATTGCAACTGCCAGCACCATCCATACACATAACAACAGCATGAGCAGGCAAAGGTGAGCCAGACATCACATGCAACACAGGGAGTGCACTACACATGCACGCACACCACCACACTTGCATGCATGTGTACACCTCAACCAACTGTCGCAGTGCTCCGATGGGCATCCATGTCACAACTGCCAATCAGGCTTCCACATCCCGCTGTCACATGCATCCATGTTGCATCACTGTTGCACCCTTGTGAAATACACACACATGCACATGTACACAGTGCTGATACATGCTGCTGAAAAAAACATACATGCGTGACATCACGACCATGCCCACTTACATACACATTCATCCAAACATGTGTGCCCACGCAACTGCATTTGGCATGCAAGCCTACACACACAAGCACCATCCATGTCTCACACATGACAGCCCTCGCATGTGTTAGCCGCACGGCCCTGTACACCCCCACCCATACTCGGCCCCATACAAACATATGTGCAACTGGCACACTACTGGCACATCACCACACGCACAGCTTACAATCACGATGCATGTACCTTACCGCTCGACTCCAGACCGGTCTGCCTCTCAGGGACCTGGACGTGGAGCGCTGGGGATATGCGTTCCAGGACCCTCATCTGATCTTCCGACAAGTGGCCCCGGCGCCCCTTAGCATCTGCTGCCTTCAAGAGGCGCCGGGCCTTGTTTAGGGTCCTGGACCTGAAGTCCTCCCAGCGCTTCTTGACATGTTGGAAGTCGCGGACTGCCACCCCGTCCGCGTTGATGGCAGTCACGATGTCCGTCCAGATCCGAGTCCATCCTTCCTTGTCGGCGCGCACACTTCCGTAGAGGGCATCATACTGCCCCAGGACTTGCTCCACCAGGACACCAACTTCCCTGGCACTGAAGCTGGTGCCCCCTCTGCCTCTCTGGCCGGGGGTGGTCAGTGGTGCCAGATGTTGCAGTGCCCGACATGACAACCCCAGAGGCAGGAGTGGGTGGGCAACTGGGTCCTGGGGCTGGGCTGTGGAGCGATGGAATTCCAGTCGGGAGTCTTCGGTTCCAGCAGGGGTGGTCACAGCAACAGCACCCCTGGCTGATGTGCAGGCAGCAAATGGCAGGGCACGTGGGCAGCAGGCAGTCAGGCAGCAGCAGATGGCAGGTGGGAGCGTGCTCGGGGCTCTGGGGGGCAGTAATTCGGTCTTCTGGGCAGGAGCGTGGTCTTCCGTGTGCTTACACGTGGCCAGCTTGATACGGAGTGATTTTGCACGTGAAAATCCTGCACGTCTGCGTGTAAATCGAGGAAAGGCCCTTAGCGCGTATGCACGTCAGCACGCATATGCAATTTCATTGGACCAAAGGCCCTTAGCGCGTAAGCGCATCTGTGACGCGCGCGGGTGTTTCCCTCATTACATGTGATGACAGAGCACACGTGGATTTCCACCAATCGCGTGTGAAACTTCCTGCGCACCCCAGAAATACACGTACCCAGGCCAATCGCGTGTACGCTCACTTCCCTCCAATTACACGCGATGACACTCGGACGTGCAGTTTTACCACGTGTGCTCTGTCATCACATGTAATGAGGGAAACACCAGCGCGTGCGTCACGTCACAGACGCGCTTACACGCTAAGGGCCTTTGGTCCAATGAAATCGCATATGTGTGCTGACGTGCATACGCGCTAAGGGCCTTTCCTCGATTTACACGCAGACGTGCAGGATTTTCATGTGCAAAATCACTCCGTATCAAGTTGGCCACGCATAAGCACACGGAAGACCACGCTCCTGCCCAGAAGGCCGAATTACTGCCCCCCAGACCCCCGAGCACGCTCCCACCTGCCACCTGCTGCTGCCTGACTGCCTGCTGCCCACGTGCCCTGCCATTTACTGCCTGCACATCAGCCAGGGGTGCTGTTGCTGTGACCACCCCTGCTGGATCCGAAGACTCCCGACTGGGATTCCATCGCTCCACAGCCCAGCCCCAGGACCCAGTTGCCCACCCACTCCTGCCTCTGGGGTTGTCATGTCGGGCACTGCAACATCTGACACCACTGACAACCCCCGGCCAGAGAGGCAGAGGGGCACCAGCTTCAGTGCCAGGGAAGTTGGCGTCCTGGTGGAGCAAGTCCTGGGGCAGTATGATGCCCTCTACAGAAGTGTGCGCGCCTACAAGGAAGGACAGACTCGGATCTGGACGGACATCGTGACTGCCATCAACGCGGAGGGGGTGGCAGTCCGTGACTTCCAACATGTCAAGAAGCGCTGGGAGGACTTCAGGTCCAGAACCCTGAACAAGGCCCGGCGCCTCTTGAAGGCAGCGGATGCTAAGGGGCGCCGGGGCCACTTGTCAGAAGATCAGATGAGGGGCCTGGAACGCATATCCCCAGCGCTCCACGTCCAGGTCCTTGAGAGGCAGACCCGTCTGGAGTCGAGCGGTAATTGTACATGCATCATGAATGTAAGCTGTGCGTGTGGTGATGTGCCAGTAGTGTGCCGGTTGCACATATGTTTGTATGGGGCCGAGTATGGGTGGGGGTGTACAGGGCCGTGCGGCTAACACATGCGAGGGCTGTCATGTGTGAGACATGGATGGTGCTTGTGGGCGCCGGGGCCACTTGTCGGAAGATCAGATGAGGGTCCTGGAATGCATATCCCCAGCGCTGCACGTCCAGGTCCTTGAGAGGCAGACCCGTCTGGAGTCGAGCGGTAATTGTACATGCATCATGATTGTAAGCTGTGCATGTGGTGATGTGCCAGTAGTGTGCCGGTTGCACATATGTTTGTATGGGGCCGAGTATGGGTGGGGGTGTACAGGGCCGTGCGGCTAACACATGCAAGGGCTGTCATGTGTGAGGCATGGATGGTGCTTGTGTGTGTAGGCTTGCATGCCAAATGCAGTTGCGTGGGCACACATGTTTGGATGAATGTGTATGTAAGTGGGCATGGTCGTGATGTCACGCATGTATGTTGTTTTCAGCAGCATGTATCAGCACTGTGTACATGTGCATGTGTGTGTATTTGACAAGGGTGCAACAGTGATGCAACATGGATGCATGTGACAGCGGGATGTGGAAGCCTGATTGGCAGATGTGACATGGATGCCCATGGGAACACTGCGACAGTTGGTTGAGGTGTACACATGCATGCAAGTGTGGTGGTGTGCGTGCATGTGTAGTGCACTCCCTGTGTTGCATGTGATGTCTGGCTCACCTTTGCCTGCTCATGCTGTTGTATGTGTAGGGATGGTGCTGGCAGTTGCGATGTGGCTGTGGTATGGCTCATGTGTGCAAGTTGAAATGACATGTGTGTTGCCGATTGTGATGCCATGTCTGAGGTTTGCCAATGCCACTCATGTGCAACTGTCATGTGTGTATGTGTCCATTGTACAGTGCCCTGATGCCTGTGTTTCATTTCTCCCTGTCTGCAGCGTCAACTGATGAAGAGGGCGGAGAAGGTGCTGTGGAGCACAGCGGCGGGGATCGCACCGCCAGCCGGAGACGCAAGGCCCGGCTCCCCTCCCAGGTTGTGATCTCGTCGGGGAGTGAGGAGTCCGGTGCCGCGTCCCAGGCCGCAGCTGCCGGGGGGAGGTCCAAGAGGCGGAGGTCGGAGTTGGACTCCTCGGCAGCAGAAGGGGCAGCTGGGACCCCACAGGGCCCAACGGGGGAAGATGGCACAGAGTCATCCAGGTTGGTGGGGGGTTTGGTGGAGGAGGAGGCCGTGCAAGGAACAGAGACGGGGTCTGGAGGTGGGGATTCCACTGGTGCTAGTGGTGCAGTGCAGGACCAGGGACAGGAGGCAGCACGGGTCGCCGCGGAGGTGCCTGTGTGCAATCCTGTCCCTGATCCTGTCACTGCATCATCTTGCACCAGCAGGGATGCCTACGTCCAGACCCGTTTTCAGGCAGGGGATGAGCTCACGACAACTGGCCTTCCTCTGCCTGCGGATGTGGCTATCCGGGTCCGGGTTGAGCCTGTCCTGACTGGTGTGGCGTTGCGTCAACGGGCCATGCGAGGTGACCTGCAGTCTTTTCATGAGGAGACTGCACGTCATCTCGAATGGCTCGTTGACCGCGTCGGCCTACTGGGACAGGTCACCCAGGCCGGATTCCTCCGTTTGATGGGGCTTGCTACGACCCCCTCCTCAACTGAACCCCCTATGCGCCAGTCGTCCTCCATGCCATCTTCCCACCCATCAGTCACCTGGGTGCCCTGTGGAGCTGCCTCTGACGGTGCGGCCAGGATGGTGGAGGAGGCATCCCTGCCACAGTCGGGAGTCGGACGTCCAGCAGGGGTGGCCACATGAACGACTGCACCCCAGCCAGCGGAGGATGTGCAGGCAGCAGGAGGCAGTGCATGGGCAGAGGCGCAGCAGCAGCAACGTGGTGGGAGCCATGGTGCCTCGGGGCCTTCCACATCGGAGGGACAGGCATCGGCCCGAGGGCCGGAGGACCCAGGACGGGAAGTGTCTTCCGTGTGGCAGCGGTTGGGCCACGCCATACAGGCGGAGCGGCAGCGGGCGGAAGAGGCACGGCTCACGATGGTCAGGGCGGAGAACTCCATGCGGAGGGCCCTGAGGCGGGCCGAGTGCCTCGAGGCAATCCGCAGGGAGTTTGGGGTGAACATGTGGACGGCCCTGCGGACCCTCGGGGCCATGGAGGAGGACCGCCTCCGGGACATTGAGCAGGAGTTCGATGATGCCCTGGCCCGGAACATCCCGAAGTGAGCCGTCGGACTAGCCCGCTGCCCTTGTAAATAGTTCTATAGTTAGTGTTAGGTTTCCTTTGGTTTAGCATTTTTTTTTGACCTTTTGGACAATGGCCCACATTTTTGTATATAGTTATTTTTTTTAGGTAGTGTTATTAGATAGGTTTCATTTCTTCGGTTGGGATCATAGACCCTGGATTGTTTATCTGTACATAGTTGACTTTTGGATTTTCAATTTTTATTATGATTTCGCCATGGAGCAATGGTTTTCGATTTTAATTTTCCATTGGATTTACTTTCGTGGACTGTGACTTTGGACACCTTTCCTTTGCATTATGATTTGTTGTTTTGCATTATTTCACGGACCTGCTGTTTTTTTTTTAATTTCTATTATTGTTTGTTTATTTTTGATTCAATTTATGTTGCTTTTAATACATATTTTCTCTTCAAAGTTCAATGTGTAGTATCATCTCATTGGTTTCATGCATATCATGAAATGGGTTTTGACATTCACTGACACCCATTGGGTGTATGTGAGGGACTTGTGTTCATTTCCAAACTTGCAATTGGGCTTCTATCATGTTTTTGCCATTTCTAAGTGGGTGGATGCAATACTCGGGTGGGTGTTTGACATTTGGAGGCTGATCATAAGGGCAAGGGATCTAGATTGTGGTGACATGTTGGCTGGGGGACATGAGTGGGGGCCTGGTGGAGGCTGCCCCTGCACTGCTGGGGGGTGGGGGTGATAGGGGACATGAGTGGGGGCCTGGTGGAGGCTGCCCCTGGATGCTGGGGGGGGGGGTGCAGGGGGACATGAGTGGGGGCCTGGTGGAGGCTGCCCCTGGTGGCTGGGGGGTGGGGGTGATAGGGGATATGAGTGGGGGCCTGGTGGAGGCTGGGCCTGGTGGAGGCTGCCCCTGGTGGCTGGGGGGTGGGGGTGGAGGGAGACATGAGTGGGGGCCTGGTGGAGGCTGCCCCTGCACTGCTGGGGGTGGGGGTGGTGGTAGACATGAGTGAGGGCCTGGTGGAGGCTACCCCTGCACTGCTGGGGGGTGGGGGTGATAGGGGACATGAGTGGGGGCCTGATGGAGGCTGCCCCTGCACTGCTGGGGGGTGGGGGTGATAGGGGACATGAGTGGGGGCCTGGTGGAGGCTGCCTCTGGTGGCTGGGGGGTGGGGGTGATAGGGGACATGAGTGGGGGCCTGGTGGAGGCTGCCCCTGGTGGCTGGGGGGTGGGGGTGATAGGGGATATGAGTGGGGGCCTGGTGGAGGCTGCCCCTGGTGGCTGGGGGTGATAGGGGACATGAGTGGGGGCCTGGTGGAGGCTGCCCCTGCACTGCTGGGGGGTGGGGGTGGTGGTAGACATGGGTGGGGGCCTGGTGGAGGCTGCCCCTGCACTGCTGGGGGGTGGAGGTGGTGGGAGACATGAGTGGGGGCCTGGTGGAGGCTGCCCCTGGTGGCTGAGGGGTGGGGGTGCAGGGAGACATGGGTGGGGGCCTGGTGGAGGCTGCCCCTGGTGGCTGGGGGGTGGAGGGAGACATGAGTGGGGGCCTGGTAGAGGCTGCCCCTGCACTGCTGGGGGGTGGGGGTGGTGGGAGACATGAATGTGGGCCTGGTGGAGGCTGCCCCTGCACTGCTGGGGGGTGGGGGTGATAGGGGACATGAGTGGGGGCCTGGTGGAGGCTGCCTCTGGTGGCTGGGGGGTGGGGGTGATAGGGGACATGAGTGGGGGCCTGGTGGAGGCTGCCCCTGGTGGCTGGGGGGTGGGGGTGATAGGGGATATGAGTGGGGGCCTGGTGGAGGCTGCCCCTGGTGGCTGGGGGGTGGGGGTGATAGGGGACATGAGTGGGGGCCTGGTGGAGGCTGCCCCTGCACTGCTGGGGGGTGGGGGTGGTGGTAGACATGGGTGGGGGCCTGGTGGAGGCTGCCCCTGCACTGCTGGGGGGTGGAGGTGGTGGGAGACATGAGTGGGGGCCTGGTGGAGGCTGCCCCTGGTGGCTGAGGGGTGGGGGTGCAGGGAGACATGGGTTGGGGCCTGGTGGAGGCTGCCCCTGGTGGCTGGGGGGTGGGGGTGCAGGGAGACATGAGTGGGGGCCTGGTGGAGGCTGCCCCTGCACTGCTGGGGGGTGGGGGTGGTGGGAGACATGAGTGGGGGCCTGGTGGAGGCTGCCCCTGCACTGCTGGGGGGTGGGGGTGATAGGGGACATGAGTGGGGGCCTGGTGGAGGCTGCCCCTGCACTGCTAGGGGGTGGGGGTGGTGGGAGACATGAGTGGGGGCCTGGTGGAGGCTGCCCCTGCACTTCTGGGGGGTGGGGGTAATAGGGGACATGAGTGGGGGCCTGGTGGAGGCTGCCCCTGGTGGCTGGGGGGTGGGGGTGATAGGGGACATGAGTGGGGGCCTGGTGGAGGCCGCCCCATGCACTGCTAGGGGGTGGGGGTGATAGGGGACATGAGTGGGGGCCTGGTGGAGGCTGCCCCTGGATGATGGGGGGTGGGGGTGCAGGGGGACATGAGTGGGGGCCTGGTGGAGGCTGCCCCTGCACTGCTGGGGGGTGGGGCCGCAGGGGGACGTGAGTGGGGGCCTGGTGGAGGCTGCCCCTGCACTGCTGGGGGGTGGGGGTGGTGGTAGACATGAGTGGGGGCCTGGTGGAGGTTGCCCCTGGTGGCTGGGGGGTGGGGGTGCAGGGAGACATGAGTGGGAGCCTGGTAGAGGCTGCCCCTGCACTGCTGGGGGGTGGGGGTGGTGGGAGACATGAGTGTGGGCCTGGTGGAGGCTGCCCCTGCACTGCTGGGGGGTGGGGGTGATAGGGGACATGAGTGGGGGCCTGGTGGAGGCTGCCTCTGGTGGCTGGGGGGTGGGGGTGATAGGGGACATGAGTGGGGGCCTGGTGGAGGCTGCCCCTGGTGGCTGGGGGGTGGGGGTGATAGGGGACATGAGTGGGGGCCTGGTGGAGGCTGCCCCTGGTGGCTGGGGGGTGGGGGTGATAGGGGACATGAGTGGGGGCCTGGTGGAGGCTGCCCCTGCACTGCTGGGGGGTGGGGGTGGTGGTAGACATGGGTGGGGGCCTGGTGGAGGCTGCCCCTGCACTGCTGGGGGGTGGAGGTGGTGGGAGACATGAGTGGGGGCCTGGTGGAGGCTGCCCCTGGTGGCTGAGGGGTGGGGGTGCAGGGAGACATGGGTGGGGGCCTGGTGGAGGCTGCCCCTGCACTGCTGGGGGGTGGGGGTGATAGGGGACATGAGTGGGGGCCTGGTGGAGGCTGCCCCTGCACTGCTGGGGGGTGGGGGTGGTGGGAGACATGAGTGGGGGCCTGGTGGAGGCTGCCCCTGCACTTCTGGGGGGTGGGGGTAATAGGGGACATGAGTGGGGGCCTGGTGGAGGCTGCCCCTGGTGGCTGGGGGGTGGGGGTGATAGGGGACATGAGTGGGGGCCTGGTGGAGGCCGCCCCATGCACTGCTAGGGGGTGGGGGTGATAGGGGACATGAGTGGGGGCCTGGTGGAGGCTGCCCCTGGATGATGGGGGTGGGGGTGCAGGGGGACATGAGTGGGGGCCTGGTGGAGGCTGCCCCTGCACTGCTGGGGGGTGGGGGCGCAGGGGGACATGAGTGGGGGCCTGGTAGAGGCTGCCCCTGCACTGCTGGGGGGTGGGGGTGATAGGGGACATGAGTGGGGGCCTGGTGGAGGCTGCCCCTGCACTGCTGGGGGGTGGGGGTGACAGGGGACATGAGTGGGGGCCTGGTGGAGCTGCCCCTGGTGGCTGGAGGGTGGGGGTGATAGGGGACATGAGTGGGGGCCTGGTGGAGGCTGCCCCTGGATACTGGGGGGTGGGGGTGCAGGGGGACATGAGTGGGGGCCTGGTGGAGGCCGCCCCTGCACTGCTGGGGGGGGTTGGGGTGGTGGGAGACATGAGTGGGCCTGGTGGAGGCTGCCCCTGCACTGCTGGGGGGTGGGGGTAATAGGGGACATGAGTGGGGGCCTGGTGGAGGCTGCCCCTGGTGGGTGGGGGGTGGGGGTGGTGGGAGACATGAGTGGGGGCCTGGTGGAGGCTGCCCCTGCACTGCTGGGGGGTGGGGGTGATAGGGGACATGAGTGGGGGCCTGGTGGAGGCTGCCCTTGGTGGCTGGGGGGTGGGGGTGATAGGGGACCTGAGTGGGGGCCTGGTGGAGGCTGCCCCTGCACTGCTGGGGGGTGGGGGTGATAGGGGACATGAGTGGGGGCCTGGTGGAGGCTGCCCCTGCACTGCTGGGGGGTGGGGGTGACAGGGGACATGAGTGGGGGCCTGGTGGAGGCTGCCCCTGGATGCTGGGGGGTGCGGGTGCAGGGGGACATGAGTGGGGGCCTGGTGGAGGCTGCCCCTGCACTGCTGGGGGGTGGAGGTGCAGGGGGACATGAGTGGGGGCCTGGTGGAGGCTGCCCCTGCACTGCTGGGGGGTGGGGGTGGTGGGAGACATGAGTGGGGGCCTGGTGGAGGCTGCCCCTGCACTGCTGGGGGGTGGGGGTGATAGGGGACATGAGTGGGGGCCTGGTGGAGGCTGCCTCTGGTGGCTGGGGGGTGGGGGTGATAGGGGACATGAGTGGGGGCCTGGTGGAGGCTGCCCCTGGTGGCTGGGGGGTGGGGGTGATAGGGGACATGAGTGGGGGCCTGGTGGAGGCTTCCCCTGCACTGCTGGGGGGTGGGGGTGGTGGTAGACATGGGTGGGGGCCTGGTGGAGGCTGCTCCTGGTGGCTGGGGGGTGGGGGTGATAGGGGACATGAGTGGGGGCCTGGTGGAGGCTGCCCCTGGATGCTGGGGGTGCAGGGGGACATGAGTGGGGGCCTGGTGGAGGCTGCCGCTGCACTGCTGAGGGGTGGGGGTGGTGGGAGACATGAGTGGGGGCCTGGTGGAGGCTGCCCCTGCACTGCTGGGGGGTGGGGGTGATAGGGGACATGAGTGGGGGCCTGGTGGAGGCTGCCCCTGGTGGGTGGGGGGTGGGGGTGGTGGGAGACATGAGTGGGGGCCTGGTGGAGGCTGCCCCTGCACTGCTGGGGGGTGGGGGTGATAGGGGACATGAGTGGGGGCCTGGTGGAGGCTGCCCGTGGGGGGTGGGGGTAATAGGGGACATGAGTGGGGGCCTGGTGGAGGCTGCCCCTGCACTGCTGGGGGGTGGGCGTGATAGGGGACATGAGTGGGGGCCTGGTGGAGGCTGCCCCTGCACTGCTGGGGGGTGGGGGTGATAGGGGACATGAGTGGGAGCCTGGTGGAGGCTGCCCCTACACTGCTGGGGGGTGGGGGTGACAGGGGACATGAGTGGGGGCCTGGTGGAGGCTGCCCCTGGTGGCTGGAGGGTGGGGGTGATAGGGGACATGAGTGAGGGCCTGGTGGAGGCTGCCCCTGGATGCTGGGGGTGGAGGTGCAGGGGGACATGAGTGGGGGCCTGGTGGAGGCTGCCCCTGCACTGCTGGGGGGGTGGGGCTGGTGGTAGACATGGGTGGGGGCCTGGTGGAGGTTGCCCCTGGTGGCTGGGGGGTGGGGGTGCAGGGAGACATGAGTGGGAGCCTGGTAGAGGCTGCCCCTGCACTGCTGGGGGGTGGGGGTGGTGGGAGACATGAGTGTGGGCCTGGTGGAGGCTGCCCCTGCACTGCTGGGGGGTGGGGGTGATAGGGGACATGAGTGGGGGCCTGGTGGAGGCTGCCTCTGGTGGCTGGGGGGTGGGGGTGATAGGGGACATGAGTGGGGGCCTGGTGGAGGCTGCCCCTGGTGGCTGGGGGGTGGGGGTGATAGGGGACATGAGTGGGGGCCTGGTGGAGGCTGCCCCTGGTGGCTGGGGGGTGGGGGTGATAGGGGACATGAGTGGGGGCCTGGTGGAGGCTGCCCCTGCACTGCTGGGGGGTGGGGGTGGTGGTAGACATGGGTGGGGGCCTGGTGGAGGCTGCCCCTGCACTGCTGGGGGGTGGAGGTGGTGGGAGACATGAGTGGGGGCCTGGTGGAGGCTGCCCCTGGTGGCTGAGGGGTGGGGGTGCAGGGAGACATGGGTGGGGGCCTGGTGGAGGCTGCCCCTGGTGGCTGGGGGGTGGGGGTGCAGGGAGACAAGAGTGGGGGCCTGGTGGAGGCTGCCCCTGCACTGCTGGGGGGTGGGGGTGGTGGGAGACATGAGTGGGGGCCTGGTGGAGGCTGCCCCTGCACTGCTGGGGGGTGGGGGTGATAGGGGACATGAGTGGGGGCCTGGTGGAGGCTGCCCCATGCACTGCTAGAGGGTGGGGGTGATAGGGGACATGAGTGGGGGCCTGGTGGAGGCTGCCCCTGGATGATGGGGGGTGGGGGTAATAGGGGACATGAGTGGGGGCCTGGTGGAGGCTGCCCCTGGTGGCTGGGGGGTGGGGGTGATAGGGGACATGAGTGGGGGCCTGGTGGAGGCCGCCCCATGCACTGCTAGGGGGTGGGGGTGATAGGGGACATGAGTGGGGGCCTGGTGGAGGCTGCCCCTGGATGATGGGGGGTGGGGGTGCAGGGGGACATGAGTGGGGGCCTGGTGGAGGCTGCCCCTGCACTGCTGGGGGGTGGGGCCGCAGGGGGACGTGAGTGGGGGCCTGGTGGAGGCTGCCCCTGCACTGCTGGGGGGTGGGGGTGGTGGTAGACATGAGTGGGGGCCTGGTGGAGGCTACCCCTGCACTGCTGGGGGGTGGGGGTGATAGGGGACATGAGTGGGGGCCTGGTGGAGGCTGCCCCTGCACTGCTGGGGGGTGGGGGTGGTGGTAGACATGGGTGGGGGCCTGGTGGAGGTTGCCCCTGGTGGCTGGGGGGTGGGGGTGCAGGGAGACATGCGTGGGAGCCTGGTAGAGGCTGCCCCTGCACTGCTGGGGGGTGGGGGTGGTGGGAGACATGAGTGTGGGCCTGGTGGAGGCTGCCCCTGCACTGCTGGGGGGTGGGGGTGATAGGGGACATGAGTGGGGGCCTGGTGGAGGCTGCCTCTGGTGGCTGGGGGGTGGGGGTGATAGGGGACATGAGTGGGGGCCTGGTGGAGGCTGCCCCTGGTGGCTGGGGGGTGGGGGTGATAGGGGACATGAGTGGGGGCCTGGTGGAGGCTGCCCCTGCACTGCTGGGGGGTGGGGGTGGTGGTAGACATGGGTGGGGGCCTGGTGGTTGCTGCCCCTGCACTGCTGGGGGGTAGGGGTGATAGGGGACATGAGTGGGGGCCTGGTGGAGGCTGCCCCTGCACTGCTGGGGGGTGGGGGTGGTGGGAGACATGAGTGGGGGCCTGGTGGAGGCTGCCCCTGCACTTCTGGGGGGTGGGGGTAATAGGGGACATGAGTGGGGGCCTGGTGGAGGCTGCCCCTGGTGGCTGGGGGGTGGGGGTGATAGGGGACATGAGTGGGGGCCTGGTGGAGGCCGCCCCATGCACTGCTAGGGGGTGGGGGTGATAGGGGACATGAGTGGGGGCCTGGTGGAGGCTGCCCCTGGATGATGGGGGGTGGGGGTGCAGGGGGACATGAGTGGGGGCCTGGTGTAGGCTGCCCCTGCACTGCTGGGGGGTGGGGGCGCAGGGGGACATGAGTGGGGGCCTGGTAGAGGCTGCCCCTGCACTGCTGGGGGGTGGGGGTGATAGGGGACATGAGTGGGGGCCTGGTGGAGGCTGCCCCTGCACTGCTGGGGGGTGGGGGTGACAGGGGACATGAGTGGGGGCCTGGTGGAGCTGCCCCTGGTGGCTGGAGGGTGGGGGTGATAGGGGACATGAGTGGGGGCCTGGTGGAGGCTGCCCCTGGATACTGGGGGGTGGGGGTGCAGGGGGACATGAGTGGGGGCCTGGTGGAGGCCGCCCCTGCACTGCTGGGGGGGGGTTGGGGTGGTGGGAGACATGAGTGGGCCTGGTGGAGGCTGCCCCTGCACTGCTGGGGGGTGGGGGTAATAGGGGACATGAGTGGGGGCCTGGTGGAGGCTGCCCCTGGTGGGTGGGGGGTGGGGGTGGTGGGAGACATGAGTGGGGGCCTGGTGGAGGCTGCCCCTGCACTGCTGGGGGGTGGGGGTGATAGGGGACATGAGTGGGGGCCTGGTGGAGGCTGCCCCATCACTGCTGGGGGGTGGGGGTGGTGGGAGACATGAGTGGGGGCCTGGTGGAGGCTGCCCCTGCACTTCTGGGGGGTGGGGGTAATAGGGGACATGAGTGGGGGCCTGGTGGAGGCTGCCCCTGGTGGCTGGGGGGTGGGGGTGATAGGGGACATGAGTGGGGGCCTGGTGGAGGCCGCCCCATGCACTGCTAGGGGGTGGGGGTGATAGGGGACATGAGTGGGGGCCTGGTGGAGGCTGCCCCTGGATGATGGGGGTGGGGGTGCAGGGGGACATGAGTGGGGGCCTGGTGGAGGCTGCCCCTGCACTGCTGGGGGGTGGGGGCGCAGGGGGACATGAGTGGGGGCCTGGTAGAGGCTGCCCCTGCACTGCTGGGGGGTGGGGGTGATAGGGGACATGAGTGGGGGCCTGGTGGAGGCTGCCCCTGCACTGCTGGGGGGTGGGGGTGACAGGGGACATGAGTGGGGGCCTGGTGGAGGCTGCCCCTGGTGGCTGGAGGGTGGGGGTGATAGGGGACATGAGTGGGGGCCTGGTGGAGGCTGCCCCTGGATACTGGGGGGTGGGGGTGCAGGGGGACATGAGTGGGGGCCTGGTGGAGGCCGCCCCTGCACTGCTGGGGGGGGTTGGGGTGGTGGGAGACATGAGTGGGGGCCTGGTGGAGGCTGCCCCTGCACTGCTGGGGGGTGGGGGTAATAGGGGACATGAGTGGGGGCCTGGTGGAGGCTGCCCCTGGTGGGTGGGGGGTGGGGGTGGTGGGAGACATGAGTGGGGGCCTGGTGGAGGCTGCCCCTGCACTGCTGGGGGGTGGGGGTGATAGGGGACATGAGTGGGGGCCTGGTGGAGGCTGCCCTTGGTGGCTGGGGGGTGGGGGTGATAGGGGACCTGAGTGGGGGCCTGGTGGAGGCTGCCCCTGCACTGCTGGGGGGTGGGGGTGATAGGGGACATGAGTGGGGGCCTGGTGGAGGCTGCCCCTGGATGCTGGGGGTGGAGGTGCAGGGGGACATGAGTGGGGGCCTGGTGGAGGCTGCCCCTACACTGCTGGGGGGTGGGGGTGACAGGGGACATGAGTGGGGGCCTGGTGGAGGCGGCCCCTGGTGGCTGGGGGGTGGGGGTGATAGGGGACATCAGTGGGGGCCTGGTGGAGGCTGCCCCTGGTGGCTGGGGGGTGGGGGCCTGGTGGAGGCTGCCCCTGCACTGCTGGGGGGTGGGGGTGGTGGGGGACATGAGTGGGGGCCTGGTGGAGGCTGCCCCTGCACTGCTGGGGGGTGGAGGTGGTGGTAGACATGGGTGGGGGCCTGGTGGAGGCTGCCCCTGGTGGCTGAGGGGTGGGGGTGCAGGGAGACATGGGTGGGGGCCTGGTGGAGGCTGCCCCTGGTGGCTGGGGGTGCAGGGAGACATGAGTGGGGGCCTGGTGGAGGCTGCCCCTGCACTGCTGGGGGGTGGGGGTGGTGGGAGACATGAGTGGGGGCCTGGTGGAGGCTGCCCCTCCACTGCTGGGGGGTGGGGTGATAGGGGACATGAGTGGGGGCCTGGTGGAGGCTGCCCCTTGTGGGTGGGGGGTGGGGGTGGTGGGAGACATGAGTGGGGGCCTGGTGGAGGCTGCCCCTGCACTGCTGGGGGGTGGGGGTGATAGGGGACATGAGTGGGGGCCTGGTGGAGGCTGCCCCTGGGGGGTGGGGGGTGGGGGTGATAGGGGACATGAGTGGGGGCCTGGTGGAGGCTGCCCCTGCACTGCTGGGGGTGGGGGTGATAGGGGACATGAGTGGGGGCCTGGTGGAGGCTGCCCCTGCACTGCTGGGGGGTGGGGGTGGTGGTAGACATGGGTGGGGCCTGGTGAAGGCTGCCCCTGCACTGCTGGGGGTGGGGGTGGTGGGAGACATGAGTGGGGGCCTGGTGGAGGCTGCCCCTGCACTGCTGGGGGGTGGGGGTGGTGGTAGACATGGGTGGGGGCCTGGTGGAGGCTGCCCCTGGTGGCTGGGGGGTGGGGGTGGTGGGAGACATGAGTGGGGGCCTGGTGGAGGCTGTCCCTGCACTGCTGGGGGGTGGGGGTGATATGGGACATGAGTGGGGGCCTGGTGGAGGCTGCCCCTGGTGGCTGGGGGGTGGGGGGTGGGAGACATGAGTGGGGGCCTGGTGGAGGCTGCCCCTGCACTGCTGGGGGGTGGGGGTGATAGGGGACATGAGTGGGGGCCTGGTGGAGGCTGCCCCTGGTGGCTGGGGGGTGGGGGTGATGGGAGACATGTGTTGGTGATCAGTAGTGCAAGGTGACATGTGGGTTGGCTGGTGGGCATGGCCATGGTGGATGGGTTGCCTGTGGGACATGAGCAGGGGTGCAGGGTAGGCCCCTGTGGTGTGGGCTGCCTGCAGGGGCCGTGGAGGGTGTAGAGGGAACACCTGGGAGGACCCACATGGCCAAATCACGTGTAGCATTCCCCGGCACCACCGAAATACACGTACCCTGCTGAAATCGCGTGTGAATCTTCCCGCACACCTCGGAATACACGTACCCAGGCCAATTGCGTGTGGAACTTCCCGCGCACCCCGAAGTACACGTACACAGGACAATCGCGTGTGGAAGTTCCCGCGCACCCCGTAGTACACGTACCCAGGCTAATCGCGTGTGGAACTTCCCGCGCACCCCGAAGTACACGTACCCAGGACAATCGCGTGTGGAACTTCCCGCGCACCCCAAAGTACACGTACCCAGGCCAATCGCGTGTGGAACTTCCCGCGCACCCCGTAGTACACGTACCCAGGCCAATCGCGTGTGGAACTTCCCGCGCACCCCGTAGTACACGTACCCAGGCTAATCGCGTGTGGAACTTCCTGCGCACCCCGAAGTACACGTACCCAGGACAATCGCGTGTGGAACTTCCCGCGCACCCCGTAGTACACGTACCCAGGCTAATCGCGTGTGGAACTTCCCGCGCACCCCGAAGTACACTTACCCAGGACAATCGCGTGTGGAACTTCCCGCGCACCCAGGAACACACGCACACGCTTTTTTTCACGCAGCGGGTGTCCGTGTTTGTCGGTACCCCTTTGCACCTCATTTGTCCTAGAGGGCCACTGTATGGCCCATTCATCATGGCTGTATATGGGTGCTTTTTGTTAGCGCACATTTTGGCACACATTTTTTTCAGTCGCAGGGGCGCTACCGCCTGCTTTTTGTGGCGTACTTGTTTGGCCCTGTGCGCGTCTTTGACCGTGCGCTGGTTTGCCCTATTCGATTCCATGAATACGGGTTGTAGGCGAGCGTGTGGGCGTTCCGCGCACTTGCCTCCTGTACTTCCCCCCGTGACGCCCATATTTTCACGCGTTGTTCCCATTCCGAGTGTTACGCCCCGTGTTCCACCTACTTTTGTGATGTGCGCCGCGCTATGTGCGATTTCGCAGTGGCCGTGGCGCACGCTGTTGGATGACCTGTGCGCTGGCGTGCGCGGCGCACATTTTTAGCGCACATCCAATGTTTTTCTCGCGCACGGACTTCCATGAATCGCTGTGTGCTGGTTTCCCTGCGATTTTCGCACTTGCACTGCGATTTTCGCACTTTTACTGCGATTCGCACGTTTTGGCACTTCTGTGCGGGAATTTTCGGCGCACATTATTTCCATGAATCGACCCCTGAATTGCTAGAAAGACTGAACTGTGTTGTAGCTGACTGAAATGTATGCCCTTTCTTCCTATTTATAGGAGGTCAATCAAATTATTTTTTGAGTTGTTAACGAAGTATTTATATTGGTATAAGACTCGTTTTGTATTACATGTGTTGATTTGGAGGCGCTTTTTACGTAGTGAATTATTGCTTTAACCTTTAGTAGACTTGAATAGCATTGTTTACTTAGGGTGAAAGTCATTTTAACTTTGATGGGATCACCCATTTATTTATTATGTTAAGTTGAGTCTTTTGTTTTTATGTCATATTTTGTGATGGTGTGAAAAGTTTCTTGTAAACTATAACACACAGTATTAATTAAAAAATAAATAGTCACCTAGGTAGAGCGATTATTTCTCTTTTTCACATGTCTATGGTTGGCCTCCTGCTTTCAGCAGGGTTTCTACGATGGTTGGTCTACAGAACTCAACTCACTGTTTCGATGACTCCGGGCAGCAGTTGAAGTTAGGTAGCAACTTGGGTGTTTTTCTGCCGTGCTCTACCCAGAAGCGCTTGACCAAGGTCCAGCCAATGACAGAGCCTGTGTGCATGCTGCAAGGCAATTTCATTGACACCAGCATGCTCCCCCATGTGTCTCTCCTCACAGTGTCCTGAACCCTAACTGGACGAATAGTTGCAGGACAACCAAGATGCCGCTTCCTTGTTTCAACACATGTGATTTCAGTATCTCTGTGGTAAAGTGATGGGTGCATTTCTACACAACATGTTTACATGGAGAAGCCTTGGGTAGTGCATCAAAGGACAATCTGGGGCTCATGTTGCTCCTGATCATAATTTGATGGCAGGGAACTGGTACGTTTCCACTCCGGCGCAGCCAGGTCCCCGCTGCCAAACTTTTGTCATTTGCACTGCAGGGTTGTTGTGTCCTATTTCTATGGACGTTCATTGTCAGTATGTGTGTCCTTTCTTTTTGTTGATGCCGGGGTTGTGGGGCGAGGCAGCAAAAGGGAAGAGGCGGGGCTACCGCCTCGGACGACAGTTCGGTGCAGATAATAAAGAAGAGTAGATCTCATTTACCCCGGCTCCCGCGTCTCATTTTCATATGCCTGATTTATTTGCATGCCTTATCAGTCCCGGAGTCCCGATCCTGTCGGAACTCAACATTGGCGACGAGGACGACTGACCCAATCACGCAGGCAGCTCCTGCGCCGCGCGCGGGCCACGGAGGAACACTGCGGCCTCAGACACTGCGGTGCTTCGCCGCGGCTCCGGTGCGGAGCGGGTCGCAGGGTCGAAGAAAGCCCCGACCCCAGCGTCACACCAAGTCAAAGAGGCGGTGGTGGAAAGGTGCCCGCCAACCCACACACGCTGCAAGAGGAAAGCCGCCAGAATCCAAGCAGCATACTAGAGAAAGGCCGCCTGCTGTCCAGTGACGCCCCATGCAGACCAGATCCCCGCTAGCCCCCACATTCAACCGGCGAGGCCGTGCTGAAGAAGGAAGCGGAGGTGGACCCGCAGTGCACACCAGTCCAGTGAGTAGAGTGCCACAGCAGCGCAGCTCAGACACACCTACTAACATGTCGGCAGACAACACTGACAGCGGCCTACAGAGCCCTCAAGCCAGCTCCACTCCGAGAGCAGCCAGTAACAGTGAGGACAATTCCTCTGAATCTTTGCAGCTACAAGCAGTCCCTCATTTTGATATGACTGATACCAATAGCCTGGCCCCCAGATGGGCTCGCTGGCTGAAAGAACTCCACATTTACATTGATGCATCTGGTGTGAGAGAAGAACGCCGGTTGAGAGGCATCCTGCTTCACTCATTGGGTCCCATGGTGCGGGACATTGTATTCGAAATGCCTGAAGCCAACACCAACTCATTTCAAGGTATAATTGACTCATTAAATGCATACTTCGCACCCCTAAGGAATGTCGACTATGAGAGACATGTCTTCCATACAACTACACAAGACAAAAAAGAGAACATGGATAACTTCATCATGAGGCTAAGGAAGAGAGCCAAGTACTGTGATTTTGACAAATATTCCACTGCAGAGGCCATAAAATCACAAGCCATCGCAGGGTGTGGTTCTCCTGACTTTCGCAAAAAGTTACTGCAAAAGAGCAGGACATTGGAAGAGATTCTTCAAATTGCAAGAGCGGACGCTGCACTAACACTGCAAACTGAATCTCTGGGTAACATCTCCATCACACAAAATGCCAAGTCAGCGTCACTCTGCCCCATCCGCACACCTGCTGGCCCGTCAGAACAAAAGAAATGCTACCGATGTGGATTCCGCTTTCCCCATGTAGGCCCATATCCCGCGATTGGACATCAGTGTGATAAATGCGGGGGGGGAAACCACTTCCAATCCGTCTGCAAGAACATCAAATTCCTCCAAGGCACAGGAAGCACGAGAGAAGGCGGGAGACATGAAGGCGGACGCTCCAGGCGGGAAAGCCCGCGCAAATATTCAAGTCGAGGCTCCACGTATGAAAGGAGGCGTTCTCACAGTTCACCCAAGGAACACGCGGCATCCTCGAGGAGGCGAGAAGAAAGGAGAGATACATCCAACCGCCGAGAGAGCAGACACCACTCCCCGCACCGCAGAACAAGACAAAGGATCAGATACGTGGATGATTCGCCTCAGGAGAGACAAACAACCAGGTCATCTTCATCCAGTGGGGAGAGAAAACGAGCATACGTACACGCCATCGGAAATGCCATAGCGGCTGAATACAGTCCGACCTTGTTACTCCAATTGAATGGGCAAAACCTAGAATTTCTGATCGACACAGGCGCCACTGTCAATGTTATAAATGACATGATATACACATCTCTGCAAAGCAAGAAAGACTTACAGAAAGCTGACACGCTAATATACCCCTACGGGTCCAACAAACCGCTAGAGTGTATAGGAATGTTCAATGCACACTGTCAATACAAAGAGCAGAGCCAGAAAATAAAAATATACGTAATTAAAGGAGACGTTCCGGGAGGAAGCATCCTAAGCTTCCGCACAGCCATACAAATGGGTCTAATTAGTATCATGTATCAGATCATGTCCGCATACACCTCCAGCGCCAAAGACATGATTCAGAAGTTATTTCCTTCACTTTTCAAGGGACTGGGGCGCCTAAAGGATAGGCAAATCAAATTACACATCAACCAACAGGTGAAACCCATTGCTCAGCACTACCGGGGCATTCCCCTCAATATACAAAGGCAAGTAGAAGACGAGATACACTCACTACTCCAACAGGACATAATTGAACCAGCGTCGGGCCCAACCCCATGGGTGTCACCAATAGTCCCAGTACCCAAGAAAGACAGTGCCTCCAAAATACGCATCTGTGTAGACATGCGTGCACCAAATGTAGCCATTGAAAGAGAACGACACTTGGCTCCACGCATGACTGACATGATACACCTTCTTCACGGAGCCACCACTTTCTCGAAACTTGACCTGAACAAAGGTTATCATCAGCTCGAACTTCACCCTTCATCACGGTATATCACCACATTCTCAACTCATCTGGGACTTTTCAGATATAAAAGACTAAGCTTTGGAGTGTCGTCTGCGGCCGAAATCTTTCAGAATGAAATACATCAAATAATAAAACACATTCCGCACTGCTTGAATTACAGTGATGACATTCTCATTTTCGGCAACTCCCAAGAAAGTCATGACGACACTCTAAGAAGGGTTTGCATGGCGTTAGAAATCGCCCATCTCACTCTCAACCCGGAAAAATGTGAGATTAGCAAAACCACGCTCAAATTCTTTGGACACATATTTTCAAACAAAGGCATGCGTCCAGATCCAGAGAAGGTACAAGCACTGGTGGATGCCCCCACTCCCACTTCACCATCGGCCATACGATCCTTTCTGGGCATGGCGAGCTATTGCACGAGATATATTCAAGACTTTGCGTCAGTGAGCACCCCGTTAAGGGTCCTCACCGGAAAAGACCAGGAGTTTGAATGGACAACAGAATGCGAAAAGGCCTTCCAGGTAATCAAACAACGCATATCATCAGCTTCGTGTATGGCCTACTATGACCCTGATTACGACACGGAACTCACAGTAGATGCCAGCCCAGTAGGCCTGGGTGCCATTCTAGCTCAATCCAGACCGGGAGCCCCTCCCAATTCACCCAAGCGCATAGTAGCCTATGCCAGTCGGAGTTTGTCAAAGGCAGAATGTGCGTATTCGCAACCCGAAAAGGAAAGCCTCGCAGTTGTATGGGCGTGCGAACACTACCATCTCTTCCTATATGGCCGCCCATTCACTGTTGTTACAGATCACCAGGCGCTGACAACGATATATGGCAAACCCACTGCCAAAATGCCTCCCCGGATTGCCAGATGGGGTCTGCGTCTACAAGAATATTCTTTCAAGATTGTGCATCGACCAGGTAAAGAAAAGAATCCCGCTGATTTTCTGTCAAGATACCCGTTACCAGCTCAAGTGGAACGCCAGTCCACAAAAGCAAACCAATACATCAACTTTTTGGTCAACAATGCACTTCCAAAGCATGTCTCCATCGCTCAACTTGTGGAAGCCACATCGGCAGACAAGCTCCTACCAATTGTAAAGGAGTGTCTGCGAACGGGCCGGTGGTACATCAAAGAACTGACGGAAGCAGAGAAAGTGCAACTTCGTGTTTTCAAACTGATACAACACACATTGTCTGTGTCCCCTGAAGGTTTGCTCCTTAAAGAGAACAGGATTGTAATCCCCACTAAGAAACAAAGATTAGGTGTATTTTTTGGGTTTGGGTGTCTCCAGGCCTTTTTCAGCCAGCTCCTGCATAGAGGATCTAACTTCCTAACAAAGACTTATCACACTAGAAACTTTTGATAACGCCAGAAGGATTCGATACTCCTGTGGTGCCCACTCAAATTTGCTTCTTGTAATCCCCACTAGCCTGCAAAAACAAATACTGGACATAGCTCACGCTGGCCACTGTGGCATAGTGTCCACAAAGAGACAACTGAGAACAAAGGTCTGGTTCCCAAAACTGGATGAACAAGTGGAACAAATCCTAGGCAACTGCCTCACATGCCAGGCGGTGGGGCCCCGAACATTCCCAGCACCCCTCCAGTCGTCAGAGATGCCTCTGCAAGTGTGGGACAGAGTGGCAGTAGACATGTTTGGACCTTTGGCAAATGGGAAATATGTGCTGGTAATTGTGGACGAAATGTCAAGATTCCCTGAGGTACATCTCATTCACTCAACAAGTGCACAAGCCGTAATACCTGCCCTGGACAAGACTTTTTCTGACTATGGCATACCATCAATAGTGAAGTCAGACAATGGTCCACCATTCAGTGGGCACGACTTCGCAATGTTCGCGGAACATCTCGGTTTTCAACATAGAACAATCACACCACTGTGGCCACAAGCAAATGGAATGGCCGAGAAGTTCATGAGCTCTCTCAAGAGAACCCTCCAAGTATGTTCCATCACAAATCGTTCATTCATGCAGGCCATCTGCACTCTCCTACGAGAATACAGGAATACTCCACATAGCACCACAGGGGTGTGTCCATCCGCACTAATGTTTGGCCGTATCATACGAACACAACTGCCTCATAACCCCTGTGCCCTACTATCGCCAACCATAGTTGGTGACGCACTCAATCGTGACAAGCGAAGCAAAGAAAAAGCAAAAGCATACACTGACCAAAAGAGGCAAGCCAAGCCTTGTCACATTCACGTGGGCGATGTGGTGTTAGTAAGACAAGAACAAAACACCAAGGACACCCCGGCGTTCAGACCTGAACCCTCAGAGGTGACACACGTCAACAGCTCTATGATAACAGCTGCCAGCCCACGGGGAACCATTACGAGAAACTCGTCATTCTTCAAAAACTTTGAGGGAAGCACTGAACAGGCCACTGATCGCTTGAGGATTGACTATGAATCCTCAGATGTGGAGTCCGAATACCGGATGGAAGAACGTGATGCGGATGACAGTGACACACCTATGGACTGGGAGAAGACACCACGGAGGAGCCCGTCCAAAAGGAACATACGCCGACCCACTCGGTGGATAGAAGAAATGAAGTAATACGTACTCCTCATTTAAGTGAGGGGGAGATGTTGTGTCCTATTTCTATGGACGTTCATTGTCAGTATGTGTGTCCTTTCTTTTTGTTGATGCCGGGGTTGTGGGGCGAGGCAGCAAAAGGGAAGAGTCGGGGCTACCGCCTCGGACGACAGTTCGGTGCAGATAATAAAGAAGAGTAGATCTCATTTACCCCGGCTCCCGCGTCTCATTTTCATACGCCTGATTTATTTGCATGCCTTATCAGTCCCGGAGTCCCGATCCCGTCGGAACTCAACAAGGGTGAAAATGTAAAGACGGTCTACTAGAGTTTAGGCCGCTTTCTGCCCTTCACATTTTCACTTCACGGCACGTCATCAGTAAACGCTGCCTGGCAGCATTCACTTTTGATAGTGAGTGTGGCTTGCCATGCTTGCATGGCAAGTGGTGTTCATAATTACAATTAAACGCTCTCTGACATGCTCGCATGTTGGAGAGCGTTTCATTTTCATTTGTGAATGCCGCTTCACATGCACGCATGGTAAGCAGTGTTCACAAATCCAATTAAACCCTCCCCGAAATGTGAGCATTTCGTGACACAGAGGGTTTCATTGTAATTGCACTCAAGGTTTTTAGGCCTTGAATTCACATTACGGCTCAGTCCAACATGAGCTCCTCTGTATGTATCTAACTCGAGGATAGCAGAGCACTTCACCAACAACTTACTTTCCACAACTCAACTTAGACTCCTTCAACCGCGCGACCATTCCTTTCTGCGTTGGCATCTGCCCTCCTTACCCCTGTCTCCCTTACTCAACCCCAACATCCTAATCCAGTGCTGTGCCATCTACCCTCCTTCCCGTGTGGCCCCCTGCTCGAACCCTACCCCACTGCAGGCCGCTATCTCTGCATACCATTCTTGAACTCTGACCTCCCTCCCTCAGCTTCCTCCCGCCACCCACCTGCAGCCGCTTCACTGCTCTCTACCTCCATCATACCACTACTATTAGACTGTCACTACCAAACTACCTCGGATCTCATCTTGCAGCAGTCACTGCCTGCACCAGAGCAACTACCTACGTCCACCTGACTTCTCTACCATCAACTGAGGATCCTTCTCGCTCTGCAACTGTTGGACTTCCACTAGTACACTGCCTTACCTTCCTTATTTAATCACCCTCTCCACCGAACTACCTGATCTTCATTTACGCAGCAATCGCTGCCTACACCGGAGCATCCACCTCCATCCACCTGACCTCACTACCTTCATCTGTGTATCCCTCTCCCCCCGCTACTGTTGGTCTTCACTATTACACTGCCTCACCTTCCTTATTGAAGCACTCTCATTGGCCTGTGCTCCTGTTATGCTTCACACCTCCCATCCATCCCTCCCCTCTTCCCTCTCCCCCCCCTTTCCTCTACCCACCCACCATCAGTCTCTGTCTTGTCATCATGGACATCTCCTCCTTTCACTCTCCTTCATCCCCTCACTCCCACCCTATTCACCACCCCAACACATCAACTAAACGTCAAAACCTCATTTACCCGCAACTAGCTTGCACCAGACCCAACTCCATCGACGCTGCCCTTTGGAACGCCAGATCAATCTGCAACAAAACCACTGCTATCTTTGACCTATTCTTACTCCTCAACCTTTACTTCCTCTGTATCACCGAAACATGGATCCCCCCTCACAATACTTTTGTTCCAGCATTCCTCACTTCTTCCTCCTCCTCTTTCACCCATGTTCCTCGACCCTCAGGCCGAGGTAGTGGCATTAGCCTTCTCTTTCATTCCAACTGTCTTCCTTCTCCCTGTCCCTCTCCTCTCCCTCTCCTCCCCTCTTTTGAGTTCATGTACAAAATCTTTAACTACCTGCATGCCATTTCTTTCCTTATAATTTACTGTCCTCCTGGCCCCCTTGGGTCCTTCTATGAGGACATTGAGCACCTCCTCAGCATCATCTCCCTAGTCCTACCCCTTTAATCGTACTGGGCGACTTTAACCTCCACCTTTCCTCCAACCCACCCATTTCCCCTCTCTTATCTATTCTTGACTCTTACCTTCTTACTCCTCTTCCTTCCCTACCCACCCATCTTTCTGGCTCCACTCTCGATCTATCTCATCTTCACCTCCTCATTTACTGCTTCTCCCATTTCCTCCCTACCCAATTATCTCTCTGACCACTCCTTACTCTCTGTCTCCCCCTCCCGCTCTCCTCCCTCCCCATCCTCCACCCCTTTTACTGACGCAATCTACTCAGCTTTGACCCCTCTCTCTTCCTTGCTCCCTGCTTATCTTCCCTTCCCCGTTTCCCCCATTTCTCCTCTCTCTCAGCCAATGACGCATCTTCTACCTTAACCACTTCCCTCACTTCTACTCTTGATCTTCTCCACCCTCTCTCTCCTTTCCGCCCCTCCTGCAAACCTGCCCAACCTTGGCTCTCTTCTCAACTCTTCTCCAGGCTCTCTTCTCCAGGAATCACCTCGGGAGAGGGCAGGAGCCCTTTCCCCCCAGCGTCAGCAGCGGAACTCCAGCAGCTGATCCGGATGCGTGCCGCACCCTTCCATGAATTTCGGCATTCAGGCACCAGCTATTGTGGTAAGGCTTGTGTGCCCATCCTCACCCCTACCTGCTTCCAGGAATCACATTGTATGGCCTAATTCAGAGGGCCCAGCACCAGCGACCACGACTGACCCTGCCGGACCATATCCTGCCTGACCCTGTAATGCCAGGCGCAACGCGGCGTCATATCAAGGCTGCTGCCCCGTTGCCAGGTTACTGGAGCCTGATTTGAATTCGCAGCATCTGCCGGCAGGCGGAAGCGCCGGCGGCCTCACACGAAGGCCCATATTAAGGCCCCTGTTTGCCCCCCGTTTGCACGCTGGAGCGCGCTACTCTGCCCGTGCTCATACTTGCAGCATGCTCTCCATGCCAACAACTCAACCGAAGGCCGGAGGAGTAGGAGATCCCGCTATCCACTGCAGGAGTAGCGGGCTTCAGGATCGTTGACTACGAACCCTGCCAGATGCAAGGTAGGCCATATGCCTCCCCTAGTTGCACTCCAGATTCCAGCCACTTTTGCCTGTCTTTTCCCTTTTCTAGAGTGCTCGGGCACCCATATGGGCCCTCACTAGCATACGGCATCCAGTACGTTTACCACTGCCACATGTAGAAACAGTACATGCACCTCAACTTACCGGCTCGTGCACTACAGACTCGCTCTCTGACACACTATTACTGGTCTCACACCTACACAATGGTCGTAAATAGACTCCATTGATGTGTACTGTGCCCCATGGTAGCTAATAGACCACATCTGATTTGCATTGTGCTCTATGGTCGCTAATAGACCACATCTGATTTGCATTGTGCCCTATGGTCGCTAATAGACTTGCATTGTGCCCTATGGTCGCTAATAGACCACATTTGACTTGCATTGTGCCCTACGGTCGCTAATAGATCACATTTGACTTGCATTGTGCCCTATGGTCGCTAATAGACCACATTTGACTTGCATTGTGCCCCATGGTCGCTAATGGACCACATTTGACTTGCATTGTGCCCTATGGTCGCTAATAGACCACATTTGACTTGCATTGTGCCCTATGGTCGCTAATAGACCACATTTGACTTGCATTGTGCCCCATGGTCGGTAATAGACCACTTTTGATCTGTACTGTGCCCATGGTCGCTAATAGACAACATTTGACTTGCATTGTACCCTTGTGCCCTGGCACTGTACCTAGCATGATAGTTGCATCCAGCCTGCCTGTTCTTGACCATTTCAAATTGCTACTGAAACTGTACCTAGCCTGATAGCTGCATCTAGCCTGCCTAGCCTTAGCCACCACAATAGCCACTGAAACTACACCTAACTATTACTCAGCCATTTAGCATGTACACCCTGGGTCTTGCCCACAGGTCACCCTGGCTACCATTGTATATCACCCTCCTCATCACATTAGGAATACAACCACTTATAATAAGCACCAAAGCTAACATTCTGAGTCTTCGCACCACGTCCTACTCTCCCCATTGCACCTGTTCTATCATGCTCAACACACAACAACCCAATATTGGACTTAAAATGACCCACTATCCAGATAGCACCATTCTACAAAGGCCATGTAACACTACAGACAGAAACCTAAGACTACGTGCTCGCCTGTCCAAACTGCATGAGCTACCTGCCAAGAAAACTGAACTACTAAAATTCCAAAATAAAATACAGCTACCCTTGAAGGGTATTGCAGAACCCACCAGGAAACCTAGAATAAACAACTCCAAACAGACAACCAAAGGTAGTCACAACACCACCTGTCCTAACCTAGCAGACCACAAACCATATCTCACAGGTGCGCTTATAAACGCCAGGTCGCTAGTCGCACACGCCACAGAGATCTCAGATATCATTGCCACAGACAACCTAGACTTCTTGGCCATCTCAGAATCCTGGCTACATGATGCGGCTGGCCCAGCCTTATCACTAGCAGTCCCAGACAACTATACAATCCTACGTGCGGACAGACTTACCTCCCGAGGCGGAGGTCTAGCAATCATAGCTAAAACTAGCCTGGACATGAGGATCATCACTACTACCACTGTGCAATCCTGTGAATGCCTCACGGACAAAATAGCCACTGCCAACTCCCAAACCCTAAACATCATCCTCATCTACAGACCACCAGGTCCTATCTGAACCTTCGCTGAGGACATCTCGACATCCTTGTCCAATAACCTAAAAAATACATCCCAAACAATAGTGCTAGGAGACTTTAATCTAGGCTATAATGACAATAAGGACACCTAATCGACAGCGATTGCTCTGACCTTGAAAGAGCTAGGAATCTCCCAAAAAGTTGAATTACCTACCCACAACAAAGGTCGCATCCTTGATTGGATAGCAGAACATAATTGCGAAGTAAATATTACGGACTCTGTACCGCAGATCTGGACTGACCACTACCTGATATTATTCACAGTGACAACCAACCGGGCCACTGCCCCGTCCTCACCCGCCCCACCTCTACCAACGAGAAATAAAAAACTAATGACAGCAGAAAATCTGATGCCCGTTATAATACCTAAATTGAACTCACTACCAGACAGTATGGACCCTAATCTGTTAGTTGAACATTATAACGTAGCCATGACCTCAGCCTTGGATCACATAGCCCCACTTAAACTAAGAAATAGCAAACCAAAAAAACACCTCAATTCCTGATTTACGCCCCATCTAAAAAATCTCAGGCTGGCCAAAAGAAAACTTGAAACTATTTGGAGACTCTCCCCATCATTCAAAAATAAACTCAACCTCTCCAAAGCCTCCTCCCAATACAAGAAAGAAATACTATTAGCCAAACAAGAAACCTACAATACTAGAATATCCAACTCAAAATCTAGAGTCAAAGAACTGTTCAGCATTCTGAAAGAATTGGAAACACCCGTTGTACCCCAAGAAAACTGCACTAAGGATAAAAAATGGTGCTCTAGCATACAACTTGCCTTAACAAACAAAGTAGCAAACCTACAAACCAAAATTGCCATCAAGAAGGCATCGCTAACACCACACATCCCTCAGAGCCCAGTGCCACCGCCACAGCCTAAGACGGGAGCCCGATTCTGCTTTTCTAAGGTATCGATCATAGTGGTAGAAAAGGTAATCCTGGGACTTAAACCCTCCAACTGCAAAGGTGACCAATGCCCAGCACAACTCATCAAGGATGCTGCGAGAGAACTATCGCCATTTATAACCAAACTAATCAACTCCTCCTTTACCTCTGGTTCAGTACCGATCAACCTAAAGGAGTCCTGGGTACTGCCACTACTAAAGAAACAAAGCCTTGACCCTGCCATTCCGACTAACTTCAGGCCCATCACGACTGTGCCCTTTCTTCTAAAAATCTTAGATAAAGTGGCTTACCTGCAAATCCAAAACTTCCTAGAGTCTAACCACCTACTTGGAACCCGTCAATCAGGATTGCGCCCGCAACATGGGACCGTGACAGCGTTAATAGACCTCAAGGCCCAAATAGACGACTGCAGAGACAATGGCCAAGCGGCCCTACTTCTCCTCCTGGACCTATCAGCGGCATTCGACTTAGTGGACCACACGGTCCTTTGTAGTCACCTCAACTCGGCAGCCCACTTCTCAAAAGAGGCCATAATTTGGATCAAGTAATTTTTGAGTAATCGGACCATGAGATTCTTCGCTCCATCAGCCTCAGCAGATCCAATTCCCATAACATGCGGTGTTCCACAAGGGTCTTGTGTGTCACCCACCCTCTACAATGTCTTTACGAAGCCCCTCTTTGACGAAATGGATCATCTGGGTATCGCCTACACCAACTACGCAGACGATACCCAGATCCTCCTCCCGCTCTCAGGAGACTACGCCAAGGACCTGGCCCTAGTGAACAGGATATATAGCATCGTTCAGGCATGGATGGCCACACACGGCTTATGCCTGAACGATGATAAAACTGAGCTTATCATCCTGGGCACCACTACCTATATATCCAAACTTAGCCCTGATTATGACAACTTCATTATTGATGGGAACAACATAAAAGTAGCTCACGAAGTAAAAACCCTAGGATTCTACCTAGACGCCACCATGAACTTTACCAAACAAGTCAACTCTCTAGCTTCTGCCACAGCATACACATGCAAACTTATCAGAGCGAGCAAACAATTCCTCTCTACAGATAGTTGCATTACACTTGCCAGAGCCTTGATACTATCCAAATTAGACTATTGTAATGGACTTTACATTGGAGCAAATAAACAGACCATCCACAAAATCCAAGTTCTCCAGAACAATGCCTTGAGAGCAGCACTCAAGATTAACAGAAATGAGCATATATCCTCTACTAGAAGAGAATACAAATGGCTCTCCACCATAGACAAAATTCATCTCAAAATCGCTTCCCTCACCCACAAATGCATCAATAACAAAAGCTCCTCCCTACCTCATGGACAAATTACGTAAAAGAACTTCTTCCAGACCTACCAGAATAGCCAACGCAAACTGCCTCCAAGTTCCGCGTTTCAAACTTGCCACTATAGGAGGAAATAGCTTCCCGGTCAAGGCTGCGCAGTTATGGAACTCCCTCCCCCATGACGTCAGAGAACCTCAGCCTTTCGAAAAATTTAGACAAAACCTCACTAGGTGGCTGAGAGCCAATGACAGCTAACCACTCCACTCGTCACATTGTATATAACTGTATAACTGTACATAACTGTATATAACTTTATATTACGTGAACAGGACCATGCAGGAGCATGCTCCTTGCTCCCTTGCTCTTGATCTCTTCCTGTTCATATCTGCTTACTGTAATATTGCTGATGCCTATGTCTACACTTCCTCCCTTTTCCTTGTACTTGCAATTAGCCGAGCATATCTGTAACCAAGCTCTGCATATCTCTGTACCTTCATCTGATTTTCATTTATCTGTAACTAAGTTGAGCATATCCTTGTCTGTTTGCGTCCTGATACTCCAGGGTATGGCGCGCCATAAAAATAATAAAACTAAACTAAACTAAACTCTCCTCCATGCGTCGCCTCCTCAGACGCCTTGAACGATGCTGGTTAAAACTCCCCTCCCCTTCTAACCAATCTTCCTACTACTCCTATCATACCCTCTATGACTGCTGTCTTCACTCTGCCAAACGAACGTACTTCTCTGACTTACTCCACTCCCAATCCTCCCACCCTCGCCGTATTTTCCAAATCCTAACTCGTCTTCTCTCTCCCCCTACCACTGATCATTCCATTGCCTCTCCTCTCTCTGCCACTGATTTTGCCAACTTCTTCTCTAACAAAGTTCCCAACCTTCGCCAAGACATTCTCGACTCTCCTTCCTATTCTCCCCCTTCACTTCCTCCCTCTCCCCCACCCTTTATCATGTCCTCCTTTACTACTGTCATCCAATCAGAAGTGTCCCTCCTCTTATATAGAACTCACCCTACTGCCTCTCGCTCTGACCTCATTCCAACCTCCCTCATTCCTAAAATCTACCCCCCTCATTCCCTACCTCACCTCCTTTTTCAACTCTTGTCTAACCACTTCTACCTTTCCTTCTTCCGTCAAGCATGCTACTATCCTCCCTATCCTGAAAAAGCCACCTGCCAACCCCCACCTTGTCTCCACCTTTCGCCCCATTTCCCTTTTGCCCTTTCTTTCTAAATTCCTTGAACGTATTGTCTACTCTCAACTCTCCTCCTTCGTTTCTGCCCACTCTCTTCTCCCCCTACTCAATCTGGCTTCCGCCCTCTCCATTCTACAGAAACCTCACTCACCTCTGTCCTCAACTCACTCCTATCTGCCCGCTACTCAAAACACTCCTGCATCCTTGTTCTTCTTGATCTCTCTGCTGCCTTTGACACTGTCGATCATCCTCTACTTCTCAACACCCTCTCATCTTTTGGCTTCAGAGACTCAGTTCTCAATTGGCTCGTCTCCTACCTTTCCAACCGCACCTTTTCAGTCTCCTGGGGAGGTAGCACCTCCTTTCTATCCTCTCAACCACGGCGTCCCCCAAGGTTCTGTCGTTGGCCCCTTTCTCTTCTCACTCTACACTTCCTTCCTAGCTCCTATCATTTCCTTCTTTGGTATATCTCACCATTTCTATGCATACGATACCCAGCTCTTCCTTTCCTTTTCTTTCCTCTCCCCCCGACATCCTTCTCAAGCTCTCTTCTTGTCTTTCTGCTGTCAATTCTTGGATGTCCTCCCACTTCCTTACTCTAAATGCTGATAAAACTGAAGTCCTTTTCTTCCCAGCTAACACCCTCCCCCCTCCCCTCCTCCTCACATTCTCTTTTCCTCTAACTCCCCATTTCTCCCCACGCCCGCAATCTTGGCCTTCAAATCGACTCCATCCTCTCCCTCTCTCACCACATCTCCCTCACTGCCTGCTCTTGCCGCTTCCACCTCTATAACATTCGCAAAATCCATCCCTTTCTTACCTCCCATGCTTCTAAACTCCTCATTGCCTCCCTCATCTTTTCTAGACCCTTCTACTGCTCCTCTCTTTTCTTCGGTCTCCCCTCCACTCATCTGTCCCCTCTTAAATCCATCTACCACTCCGCTATCTGCTTGCTCTGTCTTCTCTCTCCTCACGATCACATCTCCTCTTCTCTCGCCTCTCTAAACTGGCTCTCCTTTCACTCCCATTTCAAATTCAACTTCCCCTGCCTTGTCTTTAAATCTCTCTATGGTCTTGCCCCTCCTACCTTTCCTCTCTCCTCACTTTCCATACTCCCCCTCGTCCACTTCGTTCTGCTGATCTCTTCCTTCTCACCTCTCCTCCCCTGCCCTGTACCCCATCCCGCCTCAGATCTTTTCAACTTCTTGCCCCTTTCCACTGGAACCGTCTCCCCCTCCCCATCCGTTCCATCTCCTCCTATTCTTCCTTACGCATGTCTCTCAAATCTTACCTCCTCCAATCACCATCATAACACCTCTGCTATCTCTTTCACAATGGTCCTACATCCCTTCCTACAGTTTTACGACCTCCCACCACGACCCCATTCCAGTCATGTAATACCATATTGTTCATGTAAATTGTTCTAATTACTGTTTTCCAATACTTGATTCATTGTTGTTAATGCTTGTTATGTATTCTTTTTGTCCTTATGTAAAGCGCTTTGGAGTAAAGTGCTATATAAACCCTAATAAAATACAAAAATACAAACCCAGCTTTCAGGCTGCTACCAGCAGCACATTGACCTTTTCCCCTGTATCAGTTACGCCTAATGTTTATATCTGGACTTGATCAGCACTGGAGGCACAATATCAAAGTACAGACTTGGACTCTGCATTAGTGTAGTGGCCTCCATGTCGGAATACATTACAATCATCCTCAGTAAACAATGGTTAACAGCCACTCTTACTTCTCACCAATACCTTGTAAGACATCTGCCAGCCTCGATGTCCTGCTCTTACACCTGCATCTTAATCAGTAAGAAACTACTCCCTTGCCAAAGAAAATGAAATACCATGGTATTGCCTGGCTCCTTAACCCCACCTGGGGACATGTCCACTGCATAAGGTACAGGGGTGCTCAGAAAAACACTCCTTATGCCCAAAGATATAAGTTCCCATGGCCAGTCTGATTGTCAGTCCTAACGCATATGACAAATTTAGTCCTAATATTTGGAATAGTCAATACTTCTGATTGCCAGGAAAAGGTGGAGTTCAATACGTATCTGGAACCTATGGATGGATGTGTGGGAAATATTGACCAACTTGACGGCATTTCCCCACATCACTAAGCTGCAATTGCTCAAGAAACAGCAACCTGGCTGCGCTGGCTCCTGTGCGCACCAGGTCCTCAAAACTGCATTTTGGCAGCAACAAAAAGATGGCGGCACCATCCTGCCTAGCACATTTCAGGCAAAATGGAACAAAGGGACACACTGAAAAAGTATGCCAGTGTGTTCTGAAACATAGAAATGGAATCAAGTGAAAAGGCAGCACTGCTTTGCGGAAAACCCAAAATTCCCCTCCAAAATGAAACATTTTCACCCTTTAAAAATGCTGCTTTGATGCTAATTCCATCTGTTCATTCTGAAACCACTGTGATTAAAAAGGCCCTGTCATGCCTAGGATATTTCACTGTGCTTCACCAAAACCAGGCAAAATTCCTGAGTGACAGGCCCAGTCAAACCAGCTCTGAGAGAAATCAATAAGCAACTTCACTTTCACTCGCACAGTAACACAGGTTTATTTCTTTCCAAAAGTATCCAGGCTCAGCAGTTCAAAGAGACTTTAACTCTCTGAGCCAGGTCAGTGTCAATGTATCTATGCTTTAGATAAAACTCCTGCATTCAAGGAAATGACTACAGCTGCAAAGACAGTGTGGGAATCTCGTGGAGCTGCCAAACCGAATTTAAAGAAAGAAATGCTATCAGTTTTTAACACATGTGGAAAAATGGGCTTTGCTGACTGAAGAAAAATAAATGGCCTGTTTAAAAAAATTGTTGAATGAAAGCCTGCTTACTTAGCAATGTAAAGGGGCTTTGTTGCTGGTGAAAATACAAACCTGGGTTATTTTCTTTCACAGGTTTGTTTAATTCAGGACCCAAAAATCAAGAAATGAAGATTTTGAACCAACTGTGCTGAATTTGCAAGCTAAAAAGAAATAAGTTATTCCAGATTGCAGGCTGAAACTTCCCCCAAGGGGAAGGGGACTATCATAAAAACTCTCAGCAGATACTGACAACCACCTGATAATTACAGGGTTCAACAGACTTTTGTCTCTGCTGGGACCCAAACAATGCAGCTCCCAGGGAGGTGTGACGAGGGCAATATAACTTCAGTCAAGGGAAAACCCCCCACCCTGCTCTAAAGGAAATGACAGTTGGCAGCAGTTGAAGGACAAGAAAAAAAATGGACCCAGGAACAAAGAGACTGCCATTTGGTTCCCAAAGACTATTTCAGGAATACAATTTAAAGACTTCTATCTTTGAAGCAGGACTCTGGAAACATTTAAATATTTCACTGTTTAGAAGTAATTTATGGCCTTTCTTTTAAGATGTCATAGGTTTCACTGCTACATAGGGAACAGAAGTAACCAAATATTGCAGATTACCAGAAAAGTATACATGTCCCAAATATAAAATGTTATACATACATACCTTATGATCAACCCCACATATGTATAAAGTTAGGGAATTTTAGGCCAAATCTTTAATGCTAAACATTACCAAAATGTATCAGAAGGGTGAAACAAGGCCCTACAGACTTGAGAATTGGACTGATATGTGATGCACATAATATGTAACCTGTGCATATAATTTGCTAAGAGATTGCAATTGTATAAATGTACGTTTTTGACAAAATCGGATTTTAAGTAAAGTAAATGTGGGAGTTTTTGGACATTGTAAAACTCACTTGATAAACCTCACATCATTCCCTTGGAAATCCAACCGGTTGAGAGCAAGGCAGCGATTAGCACCCCTGTCCAATCCAAGTAGTTTGGGGCGTGCTTAGTTAACCCTGCCCAGCCTAGACTTTGATGATGTCACTAGGCATTATAAATAAGGGTCCCTGATAAGAATTTGGGACGCACACGCTTGCTGATTTCGTGCACTGCGTTCCTGTACCCGTCATCTTCCAGATCCAGACTCCAACTACAAGGCCAAACCATTGCTGATCCTGCTCCAGGGTCCACTGCAAAACCCAAGCATTGCTGGTCCCATACCTAGTAAGGCCTCAAATCTGAAAACCAAATAAACAAAGGGAAAGGCTGTTGTGTTTTTGGGAAGCATCCAGATCCCACTCACTGCATGTTGCTGCCACTCGCTGCTTGCTGCAATCCTGCCATCCAGCTAACCTGTAGTATCCAGTGACCAGAACTATCCTTTGGTATCCAGTCCCTGCCCAGCTGATCCTGTCCTGCTGATCTTGTCCGGCTGTCCTTTGTTAGACCAGATCTGTGTGGTGACCAGAGCGCTGACTGTCCAAAATCCAAAAACAAAAAAGTGGACTGTGAGTATTAATAGGAATCTATAGAAATCCATAGTATACCTTGCCTTGCAGTGTCCTTAGTTCCCCTCTCTGTCATCCTATCCTTACCCTGATAACTTGTAATACTGTCAGAATCATTCTTGCCACAATGTCATTGATTTCTAGTGCTAGCGCCATCTCTTTAGTAATTGTCTTGTGAAATCCTAAGCTATTAACCCTATTTCGAGTGATCGGACTGGTTCCGCCAGGGTGGGCGCTGGGGAGCTAGGGTTGAATTCGCGAATCAATCCTGGAGCTTACTGTGTCCCTCTTTGGTGGCCTAGCCTGAATAATCTAGTGTAGAGTTAAACTGTTCTTGTCAAAACTGATTTCCTTTCCTTTTTCACTGCACCCTTTTACTCAAACGCACCTTTCTAGATCTTGCATAACTCATTCAATTTACCAGCTAGAGACTTAATTTCACTTCCATATTGTACCTGTGATCTACATTTATTCCCCAACCTGAACGCACTCTAAATCAGTGTATTCCACCCGTTTTTATTAAAAACCGTTTGGGTAATTTCAGGCGGGAATTGCAAAGTTGCAAAGTTTCCAACGTGTCATTTGCTGCAATCTGTTTTAAATCTTCCACTCACTTTTCAAACTGTATGCTCTTGCTAATCTATTGATTGTGATCGTTAGTACCTTTACATTGTTGCTTAAATGAAGAACTGTATTTGTTTCAAGGTTTTTACACACATTCATTATTTTATTCATCCATTTCCGAGTGTCATTTTTACCATTGTCAGGGGTTAAAAATCCCATTTTGCTCTCTTGTTTGGGGAGGGAAGGTCGGATTTCAATTGTGTTTCCTATTTGTCATTCCTGAGTACCTGCTGCTTCTATTTATTCAATCAGAATTGCTTATTTGTGGGTTGAGGGAACATTGCGGGGGGAAATTCTAACTCAAGTGCTATCATACCTAAAATCAAAAAGTGCTCCTATTCCCTGGTGTTTTGTAGATGTATCAATAGAAGGTTAAACTAAGTGCATTTCTTACATTCCTATTGTTAGTATCACACCATTGGCGATTGCTGCCCCATATTAAAAAGTGTATGATTTATTTGAATTTTAAAATAAATAAATAAATATTACATCTTATCAACTAGCCTGGTTCATGGTCCATTGTGACCCAGAGTTTTTGAAAAGGGGGTGTGATATGGGTGGTGTACCATCTCAATATTGAATCTAACATAAAAACATAAGCATTTCAATAGTGCGCTGCATACTAGGCCGAGACTAAGGTGTGCATCGCCTGATTGAAAACCTCAACACTGGCCAGTGCTTAATTTGTAAAAAAAAAAATAAGTGCCAGGGCCCAAAAATGTGTGGCTCCCACTAATGCCGACCCAGCAGCGCCGACGTCCCGGCTCAGTGTTAGATCGGCTAAACACCAGACCATCACACTGCTGCTGCTCCACGTCACATGTTTAGCGCTGCAGCAACTGCTGGCACGGGCTAGTAGTGGGATGGATGGGGAAGGAGTTGAGGGAATGGGTTGAGGAAGAATGCTTTACGTAGGAAAACAATTGTTATGATAGATTTAGTGGTCTTGGCACCACAAGAGGCAAAACAGTGCATTTGAACACACTTTTAGACTATACTTGTTATACATCTGGACTATACTTGCTGTCCTCGAAGTAATGATGCATTTGATAAAATTATAGAGAACCTATCAACGATATCTGGAGTTGGTCATCTCCCAATTGATCCAACACACTGAATCTGTTGGTTGTCTCCACGACCACCAGTCTGGCTTCAGAGCAGCTAGAGACACAGACACTGCTCCTATGAACATCCGTGAAGACTTGCTCTGTAATCTCGATTCCAACTCTCGATCTGTTCTTATCCTTCTGGATCTTTCCTCTGCCTTCGACAGCTCAATCATGCCACCCTGACAAATTGTCTCTGTGACACCTTTGGCATCACAAGCCTGGCACTGGACTGGTTGACCACATTCCTCTCCGACCGACCTTCCCAGGTTCAACTGGGCCCTTTTCTCTCCCCTATCACACTCTCCACATGTGGGGTCCCTCAAGGCTCTATCCTCTTGCCGTGGCTCTTCTACATCTATCTTGCCCCTCTGATCGCCTCCGTCTCACCTCACTTCCAGTGTTATGCAGACGACACGCAGCTCTCCATCAAGAGCTTCCCTCCACTTCCTCCTCTGATCCCTGACTGTCGGAATGCTATTCGGGCATAGTTTGCTGCCAATGATCTCTAACTTAATGCCAGTAATACTGAGATCTTTCTCATTGGGATCCCTGTTCCTTCATTCCCTCTTGCTGCTGTGAGAAACTCATGGTGATACAAGTAAGACAGACACAAGTGATCACAGTTCAAGGGTGTTTATTGAACAATGCAAATAGTATGCGGGTTGGAAAAATGCCTAATCTAAGCCTAAATCTAAGATGGGGACAGGTGTCGACCATCAAATGAAAATAAGGTAGTCCTAGTGGTGCCAAATTGAATAAAAGGGCCTATACTAAGAAAACCTATTGCCAATTCCTTACGCTAAATTAAAAGGGTGTGGGGTTAAGTTTTAAGAAAGGAAGAAAGAAATAAGTGTTCTCAAATGAAAAGTCAGGAGTAGGTAGCCGGAGTCTCCCTTCCCCACATTTTGAGCACGGGGTTAGGTTGGAGCTTGGAGCTTGCAGCACAGTATGGTCTCGGGCTTCTACAGCAGGAGACAACAGCTCCAAATGGCAGTTCAGGACCGTCAATGGCCAAGTCTCATTTGCTCTGAAAGTCTCTTGCCTTCGGGGCCTGATGTGTTTAAACAATAAAACAAAAGTTCCTTTAACAAATGAAAGCTTGTTTCCAAAGTTCAATGTGGGTGATGGTTTCACCCCTGGGTCCCCCTCTTCTGGGCCAACACTTCTCGTATAGTATTTTACAATTTCCTGTAGGGTGACGGTTTCCCCCCTGGGACCCTCTCTACTGGGCTGACCCTTCTCAATTGTAATCCAAAGTTAAGTTAGGCTGATGGCTTCACCTCTGGGTCCCCCTCTTCTGGGCTGACCCTTCTTAATTGTAATCCACAAAGTTCTGATGAAAGCTTTGCCCTTGGATCAGCCTCGGCTGGTCTCGGATCTCTCTTGACTGCTAGTACTTGGGTGATAGCTTCATCTCTGGCATCCCAATGTCACGTTCACTCTTGCTGTCTCTTTTAACTTCTACTTTGGGGTAATGACTTTTCACCCTTGGATCCCCCTCCGCCGGGCTCTGACCCCTCTAGATTCTTAGCCTTCCTTGACCAGGTTTACTACGGCTCTCGAGCAGGGTGATAGTAGCGCCCCCTTGTGTCCCCTTCTTCTGGACTGACCCTTCTTTATTTTCAATGTTCTCTTTCTTTAACTTTTATACAGTTCAAAGGTTTCGGGATTCACTTCCCTTGCTTTCACGCCAATTCACTCAGTAAAGTCTTTCAAATGTACAGGGCTTTTGCTCGACCCTCACGTATGACCACTTTGCATTCCTTTGGCGGCCTTCCAATGGCCTTCTGGCTTCTGTAGTTCCTCAACGTGCGGCTCGACCAGAGTCTCTCGAGTTAGCACCCACGTGGTGCTGCTTTCCCTCTGCAGCTGGTCTCCCCCTCACACGTCTAACAGTTCCTTCAAAGTTAATTAGCCGTGGTTGCCACTTTGCAATTCTCACTCAACACAGCCCACTGCTTATCGATTCTCCCCTCGACTCACCGACTGTGATGAACTGCTTGGCTTTTGGCTTCTTGGTGTTGAGGCCGGTACCAAGGGCGCGGGAGTTTCCTCTGCTCTGCCTTATCATCATAGACTTGCCCTGTGTACCATTGAAATCTGCAGCAGGACACTTGTGCTATTGTTCGAGGTTTTAGATTCTCCTCCACAAATGTTCTGAGGGCCTGGGACGAAAAGGGCAAGGTCACTTCTCTCCTCGCCGCCCTCTCGTTTCCCGCCGCCTTTCTCCTTCGCTTGAACTGCCGCTTGGTAGCCGTCTCATTGTGCAGTCTTTCGTGCTTGCCTTCCTCGCCTTGCGCTTTCCTGCTCCACATTTTATCCCTGTGGGGAAAAGGAAAGGCCGTCAGGTGTGTGTGATTTGAGTCAATTACCTGACTTTGCCTGACCCTCAGGTTGGGACATGTCAGGTACACAGGTTTAACATTAAACCGTTTTGTATCTCAGTAACAAAAAGTATGCGTATTGTAAAAATAGGTGTTAGAAGTTTCGAGTGTCCTACGAGGTAGGATGGAAAAAGGGTACTGTCAGATTGTCCAACGGTACATGATGGGGAAGGTTTACGAAATGTACAAGAATTACCAGGATGTTGAAAAGAATAGAGGGGATTGTGGGAACGGTAGTGAGTTTTCAAAACTGCCTGGGGTTTTCGGAAAATGATACTCCCGAGTGACGGGATTGGTGAGGTTTGTGGGGCAAAAATAAACAAGGGGAATTGTAGTATTTTACCTGAGCAGGTTGGGAGTGCTCATGGGAACGTGTAGAAGAGTGTCTAGGAATGTTCGGGTCGAACGTAGGAAAACAGGGATTCTGGGGGGGGATAGTTGTATATAACGGGGTGTTGGTTTGATGCGGAGGGATCGTTGGATTGAATGGAAGGAAGCGAGGCAGATGTATAATAAGTCTATAAAGGTTTGAGGGAGTTTGCCCTCCTCTCCTCTTCCCTGGCTTGTGCCATACTGCGTCTCACCTGGGGTATTTCCCCGGGCATAAACCTAGGTTCCCCTATCCAGGTGATCCTCCCCCACTGGTCCACCCCCAGGAACTGGATCAAAACGCGATGGCCATGTCCTGGCCACCTGAAGAAGGGAATTCTGGGGTCTTACTGGGAGAACACCCTCAGGTTTCTCACACCGCCCTCTATAGGTCCCCTCCCCTCACACACTTGTAAGGCAAAAAACCTTGATGTCATTTTTGATTCCTCTCTCTCCTCACATCACAGACCTTGCCAAGATGGCCCACTATCAGCTACACCTCCTCAGAGGCATTCTCCCTTTCTTCACCTTCCCCACAGAAACACAATGTCTCCAGAGGTCTGGTCCTCTCTAGGATTGACTACTGCAACAGCATCTTCCTAAATCTTCCTTCATCCTCCCTTCGCCCCCTTCAGTCCAGAATAGGACTGCAAGAGTTATCCTTGGCCTCAAGCCCACGGACTGCATCTCTCCAGTCCTAAAAGCTCTCCACTGGCTCCTGGCTCCTGCTAGGATCAGGTTCAAGACCCTCTGTATCATCCAAAAGGTTTCCTGGGGCCTGAGACCCTGCTACAGGCAACTCTCTCTCCCTAAACACCTCCCTGCTGGAGTCCTTTAGTCTTCTAGCTCCAACTCTCTGCAGGCCAGACACTTCTCTAAGCAGAGAGTGAGGGGGTAGATCTCTCTCCTCTGTAGGAGCCTCCCCCTGGAATCGTCTCCCTGCCCCTCTCAGTCTTGAGCCGGATCTCCTTAAGTTCCCGAAGCTTCTCAAGATCCTCCTTTTCTCTTCTTCCTTCCCCTCCCACTCCACTGCCAACTCCCTCATCTGCCGCAGTGACTGCCTGGTTCCCTCTGAGCTCTATAGAGTACACGCCCCCCCCCGCCTATTCTTCCCCCTTGCTCGCACTTAGCATGTCGACCCTCATCCTATGCAATACATGGCACTTGCCCACCTGGCCTCCCCTTAGGACTTGCCTAGCACCTGTGGCCCTCTTCCCCCTCCCCCTTCCTGCAGCCTCCACTTTTTCACTTGCACTCTCCACTTTGCCCTGCTTTTCCCTTCCCCCAAAGCACTTTGCATTCGTGCAGACCGGCACTAACCCCCCTCGCACTTCCTGTTACTGCACTTGCACAATCCAAATGTCACAAGGCCTAGTAGGGCCGTCATTGTTATCTTTCTCCCTTGTTCCCACCCTCTTTTTGCCTTGAGGCGCCTTGAAACACCATTCGTTGTATAGGCGCCTTACAAATATCCAAAAATAAAATAAATAAATCTCAGTTGCCAATTTTGTAGAATGGCCTCCTCAGCCCCAGTGTACCAAATGGCTCTTAGTGGAGCTAGAGTCACTTGTGAGTATTTTTTTTTTTTTAGGTAAACTAGGAAAATAAACTCTAGTTCAAACAAGTTTGCTTGAATGAAAGTTAACAGATGCTGCAATAATAAAAAATCTGAGACATCCTCAAAAACACTTTTTTATTTAACCTCTCACTGATTAAAGAATAAATAAACACATTGAACATAGAACCAAACAAAAAAGCGCTAAGTGCCATGTTTTGTTTTCATTTTAAAAAGAGGCAGTGGTGATAGAAGGCATCACAATCTATATTAATTAAATAGACTGTCAGATGATATTTAAATGTTGTGTTTGTTTTTGTTGTGTTTGTTTAAAGTACTTCACATTCTGCCAGCCAAAGTATTTGTCATAACATTTTACAAAACGCCATAACTCCAGCTAACAGATTCTATCACAATTTTTCCAACAGCTGTTTGGAGTCACCATGGCTAAAATAAGCTGCCATAGTCAAGTGCAAATTGCAATATATGAATAAACAAGGGGGGCGTGGCCGGGAGCCGACCGTGTGGCATGGCTCCCTGAGTGCTCCTGGACGGCCTGTCGTCGGAGAGAATTCCCCGCGGACTGAGGTTGTCGCCGAGGGTTACCAGACATTTGGCCGAAAAAAATTGGTCGACCAGACAAACGGTCGAACCAATTTGGTCGAAAACCAAATGGTCGAATTTTTTTTTTTTTTTATTTTAACCCTTTTTTAAAATTTTTTTGGGGGGGTCCCCACCCAACCCCCTTTTTTTCTCTAAAAACCCCTTTTTTTACAAAACGAAAACCCGAAAAATAAATATATAAATAAAATAAAAAATTCGACCATTTGGTTTTCGACCAAATTGCGTCGACCAAATGTCATTCGACCAGTTTTTAGTCGACCAAATGACTGGACACCGTCGCCGAGCCATCCCACGAACCGAGGGCACCATGAATACTCACTGCCGCTGTTGAGGGGGGGTTAGCAATAGTTGGAGCAACCCTGAAGCTGTGAGAGCCCCATACTCTCTCATCGGTCCTGCCTGGTGTACTCCAAAATGGCAATCGGGTGCCCGTGGTGACCGCGGCCTCGGTGGGGGAGGGGCACCCCTCCGTTGCCTCTCTCCTGCTCATCCAGCGATCCGGGGGCCGGGAGGAGACCTCAGACCCGACCCCCCCCTAAGCTACACCAGCAGGCTTTCCCCATGTGAGCCACCCGGGGGGGAGCTCTGCAAGCCTCGCCGGCCGGAGCCCTCCCACCAGCCCAGCCATGACGCTAGCAAGCAGAGGACTTCCCGCGGCATCCGGCCGTATCGTGGATGAAGCTCTGTGTTAGGACCTAGCCCACGGTCACGAGTTCGCTCGAGGGTGCGGTGCCCTTGGCCCGGAAGCATCTCATCATTTTACAGAGCGGGGGCCCCCTCGCGAACTCCGCCTGCCACTTCTCAATCAGCTCCGGTAAGAGCGCCCGTGAGCGCAACGCAGCCCGCCTCTGCAACCAGCGCCAAGAGGGACCCGGAGCTTGCCCTGAGGGCCCCCGATCTGCACCCGCAGTGTCCCACGCCCGCACTATAAGGGGCGCTAGGCTTTACTACAGCTAGCCGCAACCCTCTCCAGCCAGATGCGGATGTGGCACCCCTCCATTGCTGCACGCTACTTCGAGGGACGCCGACCCTGAGAGCTGAACGCTGTTCCCGGCGGGAGGACCTCCCGTTACCTGAGGCGGCCCCGTTACCCCTGCCCCAACCGGACCTAGCTGCATCAGTCAGGAGCCCCTCACGCGCCGCATCAGGGGATCCGGGGCTCAAAGCTGGGGCCGGGGCTTATTTGGAGAGCACTAAGCCTAATAACACATCAGGGGGAGCTCTGGCGCCTTAAGCAACTATCCATCCGGCAAGCACGCTGGCTTCCAGTAGTATCCCCTCGAACCAGTGGCAGTATCAACTACGCACTCTGCCTCACTCTCGGGACCCCCTGGGCTGGTGCCTGCATAGCTGCGCGCACCCTCGGACAGACCAACACCGCCTCCAGCAAGCTAACTGCAGCCTCACCCACATCCAAGCCTTCTCTATACGCGGCTGTGCGGCACTGCCCCAGATCTTTCGGCCCCGAAGGATAAGCACCTAGAGCGGCAGCCGGGGACCCCAGCCCTGTTGGATCCTCCTATCACTTCTCATCCCAGCGGCAGAGTCTAGCCATCCAGGATCCATCTATCAGCGTGGCATAGAACAGCAGGACTCTGGGTGGCACGTATAAACGTACTGTGCTTGCCCCTGGCGCTCGCAGCGGTCTAGATGGCTCGGCAGCCTGGAGGGGCTCACCAAACTCCACCAGTGCAGGGCATAATCAGCAGAGCCCGGTCTGGTATTTCAGTGGTTCTCAACAGGCGGAATAACAGCAGCAGCTCCTCTCTCCACTCCCGCCACTCAGCAGAATCATGTCAAAGAGCGGTAAATCAGTGAAACAAGCAGACATCACGACAATGATGTCCAGCTCCGGCCAGAATAAAGTAGGTAGAGCTGACCCCACCACCGCTGCGACACCTGGGGTCACCCCCTCGTTGGAGCACTCGCAGGTTGAGCACTTCGCCACCAAAACGGACCTGAAAGATCTTCTACTAGCCCTTACCAAGGAGATCCAAAAGGGCACTGAGGAGGTCACTAAAAAAAATCGCCTCTCTGGACAGAAGGGTGGAGGAAGTGGAAAAGCGCACAGAGGAAGTGGAGAACGGCCTGTGTGATAACACATTCGAGCTAGAGTGCGGCTTAAGCAGAATAGCAACCTTGGAAGCCAGATGCGACGCACTCGAATCTAAACAGGAGGACAGCGAAAATCGCTCCCGTCGCAACAATATCCGCATTCGAGGAATCCCCACCTCAGTCACCAACGCTGAACTAGAGAGCTTCGTCAAAGACCTGCTGAGGTTTATAATAACACTTCCAGACAGCTTCCCGCTTGAAATCGACAGAGTCCATCGCACAGCGCCAAGGCAAGCTTCATCTTCCCCTCCAGATGTCCTAGCCAGGATTCACTTCTTCAGGGTCAAGGAGGAGATAATAAGAGAGGCCAGGTCCTCGAAGCAAATCACCTTTAGAGGGGCTAACATTGCGCTCTTTCAAGACCTCGCGAGCATTACCCTCCAGAAAAGGAGAGCCCTTTGCAACCTAACGGAGTGGCTGCAAGAAAAGAAAATACAATACCATTGGGGTCACCCCACATCCCTGTGCTTCGAGTGGGAAGGAACACGCAGGCAAATCCGTAACCCTAATGAGGCGGGTCAATTCCTGGAAATAAGATCCGCAGACGAGGACTCTGATCCTGCCACTCGCTCTCAATCTCAACCCGGCTCGCCAACACCCAGTCGCTGGTCACGTGCCGGCGGGCGTCGCAGGCCTCAGGGCCCCCGGAAACAGCATAATCCGGACTGATGGGCAGACCTCACCTTCCCGCCGGAGTCAGTCTGCCAGGTTTGTGACATACCTCATCCGGAGTTCCCCTGTATCATGCACTCTCCCTTAGCTCTTCAGCGCTCCCCATCTCACCCGGGAGGGAGTGGGTCAGCACCCGGCATCCGGGGGGGTTGCCTGTAGGTAGACAATTTAGTATACACCCTCGGGCCCATATTTGCTACACGGCCCCTGAGCCTGTTGCTCTGCGACCCTGCAATCTCTTTTTCCTCTCCGGCTGGGTGCGGCTTCCGTCGACGGGGTCAGCCAGTGATCCCATGAATGAGCTTTGTGGTCTCCTTCTCTCAGTTTTTGGGGGGGGAAGTTTTGGGCCCGAGGAACTGTTCATTTCCTCAGGAGCCCCAGTTATTGGTTATAGTTTCACTCATAGACATCAGTAATTGCATCATACACTTGCGCACACTTGGGAAAATCCCAAATCCTTGCAGCCCTTATACAGCCCGCCCATTCAGCATAAGCCGCGCTCCCGCAATCAACAAGCTTGGACAACGCTAGAGAGATTTGTCTCCTGACCTGGAATGTCCAGGGTCTTAAATCCCCAAGGAAGCGCAAATCGGTGGAGAACAGGTTGGCGGCACTAAATGGGGATATGGTAATCCTTCAGGAAACCCACCTCTTGCCAGCCGACGAGCACCGTATTAAATTCAAGCGCTTTAAGCAGGGCCTCTTCGCCTCTAGCGGTGAGAAGAAGCGGGGGGTTGCCTCTGTCCAACCCTACTGTGAAAAAGGATCCAGCGGGCAGATACCTCCTCATCCGGGGACATATCGCAGAACAACCGATCACAATCGTGGGAATTTATGCCCCGAATGCAAATCAGGACAAATTCTTAGCAGAGCTACTCCCATCGCTTCTAACTTTCACCTAAGGGTATCTCCTAATCGGGGGGGGGGACTTTAACGTAGCCCCGAACCCCATAAGGGACAAGTCCTTACCCCCATCCAATCCGGATATCTCCTGAGCCCTAGCCTTTGCCAGATTTCTAAAAGCGTCCGGCATGGTCGATATATGGAGGGTAGCCAATCCCGAGGTCCGCAACTACACATTTTTCTCAAACGCGCGCAGAGGCTACTCCCGAATTGATATGTTACTGGCCTCGAGCACCTTATTTCCATGCTTTAGTAACATCGAAATCCACACAAGGATGGTACCGGACCATGCTCCCGTCTCAGCGGTCCTCTCTATCCTGGGGGGCCCTGACCCCCCCAGATTCTGGAAGCTCAATGATACCCTGCTTCTAGATCAGGTGATTAGGGGGGAGGTGGAGGACACCTTGACTAACTACTTCAAGGAAAACCAGAATCCCAAAACCCCAATTGGGCTACTATGGGACGCCATGAAGCCGGTAATAAGAGGGGTATTTATTAGCGCAGCCGCTGAACAGTTTAGAGTCTCCAAGATCCACACACAAGCTCTGGATTCCAAAGCCTCCTCCCTAGAAAAAGAGCTAAAGACCCATTACTCTAGAAGGGCGGACAGGGAGCTAAAAAAGGCTAGAAGGGCGCTAGAGATGCACTGAGCCGATCGCACCGCGAAGGCTCTGGCATATACTAAACAATTCTATTACCATAAAAGCAATAAGTCAAACCGGCTACTAGCCTATAAATTGCAAAAGACTCACACCAGAAACAACATTATAAGCCTCAAAGGGCCAGATGGGGTAAGCAAATTCACCACCCCAGATATACTCGAAATCTTAATGGAACACCACAAAGCGGTCATGCAAGGGCCACCCACATCTCAAGAGGATAGAGCCCATCAGCAGCACTATCTAGAACCATTCCGAAAATCACTCAAGAACGCCGCCCCAGGACCAGATGGGCTGACGCCCATGTTTTATGGGTCATTTGCCCACATTCTTGCTCCACTATTAACTCTGCTATTGAATTCTTTCCTATCCACTAAAAAGGTAACACGCTCCATGGCCGAATCAACCACCATCTTACTCAAAAAACCGGGGTAGGACCCCGATTATGCGGCCTCATATAGGCCAATTGCCTTGATGAATACCGATGGGAAAATCTATTCCAAGGTGCTAGCAGCTATACTGGCTGGGATTCTCCCCGAGTTAATACACAAAGATGAAACAGGCTTTATCCCGGGCAGAGGGAACCACGACAATGTTAGACGCACACTAAACATCATCGAGTCCACGAACAGAATGAAAACTCTGCTCCTTGTGATCTCCCTGGATGCACATAAAGTGTTTGATCTAGTGAACTGGGATATTCGGTACACTCTATCCCGTATGGGCCTGAGCCGCAACTTTATAACTTGGACAATGGCAACCTATGCACACCTATCAACGCAACTCTGAGTCAATGGGAGGAAATCAGCATGCATCCCCATATCCAGAGGGACCCGTCAGGGGTGTCCGTTGTCGCCCTCTGTATTCGCCGTGTCAATGGAGCCTTTCGCCGCGAGAATCCGCCTCAACCCAAAATCAAAGGAGTTATAGTGGGCGGGTCTGAACACAAAGTGGCTCTTTACGCCGATGATGTACTTCTAACTATCACTGATCCGGACAGCTCACTGCAACCTTTACTCGAAGAACTAGAAGCATTCGGGGAAAGCTCTGGGTTCAGGGTGAACTATGATAAGTCCTCAGTCCTCCCGATCAACCTTCCAAGGTGACAGGGAAGCACCCTGTGTCCCGATTTGCCAATCCCATGGGCTAATGCCACACTGGAATACTTAGGAGTTCAAATCCCCAAATCTAGCACATTGCTCTACAAACATAACTTCCCATGTTTATTCAAAACGCTCCGCGCAGACCTGAAACATTGGAGTAAGCAGGAGATCTCATGGCTGGGCCGGGCGGCGGCGGTGAAAATGAATTTACTCCCTAGAGTGCTTTACCATTGCCATGCGCTCCCAACCCATATTCCTGAAGCGGACCTCGCTTCCTTGCAGCATGATATTATGAAATTCATCTGGGGGGGAAAGACCGCGCATCGCCAGGAAAATTATGACTCGCAGCCGTCAACTGGGTGGACTGGGGGTCCCAGATATTTCCAGATATCGGCGTGCGGCTCAGCTTGCGCATGCCTTCACATGGACTCACACCGTGGACTGCCCATCTTGGCTACAACTGGAAGAAGCGTGGTGCAAGTCTCCCCTGCCTGACCTGCCTCACATCCAGCCCCGGAAAGCCCCCGCCGCACTGAGTCCGCTCCAGCAACTTGCAACGCGGTGGACAATTGGAGAGCCGCGAACAGAAAGTGGGGAATCAAAAGCTCATTGGGCCCACTGACCCCAATCTGGGGCAATCTGGGTTTCTCCCCCAGCCTCTGCATCCATAATTTGCTAAATGGTCAGAGGGCGGCCTTCATAGAATCTCAGACTTCCTAAAAGAGGGCCGGCCGCTCTCCTTTGAGGATTGGAAGGCGAAGTTCAACATTACCGAGGAGGAGCGTTTCCGCTATACACAGATCCGTCACTGGATCTCGCAACGCACCATCAGAGAGCGCGGGTCCAGGCACATTACACCCCTCGAACTCTCACTAACATCATCCCCTCCGAGGGGCAAGATCTCCACCCTCTATAAACTCTTGGAGAAATCCTATCCAGAATTGAAAGAAAGATACATGCTGAATTGGGAAAGGGACCTGGGGCGTTCCCTGGAGCCAGATGCTTGGGACAAAATTCCACAGGAGCACTCAATGTGTTACTAATAGAGAAGGGGGATATAAAGTATGCTTCAGGTACTATATTACTCCAGTACAGCTGCATAGAGCAGGCGTGAGGCCCTCACCGAATTGTTGGAGGGGCTGCCCGCAGGAAGGATCGCTTTTCCACCTCCTATGGGACTGCCCTAAGGCGGCGCACTATTGGAAGGGGGTCCTGACACATGTCAGAGCAATCACAGGCCTCAATATCCCATGGGACCCCGGAATCATTCTGTTGGGAGAATCACGGGAAGGGGACCTGCCGCTTTCGGGGAACGCAGCCCATCTGTGCACACACTTACTATTAGCGGCCAAGATAGCCCTTGCCGTCTCTGGAAGCATCACGAGGGTCCCTCTATTCCGCTATGGTGGGCTAAGTGTTGGGACATTGTCACAGCAGAACAAATCACTGTACTCCGACTGGGCAACCTTAATCCCTTCAAAAACACCTGGGCCCCATTCATGGACTATACAGACCGCTATCCGGCCCTCACACTAAAGCTGCCCAGCGTCCGCTGGCTGAGCTGATTTGCACATGGAAGCGCTCCGTTCTAGCAAGGAGATATCCCCTACCGTCATCGATTTTTCAGTCAAGCACCGCTGCGAATGAGTTCCGGGCTAATTTTCTTGCTTTTTCCTTTGTTATTTTCCCATAACCATTTTATCACTATAATGAACTGTTCCTCATAGGCGTATGTCAATTCTGATGTCTGTTTGTTCAATTGTTATTCTTTCCTTTGTTATGAATTAACAATGAATAAAATGTCTATTTTGAAAAAAAATATATGAATAAACAAAATAAACAAATGTAAACAGAAGTTAATAAATACAGTACAAATAACATATGAAATAATTACCAGTGCAATAATGTTTGCATAGATGTCTCAATTTGCTCATAAAAGCCCATAAAATGTCTAAATTTGACCTGGTTGTGAACTCCTCTTTTCGTTATTTACTCCTAGTGTCATCAGCAGCTGTTGATTCTTTTACAACCCATGAATTGACATAGGGGATGGGGTTGAACTTCTACAGTGGTGGTCCATCGAGATTAATGAATAATAAAGACAAAATGGAGTCAGTATGCAGGGATGCTCTTGTTGATGTGCAGACAAGATTCATTTGTGAAAATCCTCGTCCATACTCAGCAGTGGAGATAGCAATAGTGTTCACATCTGTCAAAAGTTCTTTCTATTGTTTATTAACTTCTTTTCCACCTGTCTCTCTATGCTTCCTGTAAGCTCAAATGGTTTGACGATTGTCGCCAATATCAACGGTTTCACACAGAGATTCTACCTCACTTTCTCCATACATAGGTTGTAACTCACCTGGCCACTACTGCTTGCACAAAACGTTGACTTCACTTATTAGTTTCTCGTACCCAACTTTGTTGTCAGCAGCAGCAAAACCTCCTATAGACAACAAACGATTACCTACATTCCCTGCAAGACCACGAAAAAACTGTCCATGTTCAATTTTTGTGTCACAGGACTTTCCTTTGTGCAGGTTCACTCCTTGGAACTGATTTTCTTCTTTGGCCTTCTCGCAATGGGACAAATGTTTTTCCTGCCTTTCTACCATTGCCACAAACACTGATGTTTGTCAGCAAATATCACGATGTACATCATTGATCGTGTAATCACGTTTTTGTAAGTCAAGAGACAATTCTGAAAATTATTGAAGTGCATCAAAAATTAAGGCCAAGATTAGCAACAAACTGCACAGACGATAGGCGCCTACATAGTCCAGTGTACATGTTACGTGTTGTGCCATCAGGAAAGCCATCACTAGATACCAAGGTAAAGTATTTGTAAAGAGCAGTATAAGCATTCCAAACAGCCTCTAATGTTCTGCAGCTTGAGGCAACCCAGCGAGTATCTAACACTCTACCTAATCTACAAAGCTGAGTGTTAAGAGCATCTGCCCATTCTTTGATCTGCAAATGATTTTTTATAGATGTGCTAAAAAAAAGAGTAGTTTGTCTAACACTACTTTGAAATGGTTTGTAGCTCCAACCAATAGCTTTCATGACATCATTGACTGCAAGCTCTAAGCGGTGTGCTGAGCAGTGCCATGCTCCAATATTGGGAGAAATTCTTTCTTGTAACCTTTTCACAACCATGCTATTGTGTCCAAACATTACTGATGCTCCATTACTAGCGACTGACACCACAAATATGGTGAGAAAGTCCGCACGATTGTTAACTGGGTCTTTTTGGAGCACAGAACGCAAATTGTTTACTAACACCTTCAGCAGACACATCACTGAGCTCAATAAAGTCAACAACAATATTAGCTGGAGACTCCATATCCTGTAGCTGAGTACGTAGTTACACAATTAAAGCACTTTTTTTTTAAATTTAAGGCAGTGACCTCATCCAGCAAAAGGCTCACTTTAGAAGAAAAGGCAACTATTTTGGCAAACACCTTTCATTTCCGATAAAATGTGGTGCTGTATATGTGAGCAAGCCACATTTGAATGTAAAATGTGTCCGGTACTTAGCCCATTCAATTGCTAGCAGTCTATCTGAGATTCAAAACCATAGGCTGGCCTGTGCTGCTTTGCTTTTTTATAAGCTGTACGGAATAGTCTGGCAGTTGTTGATATTTTCCCTGCTTGGGATCTAGAAGTTACTTTCAGCAATGTATATTTTTTTGCCTGCTCCAATATTTTTGATGCTGTGATGTGTGCCTTTGTTAGTCCATGTTCGGTAATCTTCTTTTGTAAGGATTTTTGTTGCTTGTCTTTGTTGGTGCCGTATGAGCATACAGTTGACTTAGTCCATTCTTTAGACAACTTCATCCCATGAGTTGTCTCTGCACCAAAGCTATTGACTTGACGACAAATAGTGCATCCACCAGTGAGTCAATCGACCATGGGTACTTGCTTTGAAAATATTGTTTCTGGTCCAGCTTCCAGCCTTTATGGAGTTGCCTTTTGTCAATAGAGCTGAATGTTGCAGAAATTATATACGATCAGATTTCTTGCTAGTGCTTGCCATTTCCGTGTCACTGTAGTTAGTCATTTTACTGTCTTCATCAGTGATACAACCCAGCCACTCTCTGAGTGGAATGCTTGCTCTCTGGGTTTCTGTAGGGATGTTGACACTAGTGCTGGTCGTCTCATTTAGTGTTTTTTTCTGATTCTTCAAAAACACTATATACTATCTCATCTGTTTTAGAACCAGATTTGTGTTTACTGTGCTTGCTTGTAGGCTCATCCAGTCTGCATTTTGCACCAGGTTTTGAAAGTATGACAACATTTTCTTCTGGGCTCCATCAGACATTCTAGGGAAGGAAATGAGAAATAGGGGTAGATATCACGGGATTCCTTCCAATACGCACAATGGATACTTATATACCAAAATCATCCCATTATTGTGCTGCTGGGACCGTAAAGCATTGATCCTCTTCTTGGTGTTTACAGAATAGTTGAGTACTATGTGTGCTGGGTGGTGGAGCTACCTGGAACATGCTGCATATGTAACACCAACTATAAGCAGGCAGCCTTATCATATATTACCTTTTCAGTATGATTTAAGGCGCTTAGCATTGCTACACATTCTGGTACTTGGAGCCTTCCAATGATGATTAGCAAAATAAAGGTAGTAACATGTACCATACTCTTTGCGCTTAAAATATTTCTATATGGATGTATATATTTGTCAGGTCAGCTTATTTTGTAATTTGTGTACCTTTCAAATCATCTCTATTAAAACAGAATGTTCTTATCCGTTCAAGCCCCTACTATCTGGAACTCAATGCGGCAATGCCACTTAACATAAGATGCATAGAGGACCACTTGGCCTTTGGGGGGCCCTCAAGACATGGCTATTCCCCCGAGCACCTCCACGAACCTGCTCTCTCGAGCTAGTTAACCACCTCAGGTAGGCCGCAGCAGAAAAGAACCTGCATGTAGATGTAATCACAGTATGACGGTAAAAATAAGCTAATAATCTCTAGCAGAACACAAGAGAGAGTCTGTGCCAGATCTATGATGCCAGGAAGCCAGTCAGAACACGCAGGTAGGTATCACACTCCATGCTAATGGAAGGTAGCCGAAGACAAGGTCCTCCACTTCCAGCTCCTGGTTTAGCATGTCACCCTTAGAAGCAGTCCTCTTTACCCTGTGTAGTGGTCGACCAGCTAAGCCTAAGTGTGCATTTTGTACTTCTTTTTCATTCTATTGCATATTTCTGATTGAATGCAATTGTTTCACCTAAGGGTTCAATCCTAAAACAATCTAGGTCACTCTTGGGGACATAGGTGTTTTGAAAACTTTCAGAGCGAATATACCACTTGGAACATCCAGTCTCTGGTTCTCCAGATGTTTTGGACTCCAAATACCATCAGCCGCATAGCCAGCATGGTTAACAATACCTGCGGGTTGATTTCAAATCCTGCCCCACCCCCTTCACCAACAGTACTGTGCTACTGTATAAAATGTCAAACCAATGATTGGGCATGGCAATTTTACAGTCCACGTTGCACTATGCTTCCACCTACCCCCTCCCCTGCCGAGACCACAGTTCCACTGCATTTTTCGCTACACTTCTACCACTGATGCACCCACTATTCAATACTCTCTTGCAGTAATCTTTACTGTACCTTGATGGCAAACATACAAAATGCAGCAAAACAAGAATCGGGCAAGGGTGGATTTCGAAAGGGCGTGTTGATATGCTCTGCATGCACGTGCTAAATGCTGCTCTAAGGATGTACTGGCCGATGAATAAAAACACTGACTAAAACACTTGTCCTTAGCTCTAACAAGCTTTCCAGACAAAAGTGTCTCCAGTAACAGTGATGGCCTTGTGTATGGTAATAGAGTTCCTTGAAAACGCACCTGCACTAACTGAACTAATCAATCAGCACTCGTGGATACCTAAAGCCTATAAGCTACTGATGTGCGGCACTGCTGCAAAAATAAATGCATCCTTTCCTTCAAACTGAAGAACATTTAGCACACGGAGCGACACAAAGGATAGCACACCCAGTTTAGAGCAGATGTTTGTTTTTCAAAAACAAGTGTGGTACAGTTTAGCACAGCATATGTTCCCTACATTGGGCTGTGAAATGTATTTTATTTTATTTGTATTCAGTTCAAAGTACTTGTACAAAACACAAAGTAATAGAAGAAGAAAAGAAACACCACAAATTTACATTACAAATACAATGTTATAACATGTTCCATATTTCAACTCCATTCAGTACCATAAAATACAATACAATACGATACTGCTTGGCTAGAGAGATGTCACCATTAAAATTAACATTCAAGGTAAATGTATACTATATCTATACACTTGTTCATGTAAAATCAGGTAGATACACATAAAACATAGCGAACAAAATTCATTACTCGTACCTCGCTCCATTAATTTCAAAAGGACCTGGAAATGAGAATTAGTGTTTTGTCTAAGAGGATAATGGCAGATCCCTGTGACTTGGTTGGTATGGCCGAAATGTTGAAATTGAAAAGGGGACTGAAGAATATAATTGAGGAGCGGACGGAACGGAAATACCACAACTTGAAATGTGTGTATTTTGAGAAAGGAGAGAAGTGTGACCGATGGCTGGTTTACAGGCTGAAGAAGAGAGAATCGGAACGTTCTAGTGCGTCAATCCAAGATAAAGATGGACGGATCACCTTCCATACGGAAGAGATCAACAACATCTTTCGGGACTATTATGTTGATTTATACCGGAAAGAATCTGATAGGTCTATTGGGGGTGAAGACTTTCTTGAGAAGGTGAATGTTTCGAGACTTTCGGATGATGATTCTCAGCTACTTGAGGCGGAGTTGACACTGGATGAGATCAAAGGGGCTATTAATAGATTGAATGTGGGAAAGTCGCCAGGGCCTGATGGCTTTCCGGTTGAGTTCTACAAGCTGTTGCCGGACTCGGCCCTTGAATTGCTAAAGGACGTATATGTGGCTTCTTTGGCAAATGGTCTTTTACCGACCACTACTAGACACGCAACCATTTCTGTTTTTCCTAAGAAGGGGAAGGATGAGACACTTCTAGCGAGCTATAGGCTGATTAGTCTTATTAACACGGATAATAAGATTCTGGCAAAGATCTTGGCTATTAGACTGGAAAATCTTCTACCGGCCCTGATCAATGAGAATCAGTCGGGATTTGTCAAGTAATATTAGAAGGCTGTTTCACACGATCGATAAAGGAACTGATCCGTTGGATGGAGCAGCGGTCTTCTCGTTCGATGCGGAGAAGGCGTTCGATCAAGTGGATTGGGAATTCCTCTTTTTGGTTCTTGGAAAAATGGGATTTGGGGCAAAATACAGATCATGGATTAGGCTACTATATTCAGATCCTACAGCTGAAGTTAACACCAATGGTAGACATTCGGCTTCTTTCAAATTGGAAAGAGGGACAAGACAGGGGTGTCCTCTTTCCCCATTGCTATTTGTTATTGCGATTGAGCCCCTGGCAGCTATGATTAGAGATGATCTCTGTATAAAAGGACTGTTGTGTTGGGGAAGGCAACAAAGAATATGGTTATATGCTGATGACATTCTTCTGGTTCTCCGAGACTTGGAATAGTCACTACCAATTCTAATGGAAATTTTGAGATTATTTCAAACCGTCTCTGGATATAAAGTAAATTGGACCAAGTCGGAGGTGATGCCCCTGGTACCTTGCTGTAATAAACATTATGTGACTAATCTAGGGTTTAGATGGTGCCCGGATAAAATGAAGTCTCTTGGTATATGGATTACTCCAAAGATTAGTGATTTGGTGAGGGTGAACATGAATACAATTTGTAAGAATTTTCAAAACGATCGGGAACGTTGGAGTTTATTAAGTCTTTCTTTATGGGGGAAGGTTAATGCTTTAAAGATGGTATCAACCACCAGGATCAACTATATCTTGAGTATGATCCCACTGAATATAGATACTCGGTACTGGAAGGAATTGGACAGTAATATTCAAGGTTTTCTGTGGGACAAGAAACCACCTAGATTGAGTTTATGGAAACTACAATTACCAGTGGAGAAAGGTGGACTAGGAGTGCCAAACTTTAGAGCCTATCACCTTGCCTTTATTTGTGACTTCATAATTGATTTCTTGGCACCGATACCTGATGAATGGGCTGTGGCGGAAGCAAGTTGTAATGGTCCTCTGTCACCCAGAGCCTTACTGACTACAGAATCAAGAGTGAAGAGTGTGAAGGACCCATTGACTGTCTGTCTGAGATACTCCTGGAAGAAATTCAATGGTTTGCTGGGTGTGGATGCATGTAGAGATCCTGGTGCGTCATTGTGGTTGAATCCCTCTGTTAGATTGGAAAATAAGATGCTATTCTGGGCAGACTGGTTTTTGGGTGGTGTGAGTTGGATCGATGATTTATTTAAGGAGGGGAAATGGATGAGTGCTAGAGAGTTGCAACAACAATTTCATATTGAAAATTTCAGGTTTTTGGATTACAGGAAATTGAAGATTAGAGTTGGTGACATTGATTTCCAGGCGAGTTTGAATTTGGATTTTCTTACAAGAAAGTCGTTGGTAGGTGAAGGTGGCTTAGCTAGCCGGGTGTACAAACAAATAGTGAGTGAATATAAAGACAATGTTCAGCTCAGAAACGAGTGGAGTCGAAGAATTGGCTCTGAAATTGCAGTGGAGACATGGACAAGGATGTGTGCAAATGTCAATTTTTGTTCCCTGGGTTTGACTGAGAGAACGAGACGAATAAAGATATTAAACAGGGTTTATTGGACACCTGAAAGATTATGGAAGTGAGGTTTGAAAGATGACTATGAGTGTTGGGCTTGTATTTGTGAAAGTGGTACACTGGAACATATGATTCACTACAGGAACCGCCGGCAGGCGGATCGCCGGCCAACCCAAAGGCCATCCTAAGGCCTGTTGTGTGCCACACACCCCCCCACTCCTAACATCCATCCTGAGGGGTGAGGGCAGGAGCCCCCCCAGCACCCCAGCCCAGCAGAGGTTCCCGAGGAGAAAGAGGAAGCGAGCGCGCCGAGGGACAGGGCCTGCCTGACCCCGTCCCAACAAGTGCCTGACTTGCCCATGCCGGGCGCATCGCGGCACGAAAGCGAGGCTAAACCTCGTTTTCACTACAGGAACCGCCGGCAGGCGGATCGCCGGCCAACCCAAAGGCCATCCTAAGGCCTGTTGTGTGCCACACACCCCCCCACTCCTAACATCCATCCTGAGGGGTGAGGGCAGGAGCCCCCCCAGCACCCCAGCCCAGCAGAGGTTCCCGAGGAGAAAGAGGAAGCGAGCGCGCCGAGGGACAGGGCCTGCCTGACCCCGTCCCAACAAGTGCCTGACTTGCCCATGCCGGGCGCATCGCGGCACGAAAGCGAGGCTAAACCTCGTTTTCACTACAGGAACCGCCGGCAGGCGGATCGCCGGCCAACCCAAAGGCCATCCTAAGGCCTGTTGTGTGCCACACACCCCCCACTCCTAACATCCATCCTGAGGGGTGAGGGCAGGAGCCCCCCCAGCACCCCAGCCCAGCAGAGGTTCCCGAGGAGAAAGAGGAAGCGAGCGCGCCGAGGGACAGGGCCTGCCTGACCCCGTCCCAACAAGTGCCTGACTTGCCCATGCCGGGCGCATCGCGGCACGAAAGCGAGGCTAAACCTCGTTTTCACTACAGGAACCGCCGGCAGGCGGATCGCCGGCCAACCCAAAGGCCATCCTAAGGCCTGTTGTGTGCCACACACCCCCCCACTCCTAACATCCATCCTGAGGGGTGAGGGCAGGAGCCCCCCCAGCACCCCAGCCCAGCAGAGGTTCCCGAGGAGAAAGAGGAAGCGAGCGCGCCGAGGGACAGGGCCTGCCTGACCCCGTCCCAACAAGTGCCTGACTTGCCCATGCCGGGCGCATCGCGGCACGAAAGCGAGGCTAAATCTCGTTTTCACTACAGGAACCGCCGGCAGGTGGATCGCCGGCCAACCCAAAGGCCATCCTAAGGCCTGTTGTGTGCCACACACCCCCCCACTCCTAACATCCATCCTGAGGGGTGAGGGCAGGAGCCCCCCCAGCACCCCAGCCCAGCAGAGGTTCCCGAGGAGAAAGAGGAAGCGAGCGCGCCGAGGGACAGGGCCTGCCTGACCCCATCCCAACAAGTGCCTGACTTGCCCATGCCGGGCGCATCGCGGCACGAAAGCGAGGCTAAACCTCGTTTTCACTACAGGAACCGCCGGCAGGCGGATCGCCGGCCAACCCAAAGGCCATCCTAAGGCCTGTTGTGTGCCTGTTTGGAGCTTCAGGAGCCAGGGGCCACAAACTCTGCCCGTGCTGCTCCAGGTAAGCCACCTGCTGCATAGAAAGTCTAATTTTACAGAATAGTACTTACGCTCTTGCCTAACCTAACTTGTTGCCACCTCACACGTTTGCATATATCTCTGCTGCCCCTGCCTATGAACGTGCTACACTTTACACTGTGCCCAGCAAATTGCGTTGCACTGCTGCTGATCGCCCATCTGTGCCTCTTCGCATCTAGATGTCTCTGAACTGTACCTACCCCCTTGTTAACTTAATCCAGGTACCCATGATCCTATGCAGTTGAGCCCTTTGGTCGCTAACAGACTACTTGAACTGTGTTGTGCCTTATGGTCGCTAACGGATTACTTGAACTGTGTTGTGCCTTATGGTCACTAACGGACCACTTGAACTGTGTTGTGCCTTATGGTCGCTAACGGATTACTTGAACTGTGTTGTGCCTTATGGTCGCTAACGGACCACTTGAACTGTGTTGTGCCTTATGGTCGCTAACGGACCACTTGAACTGTGTTGTGCCTTATGGTCGCTAACGGACCACTTGAACTGTGTTGTGCCTTATGGTCGCTAACGGATTACTTGAACTGTGTTGTGCCTTATGGTCACTAACGGACCACTTGAACTGTGTTGTGCCTTATGGTCGCTAACGGATTACTTGAACTGTGTTGTGCCTTATGGTCGCTAACGGACCACTTGAACTGTGTTGTGCCTTATGGTCGCTAACGGATTACTTGAACTGTGTTGTGCCTTATGGTCGCTAACGGACCACTTGAACTGTGTTGTGCCTTATGGTCGCTAACGGACCACTTGAACAGTGTTGTGCCTTATGGTCGCTAACGGACCACTTGAACTGTGTTGTGCCTTATGGTCGCTAACGGACCACTTGAACTGTGTTGTGCCTTATGGTCGCTAACGGATTACTTGAACTGTGTTGTGCCTTATGGTCACTAACGGACCACTTGAACTGTGTTGTGCCTTATGGTCGCTAACGGATTACTTGAACTGTGTTGTGCCTTATGGTCGCTAACGGACCACTTGAACTGTGTTGTGCCTTATGGTCGCTAACGGACCACTTGAACAGTGTTGTGCCTTATGGTCGCTAACGGACCACTTGAACAGTGTTGTGCCTTATGGTCGCTAACGGACCACTTGAACAGTGTTGTGCCTTATGGTCGCTAACGGACCACTTGAACTATGTTGTGCCTTAGGGTCGCTAACGGACCACTTGCTTGCGCATGCCATTTTTCAACCTAAATGTGATTACTGTTCTTAGGTGAACCCCTTGCCTACTTGCATCTACTTGCACATGCCATTCTCAGCCTGAGTTGCGAATTCAGGTAAACCCCCTGCCTAACTACACATGCCAAACCATACAATGTACCTCAGCAAGAGCCAAACAACCACCCTACTGTATCTCCTCATACATATATTACACCTTACCACCTTCATTGCCACCATAACTATGTACCCTGCAGAAAATGCACCCTGTCCAACCCTAGAAAGAAACACTAGACTACGAGCCAGACTACCCCGTCTCTACGAGCCCATCTACCACAACAAGAGACCCACCCTGCAACACACCAAAATCCACCCGAGCCACATCACACCCTGCTACAACTCCACCCTACCCAAACTTATCCCTATAACAATCCAGGATACACCCAACACTACCACTATATCCGGAGCGTTGATCAACGCCAGATCAATAATGGCCCACGCCACAGAAATAGCAGACACCTTATCCTCAAACAACCTCGACCTCCTAACTATCACTGAATCATGGCTGCATGAAGCAGCAGGCCCAGCACTCTCAATAGCCATTCCAGAAAATTACCAAATAATCAGAATGGACAGGCCCAACAACAGAGGAGGCGGCCTAGCCATCATAGCTAAAACAAACCTCGAGCTAAGACCACTGCCTCAAGCACCTCTCAAATCCTGCGAACTCCTAGCAGCCAAACTACCCATCTCCAACTGTCGCACCTTAACCATCCTTCTAATATATAGGCCACCCGGCCCCATTGGCTCATTCGAAGCAGACCTATCCAGCCTCCTAGCCAACAACATAAAAGACACCACCCAAATATTATTGCTAGGCGACTTGAATCTAGGACTAAACGACCCTGACGACAAATCAGCACAAGCCATAGCCAACATGCTAGATGAACACGGCCTAATCCAAAGAGTGCTCACCCCCACCCATAATAAAGGTAGGACCTTGGACTGGATCGCCACTCTAAACTGCGACACCGTCATTACCAAAACCACTCCCCAGCACTGGACAGACCATTACCTCATTGACTTCACCTTATCTCTCAATAAAGAAGTCATCAAAGGAAAAATCATGGCACCACCACTACCCACTAGAGCAAAAAAAAACATAACCCCCGACAACCTCCTACCACTACTACTGCCAACCCTCAATGCTCTCCCCGATAATCTAAAACCAGAACTCCTAGTAGAAAACTATAACAATACCATAAAAAAAGGACTAGACATCATTGCCCCTCTAAAACTGCAAAAAAGCAAACAGCAAGCCCACCTGAACACCTGGTTCACCCCACATCTGAAAGAACTTAGACTGCACAAAAGGAAACTTGAAAGCCAATGGCGCAACTCCCCCACAGAAGAGAACAAATCACAACTCAAACTTTGTGCAAACAACTACAAAAAAGAAATCCTACTCACCAAAAAGAAACTATTCAATGAAAGAATCGAAAAATCGAGCTCCAACACCAGAGAACTATTTGCTATATTAAGGGAACTAGAATCCCCGATACCCCCACCAGACAATATAATTAAGGATAAAGTATGGTGCACCAGCATCCAAAACGCACTAACTAATAAAATCAAAAGTCTCCAAACCAAAATCGCTCTGAAAAAAGACTCTCTCACCACCAATGAAACATCTCCCAGCAACCACGATAAAACAGCCAACCGCCCAGGCCATAATCTCTTCAGATTTACCAAAATATCTATCCCAGAAACAGAAAAAATTATAGCCTCACTTAAACCATCCAACTGCAAAGGCGACAACTGCCCTCCCCAGATAATCAAGGATGCTGCTAGGGATCTAGCCCCCTTTATAACCAAGCTGATCAATGCATCTTTCTCCTCCAACACCATACCAAGCAACCTCAAAGAATCTTGGGTCCTGCCTCTCCTCAAGAAGCAAACCCTAGACCCCGCTATCCCCACCAATTACAGGCCCATCACCACAGTGCCATTCCTGTTAAAGATAATAGATAGAGTAGCATACCTGCAGATTCAGCAATATCTTGAAACTCACAAACTACTAGGCACCCACCAATCAGGCTTCAGACCGAAGCACGGCACCGAGACAGCCTTAATCGATCTTAAAACCCAGATCAATGAGATTAACGACAAAGGGAACACTGCCATGTTACTACTCCTCGATCTGTCGGCAGCATTTGACCTGGTGGATCACGCAGTCCTGTGCGAACACCTGGCCTCAGCAGCCCACTTCTCGAAAGAGGCTATAGCCTGGATCCAATCATTCCTGGACAACCGAACTATGAGGGTCTTCTCCACCCTAGCCTCAGCAGACCCCATTAAAATAACCTGTGGGGTGCCCCAAGGCTCCTGCGTCTCTCCCACCCTCTACAACATCTTTACCAAGCCCCTATTTGACAAGCTGGACAGACTGGGTGTCTCATATACCAATTATGCAGATGACACCCAGATCCTCATACCCCTTTCAGGCAACTACGCTTCAGATACGGCCTTGGTAAACAAAATATATCTCATCATTCAGGCATGGATGGCCACACACGGTCTATGTCTAAATGATGAGAAAACCGAAATCCTGCTCCTCGGATCCAATACCAATCTCAAAAAACTCAGTTCTAACTACAAGGCCTTCAACATTGATGGCAATACCATCACAGTGGCCAAAACAGTGAAAACACTAGGCTTTCACCTTGATGCAACCATGTCACTAAAAAAACAAGTCAACTCACTAGCATCCTCCACCGCCTACACATGCAAGCTAATTAGGGCAAGTAGAGCCTTCCTCACCCAAGCTAGCTGCATCATCATAGCCAACGCCCTAATACTATCCAGACTGGACTATTGCAACGCCATGTACCTAGGAGCCAACAAATGCATAACCAACAAACTACAGACACTACAAAACAACGCTCTCAGAACAGCCCTCAACCTACCCTCTAAGGAACACATCTCCAACAAAAGAAGAGAACACAAATGGCTTAAAATCCATGACCGCATCTCCCTCAAAACGGCATCACTCACCCACAAATGCTTAAACAACACAGCCCCCCCCTATCTCGCATCCAGAATAAAGAAAAAAACGTCCTCCCGCCCCACCAGATCGATCAATTCCTACTGCCTGCAAGTACCCAATTTCAGACAAAAGAAAACCGGCGGCAGCAGCTTCCCTGTCCTGGCAGCCCAACACTGGAACGCCCTCCCACTCCACATTAGGACTGACCAATCCTACTTTAGCTTCAGGCGAAACACCCTCACTTGGCTGCGGGCCAATGATCCTCACGACTAACCCTGCCATCTAATCTGATCATGCCAGTGCTATAACCTGACTACCATGTACAGCCTTAATTTGTAAATATGTAAATGCAACCGAACTGCCCCTATGCACAGTATTAATATGTAAACCTGTAAGCTTTCGCTCAATTATATGTATATATGCACATCCCACACAATGTAACTGTAAATGCAATGCTCTTTTTCTCATGCCTATCTTATTCTGTAACCAAGTTTTTATGCAATCCTATCTTCCTGACCTCTGTTGCGCCCTGTTACCCCTGGGTTTTGCGCGCTATACTAAATAAATAAACAAACAAACAAAATGATGTGGGATTGTAGGAAGGTGCGTGAATTTTGGAATGAGATTGGTGTGGTGATGGAAAAGGTCTTGGATGAACCGATAGGTCTTGATTTCGAGACATTAATACTGGGAAATGATGCTACCTTAGATATACTCACTCAAAGCCAAAAGAAGTGGTTATTTAGGGGAGCCATGATGTTGAAAAAAATCATCCTTAGGAATTGGAAATCCGACATTTCTTTAAAAAAAAGAGGACTGGTTGAAAGAAATGCTTGATCTGGCGGATGTGGAAAAATGTATATATAGGAAACAAGGCAAGAATGGGTTGTTTAGAAACATTTGGGGCAAATTTCTGACATTGTATTGATTCTGACAATTTCATATTATATGATGTGTACCTGGCATCTGTAAGGGGGGGAGGGGGTATTTATGTGTTTGTAATTATGTATATAGTTTTTGCTACGAATTTCTTTGTTATTTCATGTGTTGTTGTTATAAGTAAAATGAAAATAAAACATGAAAGAAAGTCTGCCTAACAGCAAAAAAAAAAAGATTCAAATAGTATTTTACAATAAAATACCACAGCCGATACAGAGCTATTTTAACACTTTCTGACTCAGTTTTAAGTCAGTAGTTCCAAAATCATTGTGCTTTATTACCTGGTATTTGTGCACAAATCTCTGCCTATTATTGTCATATATAAACCGGGCCAAGAAGTTTGCATTCAGTCAAAACATGCTTTGCAGTTTCCAAATCTCTGGGTACTTTACATTTTCGAAATGTCCTATGTGACTGCGGTATCTTGAGTCTGGCCCCAAGGGATATTTGTAAAGGATGTTGATTTGTCCTAAGCTTCAATAAAAAGGTCTGCATAGCAGGACTAGGGCCTCGTCTCAACTATCTTTGGGTTTGGTGATACATGTGCGTAACGTTAGATATGTACTTGTAACTGCGTAAGGTGGACAAATGCGAGTACTTGTTAGTACAATCCCAGTTCCTCCGTTTGCTATTAAACAGTTGTTTTAATATGGATATTCTAGTGCCACGCCTGAAATCGTGGTACCAACCAATAACCTGATACAGACAAGTCATCAGTTTGTGGTATTCAGCTTCACTTTGCTTGGAGCAGTTCCGGCTTGGGCCCTTATTAGGGCCAAAAGTTGGCAACGAGGTTGGGAGTTGGCTTTTATATGTAGTAGACCGTGTCTAACCATCAGTTGGCCCTTCACAGAGACCACCCCCAGTTCCAACCTAATGTACTATATGGGAGTTGAAGGGATCAATTTTAATATATGCTTCCAAAAGTGTCCCGCTATATGGTCCAACCATTTATAATCAAGGCTCTTAGCCCCTACAAGACCATGGGACAGAAGCACTGAGTAAATATGGCGATTATCCCTTCTAAGGAATAGCAGCTGTTTTATTAGCAGTTTTTCTATCAAAAGAGACAGGCGCTGTGCCTTTGTAGCCTTGGCCTCTTTGGTATATGTGTAGGCCCTGTTAACACTCGTATCCAGGCCAGGGTACAGGTATAACTCCACATATTCGAGTGGCCCTAAACTGGTCACAAAACTCAGGCACTTGACCTTTTATGGGCACCATCAGCATTACTTTCGTCTTCACCATGTTAGTAATTAAGTCATTTTCGTTTGCGTATTTGACTAAAATATCAAACATAGCTTGCGCAAAACCTATATTTATGGTTGAACATAACCAAAGTGTCTGCATATAGCATGCAAGGTATAGGGCTATTACCAATTCTCGGGAATCACCGAGGCACTGGCATGAAGCACTGAGGCAGATCAGCCATTTACAAGTTATACAACAATGGAGCCTGGGTGCAGTCCTGCTTAACACCCCCATAAATCTGCACCAAATGAGTCATGTCACCCTGGTCGTCTAAGCGAACTCTTGCTTGAGTAATTAAGTGTAGCCAATTAAAGACATTCAAAAGCCACACAGGGCACCCCCCAGTTTTCCATTTTTGCCCAAACTTTGTCACGGTCGACACTGTCAAAAGCCTCTCGGAAATCCACGTAGATGTCGTACAACGTTGACCCCCAAGGGGCAATGTCTCGACGGAACAACACATTCATGATCCTCAGATTATGTACGGTACTGAATCCTGGGAGAAACCCAGTTTGGAGGTGTGCAGCAGATGTTTTTTTCCACCTAGCTCTGTAGGGCACCGAGTACAAATGTGGAGAACATTTCCCCAAACATCCAAAAGTGACAGAAGCCTGTAATTATCCGGCATGGCCCGGCCCCCTTTCTTATAGACCGGTACCAACACGGCCTACTGCCACAGTGTTGGGATCACCTGTACTTTACACGCTTTGTCATATACAATTTTAAGTATTCCAGCCCACTTATCAGGGTTTTGCTTTAAAACAACATTAGCAAGGCCATTAGGCCCAGCGGCCCTGGGGTTCTTAAGATTTCTGTTAACACTTTCAATTTCATTCCCTCCAATATCCAATGGCCAACCCTCCAACATAAATTAGTGCATCTACTGTGGAGCCTCCTCTCTCTTTTAGGTAACTGATCCACGTAACTTCCTGTATGGGGTTAAGAATATGCACTCTAAGGTCTACCCAAGCCATGGATTGCACCGCCCATATATTCTTAGGATTACCGCTACACAGCACAGTGATCATACTTTGCCAATGTGAGTTTTGTAAAGAGCGTTTCCATCGCTTAAGGCAACACTTGTGGCCATTTTTAATCTGCTTCACCCTTCGAGTCATCTCCGTCTCTGACAACTTTGTGCAACGTACTGCTCTTAGTTTTCTGTGCATTTGGCATCTGGGATAGCAGTATCATATTTATTCACAGGCTTCGCACTAGCAGTAAATAGACCCCCTTGGCAGGCGCCAGTTTTCCTGGCTACCTCCTTAAGCCATCTTTGTATGTCATTACAATCAAGCAGGCCCAGACCCTTTATAGCCTCACTCGAAGGTCAACAATAAAAGCGCCCACTTTGGATATTTGTCTAGTGGACCAACAAATGCAATTGCCCCAGTGGTTGGGCAACAACCCAAGGCACCCACATGGCTTACAAGCCATAAATTGGAGGGTGATAGTAAGGGCCAGTATGTCGTGGTCACTAATATCGTTGGCAATCACCCTCACCCTAAGGTCCATGGCAGCCATAAGGCAGGGATTATTCCTGAAATAGTAATCAAGCATGGACTAACTGTTATTCCCAGTACACATGTAGTTTCCAGGAATACCCCCCCCTTTCTACCATTTAACATTACCAAGTCCCAGCTTCTCAGGAACTTAAACCACTGTTTACCCTTTTCCATTGCTTTTCCCCTGTAGCATTTCAGATTTTTTACCACATTCCAATAGGGGGCACATTACATTTCATCTAAACACTTGGAGTTGAGATCTCCTCCTAATAGGACAATGTACTCTGCAGGGCTCCCACTACTCACAGCTAAAGCCCCTTCTAACAAGTCAGTCACCTCCTCCATGTTACCCAAACTAGGTGGCACGTAGGTATTTATAAGCAGCATCCTCCACTTCTCTCTGATTGTATCTGACGAAAGCTCAATTGCCAAGACTGTTAGGCAGAATTATATGCAGTACCCTTTGGGAACACCACACACAATTAAGACTACAAGTGACAGTACAAATTCACCTTTGGTATAAGCCTGTACTACACAGTTAAAGTGGTAGCGATGGCTGAGCAGCCAGACTTAACTCAAGAGTAAGTGAGCAGTATCAAATAGTTACACAAAGGACAGCAATTAGCATGATTCAGGCAAACACTGACTCAAGGTTTCCAAGTAAAAGAATATACATTTATTTACTTTTTAGTTATATAACATTACACGAAGTAAAGCAGTTTAAAAAAATCACACTCTTAATAAACCACACCACTTCCCGTACATTCCAGACAAGGTAAGCTCACAAAATGAAGTGGGAGCAAAAAGAATTTAAAAGGGAGGGAAAGACAAAGTTAGGCAGAAATTAAACCACACCAACAGGTAAAGTACTCAGGGCAATATAGCATGAGGAACTACAGTGATAGAATCAAGTAAAAAAGGTTTAAGGCCAAAGTCAATAGGTCAAAAGTATTTTGCTCAAGATCACACGGTTCAGTTCGTGCCACGGGTTCCGGACGAAGTTGGTCAGCAGAAAAGTTAGTTTAAAGAGAAGAAAAGGACAAGCCCTCGGATTGGAGAAAGATTTCAAGCACTTTCACCGCGGCTGAACGAAACGAACAACCGGATTTGCAGAGTACCTTAAAACGGAGAGGGAGCTGTAGCTGAGGCAGGCGTTCCTGGTAGTTCCTGCAGGCTCACGGTTCCTGTAGCGACTGTCGGACTGACAAGAAGTAGAAAGACTGGAGGGTCCTGCACTATCCAGGGAAGAAACCAGCAGCAGAGCAAAGCAACAAATAAAAGGTGCGCTCCTTAAAACCCAAACAGGGTCCAACCTTCCTGGCTATCCTGCCCACTGTAGCTCTGTACAGCAAATTCGACCAGAGGGGGGGTCCTGGCTTGAAGTATGGGCAAACTGGTTGGTCCCTCCAGCTCAAGGGAAGAAGATTCCTGGAGGATCTTCTCCGTCGTCGGATTCTGAAGATTCGGACCTGCAGCAGGGCTTCACCGGACGGATCAGTCGTTGTAGGGGTCCTCTTCTGTCAGCTCCTCATTGGTTCTTTCGTTCCAGTGGCTGCCTTTCCAGTCCCAGAGACCTGCTTTTTATACCGTTTTCCCCCATTCATACAGCCTGGCTGTCAATCACACAGCAGGGTGGCTGTCGTGGCAAGGACATTCACCCAGCCAATCAAACAGGAGTGCAACTTGGGTTACCAAGGGAACCCATGGCAGGGGTCCTAAGACCCCTCCCTCACATCCTGCCTACCCAGACTTTCAAGCGCCTTAAGGAGGGCTTCTGTGCACAAGCCTGCGTAAAGACGGCAAACAAAGGAATCAACCCCGGTATGGCGCGCAGAGAAAAACATAAGAAAGACTTTTACAAAAAGAAATGGTGATTAAACCCAGCCGGAGCCGAAATAAAATACTTTTGGTCAAGCAGGTTTATGTTCGAGGCTAATATAATAGCCTAAAACAATACCATGGATATTTAAGATAACCGCGGTAGAAAAATTAGGGTAGTTACCATTGCTACCAGCCAAGTCTTGATGAAAAGGGAGCAAATCAGTGCTCCAAGAGAAACAGACAAAAAGGATAAGAATTAACTCTTTCCAATACTCCATGTAAGATGGGGTGTACTGGGTCTGTGGTTTAAAGAGACTACATAAAGTTAATGGCAACATTATATGTTTCTGGGAGACAGTAGTCAGCCCCAGAAAAATGTAGTCATTGGGAAGTCTGAAAGACAACCCTGTGTCACTGCACTGAAGGTGCTGTGTAACACACACAAAAATGATACCCATGGAGTAGGTGAGGCTCCAGAGCCCAAGATCACACAAATGGTAAAAATACACACAGCAAAACACATGTAAGAGTGGGAAAAAGGTTCACACTCTTACCAGGTGAAAAAAATAAACCCTAGAAATCCAGCAAAGCTACTGAAGGATTCATTAGGTAAGGGAAATTAGCCATTTGGAGAATTTTTCCCTAACAAAGACATAACCCCCAACTGTCGCAGAGACCACACTTCGAGAGCTGATTTTTTGGCTCACTCCAATAATGTGACCACCAAAAGGTTGTCCCCTAGGGCCTTTGTTTGCCAATACTTTATACATGTGAAAACCCCAACCAGCAAACGGTAATTGAGCCAAGTTTCCTGCTACAAAAAAACATCAAAGTCAACCAAAACCTTTCAGGTCCCCTCGGCCGCCAATAAGTGGCTAAACCCCCTAGTGATCCAACTTGCAATCTTTACAGGTCAGTACATCCCTAACTGGGGTCCTTCAGGAGCAAACATCTCCCGAGGCATCATCACCCAGTGAACTGCTTCAAAACCAGGGGTGGCCTCAGCGTTGTTACCTGAGCGAGCAAAGCATCATTTTGACTATCCATGTACTTCTTACCAATATGGCTATTCTGCCCCACCTGTTGTGGTCCCCCCTTATATAAATCAAGGCACTTAGTGGTAGATTGTAGCTTTCGGCAAACAATTAGTTTCAATCCTAGTGAGAACAAAGCATCAACATTCGCACAGTAATGAAACAATGGAGGGTCAAGCAAAGAGTATCAAAACCCAATTAGTGGGGCTACCCCACTTGGGCAGTTCCGAGTTGGACCATGTCTGTGGAGGTAATTGTGGATAACAATGTTATAGGGGCCCAAAGCCGGAGTAGAGGTGATCTGTCCAAAAACGGGCTACAATCTGTGGGCCGGATCTCCTCCAATTTAGCCAAGGATCCCAGCCTTATGGGGCCCATCACCCTGTTGCCAGAGGCTGCACTATATGGTCCACTTGACACAGGCACGGTTCTCCTGTAATGCTGTGTACCACTCATAACTTTCCATTCCTGGCACTCCCACTAACAGCAGGAGGCCCCTTACATTTACATACAGTGGACGCTCTGTAGTGGCCCTGTGCAAATTCCAAGCATACTGACCCGGGAAAGTAGAAGACAAAGGGTCAGAGTGACGGGCCGATGGTACTACCGATTTGTTCCCACTGCTTTCAATGTCTAATCCAATCCAATACTGGCCTGCAGGTTTTGTTCAACAGGTGCACTCTTAGGGACTGTCCACCTGTCAAGGGGTTCTTTTAGCATCACTGTGCACCTAGAACCATCAGTCTGCACTCTCGTGACCTTCGCATTTTTGTAGTTACTTTATTATAATCATCACCAGCAACGGTCACCTGGGCCTCATGGCATATAGTACAGAGAGACTGTCTGGCGTTTTGTGCCCCAGCCCCTAGCAGAGCCCTCTTGGAGATATTAGGTCTGGGAACCGGGCGAGTAATTTTCTCCATCATAGAGATCATGTCATGGAGTTGTAAAGGGAAAATTAGCTTTGAATTATAAATGCTAACCTAAAAAAATTGACATGTAAAGCAACCGATTACGAAAAGATTATGCTTATTTCCAAGGGCACTATAGCATAGCTATCTGTGCCCATAAATAGTTTTCTATGATGCTCCTAAAACCAAGGGCAGATCTATAGCAAAACGGGGTTTAGTTATAAAGCAATACAATCTTGTAAATATGAAAAGTATTATAAGGGACATTTACACCTAAAACACCAATCCGTCCATGTAGTTACCTGTTCAGTACCCCAAGGCCTACTGCTAAATCAGGAACCGTGACTCACCTGAGGCAGCGTGTGCATGAATAGAGTCAGAATTGCATTTGGAAGCAATTTACAAGACGTTCTGAGTCGATGCTTCTTTGTGTACTGCGATTGGTCGTACATATTTGTGGCAAAGGGCAGGCTGCAGATGCGGAATCAATCACCCCTCAAGTCCACCAAGACATCATGGGCTCTACTTTCAAGCTCTTCTGGCGCAATTCCGCAATATTTGACCCATTATTTTATTAAATCTATATTCCTCGGGAATACATGCATTATTGTGCCTTAAGGATTGTTATGGGTCTTAGAACGGCAACCGTAAACCATACATGCAGGCATTGTTGGAAACTCCGTAAAAAAAAAAAGGTCCACATCATTAAAACATTATTTTGCATAAAAGCGTGAGAAAGATGGAATTATATCATACATTTTTCTATGCAATCTATGTTTTGGTCACCGAAGCAAAACCTGTGTAGCGTAGCCGGCTGTATTATAGGATAACTTTCATACACAATTCATTGATGTGACACAAATCTTAACATGTTACTTGTCCCTTGAATGTACTATCATGCATCAAAAGGAAACATGTTTATAGACACAGTCCGCGAAGGATGCAATTCGATCCCAACTGACACTGATGAAAATTGCTATATATTGAAAACAGAACAAATTAAGCTCAAGTCAATGGTAATGGCAATGAGATGAATGAACATTACACTACTGGGTACGTTTGTTCGAAATAGATAGAAATTTAAAGATCAAGGAGATATGATTAGGTGACCTGCCCTTACCTTGACCAACAAACAGTTAGATTCAGCAAGCCGGGCAGTTAGTAGCAGGAGAACAGGGAGATGTTCACAGGTAGCATGATGATGAGCTGACTCACAGTGGTCACAGAAGTTCTCAGGTAGCACATTCACGAGTTGACTTACTGTGCTCAAAGATGTTCTCATGATAAATATCAAGTGGTTTATAAAGAATTAGAAAAGTGGGTGTGTATGTGAATGAGTGACGTGTATATGGCGTGGTTTTATGTGGATAGCAGGGGTGCGGCCTGCTTCAGGAGAGCCTGCATGGAGACACGGGGTCTGGATAGGCTATGTGTACAATGGCCCCTGGGCGTAAGATACCTTTGAAGTGTACATGGTGTGTGGCACCTTGGCCGTTCGCACACTGCCAACCACCTTGGGAGGGCATGGCCACAGGTGCTAACAGTCATTGATTCTGGAGGGGTGGATGGAGGGGCATGAGGCATGCAGGAAAAGGGGCGGAACACTGCTGAATGGAGACACGCTTAATGGATTGCAGGGGCGCCGCCTGTTTCAGGGGAGCCTGCCTGGAGACACTGGGTCTGAGGAGGCCATGTGAACAATGGCCCCTGCGAGTAAGATACCTTTGAAGTGTACATGGTGTTTGGCACCTTGGCCGTTCCCACCTCACTGAAAAATTGAAACAACCATTCATAAAAGTTCAGTTGTATTTTATTTTGTTGCTGATTTTGATGGCACACATGTACTACACATTATAAACTTTGGGTTGCAGCACAGTATGGGAAAATCCCCTGTACTGACCGCTGCCACTGGAGAATGTGTCTCTAATGGCACCAACGACACAGGCGGGTATTACTCGTCGAATGCGGTGTCCAAGCCTCCCATGAAGCCACCATGTAAACGAACGATAGGCCACCAGCCTGTACCACCTGTGGAAGAGAAAGATACACACTATTTTTAAATGAACAAGATAAGTGTACCTTAGTTGAAAATGCAATCTTGTATCCAATGGCATTGTTGCCAGTACAAATGTTACTTAGACACATTACAATATTGAACGACTATGCATTCCATTACATTTGAGACACAAAGAAATATTGCTTCATGGTTGTACATGAAATAAATATTAGAAGACCACTATGATTTCCCCAAATTGCGAGTGATGTATAGAATTGCAAGACTACATTAATTTGGCAGTGATAGATCAAAGTTACGATAATATAGGAGAAAACCATGAAATTGTAGTGGCCTAAGTTATATCACAACTAGAGTACACTTACTCGTTACTTGGATTGCGAGGGCGAACTGTTGCGCGAAGTTCGTGCATAAGCACCATCATAATCCTTAACACGCACCGTTGATGCAGGCTGCCCTGAAGTCATACAGCTCAGTAACGCATTGCGGCCATGTCTCACCTTCCTATATGTAGGACAAGTATCCAGAGTTTTCTCGGCAGCAGCAGTTCTCCTCCAGGTGCACGAGGTGGAAACGTCACCCATGCGACTATGCTCAGGGTCTTGATCTGTTGAATCGTCCTCCCAACTGTTGTCCGAAGCCTCATCGTTTCCGCATCTTTCTCTTTCGAGTAATTCCGCCTCAGAATACTGCGGCTCGTACTGGTAGGGCTGTAATGTTGCCATTATGGGGCATAATAAAAATGGATAGTAATGGTACTGGTATCTGTTCTCACAGAATACGAGCAACGAAGGTAGCTAACCAGAGCACAGAAACGAGGCACAGAATACTCAAAAAAAGACAATGAAACGATTGGAAAAGCAAATCTAATGTTGTCTGATGAGAAGCGGTCTGTTTATGCATATTGAGGAAATAGGCATCCTGCCATTTCCATGGAGACACGTAATTAGCTGAAGCGCAGAGAATGTTGACACGAGATGTGCATTGGTGTTGTGAAATGGGCGGTACGCGTCCAGTGATGTCAGCTTCAGGGGCGGGGGATATGATTTAGTGCCGCGAGGGCAATTCACCTTAGGTCGATGCGGCAACGGATAAGATTAGCACAAGATGGCCGCGCCCTGCTGCCTGATTTCACATGTGTAAAAAAGAGGAAAACTATGGTAAGGTGCATAGGAAATGTTTGTACGATCGATCAATGTATGCTTAAAAACACATGCCCGAAACCTCGGGACAATAATATTTTTGAGCGCACTATTCCTTTAATGTACTTCACAGATATCACTATACCCCAGATAGATTACAGCTATTCTCTTAGACAGGGTCGAGATCCTACACCGGATAAAGCTGTATATTTTCACATGTTATGAGAGAGTCCGAGGCTGAATGGGTACTGGAAGGATGATTGCACAGCTCTATCAGATATGCTTGACTGTAGAATTGATGCCACCCATCTGCAGTGCCTCTTTCACAGATTTGAAGACTTGGAAGGGACCCTAAGTTAGCTATGCTGGGAGATGCATGCTGCCAGCAGTGCACTGCATACTGCTATTGTGGCTCAAACCCACTGAGTCGACGATTAAGCAGTGGCTGCATGCAGATACTTGGGCCTGTGACCCTGAAGATCAATAGGCCACCATGCAGCCAGTAGGGAACTGCCCAGTGGATATTTGGCAGCCCTTTAAGTCCTACCTACTTAGATATCAGGATTACGCTTCTCTCGTATAATATGTTCTTGTTGAATGTTGATTAATTCCTTCAATTATACTCCATATTTGCCTGCGTCTAATGATCCCAATGCTCCTTATACATTCATACACCTTCTAGCATCTATGCATGATGTCTGCTGCTCGGTTGAGCTGAATGAATAATGCTATCTTTGTTCTCAGTTTGTGTGTACTGTGTTGCCAGGCGCTTTAATAAAGAAAGTTGGACACACAAAAAGCGTTGGTTATCAATCTGGTACGCCTTGGACCTGGAAACTTAGAAATTGAGTATTGTTAAGTTTATTTCCTGTGCTATTGATGAGAAGGAACGAAATCTGGAAGATGAATCTGAGAGACCACCTTAGATACGCTTGCAACTCTGCCGTCATCTAGGCCACTAGTTGTCAATACAAGCAGAAATTGCAAAAAGGTACCATGGGGCACAAACAACGGGTAAATACGATGGCACAAACTAAATCAATTCTTCTATCCACTGGCATAGTCTGCCTATGTTGAAGGCCTATGAGTCAGTAAAATACTATCTTCTGAGAGGGCTCACTCAAGGTATTTCACATACCCAACAATCAGGGATGAAAGTTAACACTCACCAGAGTAATATGGAGAATCTGGCCTCTGGTCTGCGACAGAAGAACCTTATTCAAAAGAAGTCTTCATGAAGTACAGTATAAGGTGCAATTTTTTATATGGGAAAATACTTTGTTTACTGTTTGGTGGGAGGGTTTTAAATCATACAAGAATATGCCCTCTAACAGTTGCTTTCTCAGACAGGCTTTTCTAGGATACATCAACATTTTCAGAGATTCCACCTAAGTCAAATCACTGAAAACCCAGACGATCTGAAGGAAAACAGATCTATCTGAAGAAGACCCCTAACATGTTATATAACACCTCTTGTAGCAGTAATTACTAGTGGCACGTCACCATCTGCATGATTAACGTGCCAGACAGAATGTCTCACTTCCCCCTAGATGTGCTATCCAGAATGTCATTTCACTTCCTAGACAATTAGATTAACAGCATTTTCCTAAACAGAGAAACAAGAACCTCCTTCTTTAGGCAATGAATTGAACAGAGGTGTTGTCTTTAATGTGTGCAAAAATGGGGGCTAGGGTGTATGTGGCATTTGCGTAATATAAGAGAAGGCTAACCAAAGCAAAGACCTTTCGCTCAAATGCATCTTCTTGGATTTGCACTCTAAGGGAAGATTATGGAAAGGGTTGCTCTTCTAACAAGACCCCACTGAAGGAAATCACAACTTTCGTCTTTACATCATACTCTAGATCGGTCAACTTGTGAACCTTTCTTGTCTACTGTTGACAAAGAAACACCCAGGGACTCTGTCTTCTGGGCATGGGTGAATTAAATATTCTAAGCTAATCAGACAGTCAGTCTAGTAGTGAGGGAAATAAAGCACTGTAGAAACATCCATATCACTGGATCCTGAGATTTAATTGCAGAAAAGGGCCCTGGAATAGAATCCATTATATTACACAGTGTTACAAAAGGAAGGATGCAGTGGTAGGACTTGATTTTGCAAACGTGGCACATGCAGTTTCATGATGAGGAAATGCAGAGTCAAAACTCACGGTTGGAGTGACTGAGTAGAGACGATTCCAGAAGCTGGTCAATCTTTTCTGTGGATTTCTTGGCTAAGCTAATAGCCATGTTCAGGTCATCCATCCATTTTTCCATCTCAAGACGCGTGCTACAGGACAAGTACAGGCTAGAGTAAGATGTGTTTATGAGAGGCAGCAGACAGAGCCAGGAGATGCCAGAGGGGGTAGAAAGAAACAACAGATCCTAGCACTAACAAGGGGATAGATAAGAGTCAAAAGGTGACCAGGAGTGTGGGTGAGTGATAATCAAAACAAGCAAAAGAAGGTTTCAATTCTATTTGACCAGCGGAACCCACGCAGAAACAGCCTAGGTCCTCATATACATAGACAGATACAGAAAAGGAGTCCCAGGAGAGTATGAATTTAACCTCTGTTGGAAAATTTCACTCACACTGTAAAAATGCAACCTCTTGCCCACCAGCCTTCTTGTCTCCAACACCAGGCAATATACACTTTCAGACTTCAACCACAGTTTTTGCTTACCTTGCTGCAACAACAATGTTTTTTTTAACAGAATAGATTGTGATGCAATGTGGGACGGACCATTCATTCTCACTTTCTTCCACCTGTGGCAAAAAGAGGTATTCTGTTAAATGTGTTGTTTATACTCATACTCAGTCACTTAACAATTATTACTACATAGATGTGCATAACTGAGGCATGCCAAGGTGTACACATGGCTAATCTAAGACATGAAAGAAATTCTGAGGCTCTTCAGGGTTTTCTGAGCAGCTACTGTAGATATTACCAAACATAACACATATTCTTGAATGTAATCTACTACTCACCGGTGGATCCAATACAATTAACTGGAAATCAAAGGCAGAAGGCAAGAATGAAAGACAATAGTTTCAAAAAAAGGAATGAATCAACAAATGCAGAAGTAAAATTGGATAAGGCAAATATTTGGAAATTAAATATGAAAACCCAGAGAAGGTTTAAGTTACTTACCTGTAACAATTGTTCTCCAGCATGGGTCTGGCATGGATTGACATGCTCATGAATATTCCCCGTCGTCAGGCTGGGAAACCTCGGTAAAAAAAAAAAACATTTGCACTTTCACTTGCAAACTGTATTTCTCCTCTAAACCAATCACTGTCCTCTGGGTCACACTGCCCCCATCCAATGACACTCCTATCCCTAAGCCCCTCCTCTTGCAGCCATCTTCAGATTTGGTAAGCAGTAAAGTGGCAGTATGACCAAGAAGAGCCACAGAGGGGTCGGAGGGAGGGTTAGAATGTGAATCCATGCCAGACCCATGCTGGAGAACAATAGTTAAAGGTATGTAACTTAAACCTTCTTCAGCAAGGGGTCTGGCATGGATTCACACGCTCATGAATAATGAATACATAGCACAACAATATTACACAACCACAGGGGGTGGCAAGGCTCAACAGAAGCAATTACACTTACCCCTGGAACAGACTCACCTCAAGCAAACAGGTTGTGCAGCACTGCTTGGCTGACTCTGGACTCCTCCCTAGAATCCCTGTTGACGCAGTAGAATTTCATGAAGGTGTGCGTGAACCTCCACATTAGCAGCCATGCAGATGTCGAGCAGGGGCACACCAGACAGGAACGCAGTTGTTGCAGAGATCGCCCTGGTGGAGTGGGCTCTCGGACAGCTCATGAGAAGTCAGGTACGGTTGTTTGCAGGATAGGGCCTGGATCTCACCTACCTTTCTGGTAGAGGTGATGGCCACAAGGAAAGCTGTTTTCCACGAGAGAAACTTGATTGGGGCCTGATGCAGAGGCTCGAAGCGGGCCCCCATGAGCCTTGTCAGAACCACGTTGAGTTCCCAAGGCGGGGCAGAAGCTTTCACCGACAGAAACGATCTGAAAAGTTCTTTGGGAAACTCCTTGACGAGTCGGTGGGACCAAAGTGAAGATCTTACTGGTGACATGGTGTAGCGGGAGATAGCCACCAGATGCCCTCATCCCCTGCATCATGCTGTGCCCATTGTCTTCCTGAATCCTTGCCTACATTTCTTTGCTGTTCCCTTGCAACATTATGTGCCTCTCTGACCTGTGGTACTGTTTTCGCTCTCCCCTCGGCTTCTCTGCTCTTTTCACTGTTTTTTCTCTGTTTTCTTCTCCTCTCCCTTCCCACCTCTCTCTCTCCCTCCCTCTCTCCTCCCACCTCTTACTTTTTTCTATGCACTTACTCTATCTGAAGGGTCCCTGGACCTAGTATTATAGTAACTTTGTTTGTCCCCCCCCTCCTTACTTGTTTCCCCCTCCCCCTCCAGCACCATCTGAAATGTTGTCAGGCCTAGTACGATAGTCGCTTGTTTTGTTCCTCTCCCCCCCCTTCTCCCTCACCTTTTGTAATTCTCCGGCTCTCCATAAATGTCGTCATGCCTAGTACGGTAGTCGCCCGTCTGCTTCCCATTTCCTTCCTATTTGGCACTTGCACTATCTGAAATGTCGCTAGGCTGAGTATGATAGTTATTTTCACATTCTTGTTGTTCATGGCCTGTAAGAATGTTTTGTATTTTCCCTTGTCCCCTCGCTTGTCGTGAAGTGCTTTGAAACACATTATGTATAGGAGCTATATAACTAAACCATTATATCATATCATATCATGTACCTTGATGGAGGCTTATGCCAGTCGGTCTTGGCCAAGGATAGCAAGTACGGCTGGATATGTGAGGCTGTGACCCTCAAAGGGGTAATCTTCTGTGACCGGCACCATGTAGCAAAGCGCTTCTACTTGTGACCGTAGCACTTCAAAGACAACGACGATCTGGCTTTGGCGAGGACCTCCCTGCAGTCCGCTGGCAACTCATACCCTCCAAGCTCTAAGGCTGCAGAAGCCAAGCCCTCAGGTTCAGCGATTCTGGGTCGTGATGCAGGGTTGCGCCTCCTTCTCTGGTGAGAAGATCGGGAACCACAAGCTGAGAAGGTCCGGGTCCCAAATCTGCCTCAGCCACGGCAGGGTGATGAGTATCACCCTGCATTGACACTGTCCGAGTGTGTTGTTGACTCGTAGCAGGAGAGGGAACAGAGGAAACGCGTACAGACACAGCCCTTCCCACAGGAAGGAGAATGCATCCCCCAGGCTCTGCGGTTGGTGGAATATGCTCGTGAACTTCTGGCATTTGAGTTCGCCGCCATCACAAATAGATTGATCTGGGGCCTTCCTGCCCCACTTAAAGAGGTGGTCCACCTGATCCTGCTGAAGTTCCCACTCGTGGCAGGAGTGCAGTTCCCTGCTGGGTGCGTCTGTGATGGTGTACTTGACTCTTGCTAGGTGAAGAGGGACGAGGAAGATCCCTTGTCTGACAGCCCGGGCGCCACAAGTCAGGGATCGAGAACCCCCGTGTTTCCTGATGTAAAACATGGTGGTGGTATTGTCCGTGAAAACCTCATCACCTTGCCATTCAGAGAAAGAAGCAACGATATGAGTGCCCGTATTTCCGGGATGTTGATATAGATATCCTTATCCTCTGGCAGCCACAGGCCTCTGGCGTGTAAACATCCGGTGTGGGCTCCTCAGCCCTCCAGGGAAGCGTCCGTGGTGACCGTCTCCTGGTATGGGGGTTTTGGAATCCTGTGCCCTGGGCGATGTTGGAGCTGACACTCCACCATCCTATCGCCCGACGTAACTTGTCGTCGAGAGGGATCTTGTCCATGAAGCTTCCGGACACCTGAATCCAGCGCACGTCCAGGAATTCCTCTAGGGGTCGCATTTGCAATCCGGACGAGGTATATGCAAGACGAGATCATGCCCAGCAACGACTTGATGGCCCGCACCATGGCTATCTTTGTCGACAGCAGCCATTGCACCTTCACTTGAATGGCTGCTATCCTCTCCTCCGAGGGCAAAGCCAGGCACGACACTGTATCGAGTCTGGCGCCTAGGAACAAAGCATTCTGCAATGGCTTTGAGCAGGACTTTGGAAAGTTGACGGAGAATCCCAGATCCGCCAGTAACCGGACGGTCCTCCCTGTGTGCCCGCCGGCCAGCTCCCTCACGCGGGCGTGAATCAGCCAGTCGTCCAGGTACAGGTATAAGTGTATGCCCTGTAGACGCAGATGGGCCACCACTGGAGACAGGCACTTTGTGAACACCCAGGCGGCCGACTTCAAGCCAAAAGGTAGAGCCTTGAACTGGTAGTACTGGTAGTGCTGTCCCTGCACTATGAAGCGTAGAAACATTTGATGTTTCTTGTGAATGGGGACATGGAAATAGCTGTCCTCCTGGTCCAACAAAGTCAAGAAGTCTCCTTTTTCCAGTTGGCCAACCATGTGTTGCAATGTGACCATCCTGAACTTTTGGGACTTGAGATATTTGTTGAGACGTCGTAGGTCCTGGATGGGCCTACAGCCCCCAGTCTTCTTTCTGTCCAGAAAATATCTGGAATAGACTCTGGAGCCCCGGAGCCATAGGGGAACTAGCTCTATCACCCCATTTTGCAGCATGGCCCGTACGTCTTGCAGGAGCTGAGGGATGGGCTGCTCCTGCCGGGCAACCGGTGGGATCCGCGGACACCTGCATTGAAACTCCAGGGTGTATCCTTGGGCGAGAGCATCCAGGCCCCATCTGTTGGTGGTGATCTTTCTCCACTCGCTGACGAAATTTGTCAGCCGGCCTCCCAATGAGCTGTGCGGGTGGGGGCCCGACGCCCCGGTCGGTTCAGGCTTGCTTCAGCGCTGGCATCCAGCCCTGTGGGTGACCCTGTCCTCTGCTACCATAGGCCTAGGAACGGCCTCTGTAGGCTTTCTGAGTTGTAGATCTGGAAGGTTGACGGTACGATGTGGAGAAACCTTTTGAAGACCTGCTTGACTTTCCTCTGGAGGAGTGAAAAGAAGAGCAGTGTTGCTGGAGAGTGCCCAGGGAACGGGCCGTTTCCATATCTATTTTGATGGCCTGGAGAGACTCGTTGATGACCTTCACAAATAGGTTCTCCCCATTGAAGCTTCCGGACACCTGAATCCAGCGCACGTCTAGGAATTCCTCTAGGGTCGCATTTGCAATCCGGACGAGGTATATGCAGGACGAGATCATGCCCAGCAACGACTTGATGGCCCGCACCATGGCTATCTTTGTCGACAACAGCCATTGCACCTTCACTTGAATGGCTGCTATCCTCTCCTCCGAGGGCAAAGCAAGGGCAATACACTGTATCGAGTCTGGCGCCTAGGAACAAAGCATTCTGCAATGGCGTTGAGCAGGACTTTGGAAAGTTGACGGAGAATCCCAGATCTGCCAGTAACCGGACGGTCCTCTCTGTGTGCCCGCCGGCCAGCTCCCTCACGCGGGCGCGAATCAGCCAGTCGTCCAGGTACAGGTATAAGTGTATGCCCTGTAGACGCAGATGGGCCGCCACTGGAGACAGGCACTTTGTGAACACCCAGGCGGCCAACTTCAAGCCAAAAGGTAGAGCCTTGAACTGGTAGTGCTGTCCCTGCACTACAAAGCGTAGAAACATTTGATGTTTCTTGTGAATGGGGACGTGGAAATAGCTGTCCTCCTGATCCAACAAAGTCAAGAAGTCTCCTTTTTCCAGTTGGCCAACCATGTGTTGCAATGTGACCATCCTGAACTTTTGGGACTTGAGATATTTGTTGAGACGTTGTAGGTCCTGGACGGGCCTACAGCCCCCAGTCTTCTTTCTGTCCAGAAAATATCTGGAATAGACTCTGGAGCCCCGGAGCCATTGGGGAACTAGCTCTATCACCCCCTTTTGCAGCATGGCCCGTACCTCTTGCAGGAGCTGAGGGATGTGCTGCTCCTGCCGGGCAACCGGTGGGATCCGCGGACACCTGCATTGAAACTCCAGGGTGTATCCTTGGGCGAGAGGGTCCAGGCCCCATCTGTCGGTGGTGATCTTTCTCCACTCGCTGACGAAATTTGTCAGCCGGCCTCCCAATGAAGTGTGCGGGTGGGGGCCCGACGCCCCGGTCGGTTGAGGCTTGCTTCAGCGCTGGCATCCAGCCCTGTGGGTGACCCTGTCCTCTGCTACCATAGGCCTGGGAACGGCCTCTGTAGGCTTTCTGAGTTGTAGATCTGGAAGGTTGACGGTACGATGTGGAGAAACCTTTTGAAGACTTGCTCGACTTTCCTCTGGAGGAGTGAAAAGAAGAGCAGTGTTGCTGGAGAGTGCCCAGGGAACGGGCCGTTTCCATATCTATTTTGATGGCCTGGAGAGACTCGTTGATGACCTTCACAAATAGGTTCTCCCCATCGAAGGGCCCTAGGAGGGGGGGGGGCACGCAGGCCCTGAGCCAAGAGAGGCCTCAGACACTAAAGGATACAGCTTGGATCTTGCACCCGAAGTAGAGGCGCCGACCTCAGAGATCCCTCTGGAAGGCGCAGAGCCCAGAGGCGGATGACCGGTAGTTGTAGCGCCCTGAATCACTGCCTCGGGGCGAGCTCCTGTAGGCTGGGAGCCCTCAGTACCTGTGACGGTAGCTGTGCTGGATCTAGCCGAGGGCTGACTCTTGGAGGTGTCACTCGATGATCCATTACCCCCTGGGGTACAAGACGAGGACAAGCCTGATCATCCTTTAGAGGACAGCCTGGTAGGGCCCCTGAGCTTGAAGGCCAGTAGCCTTGAAGGCCTCAGGTCTGTCCCTGGACCACCCAGAAGAACCCCTAGGTCCCTCGGTTTGGGAGCCGGTAGCTTAAGAGGCCTCGGACCTGCCAGAACCTGAATCCGAGGAACCCCGATATGTGGGAACCCTGGGGAAGGAGTTGTAGCGCTGCGGAGCCGTTCTGAATAGATGGCCAACCTTGTCTTGACGAGAGGTCCTGGAGACAAAGTCCTTAAGGTAGGGCAGAGGAGAAGTGTGGAAGATATCCCTCCACCACGACAAACAAGTCTTCACTGCACTGTGACCGAGAGCGCTGAAGGCCGAACATGAGTCCCAACGTTGGTCGGGTCCCAAACACTGAAGACAGAGTGCATGGGAGTCTGAGGCCGGGAATGAGCGTTCTCAAGAGGCCCATCTCGTGAATACTCCTGCGGCCGACATGCGCCGGGGGAGGCGAGGCACCAAAGGCAAGTGAAATAATAATTGAAAAAAATAAACGTGGAGCAAGCAGAAAGCTAAGAAAGTCTCTGTGCTGGCCGCCAGGTCCAACACCGTTCATGTGAAAAAAGGGACTGAGGTGAGGTGTTGGAGGGCGAGGCCTCAGCGGGGCGTTCCCATGCCTGAGGCCACGCCCCCACACGCTATACTAAATTTAAAGGGCAAGCTAATTTTTCCGCTGCCAAAGGTTCCAGTACCATCCCCATGTTGGGGGATGCCCACAAGGATGGAGGAAACGGGACGTATGAGTATGGCTAAGTAGTCAAGCAGAAAACTCTTTGAAAGAAGAAGGAATGTTACATTTTCAAGATACATAATAAGGGAAAATTCACAAAATATGTTTCAAAAAAGTGCGTAAAGAGAATATCTACAATTTATAGGTAAGTAACTAACTTTTCAGACATGGAGAAAAAAAACTGAAAATGTGTTCTCACAGGGCTATACACATTTTCAAGAATCCAGCAAAGTCGAAAAGGATCTCTGGAGCGACAAATAGACCTCTTAATTCAGATTGGTTGAGCGGTTACAGATATAAGTCAATGGTGCAACGCAAGTCTATTGGTGAAGACACCAGATCTACACAGAGAGTCCCAAGGAACAGAGGATCTTAAAGACAACTGTGGCAAATCAGAAGGAGAACAGGCTCACTTTGTGGATATGATTCACAAACTTGTATTAAAGTAAATGATAAGGGCTATCATTCCCTATCTCTATGGGTGGTCTCTGCCTATATTTCTAACTAAGCTGCCCGTCAGTCAGTCGTGAAAAAGAAAGGAAACAGTCTGTAATACAAAACTATCCTAACTGACAGGGGCATGGCTTGGCAGCCATGGAATAGGCTGTAATCCCCAAGAGCTCTGAGATCCAGCACATAGATCTGACAGAAAACGCTTATTATTTGGGCTGTAGAAACTTCAAAACTCATTAAACGACGTGTGAATGGGCAGAGCAGAGATCGAGCGAGCCCGTGGAACGTCTGAAGCAATATAATCACTGAATGGATACTTTGTATTCTGGACCCAGCCGCGAGATGGATACTAAAATGGCAGCGGTCTGAGACAAAGGGATTCCGAGGGGCTCACCCCTGAGACGAAGCAGAAGAAGCAGCCGGCACCGGAGAACGGCTGCAGCAGCGGAAGGCATATGTTACTATGCAGAACAATAAACCCTTTAAGCGAACCCTCTGAAAACGCAGCCGAGGACCACTGTGAACTGGCAGAGCAAATTGAATGGATGTCGGACCCCTGCGTGCGGCACGGAGAGCCCCAACAGCTCAACATAATTGAGCCCTGCGGCGAGGACGCATAAAAACGAGGACAAGGGACTTTTAATCACACAACACGGAATCACCGAAAGTGACGACCGACGGCCAGGTCCCCGTGGAACAAAGGGCCGCTTTGGCAGACAAGTTATTAGAGTAATCCGGGGAGTGGAGCGTGAGCTCCTGGGACAGGGTGTCACATACGGCGCTGATTGCAACGGGGTCCCTGCGGAGCTGCGATTGGCATACTAACGGATTGCCGCTGCACGGGGCGGAGGGAGGCTGGCTGGCTAGCAAGCGCTCACAAACGCAGAAGTGAGCCGTGCAAAGCGCAGGGTGCGGACAGATCCCCATTAAAAGTATACCTTAGAACTATGACCGAGGGAAGACCATGGCACAATGCAGGAAGACCGCAGCTGTGCAGAAGTGACCCTGTGGTCTGAAAGTGACCCGGTGTGTGAAGCGCTGCCGCACTCCCGACACAGCAGAGAGGAAATAACAAAATAAAATGATGGCCGACAAGTGAATGGGTGCAGCAGATCAGAAGCACAACTGAAACCCCTCAAGATTTGTATGTGACCACGAGGCTGGACTATGTCCTTGCCACTTCAGAGATACTGACAGAAATCACGCAAATCGAATACAAAGCGAGGGTCCTCTCGGACCACTCGCCCCTGATCCTTAGATGGCAATATTGCCCCCCAAGAGCAAGAATTGCGATGTGGCGCCTCAGGGCAGAGGCGCTCAGAGACCCCTTCTTTAGGGGAGACATGAGGGAAGAGATAGTTAGCTATTTTGAGATGAATACGGGTAGTGTGGATTCAGCGGGAACTCTGTGGGAGGCCTTCAAAGTTGTGATGAGAGGAGTGGCTATTGCGAAATCTAAAGGATTGCAGAGGGGGATCCTGGCAGAACTGCAGGAAGCGGAGGGGAAACTGGAGAGGGCACTTAGCGGGGGAGACAGTATCAATCAAGACAATGACCTAATACAGAGACTGCAACAAAAGTATGCAGGGCATTGGGAATAATTGTGTAACCTTAACTATAAAAAGTATATAGAGAGGCAACATGCGGGATAAACCAGGAAGGCTTTTGGCATGGCTATACAAAAGTGAGACCCCTAGACCCCCGATCAGATTGATAAAAAGGGAAGACGGGGGGGAGGTGGTGGACACCCAAGAGGGAGTAAATCAAGAGTTTGCAAACTGTTATGGGCTGTTTTATGGAGATGACGGGGAGGATAACCGCGCGATGATAGAGGAAACCCTGGAGGATATAGGATTGCCGCAAATTAGTGCGAAGGAAAGAGAGGAGATGGACGTACCGATTACATTGGAGGAGCTAGAAGAGCTGGTGAGACAGCTGCCGACGAGTACGACCCCGGGGGCTGATGGACTCCCAAGTGAGTTTTATAAAGCGTTTAAAGATGAGGTGCTCCCCCCACTGTTGGACATGCTGAATGAGGCGCATGAGCGAGGCAGACTGCCAGAATCACTCAGAGAAGCGATTATTATACCGCTCCCCAAACCTAATAAGCCAGGGCACAGCTGCAGTTCTTACAGACCCCTGTCGATGCTGAATCAAGACAGTAAAATCTTGACAGCTGTTTTGGCAAATAGACTGAGAAAAGTCATAAGCAAACTGATACACCCGATCAGACTGGCTATGTCCCCAACAGAAACATATCTAATAATCTTAGAAGGCTCCATAGAGTCATTGAACATTGGAATGGAAGTGATGATGAACTGGCAATAGTGTCGTTAGACGCAATAAAGGCCTTTGACTCGGTCAAATGGCCGTGGTTGCTGGCGACCCTGGACGGCTATGGGATGGGTCCGGGATACCTGCGGTGGGCCAAAATGTTATATTGTGAACCGCTGGCCAGAGTTAAAACGGGGTCAGTGATATTGGAAAGGTGGAAATTCTGCAGGGGAACCAGACAGGGCTGTCCATGGTCTCCTATGCTTTACATATTAGCTCTGGAACCCCTAGCGATCTACTTAAGGCAACAATATGACACAATAGGCATCCCTGTGGGAGATGAACGACACCTGGTATCATTGTATGCAGACGATATATTATTGTACTTGCAGTATCCAGAGGAGAACCTCCAATATGTTCTGGAGGTGATGGGAAGATATGCAGGTATGTCTGGCATAGCGGTGAACCCTCAGAAGTCCAGCATGTTCCCACTAGGTGGGTATAAGGGGATCCCCCTAGATCAACTACCGGTGTTACAGGTACCGTAGGCAGCTAGCACATTTCATTATCTAGGAATAGATTTTTACCATGCAGTGGAAGAAGAACACAAGCGCAACACAGAAGTAGCTATTACGAAAATTGAGAATTGCATGCGGTTCTGGGTTAAACTGCCCTTAGCAATGATGGGACGCAGCGCAATGTTGAAGATGGTGGTCTTGCCTAGGCTCCTGCACTACTTTGGTAATATCCCGTATCTAATACCCAAGAAGTTTTTTAGTAAATTGGCCACTACGTGTAGGGACTTCCTGTGGCATGGTACACGGAACAGAGTCGCCCTCTGGAAACTCCAGAATTCTTACTAGAGGGGGGGTATAAATTTGCCCAATTATGAAGTCTATTATGTAGCGAGTCAGCTGCAATGTGTGGCCAAATGGCTTTCAGAGGATGCGACCACCGAAACCAGGCTGTTCCGACGGGACTGTGTCCCATTCTATCTGAAAGAGATAATATGGTTGCCCCAGGCTGTAATGGACGTGTGCCCCAAGATGTTGGTGCTTGGGTGGAAAATGTGGCGAAGGGCGTGCCAACTGATGGGGAACCCATGCCCGTGCTCCCCTCAGGTACCACTGGTTGCGCTGGCGGGGGGAGAGGAGCAGCTCAGGATAATAATCAGGAATCACTGGGAGTCGGCTGGGATAGTGACCATAACAGATTTTGAGGTGCTGGGGGCGGACACCGGGTTGCATACTGGCCAGTATATCACGTACCATAGACTGGTGCGGAAGCTCAAGAGAACGTGGTCTGAATTGGTTCTTGAGGAAGAACCAGATGCTACCATAGACACAATATATGATATAGCGGAAGGGGAACACGAGATATCTAGAATATACGAGATGATGATGTCAAAAGTGGCAAAGGAGCTGGTGCAACTGAGACTGGAATGGGAAGAAGAAGTGGGTAGCCCGATGGAGGATGGGATGTGGGAACGAGTCCAAGGGTACCATGAGAAAGTGTCGAGAAATGCAAGACTTAAACAGATGCAGTTGTATGTTACGCATAGGGCGTACTTGACACCCCAAAGGATAGCCAAGTTCAAGAATGCAGGATGACAGGCATGCCCTAAGTGTGATGAGGAGAACGCGGGCATGGTGCATATGTTCTGGTCATACCCAGTTATTGAGTGCTTTTGGGTCGAGGTCGCACGCAAACTGGCAGCAAAGGGTATTAAGATTGTGGTGGATAGTGTGTGGGCCTGCCTGCTAGGGGGGTTCCCTAGACCACGAAAACTTAGGCATGTAAGCAAACTGAAAGATCTGGCATATTCGCTTGCGAAGCAGAGAATTGCTATTGGGTGGAAGACATGCCACAAACCACGACTGGAGATATGGTGGAAAGATCTGAAGAAATGGGCGGACGCGGAAACCATGGTATGGCAAGAAGCAAGCAGCACTGGGGGGGGGGGGGGAGGAGGAAACTGAGACCCTGATGGCCTGGAGATTGCTCATAGCAGAATTATTCGGGTCAATACAAGACCCATCGGATCTCGCGGAAAGGGATAGCCCATCACAAGATGCAAGAATAGAACATTAATAGAAGTAGGCTCAGAACGGGGGTGGGAAAAAAGGGAGCAGTGAACACGGTTGAATGATGCATAAGTGTAATGTCATTGTATACACTGCAGGTTTGGTTTGTAAAGTTTGTTAAAATGTTTAATAAAAATTATTTTAAAAAAAAACTATCCTAACTGACTCTACCAATATGAAAACTAACATATATCTGGAGAACGTCTCCCTTCTACTTGAGGGTACTATAGTACCAATCTGTAGATTTATTTATGGATTCGAAAGTCTCCAATAGTCGCTTGAGATTTCTTTGATTAAGTTCTGTAATTCTTCAATTGCTTTCTGTACTTTTCCCTTCTTCTTGGGATCCCCTTTTGGGGTTCTTTTCCAAGTTCTGGAGTTCTGGTTGTCAGTTCCTGCATATCCTAGAAGGATGCTATTATTCAGATAGTCTTTCTCTCGGAGTGAATTACAATTCGGATTGCTTTTCTCTATTTGCTTATTTCCTTGGTTCAGTGGCATATTTCCCTTTCTCTCTGTTTTTACAATGTCATTTCTCCCTCTTGTATCCCAACAACTTAGTTTCATCTGTTTCAAGGATAAGTCTATCTCATAATTTCTACCCGGATGGGTGGTTTGTGCGATATAATGATCCCTTTTCGATCTCCTGTTTTCCCTGTTACCTTCTACAATGAAGGGGAACGTAGCTCAGGAGACTTGTTCCTCTGTGACCTCTTCTCAGGCCTCTGAGCATGGTCAAGTTGCCTTCATCGGTTTGCTTCTCCTTGCGGTCTCTTTTCCCTAATACAGTGTTCCAGTCTTCTGATGAGGGGATGCAGACTCTCGGATACTCTGTGCGTAGAGGTATCAGCGATTTTTATGGGACCGTCTGTCCAACACAGGCTTTCTGTGGTCTTGCTACCACCTTCTTCTCAGTTTGTCTCTTGCTGGTCTCTTGCACTGGGGTTGGGCCGTCTGCAGCTTTTTTGTACTGGCATTGCACCACGGCTCCAGCGTCCCAGTCTCTCGTGCCAGACTTCTGCCCGGTGACTTTCTCCTGCTGGGACTGCGTTGCGTCTTTGACGTTCCAGCATGCGAGTTTGAATGTGGGTGTCTCCTCCCTAGTGAGTACTCCACCTCCTATCAACCTTGCGCTGCGTGGGGCCCTCTTTAGCCCACATATGCGTTCCTCTCTCTCTTTTCAGGGTACGTTATTTAACATACTCATTTCAGTACGTTGCATATTTGAATTTAAAGGGACATGTTCATTTCTAATAAGATAATGGTATATCTGAGGAGTTTCCTCGTCCCAGTCTTGATATACAAAGGCCTCTGGTATTGTAGAGCCTGTCATGTAGACCATAGTGCATACAGCCGTAGGGAGTTCCCCACAGGAACAGCAGTCCTTGTCCCCTAAGGGGGAGTCTCTCCTGGTGAGGTCCCACTTGCCTCATCCCTTCACAAGGGTGTTGCGGAGTGGGCTCACCTCCCTAGCCTCATAGTAAAGGGTTCCCCCTTGGGGAGAAGGGTCAAATTCCCTTGATTCATCACACAACCCAGAAGCAATCCAGTTACCGAAGATGACTCAATAAGACGCCAACCAGGAGACTGAAGGGAGGAGCTCTGAAATCAGCAGTCAGAGGAATCACCATTCTCACTCAGATAAGAAGGGCTCTGCAACAGATACCACCAGACACCCACACTCCAATTCCTAATGAATGGAACTACAATACCAATCTGAGTCGGTGGACCGCCAGAAAGAGATCCAGCTGAAGAAGTCTTAAAGCAACAAAGGTTTGAAAATTGCTGAGGTGGGTTCATGGAGAAGCAGCTGGATATGTTTCAGTTGTCCAATGAGTGGACAGGCTCAGCAGCAGTATAACCCACAGAAACAGAAGCAAGATGGGTGGATATCCGAGACACCAAACATAAGAAGAAATGCAGAAAGTTTATGAAGATACAAGTCCAAAGTGGTCTCTCAACTTGGTAGGTGAGGCAGCTGCAGACGGGCGGGGTCAGCAGCAAGACAACACAGGTCCGGAGGAATGAAATACAGGCACTGAATTAATTTTTTGATGAGGCCACAGATGCAGGATAGACTGAACGTGTGTTGCAGTAGCAACCTCAGAATGAAGAAACACAATGGAGATCCTTTCCGGGGTCACAGGCCGCAGGCTAAACAAAGAGATTTAGGACAAGCCGCTGAAAATCGCCATGCTGTAGGGACCAGATGTTCAACAAGGTGTCCAGCACAGCAACACCCATGCCATTCCTCAGGATGGATATGTTACTCAAGGTTTGGGGATGGGCAACACTGACAGGTCCCATGGTTTTGGAGAAGCTAGGGCAGAGCTTCAGTCACCTTCTTCAGCTAGCCCGTCTTCGTAGTGTTTTGGGATCAAATTCCAGTATTTGACCAAGTACTGGTGTAGAGTGTCAGCTTTTACCTCTAAACCAGAGGCTTTGAGTTATCCAAACCTACAATCCCAACGTAATACATCATTAAAACTTTGGCAGGCGGGCAATCAGTGTTGGTTACAACACAGAAACCATCACAGTGCTAACTTTGGCGATGTAGATTTGGGAGGAATCTCGGGCATCCCGCACTATGTCGTGCGCGCACACATGTCGTGCGTGCACACAGGCATACCCACAAAATCCCTTTTTGAGTTGATAGTTGGATTTCGCACTTGAAATACTCAATGTAATTCCTGGTTGCCCCAAAAACACACCACCCAAAACACAACCAAGTACAGTTGTCAGTTTACTTGATTTCAAACAAACTAGATGTGCCATTTTAGGGCTCCTTCACAGAGAAAGGCTCCCAGTGTGAAAAGAAAATCCACAAATGGTGCAGTCACGAGGTAAAGTACATTATCACCAACCACAACCTAGGCAAACTGTCTGGGCAAAATAATTTGCCAATGGAGACTAAGGAGTACCTCTGGGTAGCTAGGGGAATATCGTACAGTTAAAAAACTCAAAATGGCAACAGGGTCTTCCCAACAAAACCAGGTGAGGATGGTTCTCTCTTTAATAGGGGGTGGGCCATTCCTTCTCAGGAAACTTCCCTTGCCCAATGTCTTCTTAGGGTAAACAGGTAACAAGGATTTCCTGGCCTCAGAAAAAATCCCCCAGTTTGTACAGTTCAGAAATGGGTTGACTCAGGCCTTAGGAAGGACCTGACCCTTTTTCTTCCTATTCTTACCTAGAAGTCAGATTTCAGGAGTCCCAACCCTATGCCTTCCTCTATAGTATATTCTTGTGAATGGGCTGGTCAGTGGAAGTAGCCAGCAGGGAGCGCTAGAAAGGAGTAACTGGGGTATGCCTTGGATTCCTTCTGGCTTCCAATTCCCCACCTCCCCAATCTGACAGTAATCTTGCTAACCCAGATTTCTTTCTCCTGTTCCCATCTCAACTTTCTTCTTGTCGTCTGAAGTTACCATTATACTCTTCAAAGTACCACCATTTTTACCACTGCCACTTCCTCCTCTTATTATTCTGAAGACCATAACTCGTCAAAGAATATTTCACAGATTACTGATTGCTCCATTCAACTCTAATTATTCTTCTGGAGCTGCACCCTTTCACCTGCTCTTCCTATCGATTTTAGCTTCTCTGCTACCCCTGCATCCTTACTTGTAGTCCCATAGGTGTATCCCCTGTGTACAGCACTCTGTTGATTCCCAGCTAGGTGTGCACTTTATAAATTCCATACAAAAATAATTGCTCTTCAATATCTGTCTCCCACTGATGTTACTTCCTCTTGTCACTACCGGTCTCTGATTTCACCACCTCCCCATTCTCATTGAGTTGTGCCACCTCCTCTTGTAACCTGGCTTCTAGTGTCTTCTCTTACATCCCAGCTCCTACCCCCTCCACTTGCCTCTCTTGTCTCTGTTCTGATGTTACCACTTCCTTCTGCCACTGTCGTCCTCATGATGTTGTCTAATCCCTTAATTGCCACCAACTGCTTAGTTTCTCTTTTCTTTGTTACAAATGTCTCTTGTTTTAGCTCTTCCGGTCTACTCTCGCCCGCTGATGTTACCACCTGCGCCTTCACCATCTTAACTGCCACAACTTAATTTCGCTTACCCTCACCCTCTGATGTTACCACCTCCGCTTTGACCCCCTTAACACTCACCTTCTCTTTGTACTATCTACTGCTGCCACCTCTCCAGGCTCCTCTGTCTCGCCATCCTCTGTTTTTCCACTGCTCTTCAGTCTCCAGCCTTCTCTAAACAGGAACCTCTGATACGACAAACTTTGATTTTATAGTGTGCTCTCCCTCCCCTTGAGTGGGTCTGCATTTGTTGCTGGTAATCTGGAGATGGCTCAGATTGGCTGTCCTTCCAGTGCGAGCCTGATGTTGCTTTGGGCTCAAGGGATTGGGCCAAGCCTATAACTGCCTAATCATACATCTTGGGTTTTAATCTTTCTCCCTGGAGCCTGCCAGGTGTTGTCTGTGGTATCCTGAGCCAAGGTCTCTCATGTTTCCAGCATGTGATTTGCTGTCTAAGTACACTTGTGGGGTAAATGTAGCAATCCCCAGCATGAACGGGAAGACTCATTTTATGTGATGAGGGAATGCTGCAAAAGTATCTAAACACTCACTCACTCACTGCCATGGATGGGTGCAAAGAAAGGCTTTTTCTTATGGGAAAAGCTTCCTTTTCCAGTGTTACCAGTTGGGATAGGTAGATTACTGCACGGGAGATTTCATTTAATGCAGTTTCATAGAGGTTTCTTTAACAAATTGTGCCTCAAATATATGTGGTGGGTGAGTTTAGGGTAATAATTAATGTGGGGGGCTTATTCAATGAAAATAATTTGAGAAGATCACATAGATCCTTAAAATTTGGGTCTGCTGGGGAGAGGGTGTTCTAATGTCATCCTGCATGGTATCCACAGCGGTCTCGGTAGGGGTAAAGCTGTCAAAACTTGGCTGGCCTACCAGTTCAGTGGAGTGGGGGAGAACTAGACCCCCAAAACTGGCTTAAGGAGCGACACTTTGATTTCTCGATGTTATGTGAGGGGGGAACAAAATGAGGTCAATAGGGGATCACTCCCCATGCTACCACCGTGCCCAACATCCACTTGCTCAAGATGGCAATGGCCCCTTGAGTCACCAGCTCGGTGTACCCCAAAACCAGACTTCGTCACAGGGGCCATATGGTTCCTGAACGAGGCACACACAATAAAGAAGCACACGTCCCAAGTGATACCTGGATGGGACTCACTGGACTAAAATATTTGTGATCAACACATAAAACAGGAATATGTTCAGTGGACTCCCAAATATTGGCAGAAAGACGTTTTCCAACCAACACCATTGCTAGAAATAAAGGTCAGCAGAATGATAATCTACTCCAAGGGGAATCTAAATACAAACCTCTGACTAATTGATGGATCTTAGCATAGGATGACTGCATCTGGTAGAATATGCAATGAAGGTTCAGTGGCACAATTCCACAAACCCACTGCCCCGATGAGGTGGCCACCACAAATGCTACCCTAGCTGTCAATAAAATAAGCAGGATCTCATGGAGAGGCTCAACGGGAGGCATCAGCAAGTGCTGGCCCGACAACAGGACCTTAGAAGAACTAACCATCCTACTATTACTAAAGGAGCGTATGAGCCTAGATACAAAGTTACTAATGGCACCAGTTGGGCCACCCCTACATGTCCGATTAGAAGCATACTTTGCTTGTATTGTGGACACTGACAGTTTCAATAAAACACATCTCTTAGAAATTCGGATGACAAGCACAGGATCAAGTTTCATCCACTACACCTTGATCTTGACACCATTTAGTAGAGGCGCTTGTCGGCAGCTAAACTGGTAGGTGTATGGCACTCCTGAATACATAGGACCCATGCAGAGGTGCAATTGTTTGTACTGAAGAAGTAACTTTCTACCCTTCAGGCCATAAAGCAGTCTTCCTGCAGCATGCTAGATCAGAGATGGACTGAGGAGGGAAGATGGCCAGGACATCAAAGACAGAATATTTGCCATGTTCTTTCTGATATTAAGTTGGACCTTGGGAATCAGTGAGATTGGAGTTAATGAGACAGGGCATCCACACACCAGACCTTTGGGGGACAAGTTTCTGAGCAAAAACCTGGGGAAATGGCATGTTCTCCTTCGGCTGGTCGAAGTAGAACCCCAACTATTAAAAAAGGTATAGACTCAGACAGAAATTCATATATACAAGCAATATTTTGCATAGTGGGTCTACATGCGGGTCTACATGTCCATTGGGTCTCCCCAGAAGACAAACTGATGTTAGAGAGGAGATGCCCCTTGGCTACCAGCGCTATCTGGCAGGCCACCAATTCTAGTAAGGCAATAATGGCTTGCCCCTGATGATTCTCATATGGCTTGGCTACCAGGTTTGTTAGTCCTTAATAAGATGAGGTATTCTTTAACCAGATCTGACAGGAGACCTAGTGCTCACTCAATGGCTGAGAGTTCCCTCAAATTGTATGAATTCAATACCTTTGTTAAAGGCCATTTTCCCTGGACTGAGGTCCCCCTAACAGGGCCCCTCATCATCTGTCTGACATCCATTATATTGAGAAGGGGTTGAGGAGAGACTAGCGGATCCCCCGACGGAAAGGGAAACTCAAACTAAGCATGCCAGGTCTTGTTTTAGCCCTAGAGTTTTCAGGACTGAGACCTTATACTAAGTATACTGAGCCACACTCAGGAACAAATACCAGAGAACATGGACGACCAGGGCCTTTAAACGTAAACCAGCCCAGAGAGCCAAATTGACTAAGGATGACTCAGACTTTGCCGCTGTTTGGACACGAGGGTTGGCACTCTGGCTTGTAATCGGAGGACACGATCTTCTAGGGGGGAATGCTTAGCCTTCCATCATAGCAATGGGTGTCTCAATGATGTCTAGATTCTGAGCAGTGTAACAAGGAGGCACATAAAATGCGCATACAAATGGCCTTATTAAAAGGCTTTTGCTTTGACTGGTTGTCTAAATAAAAACTGCTTTTGTATTGAAACTGATAACCACATAAATGAGTAACGATTTGTTGCCTTTCTCTCCCAACCCCCATCACTGGGGATCACTGCAGCAGGTTCTCATTGTATGGGACTCCACAATCCTTGGCTTGATTGCCGTTCTTAATTTTCCCCCTCTCGTTTTGGAGTTCTGCTTCTTCACTCAAGGATTCCTTCTTGCTTACCCATCTCAGTTCATCTCTCGTTCTCCCCTCCCTGAGTTTCTCTTTTATTCTTCCTTCACGCAGTTTATCTCTCGCTCTCAGTTTTCCTGGGTTCTCTCCTTTCCTGCCTTCTCTGGTTTTCTTTCTAATTTGCCACACTTTGGGTTTCTCCCTTATTCTCCCTATTCTGGGTGCTCAGTTATTTCCTGCTGTACCCTCTCTGTGGTTGTCTATTTCTATCTCTCTAGAGTTCTTTCTTGTTAACCCCACTTTGGGGGTTCTTTGATTCTCCCCATACATGGGGTCCTTCTGGTACTGCCCATGCTCGGGTTCTCTTTAGTTCTCACCTATTTGGAGTTCTCTTAAATTCTTCACTCTCAGTTCTTTCTAGATCTCTCCTCTCTGGGGTTCTTTCCTTTGAGGCCCACAATTGGATTTTCCCTGTCCTTTCTTTCTCTGGAGTTCTCCCTCTTTCTATTTTTCTTTCCTCTCCCCTGCCTGGCCTGTCCCTTTATGTTTTCTGTTAAGACTCCTCATTGCCTGCAGAAGCTTTTTCTCCTGCCTTTCTCCTACCTCTGCTTTCCTTGTGCTGATGCCCTGCACTCCCTCCTCCTTCAACTGGCACAGAGGTTTTCCCTCCTTTGATTTGCCACTTCCTACTCCTGGTTCCTGCATTCGTCCTTTATACTGTTCCCCGGTCATCTATAGCTGTCCCTTTCCCAAGTGTTCAGTTGTTCCCCAGCCCTTTCCACTTTTCTCGGTCTGTACACACTCCAAGGTTGGCCTTCTCCTCACTCCTGAACCACAGAAGGCCCTTCTTGCTCCATTATTAACTGGCTGCTGAGAAGAATCCCCACTTAGAGGACACATCTGGTTTTCACCACCACGGTTTCACAAGGCCCTCTACTCTAGCGTGCCCTTCGTAACCCTGGTAAACAATGCCAAGTCCTAATCAAACCAGGCCGAGAGGCAACAACTGCTTTTGGCCACTCCAGAGTCAGATGGCCCATCCAGGGATATTGCCTGACTAGTCCATGATACTGCCTTTGTGCCTCAAACACCAATCTTTCCAATCGGTCATCACCAACAAAGAGCTGCACGAACTGAGGGCAAGGCCTGCCCCATTCACCACCCAGAACCTCCCTGGGATTGGGCCTCATGATCCATGTTCTGCCACTGTTGTGACCAAGGAAAGAGAAGGAGTACAGACATGGTACAGAGGGTAGAAATCAGGACCATAGGAAACAGAGTGATAAGGTCCTCTTTGCAATCTTGGTGAAGCAAATGTAGTTTGCTCTGTCATCTAGTGAATCCACCTGTATCTACAAATTGTGACAGAGACACAGCAACGTCTACATGACCTACAAGGGAACTGGAGGCGGTAGTAGCCGAACATCAATCAAAAACAAAGAGGAGGATTGTCAGAGAGCTCTAGAGACTGTGAGTGGCATGAAAGTGTCCTGAAGTCTTGTTTACCTTTTCATGAGGACTTGAGGAGTTGAACCAAAACTTTGAGACTGCCAAGATGTATGAGAGAGAGGGGGAGAGAGAGCCCAAATCCCATCTTTCATTAGATTCCCATGGAGTAGGGAAGGAGAAATCATCTTGACATTTCCAGGGAGGACATATTACTTTTGGGGACTGCTACTCATTTGAAGAAGCGGTTTGAAAGACTTTGGAGGAAGGCAGAAAGTGTCAGCCTAGGACAACCTTTAGGTTAGAATCTAGGTTGAAGTCATACCAAGGTCCCTGAATTATATGGGTTTTGTGTACAGCGATCGTTAAGGATGAGAATAAAGCTTCTTCAACCATTAGACCAGTCTTGGTCTAGTGTGTTAATTTCCATAATATGACAGTACTAATGTATTTTAAAAAAAAAAGTCCTGCACTCCCTACACCCCATTTTGTTTCGTGGCCTTTCATTGTTTGAATGAGCCATGAGGAACACACAAATGAGGTTCTACCTACATAGGCTCAGGACATAGGCAACACGGGCAGCAACCTTTTTGAGACCTCTGTCAAGGTTGGAATGGATGACAGTCTCCCAGATACCACAATGTATATCGTTTTTGAATAGATAATCTGCCACTCAAGAATTGCGCCACACTTGTTAGTTCAATATTTTCAAAAGAACATTTCTTTTTATTCCTTATTTGCCCTTTGAATTCTTGTTGACACGTGTTTCGGCTACTCAAGAGCCTTTCTCAAAACAGAACAGGGCTTTATTAGGTACATATCTTATTCTATTAACACAATTATTATATAATGTTCAAAAACATTTTTGTATTCAAAAAGGTTTGGGTAAGGAAAGGAAGGTAACGAAGAAAAGAAAGAAATAGGAAAGGGGGGGGGTTATGCAATATTAAATCACATATATTTTGGAAAATAAATAAAAGTAATAGATAATTCACAAATGCAGTACATCGCAATACAAATAATTACATCAAAATGTGCATCAAATTCATAATAAATACAAAACAATATAAGTGATAAGAGAACAATAAAAGATAAAAAATAATAATAGTGGATAATAAGTAAAATAACAAACAGAGAAACAGAAAAAATATATTGTTTAAAATAATTCCTCATACATAAATCCACATTTTATATTTAAGGTTTCAATATTAAACACAAATTCTCATTTGTATTATTTCTATAGTGATTCTATCATGTATTACAGACTACAGTATTGTTCCCTCTAATGGGTTGCAGTAAATCTACATTCGACACACAATAATATATTCATGTTTGAGCGTAATACATAGAACAGTAGAAATCTCTTACCCGTTAATTCCATAAATCCCGGGTAAATCCCTATAGTGAAAATAATGCAGAAAGAAATATTTCCAATCCAATTGTTGTTCACACACAGGAATTAAATCTATTAATTCTCCAAAGGTTTTGGTTAAGCTCAACCTTTCGTATGGCCATAAATTCTAACCTTCCACTTAAGAGTCCATCACATCTACCTCGCCACTCCACACCTTAATTTATCAACAATTTCGGTTTGTCTTATTAAGTTCACAGTCTCCCCGTTAGCAAAAAGACCCCGGTCTGAATCAACTCCCATATGGGCATTTGGATCGCCCGACTGCGGGCGTGCAAAAACGTCTCTTTTTCCTTTTCCGTTCGGGGACCCACCCCTGATGGCTTACCTGCAGCTTTGTAACAATCCGTCTCCTCGCGTCGGCCTCAAACAGAAATGAGCCACCGCGGGGATCCACCATGTAATGTATAGCATCACCAAAGTTACACGAATCCTCCTTCTTCTCTTTCTAGCATCGTTTTACAGAAATGTTCTTTTGAAAATATTGAACTAACAAGTGTGGCGCAATTCTTGAGTGGCAGATTATCTATTCATATTAGTAACCAAGGAGGTAGGGGATTGGTTCCTCCAACGAATGCCACATAGGATGCGACACGGCTGAGAGGCCAAATCAAACCCATCTTGGTCGCCAACAGAAGAAGTTGTACCGACACATATCCCAAAACACTAATTTGTATATCGTTTTTGGTTTGCCTGAGTATATGGATGTTTGGCTGGCCAGCTTTCATATGCTGGCTGACAAATCTTTGAACACTGCATGGATTGGTGTGCAAGTTTACCCCTGTATGTCTACATATAGGGAGACCCCGAGATTGTTGATTAGATTCGTTCTGGAGCTTTTTGTAAGACTTCTGGTGAGATGGGCTGCTGCTAAGGATCCACTGACCTGCTGTCCTAGCTGAGCCCAATGATTTTGGTGACACTTCTGTCTCTGATGGTTGAAGAATCTGTTTTTGGCTCTTCTGCTTCCATATGAGGTTTCATAATATAAATATGGACGTTTCTGAGACACAATTGACTTCAGAGTAAATGTTAGGGCCAATTGTTTAGGCCTGAAGCTATCTTTCAAGTAAGACCGTAAAAAAATAAAGTCCATCTTTTGAAGATTGTATATACTTTGTTGGCAGCCATCTTGATGACATCATCAATACTGCATGCCACGCAAAATAGTGACAGCATGACAATTATTCAACTATAGCTAATTTCTGATTGCATAAAACCAGTATACTCACTTAAACTGCTATAGAAAATGTTTTTTCTGCATATGCTCTTGTACTATATACTGTGTTATCGTTTCAATCCTTTGTAAATGTGTGCATCAAAGACCAAATGGCAGCATTGCATATGTCTTGCAGTGGTACCCCTCTCTGGAGGGCTGAAGAAGCAGTTACACCTCTAGTTGATTGGTCCCTTAGACCTTCTGGAATATCTTTGCCAGTCAAATTGTAACATTTGAAAATAGATAGTATGATCCAGAGACAGCGTTTGTTTTGTAACCGCTTGTCCCATTCTGTGGTCCGCATATCCAACAAAACGTTGGTTGTCCAGTTTTATCTTAGAGATCATGTTAATATAGAAACTTAGGGCTCTTCTAGGGTCAAGTCTGTGTAACCTCTCCTCCTCGTCAGATGGATGAGGAGGAGAGAAGAAGGGTGGTAATAAATTGGCTGTGTTAAATGAAATTCTGAAACTATTTTAGGTAGAAAAGAAAAACGAACCCTCAAAACAACCTTGTCTTTGTGGAAGACAGTAAATGGTGGTTTGGAAGATAAGGCCTGAAGCTGGAGCACCTTGCGAGTCGAGGCAATGGCCTTTAAGAATACTGTCTTTGAGGGCACTTTCTTTCATATGGTGTGGGGCTGTGACGTACTCCAAAGCTTTTGGAAGAAATGTATTGATAAGATCTCTGCCGCCTTGGGGTCCCCGGTTCCACAGGACCCCAAACTGATATTGCTGGGTATATGGGGCGAGACAGAATTTACTAAACATGAGAAGACATTTCTGGCAGTTGCACTGGGAGTGGGGAAGAGGCAGACCGCTGCAAAATGGGGCTCGGCCGTCAGGCTGAGCATAAACAGATGGTCAAATGAAGTTGATAGATGTGCATCCCTGGAAAGACATATTTATACAGTTAGAGGATGCCCCAGGAAGTTTCAGAAAGTTTTGGGAAGTGGGAAGACACTGGATGACTGCCTATAGTTGAAGGCCCCGGCAGTCCACAATGCTTCCTGATGCTGTATTGACCCAGACCCTGTGTTATAGGGCTCCGGACCCACCGTGATACCTGTGATTTAGCTCTGCAATGCTTTATGGTGTGAAGCACTGTATTTAGGTCATTGTCATATGCAGTGTGACCTTGTTGGTTGTTTAAGTTGATATGTATTTGAGTATGTGTTTATGAACCTATAAACATAGTTATTAAAAAAAAGAATACTGTCTTTAATTACAACATCCTAAGTGGAACAAGAATGTAATGGTTCGAATGGGGAACCCATCAGAAAGCTTAAAACCAGGTTGAGATCCCAGATGGGACAATGAATGGGATATATACAGGTCTATGTGGTACCACTCTTAACTATCGATTCCTTTGAAATGCATCAACTGCTAACAGCTCCAATGACATACGAATCAGATTGTAAAATGAATCAACGCAAGGCTGCAGAAAGAAAGCAAGTTAAATCAAGCACTGGCAGAATACTGTGTCCCTACCAACTATACACAGTTCTGTGTGAGGATCCCCCCACCTGGGCAACCTGCAAATAAAGCATATTTGACAAGCCCAGTTCAATTATTCTCAATATAGTCTCGATTCCTTTCTAAAAGGTTCCATGAACCCAAAGTACCTGGTTTCGTAGAGTTCTTCTATGAGTCGTCGGCTGGCCCTTCTTGAGTGCACTCCCTTTAAGCCACGGGTCGTTGAGATTCAGTGAAGAAAAAGGTGAACACTGTCGTTGAGGCAGCAACTTTGGTTCTTGCGGTCCTCGTTGACAATCGCTCGAAAGCGTCTGGCAAGCTGAGGCGTGCAGTGCACCTCGACAACGATAGTTTGTTGCCGCAAAGAGTTAATGAAGAACTTTGGCCCAGCAAGGGTCGTGGGACGTCAGCGTCTCTGTGGTCTTCGGATGGCGGGAAACCCACCAGTGGATTCTCCTTGGTCGTCAGCGTCCTTGACTTTCTCCAGCGGACAAATCGGTCGTCGGTGCTGAGCAAGGGAGTCCTTGTTTCTAAGGTTCTTAGGCAATGGAGCTTTGTGGATCCGGTCAACGAGATTCGTCGTCGATGGTGATGGACTTCAATGTCCGGGCGCTTCACTTTGTGATTCTGCTGCGCTCCCCGTCTCCGGTCGGCAGCCTTTCGAGGGTCTGACATCCAGGGAGCTTTGGCAAAGATCAGCTGGTGCACGATGGTCCCTCGTAGCTCGGGAAGAGGTCTCCTAGCCAGGTCCTCTCTTGGATCAGTTCCTTGACAGTCACTCAGCTTTCAGATTAGCGAAGGACAGCAGCAGCAATTCTTCTTCTTCCAGCGGGCTTCAAGGTTAAGCATCAAGTATCAACTTCAGCTTCTAAACAATTTCCATCAGAGGCCCCCAGATATACTGTTGAACTCCCATTCACTCTGCTGGGTCACACTCAGGCAACCAATCATTCAGAAGGGCATTCAGGCAGTCAGGCAGCCAATCAGACTCACAGTGCATTCAGGCCATTCTTCTCCATCCAGACACTCAAAACACGGAATGTGGATTCGGACAAGCACCCAGCCATTCAGCACACCACACTGCATTCAGACCAGTTTCGGGCAGTGCTGTCTCAGTCATTGTGTCACACACTCGATACTAGACACCCATAACATGAAATGCGTATTCGTCACACACTCTATTCACCCAGATCCCAATCCACCAGCATATCCCCAACATACAGTAATTGGGAAGGCTCCAGCCGGTCTGGCCTGGACTTCCCCACAATACCATATATGGAACTTCTACCCAAAAGCCAGTCAGGGGGAAGGGACAGAGTCAGGGTTTACCGGGAAAATAAGGTAACAGGTGATAGAAAGCAAGAGGCCACAGGGGCCATCTTGTTTCCTATCAGGAATCAACTGATTCCAATGGCAGGGCCTGGGTATCCCAAAATGGAGGATACTCAGAGCACCTGTCAAATTCAGCATGGAGCTGCCACCAGCCCATATCCTGCTCTATGGGCCACACTCAGGTGCCCAAAAACATATACTAGGGGCACAGGGTTGTACCCCCCGCTCGTGGGTGCCATCAGGGTAACCCAAGGGTCTGTACACCAAACCAAAAAGAGGAAGAGCTGCACTGCCAGGAGTCCCACATGAACTCCTGCGTGGAAAACAAGACAGAACATACATGATAAAGGCATAAAGGACAAGGTTATGGAGGCCCTGTCCCTCCAATGAATTTCCAGCATCACAAGCCGCCGAACCCATAATGATTTACCGCTAACTGACTTGCCAGAATCACCGGGGCATTACAGCCTCGGCGGTCCGGTAATTCAAGCGCTGGTAAAATGTTGTTCCTCTTTCCCGTGGAGTCCCATAGGACTCCACGGGAATGGGGACCACAGGAGCACCGGCACCATTAAAAGCAGTGCCGGTGCTTCTGTGAAAGTCTGCGGGCGAGTGCCGATCCGCCCGCCAGGTCCGACACTGGCGGGCGGAAGAGCACCCGTCTGCAGACTCGTAGTTTGCCGGCCCGGAACAACAGTGCCGGTAAGCTTACCGGCACAGTTGTTTCCAGACCGGCAAACTTGTAATGAGGACCATGGATTCTGAAACTTCCTCAGCCTCCTGAGAACATGAGGAAGGACGGGGATTGGCGGAAACTCCCAGTCCACTATGAACGCATCCCCTAGAGCCCCTTCCTGAGGAAATTCCCTTGAACAGATTTGGTCGTACTTCCTGTTAACACTGAATGCAAACAGATACACTTGGGGGGGGGTTATCTCTTGAAGGACATCCTGAGCTAGTTCCCACTCGCCGGAGACTGTGCTCTGCCTGCTCAGAGCATCTGCCACCGTGTTTTCCTCTCCGGCCAGATGAACTGATTATAGAGAGATTCCTTCTTGCAGTGTCCAAAACCAAAGCTCTGCCACTCTGCACAGCGGCAGCAACTCTACACCTCTTCTCGTGTTGAGGTAATGCATGGCCACTATATTGTCCGTCATTATCAGAACATTTTTTCCCGTACAGAGGGAAGAAAGGCCATCAGCGCAAGTCTGATTGCCTTCAACTCCAAAAGGCTGAGAGGCATTTTGGACTGTGACAGAGACCAGCATCCACTGATCGTCAATCCGTTTGTGTGACCTCCCCAACCTGTGAGGAAGGCACCTGTAACCACTGTAATCTCTGACCTTGGTCTCCTTGACAGCCAACTACAGAAGATCCTGAGCGACGCTGTTTGGGATCTGTACCAGATCCGTCATTCGGCTGGAGAACTGTGACCGCTGAGTCTGAGAGCCCACTGAAGAGACCTCATTCTCAGTCAAGCCTCTAGCACCTGAAAAATGCAGGATGCCATAAGGCCAAGCAACCTCAGAAAATCGAAGGCCGGAAGACTTTGCACACTTTATTATTCTTTTTTTTTTAATGTATATGGTTTATATCTTAAACCTTACATTTACATACAAGTATTGTATCATAGAATTAATATACGTCTAAAAAAGGATCAAAGTGTCTGTTATCTTCATTCATGGAGATCAAGTCAGGTGTCCATTCCTTGGATCGCTGATGTCTGTCCAGAAGCGTACAATTGTTGTCACCATTTTCCTATTATTGCCCATCAATATTTGTAAGCATCGTTAAGTGACTGCTAGTTCAGTCGGTGTACTGAAGTATTTTCTACTGAAGGTAAGGCGTTTCTCATTTAGTGCTTGACATTCCATTATGATGTGAAAGATGGTCTCGATTACCTCAGTATTTTTGCAAAATCTGCACGAGCGATCATTCAGTTCAGTCTCACTTTGTATCGCTAAGATTTCTTGGGTGGGAAGAATATTAAGTCTGAGTGTCAAGAAAGTATCACGGATTATCCGATCCGGAAACAGTTCACGTGGGAGTTGATTTAAAGCTCTGACTTCACCTTCACATGTTAAATTAAGCTTGTACTGATTTTTGAGATGTTGTGTCAAGCTCCAGTCTAGCCTTGCAAGGTGAACGTTGCCTTTTTGTGGTCTCTTTAATAGCATTTCCACAGAAATGTCACTTTCCTTTCGTATGCTGTTGATCGCTTCTTTCCATATTGTTAGACAAGCGTCATTAACTTTGATAGTTTTCTTTCTCATTATATGCAAAGAAGGTATTAGATCATCATTGTTCAGCTTCCACAATAAATCCACGTTACTATGGAGTGAAGGGTTTGGAGGGCAAGTTCATATCTAATCCTCAACATCAGTGTTGATTGGGGGAGGGCCAGGACCTTCCTCCAGAATAGGCCCTCTATTTTTCCCCAGATTGACTGATCAATGTTTATCATCGTTTCAGTACCATATGCTAGTATGGCTGTCACCTTTTGCTTATAAAATGATACAACAGGATTGAGCGAGAATTTTCCATACTTCTTGTGTATGATAAGAGCTTCTCTTGCCAATGTCTTTGCTTTTGATTTAAGTTGTAGGGACCAAGTTTGTTCTGATTGAGATTGGTTGATCCATATCCCCAAATATTGAAACGTTTGAACTTGTTCAATTTTTAGTTTTTGAAGGTAGAATGACTGACACTTTTGTTTTTTTCCATATTGCTGAGTTAGTGTCATGATTTTGGTCTTTTTCACATTTATTGCAAGTTCATTTGTTTCCATGTATTCTTGTAATTTGTCTAAAGAAATTTGCAATCCTCAAGGAGTTTTTGTCAAAATGACAATGTCGTCCGGGTACATGGGATATGGTACGCTTCTTGCATTAAGTTTAGGAGTGTTCATCTGCGGAGTCTGCATGGTATCTTCAAAATTCGAAGTGAAAAGATTGAAAAGGGCGGCGGCCAGTGGACACCCCCGTTTCAGTCTGTGCCATGTTTGGATTGATTTTGTTATTTGGCCATTATTTGTCATACGAATTTTAACCTTGGTACTGGACTATAGTAATTTGATGGGCTCTAAAATATCACTTGGGCAGCCCCATTTTTCCAGTTTCTCCCAAAGTATGTTACTATTTATTTTATCGAAAGCAAGATGTAAATCGACAAATGCTGCGTATGGTTGAGCTTTTGTCTTTTTTGCCTCGTGTTTTAGCAGATTCAGGATCAGTATGTTGACATTTGTCCCTATATGTTTGACGAAGCCAGTTTGCCTGACAGCTTGCCTCTTTCGTAATGTGGCCCAAATATTAAGTTTGTTCAGGAGTAAGTTGGCAAAAAGTGTTCCCTAAAGGGTCTAACAGGGCAATTGGTCAATAGTTTGAAGACTCTTTGGGCGAACCCTGTTTAAAGATTGGAATCAGGGTTGCCAGCTGCCATGTGCTTGGAATTGACTGTGCGATCTATCAGTTCAAAGATTGATGTGCAGAAGGCTGTCCAGATGTCGGTGTTCTTTTTGACTATGTAGTTTGATAGCCCATCCGGGCCAGGTGCTCGGGAAACATTCAGTTTCTGTATTGCGACTGTTATGTCATCAGGATCCTATGAGAATGACCATTGCTTCCACGAAATATGTTATCCATTCAGCTTCTTGAACATCTACAATCGTTTTCTCTTTCAGCGACTGTTGCGGGTTTAGTAGATCCCATAGGCGCATAGTATTATGGGTTTCAGTGCCTCTAGCATGGTTTCTGCATCATCTTGATCTTGAATCATTTTGGCAGTTTTGAGCCATTTTTTATACGTTTGCTTGGCTGTCCTTATCCTCGATTTTATTCCAGCAAACAAATAATATTTTATTTGTTTCAGGGCCGTTTTCAATTCTTTCTTTTTGCCAGCTATGGCTTTATTATATACATAGTTGATGTTATGTTTTAAGATATGTCTGGGCATAGCTTTTTGGCTGAATTTCTTGAGTATCCATCCATAGTCGAGCTTTGGTAGGTCATCCATCTGTGTTTGTCTAAAGGTTAGTGCGAGTTGGGAAAGGTGGTCATGATTAATTCTGAGATGATTCATACCCGTATTCAATTGCATTTGTGGGATATTTATTCTTTGAGTATAGTCCATTCATTTCCCATAATCGCAACAGGATTTAATGGTCGCTATGTTGTGAGTATATATTGTTTTCCCCTATTACACAGTATTTTATGCCAATTGAGGTGTATATATTCGAGTATAGTCTTCGTTTTACCAGGTGACCATGTGGGAGTGGGTTTATTAGTTCCTGGATCGTAAGCATCTATCCGTTCCATGTTTCGATCTTTCATCTCTATAGACCATCTCTGTGCACGATGTGCCAGAAGGTGCTCTTCTACTACTACCCCATCTTGGTTGTATAGGTGGAAGTTAACATCACCACATATAATGAAGTTCACAGTGGTGTATTTCAAAGCAGACATGTCAATGGCTGAAAGTATTAAATCTATCACCTTTTCGTCTTTGGATTTCCTTGGGTTCCAGTAAATATTTATAATTCCCAAGTAAGATTTAGGAATACTTCTTTGCAAGCATTTTGGTTCTTTATCTGTTATCAGATGCTGGGCTAGTACAGTTAGTTGCGCCCACGAGTCTATATTGTTGTACTCGATAACTTCAAACGGGTCCCCAGTTTAATCAGTGTTAAAAGACCTGCCGAGGGGCGACCTTTGCCTTTACTAATCGCAGGATTCATATAGGTTGTGTAGCCTTCACAGAGAGGTTGCTGATAAATCCAAGTCTCCTGTAGACAGATAATATGAGAGCTTGTCAAGGCCAAACTGAAAGTGTCCTCTTTTATTCCAGGAACATATTGTGGCTATTTCAATTGCTTTGTTTACTTGTGGTTATTGATGGTCATCGTGTGAATTTGTTTGTATGTCCCTCAAGAAGGGGCGTCTGAAACCTTCGTGGGGAGATTGCGGTTGCTGGTCTGTCTTATTCTGATTTAGTCTATCTTCGGCTTGGTGTTCCATATAGGTAGTTCTTGAGTAGTTACTTTCACAGACGCTGATATTTGAATAACCTGATCTATTCACTTCTTCGCGATTAGAATATCTTTGATAATGATCATTAGTCTTTTCTTCACTTTCTTCAATCCTTATGTCGAAGCTCAGTGTAGAGAACATATAGTCTCTCGCGGCGGTCGCGCGTGCTCTCGTGTTTATGTTTCTAATGAGAGCCGCGCGACCGCAGCGAGGATGGCAGTTGGAGCGTGAGGGGGAGCGGTTCGAGTGAGGAGGGCGACGGACGAGCTCCGTGTGAATAAACACACTTTCATGTTAATCTGTGTGGCCTCCCTTCTTCAAGTGGCGACGAGGGGGCACACGGAGCTTGCCGCGGAGCCCAGCGACGGCTTCCTGGAAGCGGAACGCGTCGCTAGAGCAGGTCCGGAGACGAGGAGAGGCCTGTGGAGAGGTGGGGGCCTGAGAGGGACTGTCTCCGCGGCGCCTCAGAGAGTGGTGCTGCAGGGGGACGCTCTCCCCACTTTCACTCGTGCTGCCAGACAAGAAAAGGCTGATTCCCTTGGTGGGTGCCGCCCACTCCCCCTCTCATAGGATAAGAAGGTGAGGAGCAGGGAGAAGGGGGAGGCTGGGGGCACAGCCAGGGAGGAGGTACAGCTGAGAAGACAAGAGCCACATTATGAAGGAAGTGAGTCGAGTTCATTGAAGCTGGGCAACTGTGCGCCTCTAGTGGACATCTATGTCATTGCAGTTTTGAAGGAAGAAGGCCTCCCAGAGGGCAGTAAAATAACTGCGTAGACTTCACACAATACTGTGTGTTAAAGGAGAACAGAAATACAGAGAACCTGTGCTCTTCGGATATAAGAGTGGCCAAAAAGGGCAAGTACATGAAACTGGCAAATAGTAGGAAATAAGTGTAAAAAAAAGGGAATAGGATTGGAAATAAAGGCACAGTAACACAAGGAGTGAATTTGGTAAATAAGCCACTATTTACAAGAAAATGGCTGCGGCTAGTATGTCACCTCCACCACAGTTCCTGTCAGAACCTGGCGCTCCACCTATAAGGTGGGATAGGTGGAAGAAGCCGTTTGACACGTACCTGATTGCAATTGGAGGGGATAAGTTTGCAGCAGCCAGAAAAGAGGCGATCCTGCTGCATAATCTAGGAACTGAAGGCAGAAGTGTTTATGATGGATTACCAGATCCTCCACAACAAGGCCAAGGAGAGGTGGACCAGTATTCCATGGCAGAAAAGAAGTTGGAAGTTCATTTCGAAGCCAAGAAAAATATAACATTTGAGAGACACAAGTTCTTTCAAAGAGTACAAGATCCGCAAGAGCCAGTGGAGAACTTCATTGCAGCATTGAGGTCTCTTAGTCATACATGTGAATTTGGACTGCTCACTGACTCTCTTATAAGGGACCAATTAGTTCGTTGCACAAACAATATAAAGATACAAGAGAGGTTACTATCTAGAGATGCATCGCTGGAGTCGGCCATAGACATGGCAAGGAGTATGGAACAGACCCATAAATATATGACCACTATGAAGGGAGACAAGTCGGAAGGAGAAGTGGCTGCGGTGAATGGATTTCGCAAGGCTGGCTTCAATAAAGAAATCAAGTGCTATAAGTGCGGTAGTAACCGTCATATTTCCACAAGCATGTTTTGCCCAGCCAGAAATATTTCGTGCTTAAAATGCAAAAAGAAAGGGCATTTCGCAAGAGTTTGTCGTGAATCTGGGATGGTGCAGAGCATTGAAGCAGGTGGAGGAATGTTGGAACAAAGTGAAGATTTAGAATTGGGAAGGAGCAACCAAACAAAGCATGTATTGGAAGTAACAGAAGTTTCAAGCAAGGGAGGTGCACCCACAGATGTATTCATGGTCGATGGAAGGGTGGTGACAATGAAGGTGGACAGTTGCTCACCATGGACATTGATGTCCAAGGCGACATTCCTGAGTTGCATGCAAGGAGACGTGACAAAATTGAAGAAGCACAATATAGAGCCATATGCATATGGAAATGTTAAGATTGGAATTATAGGGATGTTCCAGGCTTCTATCAAGTACAAAGGGAGGAGCTGTGAAGCAGAGATATACGTTACCCAAGAGGGTTCTTCACTTCTGGGATGGGAAGAACAGTGGAAATTGGGAATTAGAATACAGGCGAATGCGGAGAGACCAGTTGATGTAGCTGAACTGAAGGATAAATGGGAAAAGGAGTATCCCATGGTGTTTCAGGAAGAACTAGGAGTATTGAAGCGTTTTGAATATGAAATTCAATTAAAGGCAGGGGCCAGTCCAAAAGTGCACAGGGTGAGACCAGTACCTCATGGATTGAATGAGAAACTCAAGGATGAAGTGGAGTCGTTACTCCAAAGGGGAATAAAAGAGAAGAGTGAAAGCTCGGAATGGCTATCGCCGGTTGTAGTAGCAGCTAAGGCCAATGGAGACATTAGGTTATGTGTGGATCTGAGGGATCTGAATAGAAACATATTAGTGGATAGGCATCCACTACCATTAATAGGTGACCAGCTATCAGTACTGAACAATGCCAAAGTATTTTCGGTTATTGACCTCTCACAAGTATATCATCAGATTCCGTTGAAGGAGGATTGTCAACACCTAACAGCATTTATCACGGTGTTTGGTTCATTTAAATACTGCAGGATGCCATTTGGGCTTGTGTCCGCGGCAGCCGTATTCCAAAGAGTCATGGAGACGGTGTTGAGTGGAGTAAAGAACATTATTGTGTTCCAGGACGATGTGTTGATATATGCTAGTTCTACTGAAGAACATGATGAAGTGTTGAGACAAGTGTTAAGCAGGTTGAGTGAGGCAGGGTTGACGGTGAAGAGGAGCAAGTGCAAGATTGCGGTACATAGTGTGGAATATCTGGGACATGAGATAGATGAGCAAGGGGTGAGGCCTAAAAAGAACTTGGTAGAAGCAGTGAGATGCGCACCTGTACCAAAAGATAAAGAGCAGGTGAAATCATTTCTTGGTTTGGCCGAATATTATCATAGGTTTGTAAAGGATTTTGCCAAAGTATCAGTGCCCCTCAGAATGTTACTCAAAAAAGGAGTAAGGTTTGAATGGTCGGCGGAGTGTGACGTGGCCTTTGAGTGCATTAAGCAAGCAGTGGGTGAAGCACCATCCATAGGTAGGTTTGACCCTAAGGACAAAACGGTTTTGGTAGTAGATGCGAGCATGTTGGGACTGGGTGCGACGTTAGTGCAGTACAACAAGGATAATACTTTCGCCCCCTATGGACTTCATGGGCCATAAGGCACTGCATTATCGGGACAATCATCCTTCCAACATGGCCGCCTGCACAGGAGCGCCACTTTCTAGCGTTTACGTTGGATGCGCTGCCTTCTGGAAAATAGGCACGCCCATGCGGCGCTGCGCGTCTTAACGCTACTGTTTCGTGTTGCTAGCGATTGCTTTTGCTACAACTCCGTTCGTCAGCGCCCTTCCCAGTTTATGCTATCTTTCCCTTCCAGGCTGCCCCCCTTTATTGAACTGCCCTCGCAATTTTTGGCTCTTCCTCCTTCCATCCCAGACCGCGCCTGTGGTCCTGTGCTAGCTGGTTTCCCGCTCGCTCCGAACTCTGAATCTGCGCTGCTATTCATTCCTGGAATCCGCCATAGTGCTTCCATCCTGGATACTGAACTTCACCCAGCTTCCTGAGGCAGACAGCGAACCTCACACTGGACCCAGACCCAGAGGATACATGCCCTTACCTGTACAAGTCCAGAACAACCAGGAAGAAGGAAAAGTCTCTCAAGAAGACTCAACCCAGAGAAAAACAGGTGAGAAAAAGGGCAGAGTGTGACACAAATGGTGTGGGAAATACTGCTATACAAAAGAAACGTGTTCAAGAAATAATATGTCAGGATAGTTGAGCCGTTAGCTTCCCTTCCCCATGTTTTCAGCACAGGACAAGGCGACACACTCGACCATAGCACATACTCTGAATTTTCTAGCACGAGGATGCAGTTCAAAATCCTAGTATAAGGACTTTCTGTGCCAAAGTCTCTTTGCCATTCAAAGTCTCTTAGTTCAAAGGGCCTGATGCGACAAACAAACATTTCAAGTTCCTTTCTCCTCAGGATTCTCATATGCACAACTTCTTTGGTGATTCACTGTTACCCCGGGCCCCACTCTGCTGGGCTCAGACCCACTTTAACACAAAACCTTCATTTGGTCTCATTCTGCCGGGCTCCGACCAAATTCATCTAATTTTCCAAACTTTCTTCACTATATCAAAATCGAAGACTTTCGACAGTGCGCAGGATTTCGCACGCTCCGAGGAAGTGGTCCGGAAGTGACTGTCTGCTGTGTATGCTGTGGAACGCTGCCTGTCAAGATACTGCTTCACAGGACTTTACTTTAAGTACAACATCATATATACTACTGTAACCCACTTCCAATATAATTTACGAGTCTTCTGAGTAAATATAAACTCCAAATTTATATTTATATCCATTTTTTTGTAGGCCACGCCCCCTTTTGAAAAAACCTTCAAAACCACTAGAGCGCGCGCTCCTGCGCGCGCGCTCTGAGGAAGTGGTCCGGAAGTGGCTGTCTGCTGTCCGCTACTCACAGCACAGCAGGGCAGCCGGTTAGGTTTATTTGTTTTCATATCTTCGTGGAGTCACTGAGTAGTTAGAACTTTGCGAGTCGCATCCGCATCATTGGTTTCAACAGGAGAGATGACGTGCCTACCGCACAGTAAAATAGAAAGTCTTGACTTCTATTAAAGCCGGAGGGAAATAATACTGTTTGCTGCTGCACCCGATGAGGAGAGCGTTTCAGGTGCGCAATGCAAGCAGAGTACAATTGATTTCATTGTGCTTATATCGAGTGGCTTAGTATATTTGATATACATGCAACAATAGGCGGTGTAGGAACGATCTAATTTATAACGTTTTTTGTTATTTAGTGGCTCTTGAATTTTGGACATCATGGCGAGTAATACTCGCAGCGGTAAACAAAACAAACTTACAACTTCTGTGATTAAGGAAGGAGCATTTAAATTTGTAGAGAATCCAATACTTCCAACTAAAGATTATGTGGATTCCACTGGGAATTGTGCTGAAGATAAACAGAAAGACATCAAAGTTCCATCTAGTTAGCCTCAATTAAGCAGTAATAAACCATCTGCCAAAAAACTAGTTGATATCGATAACGCTAGCACTACCGAAGAAGGGAATACCCATAAAAAAAGAAATGTTATAGAATTAAAGAAATGTATGATGGTGAATTATCTATACAACATAGTTTCTTAAGTGTTCGAAATACTGTCAAACCAGAAGGGCCCAACAACAATCCGTCATGCAACCCCATCTCAGACATCTCCATGATGGGTGCCACAGTATTGACTGAATTATCTAAACGTGCCCAACTCTCATTAGGTCCATCTGCTCCTGTTACATGTAGAAATGGGGCATTGGAACACGTTCATTTACATATTCCCACTGAGAGCAAGGTGCATGCAATTGAGTTGCCTTTAGAGTCTAAAATGGATGACATTGACGTAACAGACACAACGAACATGAGACCCTCAACAATTGCCCAGTTAAAAACATTTAGGATTGCTATGTTCCAATTGGAATCTGATAGGGTGGAGGACCATAAAACTCCATCTAGAAATAATCAAAAAAATAGGGGTTGTTCCAGCCCTGTCGATTTAACCTCACCACCTAGGCTAACCTATGAACCTGCTCTTAACACTTTTTTGGGACCATCTCCCGACATACACTCCTCAGAAAAGACGGACTCTCAATTTCCTGTTATGAGTAGAATCCTTAATTTATTAGACAAAGGACATGAGGTGACTCACTTAGAAATAAGAGCATTCAAACCATCTAACATGGAGATTCGTGCAAGTATTAGCAAAATTGAAGGAATGTTATATGGCTCATTAAGTAAAACGCCTCCTACTAATATAGCATCTGAGGTTTTAGTTCGAGACTGTGCATCTCAAATATCCTGCCTGGATACCATGGCAAAGGGATCACAAACAGAAATTGGAGGTCCTGCAGTCATGTGTTTGACTCGATCATTTTGCAAGCGGTATTGGGACAGAAAGACTCAATGCCACCCAGTGAAAATGGCACCAATAGTCAAAAGCAAAATCAGCAAGGTGAGCAGTCGACTGGAATCAAGGAAATGCTTAATAAAATCAGTAATGATTTAGCATGCTTGTCCAGTCATATAGGTCATACCATGCCTCAAAATAATGAGTCACATATTGCAAATCTGGTGGATAGTCCCACTCCACTCGTTCAGATGCTTGAATGTAAGCTGAAGGAGGAAGAAGCACTACAAAATGCTAGTGTTGAAAGTAGATCTGCCATAGAAAATTTGAGTTCAAAGAAAATACCCTTTATGTCCCGCAAACAGAGGCGTCCACACATAAGGGCTATAAAACGCACCCAAAAGACAAAAATTCTCCCGTGTCTGCAAAATGAAAAAAATATTTAAAAAACAAAATTAATTAAAAGATAATATCTCTAACGGTGAACCGATTGATGGTCAGATCTTAGAGGAAGCTGCTGTAGACTTAGAGCAGTTAAATGCCGAAAGCAAACTTGCTCTACAGCTCCCTCAAGTTAGTGAGATCGCTGAATATGTCAAAAAAATAATAAAAAAATAAAAAACATTAGCCATAAACGAAAAAAAAACAAATTCCCAAACAACATCGGGATAAGCAAAGTTAGAATGAAGGATGTATGGAAGAAAGAATTTCATTAGAATTACCTCCCATTCACATAGGTGACCAACTAATGGTAGGCAGGAAGCAAACACAACTCTTTTCCTTCTATCCTATTAAGATGACTTCCACCAAATCTTTAAATCAAATGCACGGATCTAATCCTGCATTGAAGACACAAGGAATCACAGATCAATTACACTGTCCCCCAAGTATCCCGGTGGTGAGAGAGACAATTCAGCCAATAGTACCGGCGAAACCACACTCCCCAAAGGTGAGTGAACATACTAACTTAAATGATCGTCCTCCCATATGTGATCCTCCATCAAGTTGAGAAAGACACACTCATGGACTAGTACATGAGGGAGAATGCGAAGGTGTTCTCTACTCATACGAGGAAGAGGCTTTAGCGATACAGAACCCTGCTACTGTTGTGGGTTGGAGTAGCGAGCCAAACATCCATGGCAAGATGAGATTGAACAGAGAATTCATCTTTAAAACCTTTTATAAAATCCTGATGCTAAGACTTCTGAATTCAAATGATGTAGAATGGGTTAAATTGGCAAATGAAAATAATGGAAGAATGATATGTAAAGTACCCTCATCCATCATTCTAAAACAGATATGGGACTTTAAAGATGATTTCTCTCATTTGGGGGTGCAATTAAATCTATTAGATGATGAGAAGAAGGCTCGTCAGTACTTGAATTATGTGGCACCTCAACCTGAGATTACTTTTGGTGCCGCTGATAGGGAGAGTATTTCTCCCATTCCGATGTCTGATGCTATTGCCCAGCTAGCAACTATTGCATCAAATATAAAGGACTGGTCCTGGATAGGCAATCTAGTAAATGCTGTAACGCACAGTAATTCGGTAAATCTGTCACGGTAGCTGAAATACCATCGAGGTATTTTCCTGGAATGTTTGCGGTTATCGCAATTTCTTTTCAGCACTAACGTCAAATGATATATTTACTAAACCAGCAATTATTATGCTGCAGGAGACGATGCTTTCTAAACAGATGTCAGTTGACGGGTATTGTGTGATATCTAGTCCTGCGAGTAGTTGTGGGATGGGACGCCCCTCTGGTGGCCTTGCAATCTTGATCAATAATAGGATCAACATACGTTATATTGAATCATATTCATCAACTAATATCCTGGCTGTTGACATCGAACTAATTGCGAGGAGGAAAGAAATGTTTTTGTTTATAAATATGTATTTCAACCCCCAAACACAGGATATCGAAGAATTTATGAACACCTTTGATGTAATTTTTGAAAATGCTGTTGTGAATAATAAGTATGAGGGCATAATCATTGGTGGGGACTTTAATGCAAGTTGCTTAGGTCATATGCATGATATGCAGGCACGGGTTGCCTCTTTCAATAAAAAGAAATCTGTCACAACTGGCATGCGATGGAAGGACTTTTTCCGGCCATGGAATATGAGATTTGTAAGATTACATCAAGACACTCTACAATATACGTGGCATAGGGATAAGAATGTGTCAATAATTGATTTCTTTGTGTTATCCGAAAACCTGCTAAATGTATACTCCTTAACCTATTCCACAGATGTGGGTCTGAGTGACCATTGTATTATCTCAATTAAAATAGATCTTCCGTGGAAGAGTCTGGAAAATTTTCCTGAATTGGTCCCTATAGAAATAGAGTGTCTGCCGGGCACTATTCGTTCGAACAAATATTTATGCATAAAATTGGTGGAAAATCTAAACAGTCTAACTAAATATAACCCCGATGTTGATTATACAGTACAAGATCTTCTCAATATCGAAACTCGTAATAATAATAATATACAAGATTAATTAAATAGACTTTCCAAAAGCCATTTGAGGAAGCAGACATTCCATCACCACCAATATGATACTCATATAGCAGCGCTGAAAAAACAAAACACAGCAAATTAAGACATCTTAAAACCCAAAATCTTGACTTAGATGATTATATTGACAGCAAAAAGCAAATCCTACGTTCATTTAATAAGAACTGTAGAAGTCACTGCCAACTGCTTCATCTACATGATAATCAAAAAATGATGAGTTACTTATGTAAACATAATACCAAATCTATTTGGCAGATGATTAATGAGTCAAAACAGAATGCAACAGAAATTGCGTTACCTAATGTAGTCTCTGCAGATAGATGGGAAACATTTGTTGGTAAAAATTTCAAACTGCCAGTATCTTTTGCAACTAAATAATTTACAGTTAAAAGACTGAACATTCTGCACCGCTTCGAGTGGTCAGTTGAAGATATCGCCTGGGCCATTGGGAAGCTGAATTTTTCTATGGCTTCTGGTCCAGATGGTATACCAGCCTGTGCCTTTAAAACTGATCCGACATTCTGGGCAAAAATATTGTTTTTAAAGTTTGAGAACATTTTTATGACGGGGTTTATTCCTCATTCTTGGCATATAGCTATGATTGTGCCCATTTATAAGAAGGGAAATTCCATGGATCCAATTAATTATAGGCCTATTGCCTTAATGGACTGTTCATATAAAGTCTTTACTATTCTGCTTTTAAATCATATAGATCAATTTATGGAATCACATGACATTTTGTTCCAAAATCAAACCGGTTTTCGGAAACAAATGGGAACGTCCATCAACGCGGCGATTTTATCGCATATGCTATATTCGTGCAAAAAAAAAAAAAAACAGGTAACATCTATATGGCATCGCTTGATCTGCGTTCTGCTTTCGACTGTGTAGTTCGTGACAAGCTTTGGTGCAAACTGAGAAAGTTGGGCTTTCCTGAAAATATTATACAATTACTCGCCCTGTTGCATTGTGACACATACTTTAAGATAAGACTAAATAGGCAGGGTGACGTTACGAACAATATTCCCACTTATATTGGGGTGAAGCAGGGCTGCAGCCTTGCTGCTACTCTCTTCAACCTTTACCTAGTTGATATTGGGGAAATTTGGAAAACAGTTTTATGCTATCCAGTGAATCTTGGGCATCTCAGGATTCACTGGCTAGCATATGCTGATGACATCATAATTTTTTATAAAACTCCCCTTGGGCTTCAAAATAAACTCGAAGCCTTCTCTGCATTTGCTAGTGAACATAATCTATGTGCAAATGTAGATAAATCCAAGATACTCATTTTGTCAGGATCAAAAAAGATTCCGCGATATTCCTGGATGTTTAACAGTCTTAAATTGGAGAGAGTTACTATGATCAAATACTTAGGTTTTGACATTTCAAATGATTTCTCAAAAAAAAAACTGGATTCAAATTATAACAAAGAAAGTCAGGCCCTTGGTTTCACTTCTAAAAATAATATATAGGAAATATTGCAAATTTTCATTAAACTCGGCTCTTCAGTTTTACCAGATGAAGATTGAACCTATAATTCTGTACAATCTAGACCTATGCTTGCATAATAATGATGATTTATTGAACTCTGTCCAGGGCGGTATGTGGAAGCAGGTACTGGGCTTGGCAAGTTCAATTCCTAACGCATGTATACGTGTTGAATTGGGCCTATCAAGTCTATCCTCTCGTTTTTTGTGGTGTCAAATAACCTTGTACGCAAAAATCCAAAATTCACCCAGAAATTCCATGTATGTTGAGTTTGCCAAAATGTTTTTGTTAGAGAATCCAGTATCTATTGTAATGTTAAAAAAAAAATGGAATCAGCTTTACTGCGGATTAACATCACAAAAGAAGATCTAGTTGTGAGAGTGGGATATTGTAAAAAAAATGCTGTACCAAATGGACTGGGTTGAGTCTCAGGAGAAGGTTGGCACATATCGGTTATATAAAGAATTTGCTTCTCCTTCACATAAAAAATCCCCAAGGCTAATGTATATAGAGTGTTTTCTAGACCTTAAAATACGGGAAATGTGTATGCGTTTTCGTTTAAACCAATTACACTCTAAAGAACACATAGGTCAATGGTTGCATTTTGAAACAGATATTTGCCGCTTTTGTGAGATAGATCCACAAAAAGAAACCACAAAACATCTGGTTATCTATTGCAGTTATTTTGAAGTTGACAGAATCATGTATTTGGGAGACAAAAATGTCGGGAATTCGATTTCTTATTGTGAAATGCTATGGCAAAAATGTATGAGTAACCCTCACATTGCTTTTATGTGTGCCCTTGTCAGATTACTAGTTAAAATCAAAGTTGAACTTCTCAGAAAAATGAAGGACTATGATAATGATATAAACTGAACATCTAGTGCGGTCAAAGTATTTCTTTGTTTGTTATTAAGAGGTTTAGAACAGGCGCTTTACCATCTACTAATTACAGAGGTCTTTTGGTGTACGTTTTTTTTTTGGCATAAGTTAAGTAAGATACTTTAATATAACAACTATAATTTTTAATGTCCGCATTTTATGTGCTTATGTTATGTGTTATTGTTGTGTATGTTTGAGTTGTTTTTATGCATTTGTATTACAAGAAGTTTAGATCCATTTTCTAAAGGATGTAATTGAACTTGAATTTTAATTTTTAAGTGTGAAAAGTTCCTTTTTTGTAACTATAACACACTATATTAATTTTAAAAAAAAGTGTGCAGCATTTTGCTTGACCCGTCGCAGGACCACTTCGATTCATAATTCTTTGTTCTCTTCTTAATATAACCCTTTAACTTTCACTTCTGCCACTTCTCAGCTGAATACCTTACAGAGACCTTCGATTGAACACCCACGCAGTGCCGGACCACTTTGTCAATGGTATCGTATCTTGCTTTTAAAGTTCAAACACTCATCAGCCTTACAACCTTACTTGCGACTTTTATCACACACGTTTTAACAATGTTTATTCCACTGCTCGCCATACAATGTTGCTGCTTGCAACCTTGGCTTCAACACAGACCGGTCTTGTATCACTGGCTGTGTTGATTTCACTGATGCTGCTTTGTTATTGGAGCCAAGGACAGTATGAAGGCGGCTGCTGCTTCCCCCCCTTTGATTAGTGATGCGGGAGAGCCCTGGGTATCTCCGACACACAATACAGGATTCTTCAGCCCGGTTTCCTGGTCTTACGCTTTCCTATCTCGAGGGCTCTTGAAAGTAATGTTTTTTGTCGGAAAGGTCAAGGGAATTTCCCTCCTTGCTATCCCCACCTGTTTTGCCGTCTTTCGTCTCTTGTTCAGCTGCAGTCTGGCATTACCCAGACGTGGACTCCCTGCTCACTGTGCTCAGAGAGGCACAGCTCCACCTCACTGATGATGCCCAACAAGGCTGAAAAACGTGTATGGGGTTGCTGTTGGTACTCTTGTTCAGAAGGGAATTGCCATAGCATTTCAGTGCTGGACTGCCCATGTGAGAGGGACAAAGACTGATATGCAAATGGATATTTCCCATTTGTGAAAGGTACAGTGAGCAAAAAGCGATGGCTGCGAACTCAAAGTGGTAAAAAAAAACACAGAACAGGTTATCATGCCATGTTCTTTCTGGAGAAGGGCACCTGCTACCTTTTTTTAAAAACAGCTGCCGTCTTAAAACTACCTTTTCCTCGTGTGTTTTGCCTCACTCAGAGTGTGCTTTTATGCTATACCTTTTATCTGTGTGGGGGGAGCTTAATGGAAGTCAGGTGTGAGAGATGGCCAGTAATTGCCTGACGTCGTCTGACCATTATATTGAGACACGTCAGGTATACTGCTGGGTTGTTAGTCTGTTTTCTCCCAGAGCGGGCTGTCCATGTTTAAGTGTTTGTGTTGGAAAGGGTGGGTGGGTAGAGTTCCTACGTATCCTATCTGATAGGATGGGGTAAAGGTGTTACAGGGAAGGGGATACCGCGCCTCGACATTCCGGCATTCCCACTCCCACTCTCTGAAGAACCCTCACCCAGGTGATCCTCCTGCACTGGTCCACCCCTAGGAACTGGTTCCAAAAGCGATGGCTGTGTCCTGGCCACCTGGATGACAGATCCCCGGGGACTAGTGAGTGAGGTACCTTCTGGTTTCTCAAAGTAGTTACTTCAGTTCAGGTGACCCAGGCGCCAGGCACTCAACAGCCGGAGCACGGGCCTCCCACTCCCCGGCTCACACTGCTGTCAGCTGCCGCCTCCCCACTCCAATCTGCCAGGTAGAACGTCTCTGAGGCTCCAGCCTCGCCAAGGCTCGTATCGCATTGTGGAGCGCTCATTCCGGCCTCCCCGCAATCAGCTGCTCCACAGGGAGGTCAAATGGTGAGCCACCGGGGGCTCACTAGCCGATCTATTGATGCCTGCTTCTTATCCCCGGGCTGTCGGGACCGCCACGGAAGGTGGAGCACAGCGGGATAGCCCGGGAGGCCGCTCCTCCAGGCTCCTGCAGCCATCACCATAGGGATCAGCGGATGCCCCCTCTGATATTTCAGATCACCTCCTCAGGCCCAGCGCACTGACCGGTATTCAGATGTCCTCCGGTGACCTTCACAGCTCCGACCGCCACTCCCGCTGCAATCCAACAGAAATTCGCACCATCAGGTCTGTACCCCAAGCCGGGCTCCTCTGTCAGATCTCTGCGCCTTCATGCCGGCCACCATCTTGTCCATGCGGGCTCTGGGGGTTATCCCAGAGCTCTGGGTCTTTGGGCTACAGCTACGCTTCCAGCTGGCTGTCACGTGCCGGGGGCTAGATCAAAAACATATCCCACTCCAATTCGGAACATCTGGGGGGAAAAGTACCAGTATAGGGACTACATGTGGCCTCCACCAGCAAAAGCTCACAGCATTGGCATCCGCACTGTTCTCTGCTCAGCCACACACCCCACCCCAGATGTCTTTTAAACATGAGCTATAGAGTAGTGGCTGTGAGGCCTTCCAGGGGAAGAAACCATTCCACTTGTAAAACTCTCGGATCAGGACTTTGAGCACCTTGAGATCATATGTATTGGATTTTGGGCCTCAGAGAACAACCAGACACCTGAGGTGCTTACCTGGATTAAGGTCAAGAGCCAAATAAGGTTCTTCATACCTCCATTTAAAATGCCTCCGTAACTTCCTTTGGAAGCCCCTTTGCTGCAGACCGCTCTACTCACTGTAGAAGCACAGTATGAACACCAAAGCCCACACCCGTTTATGATCCGACTGCCAACAGGGTAAAGAAGAACTGAGCATTGCCACACAGAACCATATTCAATTAGACTGTTCACCATGGAATCACAAAGAAACCTCAACCGCTCGCAATCAAAATCTGGTCACTGGTGAATGCGAAGGCAGTTAAAATGCTGATGCACTTTTCACCCCTATTGTAACTCTTTCAATGATAGTGATGCACTGGTCCACCCACAAACACCTATAAATCATCTTGTCACAATCCCCATTTTTTTGTCTGAAGAGAAGGGTCTGGTGATTCCAACTTAATGCATTGCAAGATGAACACAGATTTATGCTCTGCCGTAATCCTCTTTTCTTAAAGGTAGAGTGTGATATAAACATGACCGTATTCAAAAAGCATGTATTAGATTGCCATTATTTCCCTATCTTGCACAATAGTGTGTTACAGTGTGCATACATGCCCACAACATGATTTCAGTGTTATCATGCTGTTAAATATTTGTATACCATTAGCCATAAAATATCTATTAGATCATATCAAATACAGCAGGCTCTCATCAAGCTGTTCCCTATGGAGCTATGATAGTACTTTCTTGAATATTAAAACAAACATAGAGGCTCCTGTTATACATTAACCTCTTCATTACCAAAAGAACAGTCACTTGTAAATGTATGTCAATTTAGGTTTGATAAGTGAACTTTGGGGATGCTGTTGTTACTGAATATGAATATTTATTCAAAATGTGGGGATGGCGTGGAAATAATGAGCAAATGTGGTAGTGCGTATAATACTGCTATATTTAAGCATAACAGGGTGATCTTTAATAAACTTCAGAGCTGGCAAGAGATAGAATACTCAGAAATGGGCCCGGGGAGTGTCTGATCAACTGTAGCTCCTTGCTCTTAACATGCACCAAAGAACTTGCGCATGCCTGCTGTGAGAAATGTTCTGCTGGCGCACCTCTGTCTCATTTCTTCTTGACACCGAGGTGCAGAGCGTTACCAAATGTCAATGCATGACTCATTTTCTCAACAGACGCTTCAATGTACAGTTCACCACAGTTCATAATCTCGTGAGCACCTTCTGGCCATTCACAGCATAGGATGCACTGTCTCAGTAACTATCAATGACACAGGGTGTCCTGAGTGGGCTGAGTGCAAGACTGCTTGTTTCAGTCTGAATCTCTTGGGCAAAACTTGACTCCAGAGAACTGCAGGTTTCCATGCTTGTGTGTGCCTAAAGATTCCAGTGATCAACTGTTGTCTTCATTAGGTTCATTGGGTGGAGGTGCATCTCCTTTGACACTCTCTGTGCCATCCTTGTAATGGAGGATGCAGGAGTCCCATCTGCTCTTCTTATGCAGTGTGCACGTTTCATATTCCACACCCTAATCTTATCAGTTAGTACGAAATGATTTCCTCTCTTGCGTACACGATTGGGAGAGCTTTACTTGGCCAACGTTGAGTTGTCCTTGCAGTTGAGTTTGATTACTTTTCCATCACTTTCCAGTACTTCAGAAACTTGCATGGTATGGGTTTATTATAAAAGGTGCTCTTCTTTTTTTGTCTGTTTCTCACTCTACAAAGGCTATCTTCCGTGGGAATTGACTGACCTATTCAGATTTCTAGGATCTATGGAGGTATCAACATTGAATATGCACACGACTGGCATCTCTGCTCTTCCAATAAATACAAATACCGCAGACAAGATGGCGATTTATCACAAAAGCAATGCAGCCACAAATGGCCCAAGTCAGCTGGTTACAGTTTACAAACAGCAGAACATTTGATAACCTTGTATCAATGACAACATGGCAAGCAAGACTAACATTTATATGCGGGCGAGGTTTTGCAGAGTTACAGTATTCGTAGATTGACTTTTACCTTACTTTCATGACTGCACCAGTACTATACATACTGTTTAATGAACACATGCTCAAGAGTATTTTTAGATTTCATTTTTTTAAGATGTAATGTACAATTAATTAGCGATTAAATATAGAATTTTATGTTTAAAAACATTTTCACTGATCTGTTTTCAGAGCTGAAACCATGCAATAATGTTGTTTGAATTGGTGATTGACAGATGGGCAATTTGAAAGAGTATACTGGATCAGTATAGGTATGCCATAGAGGTTCATCTGAGCCATTGGACAGTGGGTGTAATGGAGGTTGGTAATTAAGTGGAAACGTGTTCTGACTAGTCAAGTTGCTGTGAAATGAGCAGTTGACCATTAGTTGGAGTTCATTTATCTGCTCTGTCCATAACAGATTTTTAAATTGGCCAAAGTAATGATGCAGGTCTAGTTACCGGTCCTTCAAAATAGAAGGACCTGGTAAAATATTTTCAGCTGGGTATATGCTAGTACAGTTACAAATATTGACCCCCTGTAGGAGAGGATAACCCTATAGTTGGAGTTGCAATAAGTAAGATTAGCACCACATACTTACCAGCATGCCATGCAAAGGTAAAGACCCGTGGATTCGGAACTGGTTGGTACCAGTGACACCCTTGCTTGTGTACAGCAGGACATCTGAGAACTGTGGAGGAGGAGCGAAAAAAAACGAGTTGGTTACAGAACTAATTGAGAGTGTTAACAGATTTGTTTTATTTAAGTGTTTATGGTTTAGCAATAAATCTTTTACACTTGCCACATCAAAATAAAAAACACAAAGTTCACTTTATAACATCACACTGAATCATTGCATTATAAATGCACATAATAAAATCATACAAACACACAAAACATCATGTGTAGCGAATATGTATCTTCTTCCAGTGCTTATGATGGCTTACATTTATCCTGCACCTAAAAACATCGTAAACACAGTCTACATAAAATAAACCATCTTGTAGAGTTGAAAATCAGCAGGCACCTACATACATAATAGGAGAATTTAACAAGTGGGCTATTTGGGAGAACCCATGAGCAATTAACGGTATGCCATAACATATATTATATGCGAAATATTCTTAAAGATGCTCTGCTCCAAGTATTAAGAGTGTGCACCACTTTCCAGGCGTGAAAGGCTGCAGCAGTGATCACTATCGATCCTGCTGAATAAATAGTAGACCAAAATTGGTCAGAGACAATACTGGAGAAGGAACTAGTAAATGATCCATACCCCTTGCAGTATAGCTCAGTGAGGCTTGTACAATCAGTCAAGACATGACAAGCTGTTTCTCTATTAGATTTACAGAAGCGGCAAACTATAGCTTCAAAAGGAATGCTCCGCCATGCTCCACGGTATTCTAAAACAGGGAGTATGGTTAAGGCGTAGATATAACATAAAACGCCTAAGATCTTTATTGCAGTATTTTATCAAGTAGCTATTCGGTTTGCCAGGCAAAAAGCTCTGTCTTGAGTACTGCACATACCTCTTCTTGAGCAACAACTTCATCAAATTTTGTTAGCAATCCCAGTCAATAGTATTTGCTTTTAGCTTAGCATGGAAAGCTTGACTGGGAACATCTAAAGAAAAGATAGGAGTAAGAGTCCTAGACTTAAGGACCCTTGCGCCCCCTGCACACCACTATCCTGAAAACAGTCAATTATAGACAGCAATGTCAATATAATTTGCTCAATGAGCGGCCTATATTTCTACCTATAAGAAGAAGTATACTAGAATTGTGGGCTTTTGATAAAATAAAATCCAGGTGAATGACTACTCTTTAACATGGGAGAATGTACTTTTATCATAGCTAACTATCTACCTAGCTGAAATGAGCACAGGATAGATAATATTTTTAATGTTCCTTTTGTTTTATAGATAATAAATATATGATTCTGGAACTGTGATGTATATAATTTGCTCCTGATGAAGGGTGTTTACCCGAATCTTTTAGAGCTCTAAACTCAATGCTGGATGAACATTTTGTTTTGATTAAAAATTGTGGTATATTTGATACCCTTGGTTTCTGTAACGTTTTCTGAAATTTATATTGACATTGCTGTCTATAATGTACTGTTTTCAGTAAGTATAGTGGTGTGCAGGGGGCACGAGGGTCCTTAAGCCTAGGACTCTTACTCCTCTCTTTTGTGTACTAGTCGGCCTTGTGCCAGGGTTGTTTATTCCCCTCGTACTCCAAGTATATGTACCATATACTACTTCTAATCCAACATATTGTGTTTACATAGGTGTGGACCTTTAGTTAATCAAATACCTGTTTGTAACCTCTACAGATAAGTCAAGACAGATAGCCTCTAGATGCTTTTGAGAAGATTTAACAAGCTCTCAGTAGGCCAGATTACATTGATTATGATAAGTATCATCCGCGATAATACCTAACAAAGAGTCATTGTTGCCCTTAGCCTATATAATTTACATCGCATGATTCGTCAAAGTGACAGCAGGGTGGCAAGGGCTAATTCGCATCTTAATACTTCTATCGGAATTGCCGATGGAAGGCCTCAAAGAGAACTGAGTACCAATCATTTCACAATCTGATAGCATCAAAGTGGCTGCTTAAATTAGGATTTTTTACAGTACAGCAAGATAGCGATGCACGACCTTAATTATGATTATTACTAACGATTCAAAACATGAACATGAAATTATAAACATTCACAGCTGAGGACATAGATAATTGTGTCAATGAAGAATTGGAAAACTCTATATTTAAAACCTAATGCAGGAGTAAGGGCTTCATTTCTGGTACAAACATGGTTTATTAGTGTTGTTGCACCAAGACACTGTATTGGTATTTAACTCTTCTTACAGCGCCAAGTATGTATCAGCAGGTTACAGGAAAGAGGCAGTTATAGTTGGCCCAGACAGTCACATGTTATAAAGAACAAAGAGTGTCCCTGCACACAAACAAACTGTGAGCATCTTTATTAGAAGCCTTCACCTCAGACCTGGGGCATCACTCATATCAGGCAGACAGCCATGTGTGCTTATACTAATGGCATATGGTAAACTTAAAATAGAAAGTTCCTTTTGGAGGAGACAAGGGAGGACTGCCCCAGGTCTGTACCAGCATCAGCACCCCATAGGCATAATTGGAAACTTCTCATTGTGCACTGATCGTTGAAGGAATACATGTCCAAGTCGTAACCAAAATAAAAGATGAGATTAAACAATAGAAAAGCCATTCACAGATAAACGATCCATTGTTTATCCCGAGTCTGCTCAGACTCATTCCCTATACATCACACCACCAAGTTTCTTTTTCCTCTAGGGGGACTTGGACGCGAAGAGGCAGCTTGTGTAGTTGTGGAGAAGGATTTCACCTCATATGGGGAACCGATGGTGCAACACGGGCACTTCCTTGGAGCGTGGTTAGCGCTTTACCACCAAGTGCCCAAAAGCAGCGTTTAGTCATTGACCCCCAAAGCAGAATTCTGCCAGTGCCTTAATTCGCCGGGGGGTGTGGCTGAGAGCACAGCCATGTGGGGCCACAGCAGCCTGGTCCTGCTCCCAGAGGGCTGGCCAACCCTGCGCAGATGTCCGCAGGCTGCTTGTCACTGCTCCTGATGTGTGGGAGTGGCGTCTCACCCTCTTGTATGCCATATGCCAAGATACACTACGGCAGTACCAGCCTGGTTTGATTAGTGTTTTTCCCTTGGGCCGGATTGTACACTTTCCCTTGTGGTGGATTAATTTTTTGCATCTGAGCTGTACCACCCAGCCCTGCTGCAAGGGGCACTTATTTAACCATCTTAGTTTTGGTGGGATCCCTTTCCCTTCAGCTGCTCTTAGAAGATGGGTGGCCCCTTTGGGGGGAGGTGTGTGATTTATTTGGGCTGCTCCCCCGCCTCAGCCCGCTTTAATTATTCCTTGAGGTTTCCTGAGTTTTTTTTGGGTCCTATCCCATCCTCGTCATCACCGTTAAACAGATAAGGGCATGCCCACACACAGAACAGCTGTGAGCCTCTTTACAGAATATTCCAGATAAATTTATTACACATATGTGCACTTCATCAGGTTTCAAGTAACTCTTGCAGTATGTGCATAAGAGAGATTCTACCCACCGGCTACTCTCCTTCACTCTACCTCAGGCCTCCAACTGACACACTCACGCACACAACTCTCTGCAACATTATTCTGAGATATTATTCATATGCATGCGTCAACAATCTCTAGCATACATGAACGGCCAGCAGAAAAAAATCATATTAACATCATCACAACATAAACCCTTATGTAAAATGCAGGCATATTGTCTGTACTGGTGATAGGGATTCTCCAGGATGCCACCAAGTGTTTCTGTTAGGAAGCAGCATACATGCCCTGATTTTTACAAAAGTACTTCTCTTCATGGGTGAGGGGATTAGGAAAGTCCTTACCTTGATCTAGCATTTCTCCAAGTGTAACAAGACTTGGGGGTTTCTTGATCCCTGGTTGTCTAGTCCCCATGAGTACAGAAAGTAGTGTCCAGCTGGGAGGCAAATGTATCATAACAATGTGTGTATCTATGAAGAAAGCACTGATGCACAAAAGCTTTGTGAAGGCTCCCCCTCACTGTGGCAAGCATTGGCACAGAGCCAGCAGTTGAGATCTTAAATGGGTACCGTCCAGCTTTCCAAGAGGAATGTTTGGGAGGTGGGGGCAGGTCTGGAAGGAACTGTTGCTCGGTGAGTCCATCCCTTTTGTTAGTTTCCATACATAGAGCAAGCCCATTCAGGGATTGTATCTCTATGAGCAAGGTCCTGCGAAAGATAAGAGCAGGGGCAACCGATAGGGTGTTTTCAGATCTATGAGCTGCTGTTGTAGATTTGGAATACAGCCATTGAAAGGTAATATGAATTACGTGCTTACATGCCTCAATGTATAGCTCCCAATGATGAGTAAGCCTCTTATCTATTCACAGATGACCAGTCGCTAATGGAGCAATAATAATCCAGGTTTTTGCGTTACTGATCTGATAGATGCACTTTGCCCCTTACAGGATTTAAAGCCTTGAGCAGAGACTTTCCAATGCGTTTTTCACTGTTGAGAAGCTCCAAGAAGCTCAACGAGGATAACCTTTGCCCATACCTTAATATCCCGAGCTAGCCCCCACCCCTTCTCCAATGATCCCAATACCCTAGCAGACATTTACAAGGATACTCTCACTAAAGCCATTAATGCAATAGCACCACTTGAATGTAAAAAAGAAAAGAAATCCCTACATTCCAATTCCTGGTTCACTGAAGAACTTGACATTGCCAAAAACAGCTTTAACCTGATTTCCCGCCAATTCAAAGCTGTCATCACCAAAGCTAAAGCTTACTCATTTAATGTACGCATTTCTAATGTCAAATCGCATTCGAAGGAAATCTTTGCTATCTTCAGTGAGCTCATCTCGCCTCCCAACACCCCAGACGAGATCGTCGAAGATGAAGCCTGGTGTGCCAGTATTCAATCTGCCATGCTAAATAAAATCAATCTCCTTAAAAAAAAAATCCAGGATCGCTGCATCCTGAACCTAAGCAAACTAGCTCAACACCTGCTCCAACTAACTGCACTAAACCCGTCTTCACCTTCAGTGACATCACTGAATAGAAATCATTAACCTCCTCAAAAACCTCAAACCTTCTATGTGCAAAGGGGACATATGTCCTCCTAAGCTCATCAAGGACTACGCAGACCGTCTCGCTCCGCTCCTGCCAGCCTTCATTAATGCTTCCTTTAGAACAGGCATTATCCCTGCTAGCCTCAAACAGGCCTGGGTCCGCCCCCTTCTAAAAAATCCTACCCTAGACCCTCTACAACCTAATAACTACCGACCCATAACCACTGTGCCTTTCCTTCTTAAGACATTGAACAAAGCCGCCCATAGCCATATCCAACACTTCCTTGAAGCCCACTCTATCCTCGGAACTAGGCGAACTGGTTTCCGAAAAGGACACAGTACTGAAACAGCCTTGGTGGACCTAAACCAGATCACCCAAATCATGGATAAAGGCAAGCCAGTCCTATTGTTACTCTTAGACCTCTCGGCTGCTTTTGCCCTGGTGGACAACAAGACCCTCACCTCACACCTCACACATTCAGCTAACTTCTCCAAAGAAGCAGCTCTTTGGGTCACCTCCTTCCTGGAAGGTAGAGCAATGAAGGTATTTTCTAACATAGCCAATGCAGCCCCCACCACCATCCACTGCAGAGTCCCAAAGGGCTCTTGCACAGCACCCACACTGTACAACTTGTTCACAAAGCCCCTCTTAGACAAGCTAGACGCACTTCGTATCGCGTACACCAACTACGCTGAGGATACTCAGGTACTCCTACCTCTCTCTGGCTCGTACCATAAAGATGCTGAGGTACTTCACACAATATACACCACCATCCAGGCCTGGATGGCGGTCAATGGCCTCTGCCTTAATGGGGATAAGACCGAAATTATCATACTAGGTCAAAAAACTACACTATCCAAACTTAACAAACTGTACTCCAACTTCACCATTGATAATACAATCATCCCTGTGTCTACATCTGTAAAGACCCTAGGGTTCTACATAGACTCCACACTATCCATGACTAGACAGGTCAGCGCTATCACATCCGCCTCCACTCGTACCACCAAGCCCATAAACGCTACAAAACCATACATATCCAAGCCCATCTGTCTATCAATAGCCAGAGCAACTATTGGTGCTACACTAGACTACTGCAATGCCCTACTAGCAGGTACGTCTGAAAAAAATGTAAACAGATTACAAGTCACACAGAACAATGCTCTACATGCAGCATTAAGCATCCTGAAAAGGGAGCATATTTCCCAGGCCAGACAGGCAGCTCACTGGCTCCTGGTCAAAGAGCGAATCACATTCAAAATCCTCACCCTCACACATAAATGCCTCACCATCTCTGCACCATCATACCTATCAGAGACAATAACTAAATTCACCTCTACACGACCCACTAGGACTCAACAGGGCCAAAGCTGGTGGGCTAGGCTTCCCCTACATTGCCGCCAAATCTTGGAACGCACTACCCACAGATATTAGAGCAGAAAACTTGCTCCTTGCCTTCCGAAGAAAACTGAAAATCTCACTTTCTTCTCAAACCCGCTGAATGCTCTGCTTTCTCTCATGTCTGTACTGTAAACTGCAAATGTTAACGTATCTGTAACTAGGAATTGTCTGTAACAAGCACCACGATGCCCCCGGGCTGTTGCGCGCTTTACAAATCAGAATTTAAAAAAACAACCGAAGTAGGCATTCATGCAGATTCTCCTATCACACTGCATTGTGGTCTTGCATTGGCTCACTATGTTCATTTTTATTAATAAGTCCAACGTCTTCCCATATTCGATTTTTGAAAAGCTCTTCCTACAAATAAACTCTGTTTGTAACTGTACTGCTTCCCTTGTATTTCTAATGAGAAGTTCACAATTACCATGCATGTGTGGAAGCAGAAATTGAGTTGGGTTATCCTATAATGTACTTCTCTACCTCTCTCTTGTGTTAGCTCAGCCATCTTTGGCTGCCACATTAATCAGTACCTTACTGCCTCTAACTGAATTTTCCTATGGCATTGTGTGCATGCCTTAAATGAACTGTGATTCTAGGTACAGCGCTAGATGGAGCCTGCTTGTACTTTGCCTGCTTCTGACATAGTTTCTGTTTGGCATAAGCAAGCATGTTTCAGATAACTGTCTCGCCATGCTAGGCAACCTTACCAGGTAGAATTAGCAACATTAGGCAGACAGGCATTGCTTGTGCCATGTGAGGACTGTAGTCGTAGTGAAAACCGCTGCTTCACTAGAAATGTATCTAAGAATGTCTGCTCCTTCTTGCCAAGTTCACTCCCCGAGGTGTGAGAAACCTACAAATGCGTGCATTGCTAGAATCATGTAGTTTGCGCTGAAACATTGAATACTGTTGCCACTGTAGCGTACGTGGACCACCCCTTCCATACAACATGTCTGCATTACTGTATAAAAACCCTGTAAGCCGGGCAAAGGGGGTTGCTGCGCTGTATGCAGTTCGATCGTTGGATTTGTGTTCTGTCTTGTGACTTATCTGTTTTCTGCTCTGCTGACTGCCATTAAAGGCGCTTACCAATCGATCTGAAGAGTCTGTGGTTGATTTGCTTGGTCACATGTAAAATAGGAATATATGAATGTCTAACTTGGCATGAACACTCAAGAGGAGAGGTTGGGTTAATAGGAGATGTTATGATTTCTCATCATATCGCAATTGCCAGAGCCTAACCTTGCCTACCTGGGGGGCTGTGGAAGGTCTTGCTGGCAGAGAATAGTACAATACCAATGCAAGGCTCTGGAGAGTGTGGGATCTCTGCACTTAGTATAGAACAAAACACCCCATCATCTGACAGGTTTACAAATGGTCAACAATATTTTGGTATGCTTAGCCCCAGAACATTTAGGACCTAATTCTTAATACCCTTGTGTATATGATTAGCATTTATATTCCATCAATAATTTTCCCTAGACAGTTTTATCACTAAAACAAGTAATTACATAGTACAAGGGGGTGGCAAAAATTGCAGTAAATCTGTTACTGCCACATTACAGCACCAGCATACTATGAGTTTTGGTGGTAAAGTGGAGTATTTGCCACCAACAAAAAAGGCAGATTTACTGTGCACAATTACCACTTGTGGGAAACCCACTGATTTACCACCATGCTCGTTCTGATGCCCACTGTCTATTAGTATTCATTAATAAAAACACACAAAGAATGATCTCTCTCTTAATTAGCATTTAGGTATAATCATTCTCTTTTAGCAATATGTTAGCATTAAAATAGTATATTTTATCCCGGATATTAATCAATAGTGTAGCTGAATATAGTCATAGCATCTTACGCTTCTCCTATTTACTTAAAGGAATCTAAAGCCTACAACCAATCAACAATAATGTGTTTAGCCGTGTGATTAAGTCTCCTTCATAACCTTGGGGATTGCCAGTGGGAGAGTTAAAAGAACCAGGAGCCACCCCAAGCTGGTGGATTGCTCGACTAAGAGAAGGTATACTGGGGATTTCCAGACCACCCGTCTAAGTCCTGTGCTAAGGTATGGGGTAGTTACAGGGGCATTTCCACACCCACAAATATCAATGACAACCAAGATAAGGGGGTTGCGTACAAACCGGAAAGGAAGGCTGTCTGTCCTAAATTACGCTGAAAATGCAGTGCTGTTAGCCAGAAATTCCAAGTCTCTCCAAAATCTTGTGGTAGGGTATACTAAATGCATGAACGACAGGGGATTAAAGGTTAATGCTGATAAATGTTATGCAATGTGCTTCAGTACAAAACAGACGCATGACGCATCAATCTTTTTTGCTAGCCAAAAATGGAAGGTTTGCAAACATTTTGAATATCATGGAATAACATTTGACTGCTGGTTGGGGGCTTTGCTTGCAGCCAATGGAGTATGTTGGCTTGTAGAACTGCTCCTGCCGGATCATTCAAGATCCGACAAAATAGCAAGCTTCAATATGAACATATAGCCTGCGAACGAGAGAGAACATGAGTTAACCTCTCAGGAGTGCCCAGCTGAAAGGCTGAGAGCGGAGGCTCGGTTGACGGTGTGAAATGAAGTGCGGAATAAAGGTTCCACCGACAGCGCCAGGATCCAAGATGGCGCTCACATAGCGTAGTGGACTACGGATGTAGGCGAAAGGCTTGGAGGCACCAGGAAGCCGGTAGAACCCAGGTGAAGAAGTGACGATCCGACTAGAGATGTGGTAGCTGAAGTGGGCGCAGGGACAGAGCGCAGCAGAGGAGGGATGCCGGAGACCAAGTTCGCCCAGCTGAGTGACTACGCGAGGAGAGGGACGGCAGCACACTATCCAAGACACATGGAGACCATAGCTAGCATAAGGCAAGTGCTGCGAGAACCCCCTCTGTGGTGTCCGATCCCCTCTCAGGCTGATGATGAACAGTAAGCTATACATCGGTTCACCGGACCATTGAGGCACAAACACAGGGCAGATAGATGCACCCCCACAGCATACTGCCACTTCCCATCCGGAGCACCCGATACACATACAAGGAGAAGTGGGTTGGAGAGGCGAATAGGGGAACCCGGGCCGCGCGGTCAAACTAAGGGATAGGCCCCTGCCACATTGGGCCTGTAACCGTCGAAAATTGATATAATAAGCTGCCGGAGGGTAGCAGCTACAAGTGGGGCGAATACACAAACCTGGGCTGGGCGGTGAAACTACGAGAAAGCCCCCGTCACACTCAGACTGCAGTGGCCAGATAAGCAGATAACAAGCTGCCCGATGGTAGCAGCTGCAAGAGGGGCTACTATGGGAACCCGGGCCGGGTTGTGAAAATGAGCATGCAGCCCCTGCCACACTGGGTCCGAAGTGGCCAGGAACAGAGACCACAGACTGCCCGATGGTAGCAGCCACAGGAGAGGCGAATGTGTGAACCCGGTCCGAGCGGTGAAAAGTAAGGAACTGCCCCTGCTGCACACGATAAGAAGCAGCCAAAAAAGGACGCAATAAGCCGCTTGCCAGATGCACCCACAATTGAGCAACACAACCTCTAACACTAACATATTTGGCAAAAATCCAAGAGACAAGGCCCCGGGACAGACACGCAGGGTGAGCAGCTTAAGGGCACAGAGCACCATGTACAGGGAAGCCACAGGAGCCCGAAGACCTGCGTCTGCCCCCTTCGAGGGGCCCACACATGACGAGCCCGCCTAAAAGGACAGCCGCAACGGGGTCCCATATTACATTGCCAGAGCTCATATGTACAGCGCCCTGAACTATATATAATCAAGGGCCCTCACAGAAGCGTCAATCAAAAAGATAGCTTTGGTGGCCATCTGGGGGGGGGGGGTAAGCAGACTGAATGCCTCCCAAGTCGGCCAAAACAAAAGCAAACCAACCAACCTTGGACGGCTTTGCCAGGAACAAGCAGCAGGCACCCTGTGGAGGCATGGAACCAACGCAGGAAAAAGAAGGCGCCCCATGGAGCTGCACAACCAAGTGATGCTAGCAATAGCGGATTTAAAGGCTTCACTTGGGACACAGGTTGAAGCAGTGCAAATCGATGTTGGATTGCTGCACCAGGACGTGCGCAGCTTGCCAGAGCGCACTACCACGTTAGAGACGCAAGTGAAGGAGAATTCAGGCACGCTCAGGGATACGCACGTCAATGTCCACGTTCTGCAGCAAAAGGTCAGCCTTCTGGAGAACAGAGTGGAAGAGGCAGAGGGATGGGCCCGGAGAAATAATATCTGCATAGTGGACCTGCCTGAAGGGGAAGAAGGCGCAGACCCGACAACGTATACAGAAAACATGCTACTCCAGGTAATTGGGCTGGGAAACCTCACACAGGGTTTTACAATCGAGAGCGCGTATAGAGCGCTAACAAGGTGCCCCCCAAGGAGCGCCCCGAGACCGATTATTGCCAAAGTCCTGAATTATAAGGACAGAGAGAAAATATTGGCCTATTCCAGGCAAGGCGGGGAATTGAAGAGAGCATCTACAGACCTGGCGGTCTATCCCGATTATACGTTCCAGGTGCAGAAGAACCGGGCACAGTTTTCAGCGGCTAAGTTTAGGCTCCGGTCAGCCGGACTGAAATAAATGCTGACCTGCCCAGCACGACTTAAATTCATATACAAAAATAAGACCTGGTTCTTTGACCTCCCAGAGGATGCGCAGGCATCAATGGACAGAGAGAGGATAAGCTCGGTGAAAAGGATGGAGATGTCGACCGAGGAAGATGCAAAGAAAGCCCTACCCAATGTCATGATCTCTGCTTCCAAAAGGTCAGGGTTTTCCCAACTCCCTTGGAAGCAGATCCATAACCCAGGTTCCGAGTGCCAACCAGTCCCAATTGGGACCTTTTGGACCCAGTCCTGGCGCCAGTGGCACCAGGCTCATAAATATGCCCAGTCCCAGCGCTGGAAGCGCCGGGCTCATAATGCTTGGGTGGACTTACCTTCAGCAGACCATGCTGCTTACTTGCCTGCCAGTTGAGCCTCTGATCCTCTTCTGTTTGGAACTACTTTTCCTGTTGGGTGGGGCTGGAGCCACTCCCTAGATTCAGAACACTGGAACTCTTCTGGAAGGCAGGAACTCTTTTCTTACCAGGAACTCTTTTCTTACTTAGGCGTGGCTGTGGAAGGAGACACCTAAGCACTACAGGAGGCTATTTAAACCACACCCGGTGGATGAATCTTGCTTTGCGTTATTCTGCAACCTCTGCAGCAGAACGCTCATCGTGTCTTCTGCATCCGGTCCTGGGCCTAAAGAAAAAGGCTTACCATCCTGAATCCAGTCTTCAGCAACACCTATAAAGACAAGAAAGAACAGGTTAGCATTCCGGCATCTGAAAGGCAAAGGCTTACCATCCTGAATCCAGTCTTCAGCAACACCTATAAAGACAAGAAAGAACAGGTTAGCATTCCGGCATCTGAAAGGCAAAGGCTTACCTACTCTTCGTACGCTCCGGAGGCCTTCGGCGCTGCATCCCGCATCTGAAAGACAAAACAAGGTGCGTTTAAAGACATTGGGGAACTTTAATACTCACGTGCCATTACTCCTTTCCACATCTAATCCAGTGGGTATTCCGGCACCCTGCAGCCGCTCCGAACTCGTACCTGCAAAATAAAAAGACAGTTAGAGCGCATAGTGAAGCAGGCAACAAGCGCTTACTTACGTGCTTCCAGGCGCTTCTATTCATCACACGGCCTCCATCTTCAACTCACTTCAGCCCGTCATCCGCCATCGCCGGAACCCTGCAAAACAAGAGACATCATTACTAAAGACTTTAAAGACATTTGAATGACTCGAAACTTACCGTTCGTGCAGTAAACGACGGACAGCAGTCCTCTGAAGTCAAGAGGCCTGCGCTACCTATCCAGTGAAGAAACTGGTTACAGCACCCTGCCCCGAGGCAGATGGAGAGCTCGGCATTCACTTACCTAAGGTGAGAGCGTTAACCTTTGGGGGTCTACAGGAGAGGAGAAGAGGAAAGAGATAGGGACACCCCAATAACCCCAGTTCATTAACCCCATATTTTCTATCTGCAGACATCTTACTCTACATGTCAGGCATACAGTGCACAGAGGTCCAGCCCAAAGAGCCAACCGGGTGCTACACATCACCTTTGAAGATACGGTAGTCGCCCAGTCAAGACCGGCGCCTCTGCGAGAATCAGGTGAGCGTTACAGAACGCAAAGCCTACCGCAAAACTCTCGCCCAGGCGCTATGGAAACCTCGGATACTGACCCCCTAGCCCGGTTACTTGGGGAACTAAGGGCAGAAGTGCATGCAGCTCGTCAGGAAACGAATGCTCTAAGAAGGGAACTAATTATTTCCAAGGAGAGAACAGACAATCTTGCTAGACAAGTGCTACAGTCACAAGCCGGACAGACCCCGTTACCCGCATCAGGGGCAAATCTTCCTTCAACATCCTCTATGAATCCAGTGCAGATCAACCTACCTGGGAATGTACCTCTGGCTCCGCCCGAACGATTTTCTGGTGACCCAAAGAGGTTTGCAGTATTTATCAATCAGTGCCGGTTGCACTTCTTATGCCGGCCAGCAGCCTTTCCAACTGATCAAGCAAAAGTAGCTTTTGTACTTTCGTACCTTAGTGGCAATGCGGCAGACTGGTCGATCCCTCTAGTTAATCAAGATGATCCGGTTCTCCATGATTTTCAAGCCTTTCAGCTTAGTATGGAAAAACTGTTCGCAAGACATTCACAGGGGCAGGCCTTGGACAATGAGCTTCTTTCGTTGCAACAGGGTAATCAAGACCTTTTGGCTTATATTGCATCTTTCAATAGACTAACAGTGGAAACTCAATGGCCTGAGGACAAAAGGATTACGCTGTTTTATAGAGGTCTACGTGGAGAGCTCAAAGACGTTTTAGCCCAAGTAGTGAATCCCCCACAAGACTGTTCGGATTATATAGACTTGGTCGTTCAAATAGATCACAGGCTGCAGAACAGGAAGGCCGATCGTTCCAAGTTTGATGCTCGAGTAATTTCCAAACCGCCAACTCCTTCCAAAGGAGTAGACTCCGGGGAACCCATGCAAATAGGGGGTCTGAAAGGTCCTCTAACACAAAGGGAGCGGGAAAGGAGGAAACAGTTGCAATTATGCCTATATTGCGGAAACTCAGGGCACTTTCTTCGAGACTGTCCGGTGAAACCTGCCAAGAAGGCAGTAGGAGCTGCAGTTACCAAAGTTACAAACTCTGAGCAGGGAAACGACCTCGCCCGACAAGAATAGAGGTCCTCTTGCCGAGCGTGAAAACCAGTTCCGTGACCTCGCATTTCGTGATACCTATGGTCCTCATTAGCCCTGATAATCCGGATCGATTACATGCAATTGAAGCTTACGTCGACAGCGGTGCCATCGGCAATTATGTGGATCATGAAATGGTTTTGAGGATGAATCTAACTCTTTGTCCCAAGGCTGTAAAGGACGTCATTACTACGGTGGATGGTACGGAGATAGCCTCCGGGCCAGTAACGCATACCACTCAAGAGGTGACGCTAGTAAGTCAAGATGGACACCATGAGAAGATCGTGTTCGATGTGATCAAGGCCCCTCAGTTTCAGATTATTCTAGGAATACCTTGGTTAGAGAAACACAATCCTCTGATCGATTGGCGAGCAAGAACGGTCCAGTTTCCAGAATGTGTCTCTACTTGTCACCCTCCACCTGGTGTTGCACTGGCCGCAATTTCTTCAGAGACTCCCCAGTTACCTCCCGAATACCTAGAATACCAAGATGTTTTCCGGAAGGATCAGGCTAACTCTCTACCTCCTCATAGGTCTTATGACTGCCAGATAGACCTGATACCTGGATCTACTCCTCCTTGTAGTAGAATTTATGCCCTCACCGAGCCTGAGAACCTTCACCTTCGACAATACCTGGATCAATACCTGGCAAATGGGTTTATTCGTCCTTCCAAGTCCCCTGCTTCTTCAGCTTTGTTCTTCGTTCCAAAAAAGGAAGGAGACCTTAGAACTTGTATCGATTATCGCTCCCTGAACCAGATCACCGTTAAGAATAGATATCCATTACCTTTGATCCCTGAACTCCTGGACCAAGTCAGAAAAGCATGCATATATACAAAGCTGGATCTTAGAGGAGCTTACCACTTGGTACGAGTAAAAGAGGGCGATGAATGGAAGACGGCCTTCCGCACCAAGTATGGGCTATTTGAATATCAGGTCATGCCCTTCGGACTTTGCAATGCCCCGGCCGCCTTTCAATATTTTATGAACGATGTCCTCAGAGAGCTCATAGATGTATGTGTTGTTGTTTACATTGACGACATCCTCGTTTATTCTTCATCGGAATCTGAACATCGGAAACACGTGAAAATGGTCCTCGAAAGATTGCGTCAACACAAACTTTTCGCTAAGTTGGAAAAATGTGTTTTCAACGTGACTGAAGTTGAATTCTTGGGATTCATATTATCACCTGGCGGAGTGCGTATGGATTCAAAGAAGGTCGATGCAGTTCTCAAATGGCCATCACCATCCTCCGTAAAAGGTGTGCAAAGCATGTTAGGCTTCGCTAACTTTTACCGCAGGTTTATCCCCGAATTCTCTCGAATAGTCCAGCCCATCACTGCCTTGTTAAAGAAAACCAAACGTTTTGAATGGTCTACCGAGGCGGAACAAGCTTTCCAGGATTTGAAGACTAAATTTATCTCTGCACCAATCTTAAAACACCCTCGCCCCGAACTCCCCTACATCGTGGAAACTGATGCTTCAAGCCTTGCCATGGGGGCAGTTCTATCACAAAAGGACCCGGTAACCAATCAGTTGCATCCCGTGGCATTTTGGTCCCGCAAATTCTCGCCTCCTGAAATCAATTACACGATTACTGACAAGGAACTTCTGGCTATCAAGTCTGCCTTTAAGGCTTGGCGGCCTTATCTGCTGGGGGCCCGCACACCGTTACTGTGATTACGGATCACCGAAACCTGCAATATTTGAAGACCGCAAAAGCCCAATCCTCTAGACAACTCCGTTGGGCATTATTCTTTGCCGAGTTTGACTTCATAATTACCTATCGACCTGGTACAAAGAACGGTAAAGCCGATGCCCTTTCTCGGATGGGAGTGGAAGAACACTTGGTCAACCATAAACCTGTACCAATCATTCCCGAACAAAGAATTCTGGGTGTAATCGCCACAGAATCCATAGAGGAAGTTAAGGATAAAGCCAGGCAACTTGTAACTCCAGCAGACATACAGAATTGGCATCTGCAGGGAAAGGACTTTGCAGTAAAGGACAACTTATTGTATTTCCAAGAACGATTATACCTACCCAGCACAGATTTACAGAAAAAAGTAATCTCTTGTTATCACGACTCTTTAATGGAAGGTCATCCCGGTATAGCCAAGACCTCAGAAAAGATCAAGCGCTACTTCTGGTGGCCGTCTTGGAAAAAAGATATCAGAGACTTTATAATGTCCTGTGGAGTATGCGCCCAAAACAAGAGTCAAAAGGAAAGACCAGCAGGCCTCTTACGCTCTATTGACATCCCACCTCGCCCTTGGCATACACTTTCTATGGACTTCATCACCGATCTACCTCCATGCTCCGGATACAATATGATTCTAGTAATCGTGGACTTATTCTCCAAGATGGCGCATTTCATTCCGCTCAAAGGCTTGCCAACAGCAGCAACTCTGGCCCGAGAATTTCTCGAAAACATCGTCCGACTGCACGGTTTTCCTTCGGTTCTAATTTCGGATCGAGGTAGTCAATTTATTTCTCATTTTTGGCGAAGTTGCTGTCGGTCGGCTCAAATTGATGTGAGACTATCGACCAGTCACCACCCTCAGACCGACGGACAAACCGAGAGGACCAATCAAACTCTGGAACAGTATTTACGCTGCATGCTGCAACAAACTGAAAAAACTTGGAAAGATATCCTTTGGATAGCCGAGTATGCCTACAATAACTCTGTCCATTCGGGAACTGGGAAAACCCTGTTTTTTCTTTTGTACGGCAGTCACCCTCGAACCTCGGAGTTGGATCCCCTCCAAGATCTTGAAACACCAGCAGTAGACTACCTGCATTCTACAATCACCCAAGCCTTTAAGGAAGCTGTTTCTCACCTTCAAAGGGCTAAAGAACAATACAAGAAAGGAGCAGATCAACATCGGAAGGAAGCCCCTCACTATCAAGTAGGGGATCAAGTCTGGTTATCCACCAAATATCTATCTCTAAAAGGGCCACGCACATTCAACCCAAGATACCTTGGTCCCTATTCCATCACTACCATAGTAAACCCAGTAGCGGTCAAGTTGGACTTGCCCCCGCACATGAAGATACATCCGGTCTTCCACGTCTCTCTATTAAAACCCGTGCAACCTCAAACCCGACTAACCAAATCTCCAAAACCTATCCTAGTGGATGGAGAACTCGAGTTTGAAGTCAAAAGCATTCTGGACTCCAAGATCTCCAAATCTAAACTATTCTACCTAATTGACTGGAAAGGCTACGGCCCCCAAGAGAGATCCTGGGAACCTGCTGAATATGTCCACGCTCCTCGCCTAATCAAAAGATTTCACCGAACATTTCCTGACAAGCCAAAACCCCCGGAGAAGCCCGGTTTGGGAGGGGCCTTGAGGGGGGGTACTGTCATGATCTCTGCTTCCAAAAGGTCAGGGTTTTCCCAACTCCCTTGGAAGCAGATCCATAACCCAGGTTCCGAGTGCCAACCAGTCCCAATTGGGACCTTTTGGACCCAGTCCTGGCGCCAGTGGCACCAGGCTCATAAATATGCCCAGTCCCAGCGCTGGAAGCGCCGGGCTCATAATGCTTGGGTGGACTTACCTTCAGCAGACCATGCTGCTTACTTGCCTGCCAGTTGAGCCTCTGATCCTCTTCTGTTTGGAACTACTTTTCCTGTTGGGTGGGGCTGGAGCCACTCCCTAGATTCAGAACACTGGAACTCTTCTGGAAGGCAGGAACTCTTTTCTTACCAGGAACTCTTTTCTTACTTAGGCGTGGCTGTGGAAGGAGACACCTAAGCACTACAGGAGGCTATTTAAACCACACCCGGTGGATGAATCTTGCTTTGCGTTATTCTGCAACCTCTGCAGCAGAACGCTCATCGTGTCTTCTGCATCCGGTCCTGGGCCTAAGGAAAAAGGCTTACCATCCTGAATCCAGTCTTCAGCAACACCTATAAAGACAAGAAAGAACAGGTTAGCATTCCGGCATCTGAAAGGCAAAGGCTTACCATCCTGAATCCAGTCTTCATCAACACCTATAAAGACAAGAAAGAACAGGTTAGCATTCCGGCATCTGAAAGGCAAAGGCTTACCTACTCTTCGTACGCTCCGGAGGCATTCGGCGCTGCATCCCGCATCTGAAAGACAAAACAAGGTGCGTTTAAAGACATTGGGGAACTTTAATACTCACGTGCCATTACTCCTTTCCACATCTAATCCAGTGGGTATTCCGGCACCCTGCAGCCGCTCCGAACTCGTACCTGCAAAATAAAAAGACAGTTAGAGCGCATAGTGAAGCAGGCAACAAGCGCTTACTTACGTGCTTCCAGGCGCTTCTATTCATCACACGGGCTCCATCTTCAACTCACTTCAGCCCGTCATCCGCCATCGCCGGAACCCTGCAAAACAAGAGACATCATTACTAAAGACTTTAAAGACATTTGAATGACTCGAAACTTACCGTTCGTGCAGTAAACGACGGACAGCAGTCCTCTGAAGTCAAGAGGCCTGCGCTACCTATCCAGTGAAGAAACTGGTTACAGCACCCTGCCCCGAGGCAGATGGAGAGCTCGGCATTCACTTACCTAAGGTGAGAGCGTTAACCTTTGGGGGTCTACAGGAGAGGAGAAGAGGAAAGAGATAGGGACACCCCAATAACCCCAGTTCATTAACCCCATATTTTCTATCTGCAGACATCTTACTCTACATGTCAGGCATACAGTGCACAGAGGTCCAGCCCAAAGAGCCAACCGGGTGCTACACATCACCTTTGAAGATACGGTAGTCGCCCAGTCAAGACCGGCGCCTCTGCGAGAATCAGGTGAGCGTTACACCCAACCTGAGGCCAATAATAGCTAAGGTACTTTGGACTGCATGTACTGTACAGCTGGGTGCCCTGGAGGAACTGCAATTAAACAACCCTCCTGTGATCAAAGGGCTCTTTTTTGGATAGGGGACAAGTCTGCCTGAGATTAGGGCCTAGAACTTGCAATTATTTTTTCTTTATATATGGCGGGGTTCATTATCGGTCAATGCTTTACAACAAGGAAGAGTAGACAGGGTTTAAGGCTGCGACCGCCACACTCTCCAAGTTCTATTTTTTTTAGGGCACTTGTTTTGGTGCCCATCCGTTGTGCACCAGCATCAGGCAGGAATGCTTGGGGCGAATGCGGGAAGTGGACACGCCTGAGCAAGGGTAACAAAGCTGGGCAGTTGTTTCTAGTTGGGGAAGTTCAGAGGGGGAAGTGTTTGCCTGCATGTATGTTGAAAGAAAATAGCAGCACAGTATTCCGGATTGGAGCATCACAAGTAAGGAGGAGGAAGCATGTTGCTGTGTTAGAGACAGTCGATTAGATGGGGACAGATGCAAATGGCAGGAAGAGTAAATGTTCTCACCTGGAATGTAAGGGGCTTGAATGCTTATGTAAAGAGAAATCGGATATACTTGTACCTCAAGAGATGTAATGTGGACATTACCATGCTGCAGGAAACACACCTCACAGCCGTAAAACAAACATTATTAGCGAGTCAATGGAGGGGGCAGGTATTCGGTTCCCCATATTCCACCTATGCTCGCGGGGTCTTGATATGAATTGCGCCCTCGGTACCCTTCAATGTTACTCGCATTAAAACAGACAATGAGGGCAGAATGGTGCTAATGCAAGGCCGCCTCAAACAAGTAGACACATGTCTGGTCAACACGTATGCCCCCAATCACAGCGCTGCTAAGCTTTTTCAGACTCTATACCCCCGGTTAGGCCCCTTTCGGGATAGTAATATGAAATGGGGAGGTGACTTTAATTGTACACTGAACCCAATTCTGGATACATCAGATACCAAATACACTAAACTAGCTCCGCCTGCCAGGACATTACAGCTGCTCCTGGATTCCTTTGCGTTGGAAGATGCCTGGAGAGCTCTCCACCTAGACGACAGACACTATTCTCAGCGCCACACGCAGTACATACAAGGATAGATTACTTTTTTGGATGGGGTGAACTGGCGCATCATATCATGCACACACAATTCAAAGGTAGGGTCTTATCGGATCACACCCCGCTCAGCCTACAATGGCAATATACGCCTCCCAGGGCCCGATACCCACGTGGAGGCTTAAAAGCAAATCGTTGAGAGATACCCCATTTTGCAACAGCATTAAACACGCCATCACTGAATACACCACACACAATCTGGGCAGTGTACCCAGTGCTGCTGGAACCTTCTGGGAGTCATTAAAGGTGGTGGTCAGAGGGGTCGCCATAGCACGGTCCAGCAGTGACCAAGCTAACATTAATAGGGAATAGTCCTCTGTGGAGTAACGATTTGGAAAATTAGGGCAGTCTAAAGAGCAACATTCAGACAGAAATGCAAAGGCTAGGGAACTAAAACAGAAATTCATGGACTGCTGGGAGAGGCTGGGCAAAAGGTTTCGCTAAATACACGGAGAGGCAGCACATAGAGGGGGATAAACATGACCGATTGCTGGCATGGTTATATAAGAAGGAGGTACAACCGAGTCCCATACACCCGATAAACATGGCGCAAAGGGACTAATGCCACACCCAAAACAGGGTTAATAATTCGTTTTGAGAGAGGGACCCCAATACCAAGCACTCACCTAGTGGACATGTTAAACAAGATTGAGCTCCCAGAACCGAGCCAGGAGGAAAGGGATAGCCTCGAAGCACCCATCACCTTACCTTGGGAGACATCCAAAACACAATTGTGGGTTTGCCGACATGAAAGACACCAGATTCAGATGGGCAACCTAGCAAGTTTTATAAAGAATACGCACACGAATTGGCCCCCTCATATGCTCCGTACCTTTAACGACTCTTATGACATGGGGGTCCTCCCACTTAGCCTAAAGGAATCCATTATTGTACCTCTCCTCAAACCCCATAAAACCTCAACGGAATGCAGCTCCTACAGGTCCCCCTCAATGCTTAACCAGGATAAGATACTGATGTCCATATTGGCAATTAGAATGAAAAAAACAGTGATACACAAGTTAGTGCAGCCGGATCAGACGGGCTATGTTCTAGGCTGGCCTGGAACCTGAAGAGATAACATCATGTGATGGGTAGGACAGCATCCTGGGAAACTCTGTGCGCCATAGCCACACTGGACGCGGTGAAAGCGTTTGATTCAGTGAGATGTGACTGGATCTATGCAACTCTGCACAGATTTGGTGTTGGGCAGACATATATCAACTGGGTCCAACTAGTGTACACTAGACCGATGCAAGGGTTAAAACTGCCAGATGCATTTCGGAGGCATGGGAATTAGAAAAAGGAACAAGACAAACCTGCCCACTATCACCGCTGCTTTATGTCCTTGCCATGGAGCCAATTGCCCAGTACCCCAGTACCTCAGGACGGAATACAGGGAAGCAGGTATCGAAATAGATGAGGCCAGACATTTGTTATCCCTATACGTGGATGATACACTGTAAGGAGCTGGCCAATCCTGCTGCAGTCTCCACCCCTCCTCTTGCCTCCCAGGCCCTTTGCTATGCCCTTGTCTCTCACTTATTCTCTAAACCCCAGGATATCTTGTCCACCCTCTCCTCCGCCGCCTCTGCTCTCCCCCCTCCTTCTCTGCCTGCCGACCCTCCTTCAGCTACCCCCCACCCAATTTCTCCTCCTTTCCTCTTTTCTCCCCTGATGAGGTTGCTAGACAAGTCTGATCTATGAAAGCCTCATCAAAACAGGTCCATCCCTGTTCCTCTAAAACCATTAAGGACCACATTGATGCCCTCGCTCCGGCCCTTGACGATTTCTGCAACCTCTCCTTTGCCAGTGGATCTTTCCCCTCCCCTCTGAAGCACTCCCTTGTCCATCCTCTCCCTAAGAAACCTGCAGCTGATCCTTCTTGTCCGGCCAACTATCGGCCAATTTCCATTACTCCATTTTTGGGTAAACTCCTGGAAAAGCTAGCCATCTCTCAGCTTAACCTTCATTCGGACTCTGTTGGTTCTCTTCACGAACACCAATCGAGCTTCAGAGTGGCAAGAAGCATGGAAACTGCTCTCCTGAACATCGGTGAAGATCTGCTCTCCAACCGAGACTCTAACATTTCCTCTGTCCTTATCCTACTTGATCTCTCCTTTGCTTTCGACACGGTCAACCATACCACCCTGCTCAACAGTCTCTGTGACAACCTGGGCATTAACGATCAGGCTCTGGCCTGGCTGACCTCTTTCCTCTCTGATCAACCCTCCCAGATTCAACTTGGGTCTTTCCTATCTTCTATCTCCCTTTCTACCTGTGGTGTTCCCCAGGGGTCTAACCTCTCTCACCCTGGCTTTGCAACCAATACCTGGCAACTCTCGCCTACTGCCCTTGTTCTGCTCTAACTTCCAGTGCTATGCTGATGACACCCAACTCATTTTCAGGCTTCCTTCAGCCACCTCCTCTCCTACCCTCATCTCTGACTGCATAATCGGCATTCAAAATTGGTGTGCTGCCAACGACCTTTGTCTAAATGCCAACAAGACTGAGTTCCTCCTCAATGGTACACCTGCACCATCCTTTCCCCTCACTCTCTGGCCGGCCTCCCTTGGTCCTCCTCCCTACCCCTAATTGCAAGGCCAAGGACCTTGGTGTCATCTTTGATTCCACACTCTCCTTCTCTGCACACATCTCTGACATCTTTAAAAAATCTAACTTCTTACTACACCTCCTCAGAGGTACTCTGCCTTTCCTCTCCTTCCCTCAGAAACTTATTGTCTCCCAAGCTCTGGTTCTCTCTAGGTTGGACTACTGTAACAGCCTCTTTCTAAATCATCCTGCCTCCACTCTCCACCCTCTTCAACTATTCCAGAACGGGACTCCAAGACTTGTCCTTGGCCTCAAGCCCTGGGATCATATCTCTCCAGCTCTGAATTCCCTTCATTGGCTCCCAGTGGATGCAAGGATTACATTTAAAACCCTCTGCATTGTCCACGAGGCTTTCTGGGGCCTGGGTCCAAAATATCTTCAACTATCCCTCTGTTAGTCCCTGCCATCTCGAGCCCTTTGCTCCGCTACCTCTAACTCCCTCAGGGTCAGTTGTTTCTCAAAGAAACGCGCTGGGGTTAGATCTCTGTCTTTGGCTGGGGCCTCCCTTTGGAACAGCCTCCCTGCCACCTTGAAACTTGAGGAGAACCACATCCGGTTCCGGAAGCACCTCAAGACTTTCCTCTTCGCTTCTGCCTTTTCCCCTCCTCGCCCCAGCTGATCTGTTTTCTCTCTCGGCACCGTTCACCTGGCCACCCTCTGCACCATTCACCTGGACACCCTCTGTCCTCCGGCACAGGTACCTGCTCACCCTGCCACCCCCCTGCACTGCCTCCTGGCCACCCCCTGCACTGCAGTCTATATCTGTACCCATACAGTCCCCCACCCACTTCTCTACTGCACTATCAGATATACCCTATCTGCTTAACCTAGCACTTGCCACTTGCTGGCTGCACTACTCCCTTTAATTATTTATTTATTTATATTTATTTTCTTCTGTTCTCTGCTCTGTTCCGCACTTTCCACTTTCCCTCCCATGCACTTACCCCTTTTCCCGTGCACTTGCGCGTTCTCAATGTCACTGGGCCTGGTAAGATTGTTGTTTTTGTTCTCCCCTGTTCCCCTCCCTTTTGCCTGGTCACTCTCTGAAACATTTGTGTACGAGTGCGATATAAATAAAATATCAATATCAATATCAATACATTCAGAACCCTGTGGATAATTTGGAGCTGGTACTAGAATCTATGTTGCTTTTTGCGAAACTGTCGGGGATTACAATTAGTATGGATAAATCAGAATTGATCCCGATAGCGGGACTGCGCAAGATAGAGCGAGGTGCGCTGCCTCTGCTTGTTTTGCAGTGGAAGGCGCACAAGTTCAGGTATTTGGGGGTTAATGTGTACCACGACCCAGCGAAGGAACACATACACAACACGCTACGTGCCCTGTAGGGCATTAAGAGCTCCATGAAGTTCTGGACAAAACTACCCCTCTCGATGATGGGGCGGGCGGCCTTGCTGAAGATGGTGGTACTGCCCAGGTACCTACACTTCTTTGTGAATTTCCCGTTTTACATATCTAGATCTTTTGTTAAGACCGTGGATGGTATTTGTAGAAGCTTCCAGTGGCAAAATGGGTGGAATATGTTAAGATGGATTTCTGAACTCTGACCTTGTGGGCAGAGGTTCAGAAGGCCAGCCTAGTTTCTTGGAACAGGGTAACCTCTAGACAAGCCAGACCAATCAAGGAAGCTATGGTCTGTGGTCAAGACTATGTCTCAGGAGGGGTGAGGGTGACTGAAGGACCTCAATGAGCACACAGAGCAAGGACACTTACAAATGACTCCCAGACAGGTGTATATATCAAAAATATAAACACATTTATTACAAGGCCGTTGTAACTCAACACACAGTAAAAGAATCACAGCAATACTATCAAACCAAAACAACATATATACAAGACCATTGGGGTCTAAAGGGTTAAAGGCACGAAATATGGGGGAAGGAAACTAGGCAGTGCAGATAGTCTTTAGTCCTCTTCAACATCAAACACACACCTAAGAGCCAGTCCAAGCCCTAAGAAGAGAGGAGCCTCATGCTCAAGAGTACATGCAGTGCAGGAGCACGCAGTTGTTCCAATGGGCAAAACGGGGTATCTTCAAGGGTCTCTAGCAGTTCAGCAAGGTGGGTTAGGCGATGAAGAATAGATTCCCACTATTCGAGGAGGGCTTCCACTTGAAGGCAGAGGTGATTCCAAGGTTCGAGAATAGTTCGCACTAGCAGTGGAAAGGAGAGGGACCCCAGAGACCACTCGTGCGTAAAAATGGATGGAGGCGTTAGGGGCCACCGGTTAGGGATGCAATTACTCACCGACCCCCAGCACACTTCGGACCAAACTTCGCCAGTCGAGTCCACTTCGGTTGCAGGTTCAAATGCAGCAATATGACAGCTCTGCAGCTTTCAGTTCCGAAGATACAGTGATGATTGCCAAACGGGACAGGGGCGTTTTCTTCCCTCCTGATGGATGGATCATCCCAGTTTCACTGCAGCAGGCTTTAGGGGCAAGAGGGGCACAAATGCGGCACAAATGCAGCACACCTGCAAATATTGTTGCCGCGGCTGGGCAACACGGTAGCCGTGTTTACTCCAGTCCTGGCGCACTCGTCTCACTTCAGACCTGGGAATGCCAAGTGTACGAAATTTGGTGTGAGGCTACCGTAGACACAGAGCTAGCAGTATACCAAGTTTCGAGCGTCTCCTCGAAATGGTGGCGGAGACAGAGCAAAGGTCCTGCGTAAGCTGGTCAGCCCACTGGTTGGCCTAGGGCCACTTCTGAGAAGGCATACGTGCAGGTTTTGTTGAAGGTGCCGAGAATAGTTAGTCCTACTATTCTAATGGGTCGAAGCGTCTTCGCAGACCTTCTCGGACAACCAAATGCAGAGTGATCCCACGGGACGACAGCAGGCTCAGGGTGCCAAACCTTCCAGCGGTTCACCAGCGGTTCCTCGACTTGGCTTCTTAGCTTCAGGAAACTTGGATCCTATCTTTCGTTCAGTGAGAACTCCAGAGATCAACATGGTATGGTTGTTTGGGGCCTCCTCTTATCCAGAGTCTACTTCGTGCCAAAACGAGGAGGACCCAAAGGGAGATCTTCTCACAAACAGACACTCCATACGTGGACCAATCATGGACCACGGTAGTCCCAGGCATTCACAGCACTCCAGACTCTCTGGCACCCAGGATGAGTATTGGGGACAGACACCCCAGCCCACATCCCGGAGGCACACACACAAGGCATGCAGAAGCCCGCAAAAGCTTGGCATTTCGCGGGAAACTGCATGACCAAATATGGACTGACCCGGGTTGGCTCGACCTGGGGAAGGGAAAGAGGCAAGATGGCCAAAGGACAGGACAAAGAACCTCGTGGCTTGGCCATTTTGGAGCCAGGCCACCTATTTGTACCAAACGCAGTAATAGCAGTTTAAATGGCAGGAAAGGGTTAAAATTACATAAAAGATAAGAAGCCACCAGCCCTGTCCATGATACATCTGCACATCTTCTAAAAAGTCCTACGAGAGTATCTAGGGTCTTTGGAAATTACTAGGTGACCCAAGTGCACTGTACTGTAAGGTAAATTGTGCACTTGTTACATGTTGCAGAAAAGTTGCAACATTGGAAAAGGACTAAGGGAAACAAAGTCTCCCAAGTACTGACTGTCTTAAGGGCATGTCAGTTTCCCCATAAAAAGTAAGCAAAAGCCCAGAGGAGTGCAGCTGAAGGCTGTGCTTCTCTGGCAAAGTCAGATCATAGAGTTTAAACAGCAGCAAAACGTTTGGGGGTGTACAACTGGAGGGACAATTACACATATAATGGAAGTCTATCCTAAAACTCCCCCCTCCCAGACCTAAGGACAGGGGGAACTAATCCACCCCTGGATGAGTCTCATGTTCAGGTCGGTTAAACATTCTGGACAAGCCATCAGCATTGCTATGTTGGACACCTGCCGTATGCTCACTAGTGAAGTCAAAGCCTTGCACACTTATGGACCACATGAGCAAATTTGGATTCTCTCCCTTCATGTTCATTGGCCACTTTAAGGGCTGATGGTCAGTTTGCACAGTGAAGTGGGTCCCATAGAGGTAGGGCCTCAGCTTCCTTAGGACCCACACAACAGAGAAACACTCTTTCTCTAATGTGGACCATCTGAGCTCTTTGTCCTTAAACTGGCGACTAATGAAGCCAATACTCATCTACTTGTGATAGTGCAGCGCCTATCCCAGTGCAGAGGCATCTGTCTGCACAATAAAAGGTCTTTGGTAATCAGGGGCCCTGATAACAGGGGCCTGGTACAAGGAGTCTTTTAAGTCTTTGAAGGCCTTCTCACACTCTCCAGACCAAGTTACCTTCTTGGGTTTCTTTGGAGTGGTGAAAGCAGTCAGAGGGGCAGCTTTGGTGCCATAGTCTGCCATGAAATTTCTATAATACCCAGTGAGTCCTAAAAAGGCTCTCACTTGGGTCTGAGTGGTGGGGGTAGGCCAGTCTTGTACTGCTTGTACTTTACTGGGTAGAGACTGTATCCTCCCTCCACCTACTTCATGTCCAAGGTAGACCACTGATCCTTGTCCAATCTGGCACTTACTGGCCTTTATGGTCAAGTGGGCCTTCTGAAGACCCTGTAACACAATCCTAAGGTGTTTCATATGGTCTTCCCAGGTGGCACTGAAAACTGCTATATCATCCAGATATGCAAGACAGAATCCATCCAACCCATTCAACACATGATTCACAAGCCTCTGGAAAGTGGCAGGTGCATTCTTCAACTCAAGAGGGATTACCCTGAACTGGTAAAGACCCTATGGCATTGAGAAAACTGTCTTCTCCTTGGCATGTTCTGCCAGGGCTATTTGCCAATAGCCTGCAGTGAGGTAAAATGTGCTGAGTTATTTGGAGGCACCCAAGGTATCCACCAGCTAATCTGTTCTAGGCAAGGGGTGTGCATCTGTCTTGGTGACAGCATTCAGAGCCCTGTAGTCGACACAGAACCTCAACTCAGAAGTACCTGCTTTTGGAACCAATACCACTGGGCTGGACCAAGGACTACTAGAGGTTTCAATCACCCCAAGATCCAACATTTTGTTGACCTCTGTCTTAATGTAAAACCTTACTTTGTCTGACATTCTGTATCCCCTAAGTTTGGTAGGTACACTGCCTCCTGTGTTTATGTCATGTTTGCACCAAGGTGTCAAACCAGGGAACTGTAAAAACAAGGGGGAAAACTGCCTAAGCAAACTTTTCACCTCTGCTTGCTGATCAGAAGTCAGGTGAGGGGCCACTTGGACACCCTCAATGGAGCTGTCTGAAGTGTCTGAAGTTCTGCTCTGGAACAGGTCAGGGAGAGGTTCTGACTCCTCTTCCTCAACATCTGAAGCCAGCAGCAGTGCAGCGATTTCAACTCTTGGGATGAAGCCTTCAGTCTATTCACATGGAACACTTTTGGAGCCTGTACAGCCCTTCCAAGGTCCACTAAATAGTTGACCTCACCCAGTGACTCCACCACTGTGTAAGGGTCTGACCATTTGTCCTGTAACGCTATAGGCCTTATAGGATTCATGATCAGGACTTGCTGATCAGATGTGAAATTGATGAGGGAAGCCTTCTGGTCATACCAATGTTTCACCAGTGCCTGTCCTGCCTTCAGTCTCTCACTAGCCACACCCATCAGGAGTAACATCCTTTTTCTGAGATCTAGCACATAGTCCACTGCATTGGTAGAAATAGGGGGAGTGTGCATCTCTCATCCCTCCTTGACTATGGCCAAGGGTCCCCTCACACGGTGACCAAACAGAAGCTCGAAGGGGCTGAAGCCAACACCCTCCTGTGGTACCTCTCTGTCTGTAGGCAAACAGCAAGCATGGTAACAGAAGATCCAATTTTCTTCTTTTGGTTTCTCCAGAGCCCCAATCATGCTTTTTAAGGTTCTGTTAAACCTTTCGACCAGACCATTAGTTTGTGGGTGATATGCAGATGAAAACTTATAGGTGACACCACATCCCTTCCACATGGCCTGCATATACTTTGACATAAAGTTGCTGCACCTATCAGACACAACTTCTTTAGGGAAGCCAACCCTAGTAAACATGCCAAGTAAAGCTTTTGCAACTGACTTGGCAGTCACAGTTTTTAATGGGATGGCCTCAGGATATCCGGTGGCATGGTCGACCAGCACCAGGATAAACGTATTGCCTGAGGATGTTTGGGGGTCAAGGGGATCAGCAATGTCAATCTCTACCCTCTCAAATAGTACCCCCACAACTGGGAGTGGCACCAATGGAGCTTGGATTGTTGAGCCACTCTTACCAGATAACTGGCAGGTGGCAAAACTCATGCAGTGACCCTCTACTTGCACCCCCATCTCGGGCCAGTAGAAGTGCATGGATAACCTTTGCTTGGTTCTCTTGATTCCAAGGTGACCAGCAAGGGACACTTCATGCGCCAGCTGCAGGAGGAAGGGTCTTACAGCAAGGGGAACCACCAACCTCCTATGGTCTCCTTCTGTAGAGTCTGTAGGCTCACTGTACAGGAGACCACCTTCCCAATAAATCCTATGTGTCCCAGGAGATTCACCCTCAAGCTGGGCACAGGCCTGTCTCCTTAGGCCTTCCAGAGATGGGCACTGACGCTGGCCTTTACTGAATTCTTCTCTGTCAGGACCACCTTCGACTAATAAGTATTTTAGTTCAGGATGGTCATTTGGATCAAATACTTCAGGCAACACCTATACCTCATCAGGTTCTGGTGTTTAACCAACTACCTCCACCTCAGTGGTAGGTGAGTTAGGGGGAATATTCTCTTTCCCTCTTTTGGTTTTTCTGACTCCTTTAGGCTTGGGTTTCCCCTTTGGCGTGGGTACTGCAATGGTCTTGGCCAGTGCTGCCCTTGTTTGAGACCTTGTGTAGGGTCTTTCTGCTGTATCTCCCACAAACCCTAAAGCTCCGAGATAATTTCCCACCAAAACCTTTCATGGGACATATCTCTGAATGCTCACTGGAATCCTGACTACTGTACAATTTAAAGTAAGGTTTACAGGTATTACTGGGAACTGGAGAGGTGGGCCATGAGCCAACTTAGTGGTCATCATAGGAGCTCTGGCAACTTCCTCTGGGTCTACCCAGGTAGAGTCCACTACAGTTCGACTACACCCACTATCCCTAATAGCAGGAGTATCAACTCCATTGATCAGCACACTGTCTTTAAAGTAGTGCTTGGTATTGTCTGGAATCCTAGTATAAGCCTCTGAGGCTTTAGGCTTGCAGAAGCCCAGGGAAACTAAAAATATCTCAGAATCTATCCCACTGGGGTAGGACTCTGAGGAGAATTATGATCCTGTAATCTCTTCTTCCTCATAGGAGGAGAAGGCCAGATTAGCAGAGTGGACCCCCAAGGGGTTGACCTTACATCTGGGATCCCCCTTCACATGGTCACTTGCTCCACAAGCCACTCAAGATCCACTGGGTCTGTGGACATAGGGAGGCTTACTGTAACTGGAATTCTGTTTCGGAGGATAACCATCACTACCCTGTGTGTTTTCTTGTGACTTACCCTTATTTTTCTTTTTGTGGCCCTTTTGGGAGGAAGTTTTATAAGATCCCCCACCCTCTTTATCTTTGGGCTTTTTCCCCTCCCCCTGCTTACCGGGATGAGTCTTGTCCTTATGGGACACTCTATGTGACACCCACACATCTGCTGTCATGGCTAGCTTCTTGGGATCTAACTCCTTTGAACCTGCCAAATGCTGCTTAAGCTCAGGGGAACAAGATGCAAAAATATGTTCAAGCATGACAAGACATATCATACCCTCAAAGGTGGAGACCTTATATTCTTCAACCGAGCCAGTCAGGTTCTTTAAAGGACTCAGTTACATAAGACACCCAAGTACTTCCTTCTTTCTTTTTGTACTCTCTGAATCTCTTTACGTATTGGGCAGGAGTCTTTCCAAACTTTAAGATGAGAGTTTTCTTCAACACTGCAAAACCTGCTCTCTCAGCCTTTGACATTTCCATAATGGCACCGCAGCCAGAATGGGGCAGTCTGCTAAGCAACCATGCAATTTTATCAGCATTGTCAACCTGTTGAACTTCACATGCATACTCAAATGCATTCAGCCAGTCCATAATGTCATTCTTTTCATCATACACACTGAGCAGATCTTTAGGAAACCTTGGATGAGAGGAGGAACCAGACCCATGCCCAGGACCCTTAGATCCATTGGAAACTTGAAGCTTGGTCAGTTCCAACTGGTGATCCCTGTCCTTCTGTTTTTCTGCCTGCTCTATCTTCAGCTTGCCCATGTTAAATTCAAGCTCCTTCTGCCTAAACAGCAGTTCTTGTTTCTTGAATTCAAGCATGGCCTCAGCATCAGCACTGGTAGAGAAAACATTGGACATCACATCATCTAAATCCTCATGTGTCCCATGGATAAGTGCAGCGACAGACTTGTCAGTTCTGCCAGTGAGAGCATCCCCACCACCTTCTGCAGTTTCCTCAGGAACTATGGAACCAAGTTTTGACTCTTGCCATTCCATGATTCTTTGACTCATTTCCATTTTTGTGCCTTGAGCAGGTAAACCCCTCTCAGCACACATCTTTCATAATGTTTCAGATTTAGAAGCATTTAAGGTTAACAAGGTACTTGTTTCCATTTTGTTAGATAAGTCTACGGCCTTTTTCAGTTATGCTACAACAATTCACTATGTGTCCTGGGTAGGAATAACTCGAAATGCCTCCACTAGTGTGCAACACTGGATACCTTCAGTCCTATCCCACCGCTGTACACCAATTTGTTAAGACGGATTTCTGAACTCTGACCTGGTGGGCAGAGGTTCAAAAGGCCAGCCTAGTTTCTTGGAACAGGGTAACCTCTGGACAAGCCAGACCAATCAAGGTATCTATGGTCTGCGGTCAAGACTAGAAGCCTCATTACGATGTGGGTGGGAAGGGGCTAACGGCGCTGGTAAAGGTGCCGAAGCCGATAACCCCTTAACGCCCTATTACGAGGTCTGCTCGCGGGACCTGCTATGGACGTCTATTTTTACCAGACGTCCTTAGTGGGTCCCGCGAGTGGCCCAGCATGCTAACAACGGGCCCATCATTAACAGGCCCATTGTTAGCATGCTTCCCATTCCCATTGAGCCCTATTGGGGCTCAAATAGGAATGGGGATGGTCCGGGTCTGGGTTCCCTTAATGGGGAAATACCGGGCCCTCCAAGGTCGGAATGGCCCGGTATTTTCCCATTCAGGGAACCCGGACCCTAGTTTGGAGGCAGCCATGCCCTTGTTAAGGGCATGGCTGCCTCCAAACTCGTAATGAGGACCTAGGTCACAGGAGGGGTGAGGGTGACTGAAGGACCTCAATGAGCACACAGAGCAAGGACACTTACAAATTACTCCCAGACAGGTGTATATATCAAAAATATAAACACATTTATTACAAGGCCTTTGTAACTCAACACAAAGTAAAAGAATCACAGCAATACTATCAAACCAACACAACACAATCAATACAATATATATACAAGACCATTGGGGTCTAAAGGGTTAAAGGCACAAAATATGTTCACAACTTGGAGGGGAAGTAAAATAGGAAGTGCAGATAGTCTTTAGTCCCCTTCAGCATCAAACATACACGAAACTAAGAGGCAGTCCAAGCCCTAAGAAGAGAGGAGACTTTTGCTCAATAGTACATTCAGTGCAGGTGCACGCGGTTGTTCCAATGGGCAAAACGGGGTATCTTCAGGGGTCTCTAGCAGCTCAGAAAGGTGGGTGAGGCAATGAAGAATAGATTCCCACTATTCGAAGAGGGCCTCCACTTGAAGGCAGAGGTGATTCCAAGGTTCGGGAATAGTTCGCTAGTTCGCACTAGCAGTGGAAATTAGAGGGACTCCCAGGGGCCACTTGTACGTACAAATGGATGGAGGTGTTAGGGGCCACCAGTTAGGGATGCAATTACTCACCGAACCGCGGCGCACTCCGGACCAAACTTCGCCAGTCGAGTCCACTTCGGTTGCAGGTTCAAATGCGGCAATATGACGGCTGTGCGGCTTTCAGTTCTGAAGATACAGTGATGATTCCCAAACGGGACAGTGGTGATTTATCTGCTCCTGATGGATGGATCAGCCCAGTTTCAGGCTTCAGGGGCAAGAGGGGCACAAATGCAGCACATCTGCAAAGATTTTTGCCATGGCTGGGCAACACGGTAACTGCGTTTACTAGTCTCACTTCAGACCTGGGAACGCCAAGTGTACGCTATTCGGTGTGAGGGTGCCGTAGACGCAGAGCTAGCAGGATACCAAGTTTCTAGGGTCTCCTCGAAACGGCGGCGGAGACAGAGCAAAGGTCCTGCATAAGCTGGTCAGCCCACTGGTTGGCCCAGGGACACTTCCGAGAAGGCTTACTTGCAGGTTTTATTGAAGGTGCCGAGAATGGTTGGTCCCACTGTTCTAATGGGTCGAAGCGTCTTCCCAGACCTTCTAGGACGACCAGATGCAGAGGGATCCCACGGGACGACAACAGGCTCAGGGTGCCAGACCTTCCAGTGGTTCCTCGAATCAGCTTCTTAGTTTCAGGATACTTGGATCCTATCCTTCGTTCAGTGAGAACTCCAGAGATAGACATGGTATGGTTGTTTGGGGCCTCCTCTTATCCAGAGTCTCCTTTGCACCAAAACGAAGAGAACCCAATGGGAGATCTGCTCACAAACACACACTCCATACGTGGACCAATCATGGACCACGGTGGTCCCAGGCATTCAGAGCACTCCAGACTCTCTGGCACCCAGGATGTGTATTGGGGACAGGCACCCCAGCCCACATCCTGGAGGCACACACACAAGGCATGCAGAAGCCCGCGAAAGCTTGGTGCTTTGCGGTAAACTGCATGACCAAATATGGACTGACCTGGGGAAGGCAAAGAGGCAAGATGGCCAAATGACAGGACAAAGAAAAGAACCTTGTGGCATGACCATTTTGGAACCAGGCCACCTATTTGTGCCAAACGCGGTAATCACGGTATAAATGGCAGGAAAGGGTTAAAATTACATGAAAAGATAAGCTGCCACCAGCCCTGTCCATGATACATCTGCACATCTCCTAAAAAGTCCTACGAGAGTATCGAGGGTCTTTGGAAATGACTAAGAGACCCAAGTGCACTGTACTGTAAGGTACATTGTGCACTTGTTACATGTTGCAGAAAATTTGCAACATTGGAAAAGGATTAAGGGAAACAAAGTCTCACAGTACTGACTGTTTTAAGGGCATGTCAGTTTCCCCATAAAAAGTGAGCGAAAGCCCAGAGGAATGCAGCTGAAGGCTATGCTTCTCTGGCAAAGTCAGACCATAGTGTTTAAACAGCAGCAAAAAGTTTGGGGTGTACAACTGGAGGGAAAGTTACGCATATAATGGAAATCTTTCCTAATGGAATAGAATAGCATTATACCTATACAGGTCGTACACAGAGGGTGGAATTAGGGTCCTGCATTTTGAATGATATTATATAGCAGGGCAGCTGCAATTTGTAGTAGATTGGCTCGCAGACGACCCTACCCCAGACACACTGATGTTGCAATCCACCAAGCTGTGTTATTACCTAAAGGAGCTACAGTGGTTCAGGAAGTCTCTGGGCGGTCAATGGTCACATGGTCAATGGTCACACCTGGTGTCCCTAGGGGCGAATGTATGGGACAGGGCCCTGGCAGTGATGGGGCGAACAAACCGAATTTTGGCACAGATTCCTTTGGTCTCGATAGTGTCCTCTTCGACTCAGGCGAGAATGGGAATACGCACGTACTGAGAAGGCTGCGGGTGGCCACCATAGGGGATTTGTTGCAAGATACTGTTTTCATACCCTTCTTAGAGTTGGCAAGACAGACAAGTATACACACAGGCCAATATATGCTACATTGTACTATCAAAAGAGAGATCACACGCAGGTGGCCCGCATACAGCGAACTAATGGAGAAACATTCGATAGTGGACTGGACATCCTATATGATATAGCCGAGGGAGGGCATACCATATCGTGAATATACGACCTTCTACTGTCTAATGGGCCTGCCTCCCCTCTGGGGGTAATAGACAAATGGGGAGAGGATCTGGGGGTAACCTTCACAGAAGCACAATGGGGGGGATACTGGGATACCCCAAGAAGGTGTCACGAAATGCTTGACTGCAGCATATACAACTACTAGTGACGCACAGGGCTTACATGATGCCTCACCGATCTCAAGGTTTCCAGGTGCAGCAGCACAAGGATGTCCTAGGTGCAATGCGACAGATGCTGGGAGGCTTCATATGTTCTGGGCATGTCCAGTGGTGGGGCTATACTGGCAGGAGGTTGCAAATAGACTACAAAAAGGGGAGGTGAAATTGGATGTGCTCTCCCTGGGTGCATGTCTGCTGGGTCGCTTCTCACGCCCCAAAAGCATGAATCATGTTACTAAAATGAAGGATCAGGCATGTATCCTAGCCAAACCAAGAATTGCTATGGCATGGAAATCGTACAAAGGCCCTGAAGTAGAGGAATGGTGAAGGGACCTGCATAGGTGAGGGGTGGCGGAAACAGCGGCATGGAAAGGGACAGTGCGATGTGTCCAGGAGACGGCCATGAGGGGAATCATGGAATGGGAAGTCTTGCTACAAACTCTGTTCACCAAAGCAGTCATGGAAGAGGTAGAGGTGGATTGACCCTATCAAGAGCGCAAGGGGCTCCCAACTGTTTGAAATGTAGTGCGTTTACAGTACAGTTGTGTGGCAGGCAAGGTCAGAGAGTGGGAGTTGGGAGGGTGGAGGAGGGAATGGGAGGGCTGTTGTTATTGCATATGATTATGCTTTGTAATGTTTGTACTTAAGCATCTGGAAAAATAAATAAAACACATTTAAAAAAAAAAACTTTCACTACCTGTTAAACCAGAAAGAAAATGTAAGGTTGAGAAGGCATACAATGAAACAGGCCTCAGGATACATTTTTAGATCTGCAAACATTATGAGACAATATTCCCCTAGACATGTGTAAAGCTTTGAACTAAAATATGCTGCTGGTGCGCAGTGCATTCTGGTCCGCTTAGAGCCATAATGGATATTTGCTCAATGCCTCAGTAAAAGCTGCCCTTGCCGTGAACTGTACACAGATGTTCAGCATCATTAGCATTATTTTACTGGAAAACATGTTTTCAACGTTATTCATTGCTTATGTTGGTTTGCGTTGCTCATCCAAGGACACGGGGCGTGAGAAGACGGCGATCCGAAGGTGCAGGCTGGTACCAGATAAGGTTGCCATGGACATTGTCAAAGTTGAGGATGTGTTAGAGTTGTTTTCTTTGCTATTTTGAGAAAAGGAAGAGCTCTGCTCCTTGAGGTAGCCGTATCAGAGCCAGCCTATCTTCTAACTGCGTGTGTATGTGTGAATCATTGCCTACCTGCGTCCAAGGTTTGCCCTTCAGTGTACTGGTGATAAAAAAAGATATATGTCGCGCCTTGAAATACTTGCGTTATAAATGCCATATCATATCATGTATGTCTGTGCACCTTTTGGCAAGCAATACATGTGGTGCTGTGAGCAGGGTTCTTCGTGAGGCAGAATTCCAAGAATCTAAGAATTTGTGCTTGAATGCTGGTAGGCAAGATTTATAGTGCAAGTGAAATTTTGTTTGCGTTTGGCAGTGAGAGTCAGGTTGCCTTAATCAGTGTTCTCTGTGTGCGCATTGCACGAGTGAAGGAGTGACTGTAAAAAAGTGAGCCATGGGATAAGAGTTTAGGGAGGCCAGTCCCGCAGAGGTTGTGATTTGTTTACAGCAGGTTTCAGTCGAGAAGGGAAAGGAATGTGCAGCTTTATGCAGAAGAGGGTTGGTCCTCTTACATGCTTATAGAAAGGTACACCAGAGGAATGTGGAGTTGAAAGAAGATATTTTACAGCTGGAAAAAGAGTTAGCTGCAGAAAGACAGATTGCGCTAATGCAGCAATTGCAAATGAAGTTTTTAAGGACAAGGCAGAAAGATATCAGACTGTAGCAGAGAGGGCAGCAGTCAGAGTCGCCCGATATAAATATAGAAAGAGGGGGGATCAATCAAAGAAAAGTAGCAGCTGTATTTGCCACAGCAGGTGTAAACTGGGACCCTGACGCTTGGAATGGAGAAATGTTTAACTCCACCAGCCCCGAGTGTACCTCGGAGGGGGAGGTAGAATCTAAGTCAGAACCTAATCAAAAGACACTGGCAGCAAAGCCTGTTACAAGACCGAGACCTGGCCCCCATATGTATAATCAAGGGGGAGGAGTTGTAGATTTAACTACGCTGGAAGATTATACTCAACAGGAGGTTGGGGAAATCAATACTTGGCTGAGGCAAAAGTCAGTGGAACCTTTGCTGCCATGGATGGTGAGGCTGTTTGATGGAGGGGCAGCAGGCTTATTGGTAGATGCGACAGATTCTCTGTGCTTACTGTCTTTTTATTTATTTATTTAGTCACTTGTATAGCGCCCAGAGGCATCAAGGTGCTGGTTACATAAGAGGGTTAGTTACCTTTGTTACATACTGCATTGTGTTAGAGATGTTACAAGTTACATTTAGGTTACAGAGTGTGGGAGACATATATAGCATAGGTTGTATAGCAAAAAATACATTTGGAAAAAAACAACATTGAAATTCGGGCATAGTGGGTACAGTTGGTTACAAGTAATGTAGATTGCTAGTATAAAGTTGTGAGACTAGGGTTGTGGTTCTTCGAGATATCTTGGGAAAAGAGCCAGGTTTTAAGGCCTTTGTGGAAGGACCAGAGGGATGGATCTGATCTCAGGGCTAGGGCCAGTGAGTTCCATTGTTTGGCAATTCAAAAGATCAGAAAGCACGCCATGAAGGAGGCAATTCATGTAGATGAGCCAGGACACATGGGGGTAGTGCCGCTTTCAGTTTCAACCAGAAATATGGTGATAAGAACTGCCCCACCTGCATACAAAAGTGTCATCATGACATTGCTTGTAGGTATGATGGGAAAACCCACTGATGAAGTAGTGTATGCCATCCGGCAATTGGCAGACTTGGGGGGAATGGGACAACAGTAAAGATAATGGGCGTAGCGAGAGAAGAACTGAAGGTAGGAGGCAAAATAGTAGAGACTCCCAAATGTCCAGAAAGAATATGTTTTTGGACTTGTTGAAAGATGATGTGCCATGAGAAGAAATTGATGTCATTGAAACAAGGGTGATGTATGAGCTATACAAAAAGAGAGGGCTTGCCGTGAAAGAGGGTTATAAACAGGTTAAGAGACAGGTGGTAACTAAGCCACAGAGGGACACCTCACCTTCAGCTCCCATGAGGAGGAACAGGAAGAAGGGTCTATGGGGCTCCCTTCCCCGTATCAGCCAACATATGCTGATTTGAGGAAGGTGGTGAGTGCCATGTTAGAGTCTGAATCGGGATACACTCATTCGAAATTTGACTAGGTTTACAGCCAAGCTCCGGCAGCATCTGCTCGCATAAAAGTTGATAGGCGACTTCATGTTTATGTTAAGATGTTTTGGGGACCTCCTGCTACATCAGGCAAGTGAAACACCCGTACTCCCCAGACAACCCCATCCTGGTGGATATTTGCAAATCAGAATCTGATCTATCCACGGCAAGAAGATGGGAAATGGCAGGCATTTACACATGGGGAGATATGTTTGAGGAGGGCGAATTCAGAGAACTCGAATCACTACAGACTAAGGAAGGGCTCTCATGTGGCCAGTTTCTCTGGTATCAACGCATCAAACAAACCAGCAAAAAAAACTGGAAAGGATGGCCAGAAGAGCCCGCTCCAGACCCGCTACTACAGGAAATGCACAACCTTGGGGACGGATGGAGACCGATCTCCAGGCTCTACAACAGACTCACCGACAAACCCAACCCCAAGGGAGAGGCACTGAAGGCGAAATGGGAGGCAGACATCGGAACCCCGCTCACAGACAAGGAATGGGAAAGAGCATTAATATACCCCAAAAAGGTGTCCAGGAACTCCAGATTCGGCCAGATCCAGCTGAACGTTCTTCATCGTACGTACATGACTCCACATAGGATGGCTTCCTTCAACAGACAAGCTTCCCCGGCATGCCCGTGGTGCGGACACAACAGAGCGGACTTAATCCATATGTTCTGGACATGCACCAAAGCGATGGAACTGTGGTCCAAAATCAAACAGACCTGCAAAGATGCAGGTATGGAAAGATACAAGTGGACACCGGGAGAATGCTTACTAGGCACCTACCCCAGACCAGCCAAATACAAACACCTTGTTAAAATGATGGACATTTCATGCATCTTAGCAAAAAGAACCATAGCCATGGCATGGAAGAAACCATCCGGCCCTAGACACGAACACTGGTTGAAGGAGATGCAAAAATGGACAGCAGCTGAAACCAGAGCATGGCAAGATGGAACCAACTCCACCGGAGACATGTCGAGCGGCACCCTAGACTCCTGGAAGGCCCTATTGAGAGACACATCCTTCAGCGCAGACCACAAACCCCCCTGACAACCCCCAACAACATGTCACAACTGAACGCTTGATACCACAAAAGACTCCACCGGTTCCCCGAGGCACGCAATTCCTCTTCACCCACATTCACCCGAAAGATATGTATCGCACCATATGAAGACTGTTGTTTTTGATGTTCTTGTTTTTTTTATTCCCCCCCCCTTTTCTCTTTTTTATTTTTCCTTTTCTTTTTCTTCCCCATTTTACTTGTTAATATACACAGTTCATATGTTTGTATTTGTATGCCTTTAATACAAAACACCAATAAAATACGTTTAAAAAAAAAAAAAAATGATGTTTTGGGGACCTGGAAATACACAAGAGGTGCAAGCATTGATTGATTCCTCTTTGATTCATGGAAATCAGGCACAATTTAAAGGTAGACACTTTACCATTACAGGGCTAGGGGGGAAGGAAACCCATGCAGAACAAACAGGAGTAGAGATGAAAATAGGCAATTTGACAAGGCAGGAATACTAAATGTTGATTGTCCCGATACCAGAGTGCATAATTGGGTTTTACATTTTGGAAGGTTTGACTCTGGGACTTGGAGGTAAAACCTATCAGTTTGGAGTGAGTGCATTGACTTGTACACCAGTTACGGCAGGCAAACTGAAAATGCCCCCAGTGCATGTGCCTTTGGCAACTGAGCGTGTATCGATGAAGCAATACCGCATTCCCCGTGGGCATAAGGACATTTCAGCCACCATCAAAGGGTAAGCAGAGGTAGGAGTGTTACGTCCTGTGACTACAGCTTGGAACAATCCCCTTTGGCCTCTCAAAAAGGGGGTTGGAAGCAGGAGGATGACTGTGGATTACAGAGAATTGAATAAACACACTCCTCCTTTAGTGCCTGCAGTCCCAGACACCATTACTTTTATTGAGTATGTCCAAAATGTTGAGGGAAGCTGGTATGCACAGTGGTAGACTTTGCCAATGCATTTTACTCTGTGCCAATTGTTGAGGAGTGCCAAGAGCAGTTTGCATTTTCTTGGAACGGGCGTCAGTACACCTTCACAAGATTACCTATGGGGTACATACATAGCCCGACCATCTGTCACCGGCTAGTGGCAGAAGACTTAGACAAGATACCATGTAAACCTGGCATACATATCTCTCACTACATTGACGATATTTTGATTCAAGGGAAAGATGAGCAAAGTATGTGAGCTCAGTTAGAAGTCATCATTGAAGGGTTGAAGAAGGAAGGGTGGGAGATAAACCCTAACAATCTTAAAGGGGCGGCTGAGACAATGGTATTGTTGGGAATTCAGTGACATAATGGGCCTCAAGAGATGGCGCCAAAGGCCTGATAGAAAATACTGGAGTTCACCACTCCGATGAACAGAAAACAAGCTCAGCAGTTCATAAGGCTGTTTGGGTTTTGGAGACAGCACATACCCATCTAGGGCAGATACTGGCACCTCTCTATAAAGTGACACGAAAGAAATGTGAATTTCAGTGGTGGGAGGTGCAGCAAAGAGCATTTGATTTGGCAAAAGACACTGTGCAGCAGGTGCTTGATTTGTGGCCATTGAAGGAAGGCGATGTGGAATAAAATGGGAGTCATTACGAGCTGGGCAGTAAGGGGTTAACGGCCGTTAATAACGGGCCTGTTGTTGGCTCCCTCCCCATTCCCATTGAGCCCTATGGGGGCTCAAATCGGAATGGGGATGTACCGGGTCCGGGTTCATCGAATGAGGAATTACCGGGTCCTCCAAGGTTGGAATGGCCCGGTGAGTCTTCATTTGAGGAACCCGGACCCGGTAAGGAGGTAACCATGCCACAAATTGTGGCATGGTTACCTCCAACCTCCCAATGACCCTCTATGTGTCTGTACAAGACAATTTTGCTAAATGGAGTGTGTGGCAGAAACAGGACAGAAAACGTGCTCCATTGGGATTCTGGAGTCGTAAGATGCCCGAAGCTGGTAATAGATACACTCAATTTGAGAAGCAGTTGTTGGCATGCTATTGGGCTCTTGTTTATACAGAGCAAAGGACAGTTAGGCATGATGTATTGATAAGGCAAGAAATCCAGATCATGCAATGGGTGCTGAGCTCTCCTAAAACACACAGAATAGGACACGCTCAAGAAGCTAGTATAATCAAGTGGAAATGGTACATTCAAGACAGAGCCAAATCAGGAAAGGGTGGAGTTGCGAAATTACATGAGCAAGTGGCCAACATACCACCCACAGATTACATACCACACGAAGTGACTGAAATATGTGAGTCTGCTGTGAAATGGGGAATACCTTATGGAGATCTGACAGTAGAGCAGGCAGAGCATGCCTGGTTTACGGATGGCTCAACTCGCTATGTGGGTGAGCGATACTGGAAAGCGGTGTCATACAATCCCAAGATAAAAAAGATTTTGACAACATCAGGGAAAGGAAAGAGCAGTCAGTTTGCAGAAATCTATGCACTTTACCAATTGTTGAAACAAGAGACCCCTGGTCAATGTCATTTGTACACAGATTCATGGTCAGTGGCGAATGGGTTGGCAGTGTGGCTGCCAACATGGCAAAAGAATGGATGGACACATTTGAGAAAAAGCTACTCTCAAGTGGGCACAAGCTCAAGGTATCAGTATCCATTTAGAAGTGAAAACAATTATTTTGCAATGTCTGGTGTGTCAACACCAACAGCATAGACCCATCCCTCAAATTGTCCAGGGTACGTTGCGAAGACGAAAGTTACCAGGTCAAATCTGGCAGATCGATTATATCGGTCCTGTGGCAATCAGCAAAGGCTGTCAATATGCATGCACCATTGTCGATACATACTCCGGATATTTGATGGTATTGCCATGCAAACATGCTACCCAACTGAACACCATTAGTTGTTCGATCGGATTACGCTGTATTACTGTGTACCCTTGCAAATTCAGAATGACAACGGGTCACACTTTCAAGGCAAATTGATTCAGGAATATTGTCTGGAAAAGTGTATTGAGTGGGTGTACCACGTCCTTTACCACCCAGAGGCATCAGGGTTGATTGAGAGAATGAATGAATGGGTTGTTCAAAGAACAGTTGCGCAAATCTGGCAATGGCACTTTAGGAGGCTTGCGTGATCGAGTGTTTGACGCAATGCAGGTGTTGAATAATAGACCAGTGAATACCCATGAGACTCAATTGCTGCGATTAATGACTCCTGCTTTACAGATTCAACCCAATTCAGCTAGAGAGACTTTAATGTACTGGGAAATTACACCAGGTTCTTTAGCTCCCTACCAAGCAACCCCAGAATCAGCAGGGGTAGACTTACATTCTCATGAAGAGATCAGGTTAGAACCCAGAGGGATAATTGTGATTGAAACAGGGATTGACGTACAGATTTGACCAGAACATATGGGATGGATTGCCCCTAGATCTGGATTAGCATTGAAAGGCATTCAAGTGCTAAGAGGGGTCATAGATGCAGATTACAAGGGAGAAATCAAAGTCATTTTAATCAACAGCGGAGACCAACAGGGTCATTCATAGAATTTCGCAGAAAAGTGTCGCAAGCGGCTGGCGCAGAGTGTCCGCGTGCGATTGTCTGCGCCAGGCACGTGCGCCAAAACCGATTTCCGCGCATAGCGTATTCATGGATTTTAGGCTCCCAAACCAGCCGTGGCGCAGAGTATCGCAGCGACCCTGCAGCAGCGCCAGTAACGCCCCCAAGAACGCCCTCGCGCAAGGAAAAGCCATCAAAATCGCTAAATCATCGCAAAGGGCAGCGCTAACCCTGGACCAGTCCACAGGGCTGCCAAACAAGGAACGCAAAGCGGGTAACGTGCATATCAGGGGTACGCGTGAAGTTATACACGCGATTAGCCAGGGTACGTGTATTACAGGGGTACGCGTGAAGTTTCACACGCGATTAGCCAGGGCACGTGTATCACAGGGGTACGCAGGAATTATCACACGCGATTTGGCTGGGTACGTGTATTACAGGGGTGCGCGGGAATTATCACACGCGATTTGGCTGGGTACGTGTATTACAGGGGTGCGCGGGAATTATCACACACGATTTGGCTGGGTACGTGTATTCCAGGGGTGCGCGGGAATCATCACACGCGATTTGGCTGGGTAGATGTATTACAGGGGTACACGGGAAGTCCTACACGCGATTCGGCTGGGTACGTGTATTACAGGGGTGCGCGGGAATTCTCACATGCGATTTGGCCAGGTACGTGTATTACAGGGGTGCGCGGGAATTATCAGACGCGATTTGGCTTGGTACGTGTATTACAGGGGTGCGTGGGAAGTTCTACACGCGATTGGCCAGGGTACGTGTATTACAGGGGTACGTGGGAATTATCACACGCGATTTGGCTGGGTACGTGTATTACAGGGGTACACGGGAAGTTCTACACGCGATTCGGCTGGGTACGTGTATCACAGGGGTGCGCGGGAATTCTCACATGCGATTTGGCCAGGTACGTGTATTACAGGGGTGTGCGGGAATTATCACACGCAATTAGGCTGGGTGGGTCCTCACAGGTGTTCCCTGTACACCCTCCACGGCCCCTGCAGGCAGCCCACAAAACAGGGGACTACCCTGCACACCTGCTCATGTCCCCCTGCACCCCCACCCCCCAGCAGTGCAGGGGCAGCCTCCACCAGGCCCCCACCCATGTCTCCCACCCCCCCCACCCCCCAGCAGTGCAGGGTCAACCTCCACCAGGCCCCCACTCATGTCCCCCTGCACCCCCACACCCCAGCATCCAGGGTCACCCTCCACCAGGCCCCCACTCATGTCTCCCACCACCCCCACCCCCCGGCAGTGCAGGGGCAGCCTCCACCAGGCCCCCACTCATGTCCCCCTGCACCCGCACCCCCTGGCAGTGCAGGGGCAGCCTCCACCAGGCCCCCACTCATGTCTCCCACCACCCCCACCCCCCAGCAGTGCAGGGTCAACCTCCACCAGGCCCCCACTCATGTCCCCCTGCACCCCCACACCCCAGCATCCAGGGTCACCCTCCACCAGGCCCCCACTCATGTCTCCCACCACCCCCACCCCCTGGCAGTGCAGGGTCAACCTCCACCAGGCCCCCACTCATGTCTCCCACCACCCCCACCCCCCGGCAGTGCAGGGGCACCCTCCACCAGGCCCCAACCCATGTCTCCCACCACCCCCACCCCCCAGCAGTGCAGGGTCAACCTCCACCAGGCCCCCACTCATGTCTCCCACCACCCCCATCCACCAGCAGTGCAGGGGCACCCTCCACCAGGCCCCCACCCATGTCTCCCACCACCCCCAACCCCCAGCAGTGCAGGGTCACCCTCCACCAGGCCCCCACTCATGTCTCCCACCACCCCCACCCCCCGGCAGTGCAGGGGCAGCCTCCACCAGGCCCCCACTCATGTCCCCCTGCACCCCCACACCCCAGCAGTGCAGGGGCACCCTCCACCAGGCCCCCACCCATGTCTCCCACCACCCCCAACCCCCAGCAGTGCAGGGTCAACCTCCACCAGGCCCCCACTCATGTCCCCCTGCACCCCCACACCCCAGCATCCAGGGTCACCCTCCACCAGGCCCCCACTCATGTCTCCCACCACCCCCACCCCCCGGCAGTGCAGGGGCAGCCTCCACCAGGCCCCCACTCATGTCTCCCACCACCCCCACCCCCCAGCCACCATGGGCAGCCCCCACCAGGCCCCCACTCATGTCTCCCACCACCCCCACCCCCCAGCAGTGCAGGGTCAACCTCCACCAGGCCCCCACTCATGGCCCCCTGCACCCCCACACCCCAGCAGTGCAGGGGCAGCCCCCACCAGGCCCCCACTCATGTCTCCCACCCCCCCCACCCCCCAGCAGTGCAGGGTCAACCTCCACCAGGCCCCCACTCATGTCCCCCTGAACCCCCACACCCCAGCATCCAGGGTCACCCTCCACCAGGCCCCCACTCATGTCTCCCACCACCCCCACCCCCCGGCAGTGTAGGGGCAGCCTCCACCAGGCCCCCACTCATGTCTCCCACCACCCCCACCCCCCTGCCACCATGGGCAGCCCCCACCAGGCCCCCACTCATGTCTCCCACCACCCCCACCCCCCAGCAGTGCAGGGTCAACCTCCACCAGGCCCCCACTCATGTCCCCCTGCACCCCCACACCCCAGCATCCAGGGTCACCCTCCACCAGGCCCCCACTCATGTCTCCCACCACCCCCACCCCCCGGCAGTGCAGGGGCAGCCTCCACCAGGCCCCCACTCATGTCTCCCACCACCCCCACCCCCCAGCAGTGCAGGGTCAACCTCCACCAGGCCCCCACTCATGTCCCCCTGCACCCCCACACCCCAGCATCCAGGGTCACCCTCCACCAGGCCCCCACTCATGTCTCCCACCACCCCCACCCCCCGGCAGTGCAGGGGCACCCTCCACCAGGCCCCCACCCATGTCTCCCACCACCCCCAACCCCCAGCAGTGCAGGGGCAGCCTCCACCAGGCCCCCACTCATGTCCCCCTGCACCCCCACCCCCCGGCAGTGCAGGGGCAGCCTCCACCAGGCCCCCACTCATGTCTCCCACCACCCCCACCCCCCAGCAGTGCAGGGTCAACCTCCACCAGGCCCCCACTCATGTCCCCCTGCACCCCCACACCCCAGCATCCAGGGTCACCCTCCACCAGGCCCCCACTCATGTCTCCCACCACCCCCACCCCCCGGCAGTGCAGGGTCAACCTCCACCAGGCCCCCACTCATGTCTCCCACCACCCCCACCCCCCAGCAGTGCAGGGGCACCCTCCACCAGGCCCCCACTCATGTCTCCCACCACCCCCACCCCCCAGCAGTGCAGGGGCACCCTCCACCAGGCCCCCACCCATGTCTCCCACCACCCCCAACCCCCTGCAGTGCAGGGGCACCCTCCACCAGGCCCCCACCCATGTCTCCCACCACCCCCAACCCCCAGCAGTGCAGGGGCAGCCTCCACCAGGCCCCCACTCATGTCCCCCTGCACCCCAACCCCCCGGCAGTGCAGGGGCAGCCTCCACCAGGCCCCCACTCATGTCTCCCACCACCCCCACCCCCCTGCCACCATGTGCAGCCCCCACCAGGTCCTCACAATCCCCAATCATGTGCGTAATGGTCAGCCTCCACAGCCAAAAAGCCCTACCAATTAACCCATTCACCCACATGGAAATGGAAATCACATGTTACACCCCCAATGTTCATGAAGCAAATGAACCCATGTCCGTCACACACATATTTTCCAATTGAATGGGAAAACACACAACATGACATGCATGAAACCAATGAGATGAAACCACACAGTGAACAATGGAAAAAAAAATGTATTGGAAAAAAATACAAATGCTAAAGAAAGAAAACTAACTACAATGTAAATGTGAAAAAATAAGCTGCATGTCCGCATAAAAACACAAAACTAGAAAATCAAATCCAAAAAATTTTGTCCAAAGTGAAATGTAAAAACTCTCCATGCAACAAAGAACTATGTACAAAAATAACAAGGGTCCATCAACACAACTGAACTAAGGAAACCTCCTAAAAAACCTACCTAAATATCAACTATATACAAAAAGTGGAGCAGTGTCCGTCGACTCCAAATCATAAGAAAAACCAAAGGAAACCTAAAACAAAAGAACTATATACAAAGGCGGCGGGCAAGTCCAGCGGCTCACTCCGTGGTGTTCCGGGCCAGGGCATCATCGAACTCCTGTTCGATGTCCCGGAGGCGGTCCAGTTCCATGGCCCCGAGGGTCCGCAGGGACGACGCCGTGTCCTCCTCCAACCCCCTGCGGATTGCCTCGAGGCACTCGGCCCGCCTCAGGGCCCTCCGCATGGAGTTCTCCGCCCTGACCATTGTGAGCCGCGCCTCTTCCGCCCGCCGCCGCTCCGCACCTATGGCGTGGCCCAACCGCTGCCACACGGAAGACACTCTCTGTTGTCCTGGGTCCACCTGCCCTCCGGCCGATGCCTGCCCCTCCGATGTCGAAGGCCCCGAGCCTTCATGGCTCCCACCATGTTGCTGCTGCTGCTCTGCCTCTGCCCGTGCACTGCCTCCTGCTGCCTGCACATCCTCCGCCGGCTGGGGTGCAGTTGTTGATGTGGCCACCCCTGCTGGACGTCCGACTCCCGACTGTGGCAGGGATGCCTCCTCCACCAGCCTGGCCGCACTGTCAGAGGCAGCTCCACAGGGCACCCAGGTGACTGATGGGTGGGAAGATGGCACAGAGGACGACTGGCGCGTAGGGGGTCCAGTTGAGGAGGGGGTCGGAACAAGCCCCATCAGACGGAGGAATCCGGTCTGGGTGACCTGTCCCAGCAGGCTGACGTGGTCAACGAGCCATTCGAGATGACGTGCAGTCTCTCCATGAAAAGACTGCAGGTCACCTCGCATGGCCCGTTGACGCAACGCCACACCAGCCAGGACAGGCTCAACCCGGACCTGGATAGCCACGTCCGCAGGCAGAGGAAGGCCAGTTGACGTCAGCTCATCCCCTGCCTGGAAACGGGTCTGGACGTAGGCATCCCTGCTGGTGCAAGATGATGCAGGGACAGGATCGGGGACAGGATTGCACACAGGCACCTCCGCGGCGGCCTGTGCTGCCTCCTGTCCCTGGTCCTGGACTGCACCACTAGCACCAGTGGGATCCCCACCTCCAGACCCCGTCTCTGGTGCTTGCACGGCCTCCTCCTCCACCAGACCCCCCACCAACCTGGATGACTCCGTGCCATCTTCCCCTGTTGGGCCCTGTGGGGTCCCAGCTGCCCCTTCTGCTGCCGAGGAGTCCAACTCCAATCTCCGCCTCTTGGACCTCCCCCCGGCAGCTGCGGCCTGGGACGCGGCACCGGACTCCTCACTCCCCGACGAGATGACAACACGGGAGGGGAGCCGGGCCTTGCGTCTCCGGCTGGCGGTCGGATCCCCGCCGCTGTGCTCCACAGCACCTTCTCCGCCCTCTTCATCAGTTGACGCTGCAGACAGGGAGAAACAAAACACAGGCATCAGGGCACTGTACAATGGACACATACACACATGACAGTTGCACATGAGTGGCATTGGCAAACCTCAGACATGTCATCACAATCCCCAACACACATGTCATTGCAACTCGCACACATGAGCCATACCACAGCCATATCGCAACTGCCACCACCATCCATACACATACAACAGCATGAGCAGCCAAAGGTGACCCAGACATCACATGCAACACAGGAAGTGCACCACACATGTACACACACCACCACACTTGCATGCATGTGTACACCTCTGCCAAGTGTTGCACTGTTCAGACGGGCATCCATGTCACATCTGCCAATCAGGCTTACACATACCGCAGTCACATGCATCCATGTTGCATCACTGTTGCACCCTTGTCAAATACACACAGCAGCCCAAAACAACATACATGCATGACATCACGGACATGTCTACTTACATACACATACATACAAACATGTGTGCACGCACAACTGCATTTGCCATGCAAGCCTACACACACAAGCACCATCCATGTCTCACACATTACAGCCCTCGCATGTGTCAGCCCCACGGCCATGTACACCCCCACCCATACTCGACCCCATACAAACAGATGTGCAACCTGCACAATACCGAATAATCACCACACGCACTGCTCACAATCAGGATGCATGTACACTCACCGCTCGACTCCAGACGGGTCTGCTTCTCCAGGACCTGGACGTGGAGCGCTGGGGATATGCGTTCCAGGACCCCCATCTGTTCTTCCGACAAGTGGCCCCGGCGCCCCTTGGCATCCGCTGCCTTCAAGAGGCGCCGGGCCTTGTTCAGGGTCCTGGACCTGAAGTCCTCCCAGCGCTTCCTGACATGTTGTAAGTCCCGGACTGCCACCCCCTCCGCGTTGATGGCAGTCACGATGTCAGTCCAGATCCGAGTCCGTCCTTCCTTGTCGGCGCGGGAACTTCCGAAGAGGGCATCATACTGCCCCAGGACTTGCTCCACCAGGACACCAACTTCGGTGGCACTGAAGCTGGTGCCCCTCTGCCTCTCTGGCCGGGGGTTGTCAGTGGTCACAGATGGTGTTTGCCCCGACATGACAACCCCAGAGGCAGGAGTGGGTGGGCAACTGGGTCCTGGGGCTGGGCTGTGGAGCGATGGAATTCCAGTCGGGAGTCTTCGGTTCCAGCAGGGGTGGTCACAGCAACAGCACCCCTGGCTGATGTGCAGGCAGCAAATGGCAGTGCACGTGGGCAGCAGGCAGTCAGGCAGCAGCAGATGGTAGGTGGGAGCGTGCTCGGGGCTCTGGGGGGCAGTAGTTCGGCCTTCTGGGCAGGAGCGTGGTCTTCCGTGTGCTTACGCGTGGCCAGCTTGGTACGGAGCGATTTGGCACGTGAAAATCCTGCACGTCAGCGTGAAAATCGAGGAAAGGCCCTTAGCGCGTAAGCGCGTCAGCACGCATACGCGATTCTATTGGACCAAAGGCCCTCAGCGCGTAAGCGCGTCTGTGACGTGACCCGCACGGGTTTTTCCCACACAGCACGTGATGACAGAGCACACGTGGAAAGACTGCACGTCAGAGTCTCATCGCGTGTGATTGGTGGAAATGGCCCTACACGCAGAAGTGACAAAGCGTGTAATTGGTGGAAATGGCCCTACACGCAGAAGTGACAAAGCGTGTAATTGGTGGAAATGTCCCTACACGCAGAAGTGACAAAGCGTGTAATTGGTGGAAATGGCCCTACACGCAGAAGTGACAAAGCGTGTAATTGGTGGAAATGGCCCTAGCGCGTACACGCCGCGTAAGTGACGCTGGACGTGTGGCCCTCTATAAAAGGTATGTGTAGAACACGTTTTCCTTGTACGTGCTTTTCGTGGAGAGCGAGTGGGTGAATTCTGTACTTCTTGTCGTTTCACACGCGATTTACTTCACGGCGTTTCAAGTTCGTATTCCCTGTTACCTCTGACAGCTTTTTCTCTTTTTTCGCTTTTACTGGTTTACCTGGGCCTGTTCCCTCAAACAGTGTTCCCTTCTACTGTTGTCCTGTCTCCTCAGACAGCGTACAAATCTTCTTTTGGCGGGGGTGTTGCCAACCAAACGTGCTCCTTTTACACGCTCGTTTACCAGGCAGACGGTGAGTCACGCACGTATCTAACATCTGTGCTTGCCCCGTGTGTAGCCTACCCCTTCAGAGGTCATTCTAGGCTGCGTGTGACACGCATACGTTCATTCTTGTGTTACTGGGTGCCACAGCGTAGTGCAGGTTTATCTTTCTGCACACGTGGTCTAGGAGGGGTTGCGTGCACGTCATCTCCCTTTTTTGGGGCTCCTGTGCGTAGCGTGACCCGTCATCTTTCCCCAGGGGTTACAATCAGCCTTGCAAGAGCACTAGGGTACAATTACCATCTGGTACCCAACCCCTTTGACCCCCAATTGCCCAGGACAATAGTTTCCAGCCACTCCCATACGCACATTTACATCAGTGCCATGGCTGGGAGGCGAGGATTCCGTAAGGGTGGCAAAGGTGGAAGAGCCACAAGTGGTGGCCGTGGTGGATCCGGTAGGGGACGTGGTCGTCACTTGCAGGGTGAGCCTGTCCCCCCATGTGTGGAGGACCAGTCAAGGGCACCCATAATCCCCCCCCCCTCCCGTTGAGGCTGATGTGGCTGACACCATCCATGCTCAGCCCTTGTTGGACCAGCCCATTGTGGCACCAGATCTGGCTGACTCCATGGCTGACTTCCAGGTCAGCAGACCTATGACACGTGCGCTGGTGCACATTGATGTCACCATGCCACGTGCATCTGGGCCAGCAAGGTCATCTGCTGCACCAAGGAGGCAGGGCGGAGAGGCTGCAGGGGCAGCTGCGGCTCCATCCACCCCAGCCCTCACACACCCAGCCAGGACAGTGTCGGTCCTAGTCCATGCTGCTGACATTCCCCCTGACACCATCACACTAGAGCCAATGCCTGCACCAACTCCCATGCTGAGTGTGCAATCCCACACTCCTGATACAGAGTCCACCAGGGCTCCTGCCCCTAGTGTCCAGAGCGGCGCAGGACACTCAGGATCACCACCACCTTCCAAGCGGAAGAGGAAGAGTGCTCGTCCGGCACAGGCTGATGCCCCAGACACGGCTACACAGTCCGGCCCATCCAGGAAGCCCAGCTTCACGGATGACGAACTGAATGCACTTGTCGAGTATGTGTCCGGACATGACAACGAGATGGTCATTGTTGCAGGATCCAAGACCACACCTGCACAACGCCAGGCACACTGGCAGACCGTTGCGGACATCGTAAGTGCCCTTGGAATCGTGAGGCGCACAGCCAATGATTGCTATAAGCGCTGGAATGACCTAAAGCGCAGGGCAAAGAGTAAGCTGGCCTCAAGTCATGCCGCAACTCTAGTGACTGGAGGTGGGTCTCCAGTAGTAGACATGGAACTCACTCCACATGAGTCAGTCGCTGGGACCTACGTCACAGAGGAACAGATCCAAGGCGTGGGAGATCTGGCTGATTACGAGGCATTGTCCGGTGAGTGCACATGCATGTGTGTGTCATCCATGTGCATGGTGTGTGTGTGAGGGATTCTGTTTGTGTGCCAGGTGAGAGTGTGTGCGCCTGAGTCGTATGGGTCAGCCATGTGCTTCATGCAATACTTCCTGCGCAGCTGCATTTGGCCATAGCAGTATCCCTTCTGCCAACAGTAGACATCTAGCCCAACTGCACGCCAGTTGCCCTTGAAGTGTCACCTTGCCACAACATAGTTGCTTATTTTTCACTGTTCATTCAGTCAGTTTGTTTGCATTCCACCACTTTCACCAGGCATGTCGCTGTCCACTAGTCACATGTCTGACATGGCTATGGTAAAGTGGAGTGACTGTTACCTGGATATCATTTGTACACACATGTCCCTGTGCAATTGGACCATTTCAGACTGGCAGCTCCAGGTGAAAAATCTGACCTGTTAGAATTAGAAAAGCGATTACATGCGGGAACTGGACTGAATGAATAGGTGCTGCCCTCCTCTCCATCTTCACTCAATAGCAATGGTACATGCCATCTGTGTGATGGCATGTGTGTATCACCTGGCAATCACAGGCCAATGTGTGATGCCACTGCCAGGCAGCATGCAGAAAATGTGTTCATCTTCCATCTTGGTGTCATCAGTGTGTGCCATTTGCCTGCACTTCATACGCAGTGAGGGTGCATGCATGGGAGGGTTTCAGTCATGTGGGACATGTGTCAATCAAGTACTGGTTCTCTTGCTTCTCAGCCCTCATTGTGTGCCATGGTGCTAATGCCTGTTTCCATTTCTTTGTTTTCATGTCTTTGCAGGGGAAGACGCACCTGATACTGCTGGGGTTGTGGAGATGGTGCAGACCCAGGAGGGGTCCGAGGGCCGACCAACCACCAGTGAGGGACGTGGTGTGGTGGTGGGGGAGAACCCACAAGTGCTGCAGGTCGTGCTCTCAAGGGGTGTCTCTGGCTGCACCTCCCCCGAGCTGTACTCGGGTGTTGATTCGGATGAGACCTACGTGCCGTCGCAGTGTTCCAGGGAGGGATTCTGTTCTGTCTCACCCACCTGCACCAGGGTCAGAACCCTCCATGGGGATGTCAGTGTTGGCAGCTACGCCTTCGGTGGTTACGGATGCAGGGTCACACTCCGCGACATCTGATCCTGTTCCTGGGCCAGCAGATCAGAGGGGGAATGCAGTCCTGCAGCCTCAGGCAGTGCCGGCACAGCAAGGCGCAATTCGCCTTGCCCCAGACAGGTGTGGTGCCCGCCGACGTGGTGGCCGTACGCCACCCGGCAATACCGCATGGGAGCAATCCATTTACGGTATGGCAACCCAACAGGCTGCAGCAAAACAAAAGAGTTGATGGCTGGAAGGTTTAGAATAAATCTTGACCTCTGGCATTGCTCTGGGCAACCCTCCAGACCATCGTTCTTCGCCTGCCAAGCCATTACAAAAGGGGAAAAACCATATGCAAATCAGGCTTGGTCCCACCCCCAAAGGGGTAGTCCAGCCCGAACTGCTAGGTCACATCCCTTTTGCACGAGACCACAAGCATCCCCAGACATGTTTCAGCCTTGTTGGGCGTCATCAGTGAGGAGTAGCTTGGGTCTCTAGGCCCAGCAGGCAAGGGGCCCACGTCTGGGCATACCCTTCCCACTCGGGGTGACAATAGCAAAACAAAAGAGTTGATGGCTGGAAGGTTTAGAATAAATCTTGACCTCTGGCATTGCTCTGGGCAACCCTCCAGACCATCGTTCTTCGCCTGCCAAGCCATTACAAAAGGGGAAAAAACCATATGCAAATCAGGCTTGGTCCCACCCCCAAAGGGGTAGTCCAGCCCGAACTGCTAGGTCACATCCCTTTTGCACGAGACCACAAGCATCCCCAGACATGTTTCAGCCTTGTTGGGCGTCATCAGTGAGGAGTAGCTTGGGTCTCTAGGCCCAGCAGGCAAGGGGCCCACGTCTGGGCATACCCTTCCCACTCGGGGTGACAATAGCAAAACAAAAGAGTTGATGGCTGGAAGGTTTAGAATAAATCTTGACCTCTGGCATTGCTCTGGGCAACCCTCCAGACCATCGTTCTTCGCCTGCCAAGCCATTACAAAAGGGGAAAAAACCATATGCAAATCAGGCTTGGTCCCACCCCCAAAGGGGTAGTCCAGCCCGAACTGCTAGGTCACATCCCTTTTGCACGAGACCACAAGCATCCCCAGACATGTTTCAGCCTTGTTGGGCATCATCAGTGAGGAGTAGCTTGGGTCTCTAGGCCCAGCAGGCAAGGGGCCCACGTCTGGGCATACCCTTCCCACTCGGGGTGACAATAGCAAAACAAAAGAGTTGATGGCTGGAAGGTTTAGAATAAATCTTGACCTCTGGCATTGCTCTGGGCAACCCTCCAGACCATCGTTCTTCGCCTGCCAAGCCATTACAAAAGGGGAAAAAACCATATGCAAATCAGGCTTGGTCCCACCCCCAAAGGGGTAGTCCAGCCCGAACTGCTAGGTCACATCCCTTTTGCACGTGACCACAAGCATCCCCAGACATGTTTCAGCCTTGTTGGGCGTCATCAGTGAGGAGTAGCTTGGGTCTCTAGGCCCAGCAGGCAAGGGGCCCACGTCTGGGCATACCCTTCCCACTCGGGGTGACAATAGCAAAACAAAAGAGTTGATGGCTGGAAGGTTTAGAATAAATCTTGACCTCTGGCATTGCTCTGGGCAACCCTCCAGACCATCGTTCTTCGCCTGCCAAGCCATTACAAAAGGGGAAAAAACCATATGCAAATCAGGCTTGGTCCCACCCCCAAAGGGGTAGTCCAGCCCGAACTGCTAGGTCACATCCCTTTTGCACGAGACCACAAGCATCCCCAGACATGTTTCAGCCTTGTTGGGCGTCATCAGTGAGGAGTAGCTTGGGTCTCTAGGCCCAGCAGGCAAGGGGCCCACGTCTGGGCATACCCTTCCCACTCGGGGTGACAATAGCAAAACGAGAGGGTATGCCCAGACGTGGGTCCCTTGCTCGCTGCGCCACAGGGAACCAGGCTGCACCTCACTGAGGAGGTCCAACAAGGCCGAAACATGTCTGGGGTTGCTTGGTTTTCTGTGCAGAGGGGACCTGGCCTAGCAGTTCGGGCTGGGCTGCTACCTTGAGTGGCGGCAGCTGCTGACTGATTTGCACATGGCTGGTCCCCTTTTGCAATGGCGCAGACGGGCTAAAAAACGGTGGTGTGGAAGGTTGGCCCAGAGCAATTGCCAGTGGTTTAGATTCATTCGAAACCTTCCACCCATCACTTTTGTGGTCAGTTTGTTTCTCCTTGTGAGAGAGGGTATGCCCAGACGTGGGTCCCTTGCTCGCTGCGCCACAGGGAACCAGGCTGCACCTCACTGAGGAGGTCCAACAAGGCCGAAACATGTCTGGGGTTGCTTGGTTTTCTGTGCAGAGGGTACCTGGCCTAGCAGTTCGGGCTGGGCTGCTACCTTGAGTGGCGGCAGCTGCTGACTGATTTGCACATGGCTGGTCCCCTTTTGCAATGGCGCAGACGGGCTAAAAAACGGTGGTGTGGAAGGTTGGCCCAGAGCAATTGCCAGTGGTTTAGATTCATTCGAAACCTTCCACCCATCACTTTTGTGGTCAGTTTGTTTCTCCTTGTGAGAGAGGGTATGCCCAGACGTGGGTCCCTTGCTCGCTGCGCCACAGGGAACCAGGCTGCACCTCACTGAGGAGGTCCAACAAGGCCGAAACATGTCTGGGGTTGCTTGGTTTTCTGTGCAGAGGGGACCTGGCCTAGCAGTTCGGGCTGGGCTGCTACCTTGAGTGGCGGCAGCTGCTGACTGATTTGCACATGGCTGGTCCCCTTTTGCAATGGCGCAGACGGGCTAAAAAACGGTGGTGTGGAAGGTTGGCCCAGAGCAATTGCCAGTGGTTTAGATTCATTCGAAACCTTCCACCCATCACTTTTGTGGTCAGCAACCCAACAGGCTGCATCATCCGAGATGATGGCTCAGGCCATGGATAGGGTGGCCACTTCCATTGTCCCCCCAGAAAGGCTGATGGAGCGACTAGAGCAGGCAACCGACTCCATCTGCCAGTCACACAGGGAGGACATGTTGGGGTCCAACAGGGACAGGCGGGCGGCACTGGCGACTCTGCAGGAGGCCATCTCCATTGAGTCCCAGGGCCACAGGGAAGCCCTGAGGCAGGAGCTCCTTCACCTCAGGACGACTCTTGTTGAGCTTGAGGCTTCAACACACCAAAGGACAGAACAGCAGCTGGAGCGTCTCACCCGTACGCTCTCAGCTGAGATGCAGGCAACGAGGATCCCGTGAGTTGTTGCATGGGGACCTCCGCACACTCATCCTCCAGAACCAGAACCAGACCTACCACACCCGCATGCTTGCAGCCATAGAGGAGCAGACTAGGGCCTTGCGTGGGCTGCCTCCCATAGTGCAACCACCTCCGGATGCAGCTGCACAGGGTGATAATAGCGACAGCAGTGATACTCCCACAATAGGGTAGCCGTGTGGGCCATGAGCCCATGGAGGTGTTTTATCTTCCCAGGATCCACGCAGGTGGGTTCTGGTGTGCATCCTGTCCTCGGACCTCCTGGGTGGCCTCCCCAACCCCCCCGGGCCCATCAATGGCCATTTTTGATTGTTTCTTATTTTTATTTTTATTTTGATTTCTTTTATTCCCAATTTTTTTGGGACGATTTGTTGGCTTCCGTGGTTCCTGTGGGCATACGCTGCATTGTGGCTGGGCACATGCAGGCTTGTAATGTATTTGGTTCAGATGCTTGGGTTTGAGTCACACACACCCCTCCTGCTTCCCGTTTCCATGGGCTTGCAAAGGGTGTGCCCAAGTGACAGTGAATTACACAGTGACGTTGGACTCCCATGAGCTGTGTGGCCAGTCTGTAGTCAATACTGTGTATACATTCCTAGTGCATATTGCTGTTGTGTTGTACACTGCATGTTGCATTGATGTGTAACTCTTCTTCTGTGTCTACCTCCCAATTTGCAGGTCCCTTCCTCATGTCTACACAAGGACCTCTAGTCTGGAGATGGGGTCCATGTTGGCAGCAGTGCACCTACAACTCTACATGGCGCCAACACTGCACAGTTGGTAGTGGTGGGAGTGCAGGCATTTCCAGGTGGTGAGACTACTAATATGTAACATTTGTGATGTCATGTTAATGGTACTACGTGCTCAAGTATGTTGTTGGTCCGGCATTGCTGGGGTGTGGGGGTGGTGGGAGACATGAGTGGGGGCCTGGTGGAGGGTGCCCCTGGTGGCTGGGGGGTGGGGGTGGTGGGAGACATGGGTGGGGGCCTGGTGGAGGGTGACCCTGGTGGCTGGGGGGTGGCGGTGGTGGGTGACATGAGTGGGGGCCTGCTGGCAGGTGCCCCACAGTGCTGGGGGGTGGGGGTGCAAGGGGACATGAGTTGGTGTTCATTAGTTCAAGGAGACATGTGCCTTTGCTGGGGGGCATGCCCATGTTGGGTGGGCTGCCTGCGGGACATGACCAGGGATGCAGGGTAGTCCCCTGTGGTGTGGGCTGCCTGCAGGGGCCGTGGAGGGTGTACAGGGTACACCTGGGAGGACCCACACTGTCAAATCACATGTGGGACTCCCCGACACCCCTGAAATACACGTACCGTGCAGAAATCGCGTGTAAAACTTCCCGCGCACCCCTGAAATACACGCGCCCAGGCTATTCGCGTGTGGAACTTCCCGCTCACCCCTGAAATACACGCGCCCAGGCTATTCGCGTGTAAAACTTCCCGCGCACCCCTGAAATACACGCGCCCAGGCTATTCGCGTGTGGAACTTCCCGCGCACCCCTGAAATACACGCGCCCAGGCTATTCGCGTGTGGGACTCCCCGGCACCCCTGAAATACACGTACCGTGCAGAAATCGCGTGTAAAACTTCCCGTGCACCCCTGAAATACACGCGCACAGGCTATTCGCGTGTGGAACTTCCCGCGCACCCCTGAAATACACGCGCCCAGGCTATTCGCGTGTAAAACTTTCCGCGCACCCCTGAAATACACACGCCCAGGCTATTCGCGTGTGGGACTCCCCGGCACCCCTGAAATACACGTACCGTGCAGAAATCGCGTGTAAAACTTCCCGCGCACCCCTGAAATACACGCGCACAGGCTATTCGCGTGTGGACCTTCCCGCGCACCCCTGAAATACACGCGCCCAGGCTATTTGCGTGTAAAACTTCCCGCGCACCCCTGAAATACATGCGCCCAGGCTATTCGCGTGTAGAACTTCCCGCGCACCCCTGAAATAGACGCACCCAGGCTATTCGCGTGTGGAACTCCCCGCGCACCCCTGAAATACACGCGCCCAGGCTATTCGCGTGTGGAACTTCCCGCGCACCCCTGAAATACACGCGCCCAGGCTATTCGCGTGTGGAACTTCCCGCGCACCCCTGAAATACACGCGCCCAGGCTATTCGCGTGTGGAACTTCCCGCGCACCCCTGGAATACACGTAGCCCGCTCCCCCAGGCCCGATCGCGTGAGGAACTTCACGCGAACCCCTGTAATACATGTAGCCCGCTCCCCCAGGCCCGATCGCGTGTGAAACTTCACGCAAACCCCTGAAATACCCGTAGCACGCTCCCCCAGGCCCGATCGCGTGAGGAACTTCACGCGAACCCCTGTAATACACGTAGCCCGCTCCCCCAGGCCCGATCGCGTGTGAAACTTCACGCAAACCCCTGAAATACACGTAGCACGCTCCCCCAGGCCCGATCACGTGAGAAACTTCACGCGAACCCCTGAAATACACGTAGCCCGCTCCCCCAGGCCCGATCGCGTGAATTACTTCACGCGAACCCCTGTGATGCACGTACCCTGCTGAAATCGCGTGTGAGACTTCCCGCGCACCCCGGTATACACGCACACATATTTTTTGTCAGCGGGTGTCCGTGTTTGTGGGTACCCCTTTGCACGTCATTTTTCCTGGAGGGCCACAGTATGGGACATTCATCATGGCAGTATATAGGTGCTATTTGTTGGCGCACCTTTTGGCGCACATTTCTTACAGCCGCAGAGATGCTACCGCCTGCTTTCTTGTGGCGGTCGTGTTTGTGCCTGTGCGCTGGTTTGAGCGTGCGCTTTTTTCCCCTATTCTATTCCATGAATACGTGTTGTAGGCGAGCGTGTGGGCGTTCCGCGCACTTGTGCCCTGTAATTCCCCCGTGACGCCCACGTTTTGGCAAGTTGTTCCCCATTCCGAGTGTTACGCCCGTGTTCCGCCTACTTTTGTTGCGTGCGCCGCGCTATGTGCGAATTTCGCTGTGGCCTGTGCGATTTTCGCTGTGACCTGGCGCACGCTGTCAGATGGCCTGTGCGCCAACGTGCGCCGCGCACTTTTTTATCGCACATCCGCTGGTTTTCTCGCGCACGGCCTTCCATGAATCGACGTGCGCTGCTTTTCGTGCGATTTTCGCACTTGCACTGCGATTTTCGCTATTCCACTGCGATTCGCACGTTTTTGCCCACTTGCGCCGCGCTAATTATTCCATGAATCGGCCTGCAAGTGTTACCGATTCATGAGGGAGATCAAGCAGCCCAATTGATTATTGTACCAGTAAAGTTGTCCATGATCAAAAAGGGGGAACTACCCACAGTGTTAACTACTCGTGGGGATAGTGGTTTCGGCTCTTCAGACAGCATGGTATTAGGCGCAAAAGCGTGGGTCGAAAGACCAAGTGGCCCACCGGTACCCACAGATGTCATTGCGTCAGGCAAGGACCAAGAAGTCTTAGTGATGGAACCTGGCAAGGAAAGATGGAGTTAAGTGCCCGCAGGCAAATGTTACTTAAGAGAGTGATTATCAACACTGTATCTCTTTTCTGGGTTTGCTTTGTAGGTCCTGTTTCTGGCTGGTGTAACTGTGGGACTACATGGACTCCTTTTGGGAGATGCAAACGGCATGCTGCAACCAATGCGAAATGTCACATCTCTGCCAGTGATCCATAGGAGTCTGACGATGATGAGAAATGATGTCCAAAAGCAGCCAGATGCTGATGCCAAAAAGCCAGCCAGACCGAAGAACTGGATTTGTATAATGCGAAAGACACGCCAGGTGCAAGAACAAACAGCATTGATGTTGGCTGTGCAAGAGATGTCCTTAGGGACATCTTAGGTGGCAAAGATATTCACAGATGATTGCTCAAATGGAGAACATGTGGGCATATCTAGCACAGCAAGTTTTAAACATTTCACATTTCTGCATGACTGACGTGCATCATGCAGAAGCTTTGTTGCATACCTGTTTAGTAGCAGTGGCAACGCCTGCTACGATCCTGAGGCAAATTTTCGGGGTCATGCACAATGATTCTTGAGTACAGGATTCCGATGTACGGCAGTCCTTTTCCATTTACGAGTATTGCAAGTTTTGCCAAGAAACAAATCGCAAATGGAGAAACCTGACACAAATTATAACCTATAGTGTTACTCAAGGCGATGTTTGCTATAGTATGACATGTGAACAGAAAGAAATTGACAAATGCCAACAGCTGAACCTAACTAAAGAGAAAAATCAAACTGTTCAAGAGGAATTGTGTGCACGAGTTCCAACCACACATACCAATGTAAATAACAACATGACCTGTAAATACACAGTGGTAGCTAGCTGGCAGCCATCTGAATCATGTGAAACTTCCAACAGGATGGCTTTTTTCATGTGGCAACATCACATACATGCATCACAATCGAACATCCAGTCGAAAGAACATTACCAGTTGGTAAGTAACTTGTTCTTCGAATGGATTGTGTCCTCCAACATATTCCACATCTTTGACAGACTCCCAAAGCAGTACCAGAAAATAGAGGAGATAAAGAATTTAGAGTACCCAATCAGATGGCGGAATAAAGAACTGCCTTACCAAAGACCATATCCTGACCATGGATCGTATCCAGGGAATAATATTTAACAAAGGTGTGGAGCGAAGCCCATGCAGTGGCATCACAAATAGTCCTAATAGGAACACCCCGCTGGAGGGTGGTGGAAGTAGCCATGCCTCTAGTGGAATGAGCTCGCAACCCTTCAGGAGGGTCCTTACCCGCCAATCGGTAACACTCCATAATGGTGAGGATAATCCACCTGGACAAGGTCTGTTTGGTAAAAGCCTGGCCCAATTGGTGTCCAGCATATCCTACAAAGAGTTGATCGTCCACTCTGACCCTGGACATCCTAGAAATGTAAAAGCTCAGAGCTCTCCTAGGATCCAAACTATGGAGTCGCTCCTCTTCCTTACCAGGATGAGGAGAAGGATAGAAAGAAGGGAGAACCACCTTCTGGCTCAAATGAAATTCAGATACTACCTTAGGTAGAAAGGAAGGACGTACACGCAGTACAACCCTGTCCTTGTGGAAAACAGTACAGGGCGGCTTAGAGGAAAGTGCCTGCAATTCACTCACTCTGCGAGCGGAAGTAACCGCAACCAAGAACACAGTCTTGAAGGACAATAATCTCAAAGGACAAGAGTACAAAGGTTCAAACGGAGAACCCATGTGAAATTTCAAAACCAAATTCAAATCCCAAACCGGTACCTGGAAAGGGGACGGCAGGAACACATTAGTCAGTCCTTTAAGACATTGAGAAATCAACAGAATCTTAAAGTAAGAACATTCTTCATACGAGTGCTTAAATATAGACAGTGCCACCAGGTAACCTTTAATGGTACCTACTTGAAGGCCCCTGTGGGCCAAAGAAAGTAAGAAAGACAAAAGCATAGGAATGGAGCACTGAAAAGGATCAACATTGTGACCTCTGCAATGGTCGCAGAACTTACGCCAACGGCAACGGTAGAGGGATTTTGTTGGAGGCCGCCTGGCCGAAAGCAACACCTCCATCACGTCATCCGGGAGGTCCCAATCCTTATACCTCAACCTTTCAGAAAACAAAGCGTGAAGGTGGAGAGTCTTGACCTCTGGATGGAGAACCTGATCCCTGTCACGCGAGAGCAGATCCTCTCGGTAGGGAAGACGGCGTGGAGGGAGATGGACATTTGTAGAAGATCCGGGTACCACGCTCTCTTGGCCCAATCCGGAGCAATGAGGACCATGTGAGAACCGAACCTCTGTAACCTCTGCAACACTTGAGGAATGACGGGGACTGGAGGAAACGCGTACAGCAGTGGGAATGGCCAATCCACTACGAGTGCGTCTCCTAAGGCTCCTCTCAGAGGAAATTCCCTTGAGCAGAATCTCTCGCACTGCCGGTTGGCACTGGTGGTGAAGAGATCCACTTGTGGGGTTCCCCAAAGGGTGAAGATCTCCTGAATGACTTCCTGAGCCAACTCCCACCCGTGAGAGATCGTGCTCTGCCTGCTCAGAGCGTCTACTGCCTCATTTCCGTCTCCACCCAGATGAACTGCCGAGACCGAAATTCCCTGCCGGATGGCCCAGGACTAGAGCTGCATTGCCTCTCTGCACAACGGGAGTGACCCTACTGCCCCTTTTTTGTTGAGGTAATACATGGCCACTGTATTGTCCGTCATGATCAGGACACTCTTCCCCCGCACAGACGGCAGAAAAGCCTTCAGGGCTAGCCTGATGGCCCTCAGCTCTAACAGGTTGATGTGGAGCTTGGACTCCGATGGAGACCAACGACCGCTGGCGGTCAAGTCGTCGGCATGAGCGCCCCATACTGTGAGGGAAGCATCTGTCCCTAAAGTCTACTCCGGCCATGGTTGCCAAAACGTCTCCCCCTTCATCAGGTTCCCTTCGGTGGCCCACCACAGAAGATCCTGGGAGACCGAGAGTGGAGTCTGAAAGGGATCCGACATCTTGCCTGAGAACTGCGACCACTGCATCTTGAGGACCCATTGCAGGGATCTCATACTCAGCCTGGCCTCTGGCACCAGAAAAATGCAGGATGCCATAAGGCTGAGCAACCTTAAGAATTCAAAAGCCGGGAGACTCCGGGCATGTTGAAACTTGTCCACCATCTGCACAATGTGATGAGCCCTTACCCTGGGAGGCGAGCACTTCCCCAAGGACGTGTCTAACACAGCCCTGATGTACTGGAGCCGTTGGGAAGGTGTCAGATGTGACTTCTTGAAATTGAGGGAGAAACCCAACCTGTGGAGGGAGCGGCAGGTGACACTGAGGTGATCCAGTACTTGCTCGGGAGAGCGCGCCGATATCAGCCAGTCGCCCAGGTAGGGGTAGATGTGAATCCCCCCTAGCCTGAGATACGCTGCCACCACCACCATTAGCTTGGTGAAGACCCTCGGGGCGCAGGTCAATCCGAATGGCAGGACCCGAAACTGAAAATGCGAGTCGCCAGCCGCAAACCTCAGGTACTTTCTGTGCTTGGGATGAATCGACACATGAAAGTAAGCATCGTGTAGGTCCAGAGACACCAACCAATCCTGAAGTTGAAGGGCCTGGAGGACTTGAGAAAGAGTAACCATCTTGAACTTGTCCTTCCTGAGAAGTTTGTTCAACCAAACCAAGTCCAGGATGGGTCTCAATCCCCCGTCTTTCTTCAGGGTAAAAAATTAAGGGGAATACCATCCCTTGTTCCTCTCCGCTACAGGCACCAGTTCTATAGCGCCTTTCTCCAGCAGGGTCAAGATTTCCTGCACAAGGAGCGGATCTGGAAGCTTCAAAGAGAGTGTCCCCGATGGATTGTCATGAGGCCGCTTTAGGAAGGGAAGACAGTAGCCGTGGGCTATCGTATCCAGAACCCACACATCATAAGTAATGGCTCGCCACTCTTCGAGATGCTGAGACAGCCTGCCCCCAACCTGCCGAACCATGGGACATGGCCTCATGACTGTTTTGGAGCGGCTGCGGCAGTGCCTGAAGGCAAAGCGGCAGCTGCCTGAGTGGCTTTGGCACCTCTATTTCCCCGACCACCACAGGTACTTTTCCGCTGACCCCTTTGACTGGCGGCCCCTCTCGTTCTACCAAAGGAAGAGTAGTAACGAAAAGAACCGCTCCTCCATGGCTGTCCCCTAGTACGATAAGGCGGAGGTTGACGCACAGCAGCGCTTAAAGATTTTGCTGCAGCTTTCGAGGTCTGCAACCTCTCAAGGCTCTCATCAGCCTTGTTGCCAAACAAATGTGCATCATCAAAGGGCATGTTCAAAAGACGGGCTTGCACATCCGGAGCAAAACCCGACTTCCGCAACCACACAAACCTGCGTATAACGGTGCTGGCAGCCATGGACCAGCTAACACTGTCGGCCGTATCCAAACCCGACTGAAGGGATTCACACATTGGATCCTTGCCATCCTGCACAAGAGCAGGGAACCCATCCCTTTCTTACCCCTCAGGAATATGCTCGGCCACTAGAGAAACACAGTTCCACAGAGTGTGTGAAAACCTTGCTATGGCACAAGTGGAGTTGGCCGATTTCAATGCCATACTCCCCGCAGAAAATACCTTGCGAGCCCAACCATCGAAGCGTTTGTCATCCCTATCTGGAGGGATGGTAGGGTACGCCGCCTGCCTCAAGGTGGCCGTAGCCACCTGAAGCACCAAACTCTCAGAAGTGGGGTGAGTGGATAAGTAGCTGGGGTCGCTAACGAAAGGGCAGTACTTCTTTGTCAAAGACTTGTTAACAGCTGGAAGAGATTCTGGTGACTGCCAAGCAGCTGCCACCCTTTTCTGTAAAGTGAGATGAAAAGGTAACACTGGGTCAGAGGACGGACCTTGATCGAAAATGTCCATTAGATCATACTGCACAACGTCTTCCGGAGGACTTGACAAGCCCAGATACTCTGAGACCCTAGCCATGAGCCACCTGTACGAAGACTCAGCATGAGTCCCAGGCTCCGGCCTGCCAAATTCCAGTTCCAGAGAAGTGTCCAACCCACTGGCATCATGAAGGGTTTGTCTCAACTCCTCCAATTGACTGCCTCCACAAAAGACTGGAGCCACATCATGCTCAACAGGGTCATCAAATTCAGACCTTTCTTCCTCTTCATGCAGGTCATCCAGAGGGAGGTGAAAACCTGGCCTGGGGACAGAAGAGGGCCAGGAGTCCAGTATTGGCTTCACAGACTTACCAGTAGCCTTCCTTGGAGAATCCACCACATCCGGATACACCAATGTCAAATTTCGGGCAAAAATCCCCGAAGGCGTAGAGGGCGCCGAAGGCTTTGACGCCAGGAGCGTCGACCACCTCTGCGTCTTGAGCGGCGAAGGCTTCGGTGTCGACGCTGGTGCCGACGGAGCCATGGGCTGATAAGACGGCAAAGCGTCGACGTCCGAGTCGGACAGACCCAGCACCGACCGAGTCGATGCTGGCTTCGAGCCCTTAGCAGGTTGCAGCGCTCTCGCTGGAGACGAGGACTGAGACCTGGAAGCACGTCTCTTGCAACTATCCGAAGCCTTGTCCGAACATGACCTTGAAGGTTCCCGGTGCGATTCGCATCATGGACCCGAGCCCGAAGGTGTGCGAGCTATGGTATGAGACCGTTCCTTGCCGGCTTCGTTAGAAGGCACGACCGGAACCATGCCCTGCGATTGAAATATCACCAATATCTGCTCCTTAAAGGCAGCCCATTCCTCAAGGACTTTGTCGGGCATGCAACTTTCCTCGCGGCTCCATCCTCCAAGGACGACGGGGAAGGTGACCAGTGCCGGCGCTTTCGAGAATGCTGTGACGAGGAAGAAGAATGGCAGGAACCACTCCGGGACTGAGAACCCCGGGCCACCTCCCGACCCGGCGAGCGCCCTTCGAGTCGTTGGTGGACACCCCTTTGGATTTCGATTTAGATTTACGGGACTTACTGGGCTTAGAACCCCTGCCTACCTGGAGCTTCCCCTTACGCTCCCACAAGGCCTTCGCAGTCAGTGACTGGCATTTTGAACAGTCGTCAGTGTCGTGACTCTCGCCCAAGCACCACTAACAAATGCGATGCAGGTCGGTGATCCTCATTTTTGACTTGCAGTCCTGTCAAGTCTTGAAGACAGACCGCAGAGTCAGAGGGGTCGAAGAAAAAGACATCTCTACAATGAACACAAAAGGCGCGCCGAGTTCTCGAAGCAAACACGTTTGCGGAAAAAATGGAACAGAGGCTACGGGCGCCGTGCATCCTATTTATAACATCCGGTGACGCCGCCCTCGACGGAGGCCTTCGAAGGACATCGACTCAACGTCATCGACGCAAGATGCCCTCTGCCGAAAAAGTTTCCGGAGTGCACAGCTGTGAACATTACATGTCAAAGATGTGGAATACGTTGGACACAATCCATTCGAAAGTAAAGTTTGCACTATAACAAATCTTAACCAGAAACTCTGGAACAAATGGTTAGCAAGATCGGACTTTCTGGTACGATTTCACTCAGAACCTCAATTACGGGTGCTCCTTACAGAGGACTTTGAGTTTTTTGAACCGCCGAAAGGCAATAATTCTAATGTTTTTGCAATCCATTGTAAATACCTGGCCACAGCATAACTGCTTCGTAAATATTGTGAATTGCTGTTGGTTGTAGGGGTTGAACTTGACATGGACCCGGAGTCTGTGGATCCATTACTGCCGCCCAATAACAGCGCACTCAGTAATACATTTGCAAATAAGCCACTTCTTCCGCCCAGAGATAAAGTGCGACATACAGACCATGCTGAAGTGGCTGGCTGACTCCATCCCAGCAGCTATGCATAAACAATGAGCTTGGACACTTATGTCCTGTAATACCTGGGGTTTCACCCATTTTTCTGTCATCTACTGGTTCATTACCTTATTTCACTAATCACACATTTTTTCTTTTACAGAAAACATGGTTAACCTCCCCTATTGCTATAGACGGTTATATTATCCACCAATCCCTTGGCAAGAAGGGTTCATTGGGTAGACCATGCAGGGGTTTAGTCACTGGGGTTTTATACTCCTTGAAGTCCTGCAAGATCAGCTCAAATCAATCTGAATTCATATTGGCAGTTCAGGTCACTATTCCCGGTAAAGATCTGCATGACAAATTACTCCTGATTAACATATATAACCCGCCAGGGGCAGTAAAGCGAGAACAACTGCAAGAAGAACTACATGATTTATTTATCAGCTACGCTGATGGCCTAGCTGATAAACGCATTATCAATGGTGGTGACTTTAACTGTCATGTTCCTGGGGGAGAGGGTACAACCAGAAGCCCACGATTTGCTGCAGAAAAAAGATCCTGGATAGGGAGGGGTCTTGCTGGGTGAATTTCTTTAGTAGCTGGGAACTATAGATATTAAATGGATGCCCAAATAGTGACTCTACAGGTAATTATAGTTGGAGGGGTCTGTGGCCACTTTTTTTTTTTTTTTAACAATTTTATTAATTTTCGCCCACAAGTAAAGCGCCCTGGGTCGGATGGGCTACCTAGCAAATTTTATAAAACATATAAGCAGGAGCTACTCCAGCCACTGCTGGCCATGTTTAATGAAGATTACGAGCTGGGGGAACTGCCGGCGTCCCTCCGTGAGGCAGTGATCATCCCGCTCCTGAAACTGGGCAAGCCTGACGTGGAGTGCGGGTCTTATAGGCCCTTGTCTATGCTTAATCAGGATAGTAAAATACTCACGGCAGTGCTGGCTAACAGACTTAAGAGGGTGATTGGCAAGTTGATATACCCGGACCAAACAGGCTATGTTCCCGGTAGTAATATCACAGACAATCATAGGAGGCTGCACCATACCATTGATCAAGCCGAGGGAGACTCGGGTGAGTTGGCTATCGTGTCGCTGGACGCGGTTAAAGCATTTGATTCAGTGTGGTGGCCATGGTTGATGGCGTCCCTGAAAGGATACGGGATGGGACCGGAATACATCAGGTGGGTCCAGATGTTATACAGCTCCCCGATTGCGAGAGTTAAAACAGGAACTATAATTTCAGATAAATGGCAACTCAGTAGGGGGACCAGACAGGGAATCCCCTGGTCGCCCGTGTTGTATATTCTGGCATTAGAGCCGCTGGCAATTTGCCTGAGGCAACAATACGGGGAGGTGGGGATTCGCACGACAGGAGGCACACACCTGATATCACTGTATGCAGACGATATGCTCCTCTATTTGCGCTACCCGGAGGAGAATCTGCAATATGTGCTGGAGGTGATGGATAGTTATGCCACCCTCTCGGGCATATTGGTGAACCCCGGGAAGTCTAGTCTGTTCCCCTTGGGAAGGTATAGGACTACCCCACTAGAGAGGCTACCCGTCCTGCAGATACCCTGGCAGACCGAGCCGTTCAGATATCTGGGCGTAAACATTTACCATAGGATAGAGACGGAACACAAACATAACACAGAGAAAGCAATTGAGGGAATTAAAAATAGCATGGCGTTCTGGTCTAGATTACCCTTGGCTATGATGGGAAGAGCAGCGGTGCTCAAAATGGTGGTTTTGTCCACACTCTTGCATTTTTTTGTGAATGTCCCGTACCTGATCCCCAGACGCTTTTTTGTGAGACTTCATGGCATGTGCAGGGGCTTCATATGGGGCAACTCCAGGAATAGGGTTGGCCGGTGGAAACTACAGAACACATGCGATAAGGGGGGCATAAACCTGCCGAATCTTGAATTGTATTACTTGGCGGGACAGCTGTTGTATGTGGCTAGGTGGTTGTCTACAGCGGACTCAGCAGAAGCTAGGCTTTTGCAAGGTGATGCAGCTCCATACTTCCTAAGAGAGACAGTGTGGTTTCATAAAACTAAAATAGCGGGGATGGGGAGACTATTGGAGCTGGGCTGGGAAGTTTGGCGCAGAGCATGGAGAACTGTGGGCGATTCAGATTCACTTTCTCAGCAGGTCCCGCTCGCGGTGCTATGCGGGGAAGACTCCCAGCTGTTCAAAGGGGTCCGCCGATACTGGGAACCGGTGGGCCTAGCTACCCTCTGAGATATATGGCAGGAGGGGGAGGCACTGGAATTTCAGAGGCTGCAGGAGGAGACGGGGGTGCATAGAGGCCAGTACATTACTTATACCAGGCTTATGAAACGGGTGAGGGAGAGGTGGCCTGAGACGGTGCTAGCGTAAGAACCTGATGCCACCCTGGAAATTATGTATGATGTCTCGGAGGGTGGGCATGAAATATCTAGGCTATATGAGCTCCTGAGTGCAAAGGTGGGGAAGGAGCTGCTCCAACTGAAGCATGACTGGGAGGAGGAGGTAGGAGAACCCATGACAGAGGGACAGTGGGATAGAGCTCAAAGGTACCATAAAAAGGTGTCCCGGAATGTGAGACTCCAGCAGATCCAGTTGTATGTCACGCACAGAGCTTATTTGACCCCCGGAAGAATAGCCAGGTTTGGAGGCTCGGCTATACAGAAATGCCCCAGGTGCGGGGAGGAGGAGGAGGTAGGGCTGCTGCATATGTTCTGGGCTTGCCCTGAGGCACAGAGATTCTGGGAAGAAATAAAGATGAGATTGGCCAGTGGGGGAGTGGTGCTTGACGTGAGGTCTGCTTGGGCGTGAATGCTGGGGAGTTTTCCCAGGCCACGTAATTCAAAGCACATCAGCAAGATGAAGGACCTGGCCTACATCTTGGCCAAGCGCAGAATAGCGATGTGCTGGAAAGCGGCCCATAGGCCCAGGGTGGAGATATGGAGGGCAGACCTCTTGAAATGGGCAGAAGCAGAAACTGCGGTATGGTATGAAGCTGTCACTAAGGGGGGAGAAGAAGAAGTGGGCCCCTTGATAGCCTGGAGGCAATTGGTGACCTCGATGGCAAATCCTCACCAGGTCACTCACGCAACGGAAGACTCGACGAATTGACAAGTACTGAGATACCTGAGAATGCTTGCAGATGGCACAGATGAAACGACTCGAGTTTGCGGGGAGGGAGGGGGGAGGACGAAGGATGACATTGTATAACGTGATGTTTTGATATTGACTTTGAACATCTTAAATGGTTGTAATGTTTGGTGTGTTTGTTCAAAATAATAAAAACTGTTTAAAAAAAATAGAAACTTACGGATTGTGATGGTACCTGTACCTGAGTTGGGGCATCATCATGTGCGGGGGATGTCAGTTCTTGTCTCCAAGGCCACCAAATCCATATTTTGCCCCTCTTGGCCTCGACAGGATGCTTCATGCCACAATGCAGTTTCTGCCAAAGACCATTTCTGGAGGTCCTTCCCTCATACTTCTACCGCTGGGCCATTCCTTGCTTTCCACCCCATTACTATCCTACGTTTCGCCAAAATGTATGACAGGTTTACTCGTGTGTCTCGCATGTTTTGGTCTCAGAAAAATTCCTAGCAAGCATGCCTTGGGGGTGACAATCTGGCAGCAAGCCAACCTTGGTTAAGGCATGGGCCACTCCCTCCCAATATCGGCTTATTTCCGTGCAGGCCCAAAACATATGTATGAGGTCTGCATTGATCATGCCACATTTCGGGCATGTTTGCTCTCTTGCATTACAAAATCTTGCAATTTTCTGCTGGGTCAAATATGCTCTTTGAGTAACATATAATTGGATCAGCTGTAGTTTTGCATTTCTGGACACTTTCTCGTGATACCCCATGGTCCTGCTTCCAGTTGCATCCAACAGCTGCTCTTGCACATCTGCCTCCCAGCTCTGCCTAATTTGTATATGATTGTTAACGGGCCTCGACGTCAGCACCTCATAATCGTGATTCTGCGTGTCCTCCTTCAGAAATGTCACAGAATGTTTCTAACGTCACATCTTCTACCAATATTCTCTCTGGTCCTGGCCACATTGCTTTCATTCTATGGAGAAGTGAGACATGGGTTATGTGCTGCCCTTCCCGTACTCCTGACTCTGAAACGACCTCAATAATCGGTCGTCCCTCTCGCAATATATCACCTAGTGTCGTCACCCCCTAGGCTCCCAGTACTTCCTGATATTCAGCCTAAGTTGCCTGTCTTCACTCTTTAGTGTCGCCAATGGGATCTGGGGTGAATAGGGCATTTCCTTACCCAGAAAGCGGCCCTTTGCCACATCATCCTGCCTAACCTCAGCAACAGAGGGTGCTTGGGGTCACGTAGTATCGTGGTCCACACCATCTCTTTCAAAAAGAATGGGGTGCATGACGGTTGTAGTAACTCAGTGTCTTGGGTCTGTTCATCTGACAGCCAGTACGTGGTAAAATGCAACTGGCACGCTACAAAATATCCCTCGAAACCCGGCACTTATCTCCCTCCCTGTTCGTACAGTCTTTGTTATTTCACTAGCGACATTCTACATCTCGAGTTATGCCAAAGGAAGCTCCGGCAGGTGGTCAGTGTCCTAAAGAAGGCTCTAGATATATTATATGGAACGTTCGTGCAGTAATGCTGCATCCTTGGAAGCACCACCATTTTCAGCAGCGCGGCCCTACCCATTAGTGAAAGTGGCAGCTTGCACCAAAATTTCATGGAATTCTCTATTTTATTTACCGCCCTTGACGTGTTCTGCGCATGTTCTACTTTAGTGTTGTGGAAGATGTCTACCCACAGATATCTAAATGTGTCCATTTCCCATTTAATCGGTAATTCTGTTAACGCACTGCAGGGTCTACTCTTATACCCTGCGAGAGGGAATAAACATGACTTCTGTGCATTTATTGTAATCCCAGACAATTCAGCATAGCGCTCAAACACATCGAATATGTATTGTAGGTTAGTCTCCGGTTGTTGTAGGTAAAGAAGCATATAATCCGCATATAGGGAGACCAGGTGTGTGCTACCCCGTATACTAATGCCTGCCTCTTGGTATTCTTCCCATAAGTATACCGCCAGCGGCTCTAGGGCCAGTATAAATAACATAGGGGACCAAGGACAGCCTTGTCTCGTCCCTTTGCTTAACCTCCATTGTTCCGATATTGTGGTGCCTGTTTTTACTCCCGCTACTGGGTTACTGTACAGTAACTTAAACCATTTAATATACGTGGGGCCCATGCCAAAACTTCTTAACACTGTTAGTAGCTAATGCCATCTGACCACATCAAATGCCTTGACTGCATCAAGAAAGGCCACTGCCATAAACTGGGTGCTGTCTTGGGTCTGGTCGATGACATGGTGCAATCTTCGCAGATTACAAGTGATATTCCTATTTGGGACATAACCTAACTGATCTGGGTGTATGCACTTGTGAATTATAGGTTTCAACCTATTAGCCATCAGAGCTGTCAGTATTTTCCCATCTTGATTGAGTAGCGAGAGGGGTCTGTAGGAGCCACATTCGGTATCAGGTGTGTTAGGCTTCAGCAATGGGACTATAATTGACTCAATGTCAGTGGCAAAATGCCTTTATCTAATGATTCATTTAGCATAGCCAACAATGAGGGAGCAATCTCTGCCACAAATGCTTTGTAGAACTCACTTGGTAGTCTGTCCGCCCCTGGAGCTTTACCTGATGGCAACCCTCTTATAGGGTGTTCCAGCTCCTCTTTGGTTATGGGGGCTTCAAGCTTGTCGACCGCCTCTGCATCTAGCTTTGGAAGATCGATCAGCGCCAAAGTTTCCGCTATCTCGGACTCATGGGTATCTGACATCTCTTCGTATAGTTCCTTATAAAAATCATTCAAACTTTTGTTTATATCCTGTTGTGTCCTACAGGTCTCCACATTCCTAGCTGTGATTGCTCGAATCATGCTCCGCTCAGTTTCACTTTTGTACAACCCGGCTAGAAATTGGCACGCTGTCGTTCCACATATTTCCTGTAATTCAACTTACCTAATCTATCCCAGTGTGCTAAACATTTGTGCCGCAGGGCAATAGCCTCTTGGGCACTCTCGCTAGGTGGATCACTCTGACCGTTTATGGATTCTAATTTTGTTTCCGCCTTGTTTAAGTCGTTCTCTACTGCGGTCAGAACCCCATTCACCTTAGCGATTGCAGTCCCTCTGATCACCACCTTGAAGGCTTCCCAAAACGTGGCTCGCTGACGCCACACTTCCTGTATTAAACTTAAAGTAATCCTGCACACAGTTCTCGGAATGTTTGCGGAATGCTTCATCCCTCAGAGACTCATTCTTAAGTCTCCATGTCGATTTGCGTGCTCTTGGGGGTGGGGGAACTCTCCATGTGACCACCAGCGAGTCATGATCTGACAATACCTGTGCTTTATATTCAGCCTTATCGATTTCACCCAGGGTATCCTCTCCTGTGAAAATGTAATCTAATCTTGTGTACAGAGCTTGGGGAGTGGTATAATGTGAATATCTGCAGTAATGCGGGTGTAGAGTCTGCCATATACCTGAGAGTTTAAATGCTTGCAATAATGTGCACAGGGCTTTGGCAGAGGGGGCGGGGTGCGTGAATTTGTCATCTGATCTGTCTAGTGTAGGGTTAAGCGTACAATAAAAAACCCCTCCCAATATTAATGTGCCGTCTCTGTGTGGACTTAGCGGGTATAACGTGTGAAAATAAATTGCAGTCTCTTGGTTCGTTGCGTATGTATTTATGATACAAAATTCTCTGTGCTCAACCCAGCCCCATCTATACAAACATCCTTCCATCTTTAACATGGAACATGTCAAGCACTCTCAAAGGAACCGTTGGTGGCACCCACATTATTACGCCTCTAGCATAAGGAGAATATGACGAGCCCAGCGTTGTGCCGCTCCATTTTTTACCTAGAGCCGTCTGTTTCTCTTTTGAGAGGTGAGTTTCTTCCAAGAGTGCCATGTCAATTTTCTGACGCCTTAGGTAAGTCATAATCCTATTACATTTAATGTAACTGCTGAGGCCTCTAACGTTCCAGGATACTATTTTAAGTTCCCCATTGCATTGAAAAATTCTGACATGTACCATCAGTCCAACATTCAAGTTCAGCATATTCCATGTGGTCCGATAGGCTAACTCCCCTTTAACTACCCCAACTCCCGTGCCCACCCTCTCCAATAACCCCCACCCCAACAATAGTTCCTTGTGCTCAGGGCTCCCCACTTCTCGCCTCCATCCCACGGTCATGTCCTGGTGTGTAAGGCGAAGAGGGCAAATTAGTAACTGCTAGTATACATGCAAACTAATGCAAACATGGGTGTAGGACATTCCTACGTAATGTGATCTAAAGTAAGCACCACATTGTTGGCTCCTGAATTTAGCAACATTTGTTTCCTGAGGCTTATGATTCCAGGCTTCTGCAGTCCTGTAATTGTTAGGGTCTTCTGCATGTGATTACTCTTGACTACTTGGATGGGCTTCTGCTCCGGTTGGCAAATTCTGCATATCCATCCATTTGTATGCATCTTCAGGGTTATCGAAGAAGATTGCGTGGCCTTTGTGAATCACACTTTCTGTTTAGCTGGATACAACAGCATGTACTTCAGATGAGCTGCTCGTAGTCTCCTCTTGACCGCTATATAGCTCATTCGTTGCTTCTGAACCTGCAAGGTATAGTCCGGATATGCTGTTATTGTGGCGGACACTCGTTGGATCTTCCCACCTTTGCCAAAGTGCTCGAGGATCTTTTCCCTATCCCGGTAGTTCTGAATCTGGGCTATTCGGCCTCGGCGGGGATTCCGGCTGAGGTTTCCTCATCAGCGACCTATGCACCCTTTCTACCGTGAAGCCTTGACAGAGGGCACCTGGACCAATTTCTTGTTGCATCAGGTTCTCTATGTAATCCGTCAGGTTTGCTCCTTCTTCACCTTCTGGGAGCCCAATAATTCTTACGTTATTGCGTCTAGCCCTGTCGTCAGCATCCTCAGCTCTGTCCTACTGATTACACACTTGTTGTTGGAGTACCCTGGCTTCTTCCGAGGTGTCTTTAAGGCCCCTTGTATTCTCTGCCACTGACTTTTCAAGCGTTCCTGTGCGTTCAGCGAGTGCCCTCACATCCTGTCTGAGCAAGTTCACATTGATGCTGATGGCGTCTATTTTAGCCTCCAGAGACTCCTTCAGAGATGATATGGCCGCTAGAATCTGTTGATCTCCTTCCACAAGCATCTGCTCCCTTTGAGGTGCTGAGGTTGCTTGGGCAGGGCTCTCCGCTGAGAGCGCAGTCTTGGTACATGCCTCCAAGGTGAGCTGTTTACCCTTGCTCTTTTGAGTTTTGTATGGCGTGACCTAACGCTGTCTCTTGTCTCCGCACCCGTGCTAGTGATTATGCTTCCCAGGCATGTAGATTCCGTTGCTTGCCGGTCTACAAGTACAGGCACGTTTTGCTGCACCCCCAACGCTAACTTCCTGGAGTACTTTGTCGTACCTGCTATGTGCTACTTGTGGCTTCACGACCAGCATCAGCAATCTCCAAATCTTCAGACCTTATCCACTTGGACCCACTGCTCTGCATCCACCCTCATTTGCGGTGTCTGCAGATGAATCATCTGAAGGTACCACACAAAGAACAATACCCGGCAACGTCAGTCTTGACGGGCTCCCTCAAAGTTCCACTCCACTGGCATGTTGTTAGAAGCAGGGCAGCAGCACTGCGCTTGAAATCCTCTGGCAAATTGCAAACGCGCCAATTAGCTCCTCTATTGTGGGCCTACCGCTGTTTAGGGCTGTACTTCTTGGATCACTTATTGCAACCTGGGACGGTTTCTAGTAAAGGATCTGATGGGTGCTGCCCACATTACTCTAGAATAGTGTATTCCTCACTGGCCACTTGGTCTATCAGGTGAAGCAGTACCAGATAGGCTTCTTGTTTGGGGCCAATATACTTCCTATGTGTTACATAGTTCTTTGGAGATAGGATTGCCTTTTGGTTCACCCTGTGTAGCAAGAGCGGTGTACTGATTTTGTTTTGTTTCTGTGATTAGAAGCACAGCTCCATTGTGGTCTACCCAGCCGTGCAACATGCTCTCAGGGCTTGCTTCCAGAGCGGTCCGCCTCCACTTGTCAGCCGGGGCCAGCTCCACCCTATGGTCCGCTCAATCTCAGCGGTGGAATGTTGTTATCTATAATTTGCATCAGTAGTGGGCTAGCTCCCCCTATGTTCCGTCCAATCTTAGCGGCGGCGTAGTGTTATATATAATCCGCTCTAGTAGATGGATTGTGCTTTTATATACGCGCATTCACGGCGCAGGTATGAGTCCCAACGGAGAGGTCAGGTGCCCACTAGGAGTTGCGCTTCAGAACGAGCTTCCCATTAAACCGACCCAGTGCAATTGCTTGGGTACTCTTACTGTGAACATAGTCGGGTGTTCACTGCCTGGTGCACCAGCAAGCGATCACCACACTATCCAACACTGGGTTGTTGCAGCGATCAATCAGGGCACCCAGTTCGATGCAGTCTATCAGACCCACTGCAGCATAAGCCATGTCAGCAGCAAATATCTGGCCTTTCCGAATTCCTAGACCGCGCTTGTGCTAGGGCCTTATCACCATTACTCGCAGCTTCTTGTGCAACGGATTGGTCTCAGCGCACTGTTCACCATGCCACTTTCTTGCCACGGCACTTCTTTCCACCCAGCCCTCTCCTCTGGTCAACAGCTGGGCTGCTGATGGGCCTAGTCTGCCTCTCAAAACACAGGTCTGCGTACTGCCGTCCCTCTGTCCCGCAGGTCGATCGCCTCGAGACTTCACTTCTCCTGTGCGCTCCAATTTCACTGCTCACGTCCTTCGTCCTGCACAGCCGCTGTGATTGTTGCACAGCCGCTCCTTTGATGAGGCCTTTTATCTCTCTTGTGCGTGTCCTTTGTTAAGATGTAGCTGCCTGCCTCTCTGTGCTCCAAAGTTGGACATATATTGCACTTCCCTTTGTAGTTACACCGCTCCGCTACTTCGATCCACCCTTAGGTCGTCTGTGCCGGCTTTTCCGCTGTAGCACTTCCCGGATCCCAGCACTTAACCAGTGCTCGATCCTTCCGTGCTGTTCACTGTGCAGACCCCGTGCTCGGCGTCTGGGTGCGTTATCAATACTCAGCGCTCTGGTCCCAATACCAGTCCTGTGCCACTCTTGCTGAGCTACCGTTCGTTGGCTTCAGTACCCATCAAGGCTTTGAGATGCCTCTGTCTTACAGCGCTCTGCTGCCTTTCCTTTGTCTCCAGTCACCATGTTGATTCTTTTTTTTTCACAGAGCCGGGTCCCAAACTGTGAACAACTAAATCTTTGTAAATAGGGCTTTCTGTAGTCCTCAAGTGTGACCAGCTGTGCTCGCCGATTTCCATCACCCAGTACTGCGATCACCGACTCTTAGGCTTGCATAATGCAGATATTCACGATAAAATAATTTAAGGATCACAGGAGATCCAGGAATCGCGGCCTATTGCATGGGTGTGTAACCACGCCCCAGTCTGTGGCCACACTTGATTATATGTTTGCATGCTGCAAAGTAGCTCTGAGGGAAGAAGACCTGGCTATCAGCCTGAATATTTGGAGCGACCATGAAGCGCTCATTCTTAGTATTGCGGGCCGGGTCTTTAGAAGCCCTGTAAATCCTGTGGGAGACCTAGTGACCAATCACTCAGCTAATCGGATCATATGGTCAGAGAACAACATCATTAAGGCAACGAGGGCTATGTTCTACAAGACTTCTTTAAACTATCAGGCATTCCAAGAAATGTCCCCTGAGGACATTGAGAGTTGGATTCTATCCTTTTCAGGTACTCATGCCACAATGAATGCCAGAATGACATCTAGAGAGTATAAATCACACATTGCTTATGATAAATTATAGATGCGAAATGCAAACTCTGGGGCGATTTCCAGAAAGCTAAGTTGGAGCTACCTCCAAGAAGCAAGACAGCTAAAGAATTACTACCATAATTGTCTTAAACAGTGGAGGTGCTCTGGCAAAGACACCTTATGGCAGCAGATGGTGGCAACACTCTGTGGAGGAAACTCACACAGTATTTGGTCCCTTCTGGGAGAGGCAAATGGAAGCAGGAATCAGGCCCTAAGTAATCCAATTAGTGCGCATACATGGGTGGCTTATTTAACTAAATGTAACTCTATACGGTCAACACATCACCATCCCAGGTCAATCTCAAACCTGCCCGTCCTCCCATCACAGTTAATACTGAAGTTATAGAAAATAAAATTAGGACCCTTAAATCTTCAAGGGCACCTGGTCCTAATGGCCTGGTGAATGTGGTCCTTAAGCATAACCCTCTATTCTGGTCCTTTCTACTTAAAACGCTATTTGATAAGGAGCTCTTGATGGGGAAGATTCCAGTCTCATGGCAAATGGCTATTCTGATCCCTGTGTTTAAAAAGGGTAGTAAGACCGACCCTAGCAATCATCGTTTATTGTCCATGTTGGACTGTTCTGGTAAGCTTTTTGCATCATTACTCTTGCACGAGTTACAAGCATGGGTGGAACAAGATGGCATCCTTGACAGATTCCAAAGTGGATTTAGGCCGGACTATTCCACAGCCCATAATTTGCTCACAGTGGTCTCTGCAGTCACACCGGTCTGTTGCCCTAACAGCCCACCGCTGTATTCTCTTTTTTATAGGCTTTAAAGCAGCTTTCGATAAGGTGTGGAGGGAGCGCCTGTGCAGCAAATTAAAACTGTTGGGCTGTCCACCTGGAATTCTGTATTATTTGAAACTGCTACATAAGAAAAACGCTGTATGCCTAAGACTAGATACCCAAGGGACCTTGACTGAACCCATAACTCAGAATTGCGGAGTAAAAGAGGAATGTGTGACAGCGCTCTTGTTATACAACCTTTTTGTGTCAGACCTTCCGGTTACTCTGGCATCAGTTAGTAATTGTCTGCAAAAATTGACACCATGCACTGCACAGTCCTGGCCTACGCTGACAATCTGGTGCTACAGGATCACACCTTTAGTGGCATGCAGCGTACGGCTGAGGCACTTTGGGCTTATGATGTCATAAATGGTTTGGTAATTAACAGGGATAAAACCCTATTGATGCTATTTACTACAAAACATATTCCTAGACCCCAGCTACATATTCAGGACACAGAAATTGCCTATGCACTAACGTATAGATATCTGGGTGTTGAATTTGATTCCACTCCAGGTTTCAGTTTTTACATTGAGATGTATAGCAGGAAGGCTGCACAGCTGACCACTTTAGTGGTCCGGTTCTCCAAAAGAAGAGGGGGCTACACTTTGAAGGGAGCTAGAAAACTGTATCTGCAGTGCCTGGTACGTACGTAGTACCGGTGTCTGGTTAAAGGTGCGAATGAAAAAGGTTTGCATGCAATAGGTTCGGTACCCGAACAAAAGGTTCGAATTTTTTTTAAATTATATATTTATTTTTGGGTTTCCATATAGGTTAAAAAAAGTGGTTTTTACCACCCCCCCCAAAAAAACCAAAAAAAAAAGTAAAAAAATACAAATAAAAATTTCGAACCTTTTGTTTTCAGTCCTTTTGTTTCGAACCTATTGTATTTCGAAACTTTTCATTCGCACCTTTAACCTATAACCGGTCTACTGTGAGATACAGGCTTGAGTCCCTTATTGGCATTGATTTGAAATGGCTTCAGCGGTTTGAGGGGAGGTTCTGGAGGAAGATCTTGGGGTTGCCCAACTGCGTTCCCATAGTTATAATAACCCGGTTAGAATTTGGGATTATGTCCCTGAAATCCCTGGTATTAGAAAAGAGAGTATTTCTGTACATTAAGATACTGAATGGCCCTTCCAACCCGCTTTTGATAACCTTGGGTAAAGCAGAATTTAGGCAACAGATGAAATCGCCCTTCAGTAAGAGCATGAACATCCTCTTTCGTGGCATAGGTTGGACCCCCAATTGGGGGAATGACTATGCTAATATGAGATACTCTTTAGGGAATCGCATTGACCTCTGGGACTGGAATGAAAATACACGGTACTTGGGGCTATTAAGAACCTATTCATTTGTCCCGGGCGTCCTGTACACTTCAAAAAAGCTTAGCCTTACCTGAATATATGTCCTTCTCGCCAACTTAGAAGATTCATCCTTCTCATGCGTATCTACCAGTGCTGCCCATAGTGGGTGTGGCACTCTCTGTTCTTGATCAGGATCGCTTTTGTCGTATATATGTCACAATAAAGATCAACCTGAGACGGTGACGAACGTCTTGACCGAATGCCCTTGTTTAGGGAAAGTCTACATTTTACATCTAGGTAGATTTGTTTACCTGCTTGATACGATTAAAGACCCCTTTTTTTGGAAATAATGCATTAATATCAATAACAGGGGCCTACATATGGCACTATACAGAATATGAAGGAGGTAGAAAGGCGTATTTCATCTGTGGAACAGGAACTGGTATCCCACTAATGTGAGCACTGATAAGAGGTACATGGAGTTGGAGTGAACGCCAGGATGGTATTAGCCATTCTTTGTAATTATATTACTGGTTGGTGTCTTGTAATTATAAGATGCATTAAACCTTAAGGATCCAAATCATGGACCCTTTTTACTATGCCATTACTCGTAACTTGTGTTACTCCTATCGTTTACCATGCTCTTTTATCAGGTTGAAACATTATGGGAACACACATGAACACTATTTGCATTAATACATGTGCGCTAGGTTTGACGACACGTTCCACCAGTTGCCACTTGTGGGTGGCGCGTGGTTTGCCGTTAGGGTAATGTTAAGACATAGAAGTACGTGAAATGAAATTGTGAGAAAGATTTCCCCCTGAACGCTCGTTTTCTTTTCTTACTCAGTGAGTACCACCATGATTATTATCTGAGTCAGCTGGTATTTTTCTTTTTCTTTTTTTATTTCTTTTATGTCTATTGGGTGCTTGATGCTATGTATTTTATTTTTATGTTATTTTAATGGAATGAATGTAAGGAATTATGAATTGACGTTGAATTTGATTAATGTAAGGAAAAAGTGACTTACCTGTAATTGTTGTTCTCCAGCATGGGTCTGGCATGGATTCACATGCTCATGAATATTCCCCGTCATCAGTAGTAACCAATCACTGGTCTTTGTGTCATACTGCCCCCAGCCAATGACTGCCCTCTCCCTAAGCCCCGCCCCTGGCAGCCATCCTCAGATTTGGTAGCACGTAAAGTGGCAGTATGACCAAGTGAAGAGCCGCAGAGGGGAAAGAGGGAGGGTTCACATGTGAATCCATGCCAGACCCATGGTGGAGAACAACAGTTACAGGTAAGTAACTTGTTCCTTCTCCAGCATGGGATCTGGCATGGATTCACATGCTCATGAATATAAGAATACATAGCAGTACACACATGCACAACCACGGGAGGTGGCAAGGCTCAACATTAAGCATTACATAAAACTCAACATTAAGCATCTCTTACCTCCTCACCAGGCTCACTTTAAGCGAACAGGTTGCGCAGCACTGCCTGGCCGACTCTGGACTCCTCCCTGGAATCCCAGTCGATGCAGTAGAATCTCGTGAAGGTGTGCGTCGACCTCCACGTAGCAGCACTGCAGATGTCCAGCAGGGGCACACCAGACAAGAACACCGTGGTAGCAGGGATCACTCTGGTCGAATGGGCTCTCGGACGGCCTGGCAACGGTCGGTTAGCCAACCGATGACAGTGCATGATGCAGCCGGAGAGCCATCTGGAAATGGAAGCCTTCGAGAGAGCCTCCCCTTAGTTCACAGGTCCAAAGTTCACAAACAGCTGCGATGTCTTCCGAAAACTCTTCGTTCGGTCCACGTAGAACTTCAGCGCTCTAGCTACATCCAGCGAGTGCAAAGTCCTCTCGCCCCGCGACGAAGGCGACGGGAAAAAGAGTGGTAACACCAAAGGCTCGTTGAGATGGAAGTCCGACAGCACCTTGGGCATGAAGGAGGGGTGCGTCCTCAGCACCACCCTGGTCTCGTGGAAATTCAAGTATGGAGGCTTGCAGGAAAGGGCCTGAATCTCTCCCACGCGTCCTGCAGAGCTGATGGCCACAAGGAACGCTGTCTTCCACAACAGGAACTTCAACGGAGTCGAATGCAAGGGCTCGAATGGCAGGCCCATGAGCCTGGTCAGCACCACGTTGAGCTCCCACGCCGGGGCTGGAGCCTTCACCGGCGGGAACGATCGGAACAGTCCTTTCATAAACTCCTTCACCAGGCGATGAGACCACAGGGACGACAGTCCTGCAGTTCTGGTGTATCGGGAAATAGCTGTCAGATGTATCTTGATGGCAGTGTGAGCTAGTCCAGCTTTGGCCAGCGACAGTAAGTACGGTAGCACTTGAGGGGCTGTAATCCGTAGAGGGTTAATCTTCTGTGCACGGCACCAGACAGAGAACCTCTTCCACTTGTGTCTGTAGCACTTGAGAGTTGAGGACCCCGTGGCCTTTGCAAGAACCTCTCTGCAGTCAGCCGGGATATCGTACCCTCCAAACTCTAGTGCTGCAGGAGCCAGGTCTGCAAGTTCAGCGACTCTGGGTCGTGATGAAGAGTGGCGGCTCCTTCTCTGGAGAGAAGATCTGCGTCCGTCGACAGTTTGACTGGTGGGGACGCTGACAAGTCCAGAAGGTCCGGGAACCATATCTGTCTCAGCCACCTCGGTGGGACGAGGATCATCCTGCACTGGGACCTCTTGAGTTGGTTGATGAGCCTGAGCAGCAACGGTTTTAGGGAGAATTCTCTGTAAAGGCTAATTTCCCAAACCTAGTGAGACCCCCCCAGCAGCTTTGCTGGATTTTTGGGGTTTATTTTTTTCTCCTGCTAAGAGTGAGACTCTTTTTCTCCCACTCGTAGACATGATTTGAGGTGTTCCTTTGACTTTGTATGTGTTTTATGGGCTATGCGGTCCTTCACCCCATAGGGCTTCATGTGTTTTTGGTATGTGGGTTACACAGCACCCTCCGTGCAGTAACCCAGGGGTGTCGTAGTGACCCCCAAACATAGACTCCATACCCTGGGACTGACTACTGTCTCCCAGGGCATGTAAAGTCACCATTGGCTTTACTAGTCTTAAATTGTGAACAGAACCAGTACAAACCATCATATTGTGGACGTACTGGTCGGGGCAATTCGATTGCCCCGGGGTCTGTTGTTCGAGGGGGCACTGTCCAGTCCCCCCGACCGAGTTTTGGCTGGTGGCAGTGGATACTACTTTTTATATTTGACCGCAAATATATCCCTATGGGATTTTCCCATTGTTCGAGGCTACCACTTTTTAATATAGCCTCGAACATACCGCCGGTTTATTAAATTAATATAAATTTACCGGTTGGTATTTTTTGCCAAAACTCGGTTCCAAAATGGCGTGTGTGTTCGCTTCTGTGACTCCAACCCAAGTCGAGCCCTTTGTTCCATTTTTTGGCTGGCTTCTCCACAGAAGCCTCCAAAAGTGGTGCCACTCTGTCAGGGTACCACAGGGGGTGTCGGAGGGGGTTTAGGCACCCTGGACTGAGTTTCCTTGGCAACTCAAGTCACACTCTGGTGTGATTGGCCCAGTGGTGAGCCGCCCGGCCCACCACTTAGCATGTTTGAGTGACAGCTAGGACTGATGAATGGGGGTTTTCTGCATAAAAGCAGGGCTTTGGGGACTGGAACTTCAGAAGTCGCCACAGGACCTAAAGAATCTGAGGAGGGAGAAGCTGAGCAGACCTGCAACGACGACACCACCGGTGTAGCCCTGCTGAACCGTCTCATCACCTTTCTCGACGACAGAGGAGATCTCCAGTCCAGAGAGTCTTCTTCCTTTGACTGGTGGGGATAACCAGTTTGCCCATCTTTTCGCCTTCCTGGATCATCTCGTGGCCGCCTTGCCTGTGCCAAGCACCCCGGCAACCGGGATACCACGGTTTACCACTACCGCGAATGAAAGGGTAGTACCTTTTAACCGGAGAACTCTGCGGCTGGTTTCTTCCCTGGCAGTGCAACAACCTTCATCTTTCCTCCACGTCGAGACCTCCTTTTCCTCTGGACGAAACACCGACTTGCACCCGCTGCCAGGAACAACTGCCCCCGCTGGAGCGTTCTTCCCATTTCAGGTACTGTGTCCCGCCTGGCTTCCCTTGCGACAGATCGTTCGGGGTGACAGTAAATCCTCGACTTTCTAACCTGGGTTAGCCTGGGGCCTGTTAACTAACTTTTCCTGACTTAGATCTCATCTTTTTTTTAACTATCTACAAAGACTCTTTGGGCATAACCCCACAGTGTGATCCTGGACACATTTCGCTTGATCTCTCTAAGAGTGGGCCTGGCATTTGAACTTCGTTGCTCTCCAGTAAACTTTGCCTAACCTGCCTCACTGTGTTTCTTTTAAAAGTATTGAAATTGTGTGCTTTCATAACTCTGCCTTTTCCCTCCCTTTTTTTATAACTTATTAGAGTGCCATTTTAGGTTAAGCGCTCACCTCTGTCTGAAAATAAGTGGTGTTTCTCACTAAGACTCGTCTAATAAGTAATCAGGGTTGTATATCTATAATAGTGACTGTGTGTTGAATTTACTTACCTCTTTATGTGCTAGTGTAATTTACAAGTGTGTCTTTAAATAAATAATTATATACTTTTACACCAAAGCTCTGGTCAGTGTTTGCTTGTGCTACTGTATCTCTGTACCTATTGTGTATACTCTATATACTGTCTAACTCTTCTTGAGAGAAGTCTGGCTGCTCAGCCACAGCTACCAGGTAAATCTGGGTGGTACAGACTGCTACCACTTGGGTTTACTGCCAACACCTGTAGTCTTAAGCATTTTGCAGTGGTCCCTAAGGGAACTGCACAGGTTTCTGCCTAAAAAACGGCAACGGCGGGAACGCATACAGGAACAGGCCGTCCCAGGTGAATGAGAAAGCATCGCCCATGCTCCTCGGCTGGGGGAACCTGCTGGCGAACCTCTGGCACTTGGAGTTTGTCGCTGTCGCGAACAGGTCGATTTGGGGCTTGCCCCATCGCCGGAAGAGTTGATCCACTTAATCCTGGCGTAGTTCCCACTCGTGGCACAAGCGCAGTTCCCTGCTGAGTGAGTCGGCGATGGTGTTTTCTTATCCCTGCTAGATGAAAAGGCACCAGAAACATCCCCTGGGCAACGGCCCAGTGCCACAGATCCTGGGCTTCCTTGGACAGGGCTGGGGATCTGGTTCCTCCCTGCTTCCGGATGTAGAACATTGTGGTGGTGTTGTCGGTGAAGATCCTCACCACCTTGCCCTTGAGGGATGGGAGGAATGATTTGAGGGCCCAGAACACTGCTCGGAGCTCCAGTATGTTGATGTGGAGTGGCTTCTCCTCCGGGAGCCCCAGGCCTCTCGCGTGAAGACCTCCGGTGTGCGCTCCTCACCTCTCCCGGGAGGCATCGGTCGTCACCGTCATCTGGTATGCTGGGGTCTGAAAGTCTGTGCCCGCGGCGAGATGCGTGCGGGTGCCCCACCATCGAATTGCTTGGCGGAATACTTCGCTGAGCGAGATCTTGTCCTCGAAGCTGCCTGTCGCTTGCATCCAACGGGCGTCGAGGAACTCCTGCAGAGGACGCATCCGAAGCCTGCACAGGCGCACCATATAGATGCAAGAGGACATCATCCCGAGAAGGGACTTGATGGACCTCACTCTGGCCACGTCTGCGGCCAGCAGACGCTGTACCTTGCCCAGGACGGCCTGCGTTCTTTCCTCCGACGGCGAGGCCAACTGCGCTACTGTATCGAGCCTGGTTCCCAGAAACAGCGCGACCTGCGACGGAACCAGGTGGATTTTGGGGAAGTTGATGGGGAATCCCAGGTCCGTGAGCAGCCGGACGGTCTTTGCTGTGTGGTCGACGGCGAGTTCCCTTGTCCCTGCTCGGATGAGCCAGTCATCCAGGTAGGGGTAGATGTGGATCCCCTGCAGGCGCAGCCGTGCCGCCACTGGGTGCTAGGCACTTGGTGAACACCCTGGGCGCCGACGTCAATCCGAATGGGAAGGCCTTGAACTGGTAGTGCCACCCTTGGACTACGAACCTGAGAAACTTTCGGTGGCCTTTTAGGATGGGGATGTGAAAGTACGCATCCTCCAGATCCAACAACAATAGGAAGCCGCCTTCCTCCAGCTGGCCCAGCACGTGCTGGAGGGTGACCATCCAGAACTTCTGTGCCTTGATTTATCTGTTTAGCTGACGCAAGTCCAGGATGGGACGCCAACCTCCTGTCTTCTTTCTGACGAGGAAGTATCTTGAGTATACTCCGGAGCCCCGGAGCCTCTTTGGGACAAGCTCGATTGCTCCTTTCTTGAGCATCGCCCTTACCTCTAACAGCAGTTGAGGGACATGGTTTTCCTTCCTGGCCACGGGCGGAATTCGGGGGCACTTCTTTAGAAATTCCAGAGTGTGCCCGTGGGCCAGGGCATCCAGCACCCAACGGTCGGTGGAAATGGACTCCCACACGCTGATGAACTTTGTCAGCCGGCCTCCCACCGGGGTGCTGTGGTGGGGGCGACGGCCGGTTCAGTCTTGCTTGAAAGCAGCCTTGCCGCCTTGGCCTCCCTGACGAAGACGGCGAGATCCACCTGACTTGCCTCATCCCCTGTAGGCTTCTTGCGACGAGGAGCGGGCCGCCTGACGGTAGGTCGAGGAGCCGCCGCCGAATCCTTTGTAGGCACCTTGCTTGCCTCCGGAGTTCCGAAAGGGCAACCGCCGTTGCTGCAGAACTCCCAAGGCCCAAGCCGTCTCCGTGTCGGTCTTGATGGCCTGCAGCGACTCATCCACAGTCTTTCCAAACAGATTGTTCCCGTCGAAGGGCATGTCCAAAATCTTGGCTTGCACGTCCTGGTGGAAATCCGTCGCCTTGAGCCACCCCCGCTGTCGAAGGCAAACGCTGTTGCCCAACTGGCGGAAACCGGTGTCGGCAATGTCCGTGGCCACAGTTATGGCGTGGTCCGATGCCACCTCACCCGCCTGTAGGATCGCCAGGGCCTCTGCCCTCTTTTTGTCCAGGAGGAAGTCCAACAGGGGGGCGATCTTGTACCACAATTCCCTGTCGTAGCGGGCCACAATCGCTAGGGCGTTGGCCACCTTAATCGTCGTTGCTGCCGACGAGATGACTTGTCGTCCCACGGCATCCAGCTTCTTTCCCTCGCCGTCCGGTGGGGAAGTTGAGGATGAAGCCGATGCACCCCCGCTTTCTACTTGGCCGCTGCTGAGACGACCGAATCCGGGGTCGGCTGCGCCCTAAGGCACAACGGGGCGGCGTCGGGGACCCGTTACTTCTTCTCGTACCAGTCCCTCTTGGCAGGTGTCGTGGACGGGTTCTTGAGGAGGGCAAGTCCCTCGTCCTAGATGTCATCCAGCAACGGCACCGCGAGGACCGTCTTCCTCTTGGCCTCGCGCCGTTGGTAGAGGAAGCCTTCCTTCTTCTTCTCCTCAGGGCAGAGCTGAAAAAGCTTGGATGCCCTGGAAATCATGGCGTGGAAGGAGCCAATCTCGTCGAGCGGGGACGCCCAAGGAATCGGAGATGGGAGGCCAGTCCCGTCGTCACCGCCCTCGTCATCCGTCCCCGTCGTGGCCATGTCCGTTCCCGTGTCGTCCCTTGGGATCGGGGAAGGAGACAAAGGCTGAGAAGGCCGTGAGGGCTGAAAAGGCACTGGATGAATTCTCCTCCTCTTGTTCGGAGGGCTTCCCGACAGACCGGTACAGCTGGGTCGTCCGTCGGGGGTAGGGGCAGTGTCGTCCTTATCTCCGTGCATAAGGCTTGGATTGCCATCAAAATGGCCACCGAGTTGTCCTGAGGCTCGGGTTGCGACGGGCATGCCGGGAGCAACGGTTGTTCCTCCACGGGAACCTTGTCATCGTTGCCACCCTCGCTCTCATCGTTCCCCTCCTCGGGATTCTTCCCGTGGGGCTGGGCCTCTTCCAAATTCTCGGTCAGTTCCTCTTCGGAGGTTGTGTCCATGTCCGTAACGGCCACCGCCCCTCCCTTTTCCCACCGGGGTCTTCACGGGGGTCTTCTCGATGGGCTTAAAAGAGGATTCCCTCCACCGAGGCAGGGAAACTCTGGGCCCTGAGGTCGCCTCCACTGGGATAGCCTCCACAGGCTTCGCCAGGGCCATAGTGGCTCCCTCGATAGAGGCCTTAGCTGGGTGAATCAAGGCCTTCACCACCTTGGGTGTGCTTGAGGCCTTCACCTTAGGGGGAGGGTCACCGCCTCGCTCCCCCTCGGCCGGTTCCTTTGAGATAGACCGGGGCCTCTCCAGAAGCTTAGCCGGTTTCTCGGATTTTCTCTTCCCCGAGCCAGAGCGTTGGCTCGCGGTTGATGGTGTCCGTGAAGGTGCGCCCTGCCTGGCAGCCAAGGAGCCCGACCGTTCGGTGCTCCCGGTGCCCGCAGACTCGCGGTGCTTTGCCTTCTGTTGGGCCCCCGTCACCGGGGCGCCCTCACAGTACTTAGAAGACCGCTCGGACTTCTTCTTCTTCTCACCTGCTGGGCTCTTGCCTTCCAGCCAGTTGGAGAGACGGGTCCGGCGATCCCTCATAGTCCGATCCGACATGTTCATGCAAAATGCACAGTCCTTCTCCACGTGCGTTTTGTCCTCGTGGAGGCAGTAAAGGCATTTCGAATGCTCGTCCTCCTTGAACACATTTTGTAGGTTGCATCCAGGGCAGATCCTGAACAGTTTGCCGGGAGTCGAGCTTCCCTTCTCCTGGGCCATGTTCTTCTCGTCCACGAGGTAAGCCTCAGAAACTTCTGGAATCCTCCAAGAAGCGTAACTCGACGAAAACTTCACCCTTGAGGGGCATAGATAAATCCGAAACGGGTCCCCGCTGATCGGAGGTAGAAATGGTGGAGCTTGAGGCTCGATTAAACCGAAAAATTAGATAAATCTCTTTGAAAAAGCGCAAAACGCAGAAAAAGCTCGAGAGCTATAGCACGAGGACTCCCAACACTTGAACGTGCGGTAAAAATCTGAGGATGGCTGCCAGGGGCGGGGCTTAGGGAGAGGGCAGTCATTGGCTGGGGGCAGTATGACACAGAGACCAGTGATTGGTTACTACTAAGAAAGACAGATCAGAAACGAAAACGATACAGATTTTTTCTTTACCGAGGATTCCCAGCCTGACGACGGGGAATATTCATGAGCATGTGAATCCATGCTAGACCCCATGCTGGAGAATGTATTGTTCGATGTTCATTATTTCAATTAATATTATTTCTTTTATGTGTAAAGTTTTATGTTAAAACTAAATCACATTAAATAAATAAGTAAACCACCAAGGCGCAGATGCTCAGGCCAGAAGGTCCGAGAAAATGCCACCCACCTTTGCCAAGTGCTTATAATGCAGTACTCTGGAAAGGTCAGGGAGAAAGCAAAGGCCTCAGTCGGAGGGGGGACGTTTCACTCGGCCTGTTGGTAACTGTGTCTCTGCCTGGCTGTTTCCGGCGCTTTCCAGCCACTTCTGGCAAGATGAAGATGTTTAATACAGTTGCACCAACGGTGATGTATTCTCTTTAGATTACTGTCTTTTCTGTGATTTATTCCTGTTGAAGTTTATTCATTTATGTATGCTTTGTATGAATAGCCGTATAAGAGCTAACATCTTCTAACTGTGTGTGTATGTGTGAATCATTGCCTACCTGCGTCCAAGGTTTGCCATTTAGTGTACTGGTGATAAAAAAAGATATATGTCTGTCCATGCACTTTTTGGCAAGCAATACACTATGTTAACCATATATAGGGGTAAGAGTGTGGCAAAGGGTGTCTATGGAGGTGCGCTATGGGGTATAAGTAAACTAGACGACATTCAAGCCGAGGAGAATTATTTTCTCTCCCGTCTTCGGGTGTGCCACCAACCACAGCAACTTACATCACACACCAGAAAACAGATCTTGCTTACATCTCTGAACATTTGATGCTCAAGCCAATTTTGGCTATTCCTGTGGTCGAAATAAGATAACAAGTTGACTAAATTCTTGATTAAACATATGTTGTCTCTTGGTAATTACCACACGAAAACTCTCCGTACTGCGGGCCTGGAAGATGATTTAATTAATCCTTCAAGCCTTACTACTATCTTTGGGAAAGAGTTAAAAAGTAGGCTTCTTACCCTTTGGATAAGTAGAAAGGAGGACATAAACCTTTTGAAGCCGTCTGTAATAGACTATCTCCGTCTTTCACCATTCACGGGGATGGCCATGCACTTGGATCTAATTACCAATTTTTATCACAGCTCACTTTTGCCTCGAGCCAGACTTAACATCTTGCAAGTAAAGGCAAGTAAAGGCAGTCACTTGTAATTGGTCTGACACAAAATATGAAAAGGACAATTGTTATATTTGTGGTAAAAAAAGAAAATCTGGCACTTTTTTATCTTGTTTTGCCCTCTGTACAGTAATTTGCAGAGGCTATATCGCCTAACCTTACTTAAAGGCTTTGGTTTAACTTATTGGACACCCCTTTCTGGCTGTTGCGGAATCCATCTGTTATCACTAGTGCTTTTAAACTTGCATGTTATATCCAATGCGCATGGAAAAGAAGAATTTTATTGCTCACTTTATGAGTTAACTGTTTAATGTTTTTAATATTTGTACTGTATGTTTTTAACAAATATCTTTTTATTAATATGGCTGTATATTGGACTGTGATTTCATGACTGTATCTGCATTGTCATGGTTTCATGGATTTGTTTTACATATCCGAAATAAATGCATTCATTTATTCATAATAATTGTATCCTCAGAGAGCTAGTCCAACTCCCAAGCTATACCCAAATACAACAGTATATGATTGAATGGTTACATGTGATTTCACCAAACGAAAAAATAATGAAAACTTTAACTAAACATGTTTTTGTAAAAAGCGTAACACATTTTTTTTTATTTGGGGGATGGGGGGGGTGTCTCCCCAGCCCCCAGTTTCCATTCGTTTATAATCACACCCCCAAACCCCTCCCCACCCGTTTTAACCCCTTACCCCACTCCCCCATATATATATTTTAAAAATGTGTTTTTTTTGTCAGTAAACATGTTTAGGTAAACATGTTGTTCGCCATTTTAAATTCGGTAAAATCACTGCATACCGATTGTGAATACTACAAGATACAACAATAAATGGACTGGTGAGTGTGGAAACGCATTTCTTTCTTCAGCCGAAGTAAGCATTAAAGAGGGTAAGTCAGACTAGCGCAGGCGGTAGGACTCCGCAGATACATGGTTGTACTGAATAATCAAACATAAAATGAAACGTCGTATGCCCGTTATCCACGCAATGCAAAAAAACAAGGCCTGCTCTCCCGTTAGTGTTGCAGAGGTTACAAAGTTGCCATTTTCCCGTGATGAAATTACATGCACAACAAACACCTTCCCTTGCTTAGCAAAGTTTTTTCTGACTTTTGATTTACATGCTGGGAAAACAGAGGAACCCAGTTCCCAGAAGGCAATGTCAGCACAACTCCAAAGGGGAGGGAGGGAAGTAGACCTCGCACATGTCCAGCGCAGATTTAAAATTCAAAATGGCAGCATTCCTTGGGATAAGCATAGGCCAAACCCTTTCAGCCTACTTGACTGCAAGCATATGGGCCTAACCAGCCTAGTCCACACTACAAAGGTGTGATGCATGCACCACCCATGGGGAGGAGACACTACACAATAGAAGCCTGCTTCCTCAGTCAAGGAGTGTGGGATATTTGAGAAGGTGCTGGAGGAATGGGGTTGGAGGGAATTGGGGAGCAAGGGGACTACTGAGAGGAGAGCTGGAAGGAGATTATTGGAGTTTGTAGAGAGGAGGTTATACTGGAGGAGGATGAGGATTACCAGGTGGAGAGAGTTACTCTGAGGAGTTTGGAAGGCAAGAGTCACCATCTTAAGAGGATCATACTAAGGAGGTTGGAGAGAAATATAAAGTTACCATCTGGAGAGGAACACTAAAATATCTGAGAGGAAGAAAACTATTACCATCTGGGACGGAGGAGCACGAAAAGCTAAAGGGGCAGACATAATTGTAAATCCAGAGGACTTCCATCTCGTACTTGCAAGACCTGAGGAGAGACTTACGTCTCGTAATTTCGCCCACACCTACTAGCCAGAGATACCATGGAGGTTCTAGAACATGTCGGTCCAGGGTAACCTTTAAAGATGGGAGGAAGTATGAGAGGCTGCAACCTTCCTGAGGGATAGGTAGTGTTAGGCAGAATTCAGTGCAGTGCCCTTAGGGACCACTACACACAATTAAGACTACAGGTGGCAATACAAGTTTACCTTTGGTACAAGCCTGTACTACTATATCAGAGTGGTAGCAGTGACGGAGCAGCCAGGCTTATCTCAAGAGTATATGAGCAGTAGCAGAGATTACACAAAGGGACCACAATTACTGTGACTCAAGCAAACACTGACTCAAGGTTTCAGGTAACAAAATATAAGTACATTTATTTTTAAACCATCAGTTATAAACACAACACTTCTATTAAACTTTAAATAAAACCACATGTTAAATACACTACAACTAACCAATTCACTTTGTACAGTATGTCTCAATTTAAGTACCCTGTGTTTGAATGAACCGGTGTTATGAACAAAACACGATACCACGAATACGATTGCGACCACTTTTTGACATTTCGGTCTACTAAATAAACGCGTATCCGTGACATGAAATGATCCGGGGCAAAAACACACTCAGCACCTGAGATACCAAGAGGGAGTTGGAGGCAAAAATCACAGACAATATTTTGGTTAGGCAGACAGAATCGAGAAACACTCAGAAACAGGAGTTCAAAGGTCAAAGGGCCGGAGCCATGTTCAAGTAACACCGGAGGCCTGTTGCCGAAGATCACACCGTTAGACAGTTCATGATTTAACATAGCCAAGAGTACTTTGATATTGTCAATGTTCGGAAGCAAAAGTTAAAGAAGGAGGGAAGACGAGGGCAAGCCTTGAAGATGAAGAATAGGGGTTCAGCCAGTTTCCTCAAGCAGAACACAGTACCTTACTCCAATGGTGCAGCTGGTGCCCTGGCACTTGTTCCTATTGGTTTCTCACAGACCCACGATTCCTGGAGATTCATTGTGAAGGAGGACGTCTGGAGGGGGGCTGCACCACACAGGGATGAAGCCGGCAGCAGCGACAACGAATAAAAGGTGCGCTCCTTAATAACAGGAGAGGCTCGTTTCGACCACGACAGCGACCTCTGGCTGAAGAAGATGAGCTGGTTATCCCCAACAGGCTCACGGGAAGAAGACTCCGGACTGGATCTTCTCTTAGTCGTTGAAGGGTAGATAGCTCAGGACTGCAGCAGGGCTTCACCGGGACAGGGTAGCTGCAGCAGCCGTCGTTCTCTCAGCTTCTCGTCGGCTCCTTGTAGTTCCAGTGGCGACTCTGACTTCTCTCCAGAGAGACCTGCCTTTTCTGCGCAAAACCCCCATTCACACAGCCTGTCTGTCAATCACGCAGCAGGGGGGTTGTCCAGCCTGGACAACCACCTCAACCAATCATGGCAAGTGCGACTTGGGTTTCCTAGGATACCCTGTGCAGTGGGTGACTACACCCCTTCCCCACAGTCTACTTAGACACCCAGGCGCCAAGAGGAAGCCCGCCAAAAGACAGTGAACAAAGAAGGCAAACCTGGTTTGCCGCGCAAAGTAAAACACAAGAAGGACTTTAACAAAAAGAAATGGCGAATAAACCCAGCCGGAGCCAAAAGAAAGACAATTTGGTCAAGCAGGTTTATGCTTAAGGCTGCTAAAATAGCCAAAAGCATTACCACGTTTATCTAATATAATCGCGGTAGAAAAGTTAGGGTAGATACCACTGCCACCAGCCAAGTCTAAATGTTAAAAGAGCAAAACAATGCTCAGGGAGGTACAGACAGAAAAGGGGTACAGATTAGCCCTTTCCAGTGCTCTATGTAAGATGGGGGTGTACTGGGTCTGTGGTAAAAGGGACTATGTAAAGTAAACAGCAGCTTTACCTTTCTCTGGGGGACAGTAGTCAGCCCCAGCGAAATGGAGTCGGAGGGAAGTCTTAAAGACAACCCTGGGTTACTACACTGAAGGTGCTGTGTAACCCTAGAACAGGGGCACCTGGAGTGGTGTGCTCCAGTGCCCAAGATCACACAATGAGTAAAACACATAGGCCAAAACACATGTAAGAGAGGAAAAAGGATGTACACTCTTACCAGGTGGAAAAAATAAACTCCAGAAATCCAGCAAAGCTGCTGGGGGACTCACTAGGTGAGGGAAATTAGCCCTTGAAGGAGAATTCTCCCTAACACTCGCCCCTCCCAGACTTAGGGACAGGAGGATTGAATCCACTCCTGGACAGACCTCATACCTCTAGTCGGTTACAAACATCCTAGAGAGACCATCAGCATTTTGGTGGTGACTTCCTGGTCTGTGCTCAATGGAAAAATCAAATCCTTGCAGGCAGATTGACCATCTGAGTAATTTTGGGTTTTCCCCTTTCATTTGCATCAGCCATCTCTAGGGATGGTGGTCAGTCTGAATGATGAAGGTAGATCCATACAAGTATGGTCTAAACCTCTTAAGTGACCACACAATAGCAAAGCATTCTCTTTCTATTGTTGCCACCTTGTTTCAGGATCCTTTAACTTCCTGCTGATGAAACAAATGGGGTGTTCCCTACCTTACTCATCCAGTTGACTAAGGAGGGCACCTATACCTACATTGGACGCATCAGTTTGTACAATGAAGGGTTGATGGTAGTCAGGAGCTCTTAGGACTGGAGCTTGACAAAGGGCTTTATTTAGACCTTCAAAGGCTTGATTGCACTCCTCATTCCACCTGACCTTTTTAGGAAATTTGGGAGAGGAGATGACATTCAAGGGAGAAGCTATGGTCCCATAGTTCTCTATGAAGTTTCTATAGTACCCAGTAAGACCTAGGAAGGCTCTTACTTGGGTTTGAGTAGTAGGGGTGGCCCAGTTTTGTACAGTTTGTACGTTGCAAGGCAATGGCCTTATTTCACCTCCTCCTACCTCATGTCCAAGGTAGACCACTGAACTCTGACCAATTTGACTTTTTTTTTTTTTTATTATTTTGCAATTTTTAATCAAATAATTGATTTTTTTGCAATGTTTGTACTTGCAATGTTTAAGTCCGGAGACAGAGAATCCTAGTTATGTTCCTTTCGTTTGAGTTCAAGCTTTTCTGTTAACTGTTGTAAGATCTTGAAGGTCGCCAGTTGCCAAGTTGTTCGGTGGCCGCCAATCAGCCGAGCCCACCATGTGTCTTCATCGGTCATGAAAGAATGTAGCAGAAAAGTCTTAAGGTAGGGCAAACGAATCTCTTTTATGTCTGGACATGAAAGCAATAAGTGGCGCAGTGTTTCCTTTTCTGTATTACAAAATCTGCAACTGTTTGATACTGACAAGCCTCTGATGTGTCGTATTTCATTTGTATCAAAGAGGTTTAGTCTTGCTCGCATTATCAAGTTGCGTGCTGCTTGGCTCGGGAATTTTTTAATATAGTTTTGTAAGGTATTCAGTTTCGTTGCCGTAGGCGGCAGATGTGAAGTGAGTTTGTAATTAGTTGCTGTAGTTAGTGTATTGATCCAATCCATTTCTTTTAGTTTCTTGAGTATCCTTGATGGATTGTTAATCAGTTCGTCTTCAGTACACTCTATTGTGTTTAGTAGGTATGTATTTTCTTTTTTCCACTGGGTCAACATTTTGCAGCTTGATGTTTGTAATTCTTTAAGGATCAGGCCGTGAGCCAAAGTACCGTTTGGAAGTATGCATTTTCTGTAAAACATAATTGAGTTGCAGTCGACCGTACTCCGGAGGGATAACAGACTCAATTCTCGACGGATCAGTGGTATAGGAGTTGAGTTTGGTAGAGAGAGAGTCGATCTCCAGAAGTAGGCTTCTAGCTTAGGCCAGAGAGTTTTGGGAAGGTAAGGCATGGCTTCAGCAGCATATGTCACAGAAGGGACCACCTTTGCTTTGTAGAAGTTTAAGAGAGGAATTGTCGAAAATTTTCCAAATTTTCTGTCAATGGCTTTTCCCTTTGTGGCTAGGGTGCGAATTTTGTCCCAGAGGTGTTCTTGCATTGCAGATTCTTTTGTTGTAGTATCGAGGAACGCGCCCAAATATTTGTAGTTCTTAACTTTTTCAATCGTTGTTTTTTCAATGGTCCAGTTGAATTTTTCCTGTTTCTGTGACAGGCCTTCCATCACCATTATCTTTGTTTTTTCGATGTTAATTTCCAGATTGTTTTCGGAACAGAACTCATGTAGGTTTGAGAGTTGGCGTTGAAGGCCTATCGGGGTCATGTCTAGTAAAATAAGATCGTCCGCGTAAAATAGTCTGCTAATGTTCGTTTTTGCAAGTTTAGGTGGAAAAGACCTGATCCGGGATTCTGTATGTTGAAAGTCTCCCATATAGGCGAGAAAGAGTGCCGGGGCCAGAGGGCAGCCCTGTTTAACACCTCTACTGGTTGCGATTTCAGAAGAAAGGCTTCCTAGTTGGTTCAGCCGTATCTTGATGTTAGTGTCTGTGTGGAGGGCTTTAATAGGATTTAGAATAGCACTTGGGCAGTTCCACAATGACAATTTTTCCCAAAGTCTAGAACGATCTACTCGGTCGAAAGCCTTGGAGAAGTCGATGAAGGCCATGTATATTTTTTTCGGATTTCCCTCCTTTACCTTGGCTTTCAAAGTGGATATCATGAAGATGTTAATAGCTGTCCCCAACGACTTCTTAAAGCCGGCTTGGAAGTGGTCATTACAAGGCGCACTAACAGCCCATGCTTGGAATTTTTTCAGGAGTAGTGTTCCAAATACCTTCCCTATAGGGTCCAGTAAGGCGATGGGGCGATAGTTTATAGGATCTTGTTTGTCTCCTTTTTTATAGATCGGAACCACAATGGCAGAGAGCCATGAAGGGGGAACCGATTGAGAAGCCATACATCTTGTGAAGACTGATCTTATAAATTTTGCCCACTCTTCCGGATGGGTTTTTAGTTCAAAGTTTGTGATCCCATCGGGACCCGGGGCCCTGGATTTTTTCAGATTATTCAAGGTGGATCGTATATCATCTAGATCGTCAAGTTTCGTCCAGGGGTCTTTGGTTTTTATGTTATTAGTAATAGGTTGCGTCGCCTGAATGCTCGTGCCGGCTGTTACGTCGGATGAAGGTTTCTCAAAAAGGGCGCTGAAGTGGGCCGCCCAGGTGGCTTCGCTGATGCTGTTTGCGATGTTCAGCCCATTCGGTAGCGTTGTTTTGTTCATCAGGGACCAAAATTCTTTCGGATTGTTTTGACAAATCGCTTTTAGTATGGCTTCTGCGTCTTGTTGGTGAAGTTGCCATCTGTATGAGCGCACCCAGTTTTTGTAGTTCCTGGTGAGTTCTTTAATCGCTTGCGTTCTTTCATTGTTCGAGAGTTTTAGAGCGTTTCTTTTGGCGTTTCTGAAGATCCTTCGTTTCTGGACGATCACTTTGTCGTACGAGTGAGGAGGCGCTTGCTTCTTTTGGTTTAGTTTACCTCTCGGAGTTTTGTAGGTAGTTAATAGTGGGCCATAATCGACCAAATCGGGGATATGGGGTAGGCACAAGTTTGTGTACAGGTTTGTGAGTTCTCTAATGTCATGCGCTGTTAAGCGTATTCTTGTGCCTTGAGGAGTTTGTTCCACCGCAGATTCGTACCTGTCAGAATTGAAATAGGATGTTTTCAAGGTGGTTTGGAGAATGTTATGGTCACTCGATGATGCGTGAACGACGTCGAAGGCAGTCGTTAGGTGCAGCATGGGTTCCGAAACAAAAGTGTAGTCGATGGTTGAATTTAGTACTCCATTTGACCAAGTTGGTAATCTGTTGGTGTTTTTAAATACTGCGTCAAGATTGTGCAGTTTTCTTGAGTTCATCAATTTCGTCCATTTGTTTCCACGCTCTTCACTCAGGGATTTTTTGTTGGTAGTTTTCTGGTTGCAACACAAGTTTAAGTCACCACAAATTATAAGGTGAAAGGTGTTGTACTTCGTCCGTATTTCATCGATTATGTTTTCAATCAGTTTTATAAAGTTCTTTTGCTCAATTGCCGCCGGATTCCCGTATGTATTAAGAATTGCTACAGAGATAGGATGTTGATAAACTCCGTCTGGTGATCGTGTAGACCAACTTAGTAAAATGGCCAATACCGAGCAGTTTGAAGCAATGATGTTAATTGCTGTGAGACCTCTGTCCATTCGGAGGCCGATAAGCAGGCCCGAGGAAGGTCGGCCAATTGGGCCTTTCGCTGCTGGAGCCAAAAAAAGGTTGTATCCATCAAGTGTTGGTAGTTTAGTCAGCCAAGTTTCCTGGAGACACAGTATGTCAAAAGTGCCCAGGTTTGTGTCACTGGTCGATGTGAGGTGTTTAAATCCCCTGGTGTTCCAGGAGGAAAGCTTAAGTTCAAGAAGGGTTCTGTTGCAGTTTTTCGACGAAGGTGGAACGGCGGTCAAGTTCTTGTGTTGCTATTTTGAGCGATGTACTGCTAGGGCTTTTGGGAGCCATGCCCAAAAGCTGGATGAAATTGATTTTTCGTCGGGAGATGTTTTTGGAGCATTATTTTCCCGTTGGATGGTTCTGTTTAGCTTCATGATGCTTTCTTGTCGTTCTTTGCGGAAGCTGATTTTTTCTTCGGGATTTTCTGAATTTGAGTTTGTTCTTTTGGTGTTCAGTGTTGTTGAAGTATGATGTGAATCATGTTTGGTTTTGTTTGAGAAGGTCACTTTTGAACTGCAATGGAGACTTGGTGGATCTACTTGATCAGCTAGGTTTTGATGAGCCTGTGAGGTCTCGGAGTTACGGTGTTTACTTTCAACACTACGGTTTTTTGTCAAATTCTTACGGGGTGTTCCAGTAGTTTCTCTTGTTTTATAAGAGTTTTCTTCTGTTGACGTGATTTTTAACGAGAGGTGGTAGCCCAAACTTAGAAAATCTTTTTTCCGGTCGATCAATTTGTCTTTGACTTTTCTTGAGACGATGTGAAGGTAACACTCAGCTCTTCCATAATGGTGGCTAGGTTCGACTAACCACAAGTCGTCCGACGAAATCCATGTCAGTTTGGGTATGAGGTGAATCAGAGTCAGCGTACCACCTCTGTTCAAGGTGACATTGTCTCGGTTTTCTCTTATTTGTTCTAGTTTTAGGATCCATTTCCCCGGTAGTTTGCCCTGTTTTTTTGTCGTTTGATGAAGAGGAATTGTCTTTGTGCCGATGAGCTTTAATGAGTGATGATTATTTTTCTTAGGGGAGTCATCTCGCAAGCGTTTCCATGATGAAGTGTTTCGAGAGTGTCGAGAGGAGTCTTGTGAATCTGGAAATTGTTGAGAATCTGTTGAGGATCGCGAACGCTGATCTAAGCGGGGTTTATTGGTGTTATTTTCTTTTCTTTCATTCAGAGGAGAGAAGGAGTCTCTATTTTTTTTTTTTGTAGAGAGAGCCTTTGCTTTAGCTGACGTTGTTAATTCAATCTTTTTTCGTCTCTCTTCTAGGGTCATGAACTGTGGCCAGTTGATATCATCACAGGCGATGGGTGACGAGGGGGTCTTTGTATATAAATCAGAGGAAATATGGTTTTCCAGCTGTACTCTCCGTTGAGTTGGTGACGTCGTAGAGGTAAGTTCGTCATGATGAACTGAGAGGTTCGTCAAATCTGTGATGGAATTTGAGTCCTCTGTAGGATTTGTTGCTGCCTTTGCGTCATTATTCGCAAGTGAGTAGAGACAGTTCAGCAAAGCAGAGTCTTGAAGGGAAAGGTGATTTTGGTCGGTGCAATGAGTATATGGCTCAGAGGCTAGTTTTTCGGCTGGATCCGACGCTTTTGCACTGGCCGTGGTTGGATCAGAGATTTTCGCAGGCTGTACAGAAGTATGAGGTTTTGATTTTGTGGAAAAAATTGAGTAGGGTTGCTCAGGTTGGTATAAAGGTGTTTTGATTGAGTATTCCTCTTCGTCAATCACCAAAACGGTACTGGAAACGACTCCGTTTGTGGTTTGTAGCGGTAATAGTGATGGCTTTTTCAAAGGCAATTTCGTTTTCGTACGAATATTGGAAGTCTGAGGGGTAGCGAGTGTCTGTTCCATAGACTGGACCGGAACAGGGAGTGTCTCCCTGTGAGTGTTTGGAAGGGCATGTTTCTCCAGACGACTCAGTGTTTCTTCGATTTCTTGAAGCCGTGTTTCTATGGTCGTCATGGTTATTGTTGATGGTTGATTTGTTTCTTTTTGGGCAGTAATGTGGCCTTCTAAGAAGATTAGTTTGGTATGTATCATAGCTTGCAGAACGGTGTGGTCCTTTAGGGTGTCATACAGTGACTCGTATAGTTTGGTAAAGGGGACCAGGGCGATGGATAGTGCCGGCATATAGGAAAATAAGTCCGGCTTTTTTGATGATGCGTCTTTAGTAGTTGGCGAAGACACACGGGCTGGCTCGTGTAGAGGGGTAATATGAATAGGAGCGCTTTGGCTGTCCGAGCTGGGATCAGGATTTTGGTTAGGTTTTCTGTTGGGTCTCGGATCCGCACTAGGTGGAGTCTGAGGCACAGCTTGAAGACATTCGTGTTGAGTGTCTAATTCTTTGGAGGTTGGGGTCATCTTTGCCATTGCACAAGTAGAAATATTTTTTGGTTTGTTTTGTGGAACAATTTGTCGTGTCAGGGCCAGGGAGGGCAAGCTTACGTCTTCCAGAAGTTGGATTCTTTGGTTCGTCGACTGAGATAAAGTGTCGTCGACAGGGTGGAGACTTGTTGACGTAGAGGCCTGAGGATCTATTAAGGGCAATGAAGGGTTAAAGGGTTGGTTCGTAGCCGAGTTTAAATTGAAAACAAACTCCGTAGATGTAGGGAATAGAGGCATTTTGCCAAAGATGAATTTGTTTTCTTTAGCTATTAAAGGTTGTGATCTTTTTTCTGTAGTGGGGTGTTTTGAATTCAAAGGATCAGGTCTGGAAGATGGGCCCTCTTCAGTTCTTCTTAATTTAGTTTGTGGTTGTAGCTCAAGAACAGCGTCTAGAAGTTCTGCATCCGTTAGTTCTGTCAGAGAGATGTTACCATTTTTAGTTTGAAGTTTTTTTTTGAAGAAAGTTTTCAAGCTTCCCGATGGAAGGTGAGCGAAATCTCGGGGTTTCGTTTTGGTTTCTTTGTTCTTGCAATTTTCTTTTGCGGGTTGATTTATTATGTGCTCATTTGTTAGGGATTTTGGTAGCCTTGCTTTGCTTCTTTTTGCTTTTAAGTTTGTTTTTTTTTTTTTTCTCTCTCTTTTCTTTTTTCAGTGATTCGGGTAGGCGATGATCGTGAGCGTTTTTTTGTATTTATCTTTATATTTGTATTTGTTGACGAGTCTTCGAACGGGAGTGTAGATTGCTGCGGGCATCGGGGCGGAGTTTGGATGGTTCAGAAGGGCCACTCGCCCCTTGTTCTGATGACACCGCTTTGGGTGTGTTCTCCGCGTCCTCGTCCAGAGCAGACGTCCGCGCTTCGGAGCCTTCGATCGCCCCCGGCGCGCTCAGCTCGTCCGCCTCTGTCGGCTCAGCATGCACCTGGACGGAGACGAGGCGGACGATCGACGGCGCCGAGGTAGGCGCAAGCCCCGCCGGTCTCACCTCGGGACCGGCTCCAAGCCCCTCGTCGGAGCCACCCGTCGCCAAGACGGCATGGGTGGAAGCGGCACTCCGGCGTCCCGAGACGGCTTGGCCTCGATGTCCTCCACTCGCGGAGCCGGCGCCGCTCCCCGGCTCAGACTCAGCCTCCTCCGTATCGGGATAAGTCCGACCGACTGCGAACTCAGTCCCCCCTCCGGGGAAAACTGGTAAGCGAGCGGACGGAAACTCGAAGGAGAAGGCAGTAGAAGGCTCAATAGTCTTTTCTTGAATTTGTGTCGCTGGAGCGTGGCTTGACAGAACTGAGAGGAATGTTTGTTCAGTGAGTCCTTGTTGATTCGCGATTATCAGTGGGTCATCTTCCTTCTGTAGGGATGGAAGTTTGAGCACTTTTTTGCCAACTTTTTTGTTCGAAGGTTTTAATGCGTTTGTTGGGTTGTACAGAGTCTTTGTAGATTCGGCTGGATCTTGCAGCAAGGTTTTGTCAGTTTGCTGGCGTGCACGCCAGCTTCGTAAGCGGCCATTTTCTTCTTCCAGATGAACCAAGGGGGGGGCAGTTGATCCAGTCACGACAGTCATGACTGCACGACTGCCACTCTCCGCCACTCCGCGTCCGCTCCGCGGACTAGTAGGTAATTGTAGGTAGCTTCTGTAACTCCTCCTTCAGGAAAGAACAGGCAGGGTGAACAGACTCAGCAACAGAGAGGCTCCGCACGACTGCCACTCTCCGCCACTCCGCGTCCGCTCCGCGGACTAGTAGGTAATTGTAGGTAGCTTCTGTAACTCCTCCTGCCGCCTGTGCCAGGTTCCAGTGGCGCGCCAGTCACCGTCTGCCGCTTCTCATGCCTACCCTGTCAATATCGCTCTCTGCTTCCTCTAGTCTCCCCGCCTTGGCAGCTATTTGACATTTGCTTGCCTTTATAGTCAGCTGGGCCTGTTCCAGAGCCTGCAATACATAACCTTGGTGTTCAATATGTTCTTTCCATGTAGGGCTGACATCCAAGTAGGCCATGCAGAAGTCCTCCATCCCATTCAGAACTTGATTGACCATCCTCTGAAATGTAGCAGGTGCATTCTTTAATCCAAAAGGCATCACCCCGAATTGGTAGAGGCCAGCTGGAGTGGAGAATGCAGTTTTCTCCTTGGCATGGTCTGTCAGGGCTATTTGCCAATAGCCTGACGTTAGGTCAAATGTGCTGAGGTACTTGGCTGCACCAAGTTTGTCCACCAGCTCATCTGTCCTAGGCAAAGGATGGGCATCAGTCGTGGTGACTGCATTTAGAGCTCTATAGTCCGCGCAGAATCTCAACTCCTTGGATTCCGCTTTTGGTACAAGCACAACTGGGCTAGACCATGGGCTAGTAGAGGGCTCTATAACCCCGAGTTCAAGCATCTTGTTGACCTCATTCCTTATGTGGGTCTGATATGGTCTGACATTCTGTACCCCCTGCTTTTGACAGGCAAACAGTCACCAGTGTGTATGTCATGCTGGCCCCAAGGGGTCAAGCCTGGTGAAAGTGAGAACAGGGAGGCAAACTGATTTAACAGTAACTTGCACTCATCCTGCTGGTCAGATGTGAGACTGGAAGAGAGATTGACTCCTTCCACTTGCTCATCTGAAGTTAAGCCTCTAAGGAGGTCAGGCAGAGGTTCACTCTCCTCCTCCTCCTCCTGGGCTGAAGCTAGAAGCAGAGCTCCTATGTCAGGTCTGGAGACATAAGCCTTTAAACGGTTGGTGTTAAAGACTCTGGTAGCCTCCTTAGGATTGCCTAAGTCAACCAGATAGTTCACCTCTCCAGGTTTTCCCACAACCTTGAAGGGTCCTATCCATTTGTCCTGCAAGGCCCTCTGCCTTGTGGGGACCATAACAAGAACAAGCTGGTCTTGAGTAAACTGAACCATGTTAGCCTTCTGGTCATGCCAATGCTTGACCAGAGCTTGACCAGCCCTCAAGTTAACACTTGCCTCTGCCATCATGTGTGACATTCTCCCCCGGAGACCTATCACATAGTCAGTCACTCTGACTGGCTTGGGGGAAGGACCACTCTCCAACCCCTCCTTAATCAGGGCAATGGACCTCTGACTGGATGGCCATAGAGAAGTTCGAAGGGACTGAATCCTACTCCCTCCTGAGGGACTTCTCTATAAGCAAAGAGAAGGCATGGCAGTAGAAGGTCCCACTTTCTTCTAAGGGGTTCTTCTAAAGCAACTATCATGCTCTTCATAGTTCTGTTAAACCTCTCTATCAGTTCATTGATTTGGGGGTGGTAGGCAGTTGAGAACTTGTAGGTAACTCCACAGGTTTTCCACATGGTTTGCATGTAGTGGGACATACAATGTGATCCCCTGTCAGATATCACCTCCTTAGGAAAACCTACTCTGGTAAAAATACCAAGTAGGGCCTTAGCCGGAGCCGTAACAGTCCTCATAGATATGGCTTCAAGAAATCTAGTGTCATGGTCCACTACAACCAGGATGAACCTGTTGCCTGAAGATGTTGGAGGATCAAGAGGACCAACAATGTCAATCCCCACCCTCTCAAAAGGAATTCCCACCACTGGAGAGGCACTAAGGGTGCTACATTCTTGGACCCACTCTTGCCAGAGATTTGGCAAGTGCGGCAGCTTCTGCAGAATTTGTCTACTTCTGTACCCATCTTAGGCAAGTAGAAGTGCAGAGATAGCCTTTCTTTGGTCGTCTTAAAACTTAAGTGACCAGCCAAAGGTACCTCATGGGCTAACTGCAGAAACTGGAGTTGGTTCACTAGAGGTACTACAAGTCTTTTGTAGTCTCCAGGGGTTGACTCAGTTAGTTCACTGTAGAAGAGGCCATCTTCCCAGTGCAACCGATACTTCCCAGGCTCAGTCCAATTGAGCTGAGAAGTGGCCTGTTGGCGAAGACCTTCCAAGGTAGGACACTCTCTTTGTCCCTTGCTGAAAACTTCCCTGTTGGGTCCACCTTCTGCCAGTAAAGACTGCAGCTCAGGATGGTCAACAGGGTTAAGAACTCCTACCAAGGTAAGATCCTCTTCTAGATCTGATTCCTCAGTATCTAGTTGGACCATATAGGGTTGAAGCTCACACTCAGCCTCAGCTGGTGTGGGAGTCACAGGTGTGACTTTGGACAGTCTCGGAGATGTCCTTCTGGGCACAGGAGTGCTTGCTGGTTTCTTGCTGGCAGATTTAGGTTTCCTTTTTGTCTTTTCTTGCCCTGCAATGGCAGTAAGTAAGTCCTGTGGACTTGGGGTGATAGCTTCCTCTATCATGTCCCCAGGAGATCCTCTTAGGATCCTCTCCCTTGCCGACCTTGTGAGCTCCTGCTTCCTTCTACTGGGGGGCCCGGGGGTACTAGACACAATGCCAAGAGTTTTAAGGTCATTACCCAGCATTACCCTCCCAGGTACGTTATTCTGCACACTTACAGGTATCCTGACAGTCATGTCATTACACTGGATGAGAGCTGGTAACTGGGGAACCATTTGCACAGGGCCTCCAGCTGACTTGGTTAGGTGTTTGGGTGCCTTAGCAACATCCTCCACCTTGAAAAAACATTCATGAACCACAGTTATGCTGGCTCCAGTGTCTCTGATGGCAGGAGTCTCCTGACCATTCACAAGAACACTATCTTTGTAATACTCTTTAGTATTATCTGGGATTGAGTTATAGACATCTACGTTCTGCTGTTCCCAAAGACCCAAGGACCTCTAAAGAAACACTAGCTGAGACTCTCATGGGCTCATCAGCTAGTAGCTGAAAGTTTCCACTAGTGATAGGTACTTCATCCACCTGGGAGAAGGCTAAGGAGACAGTGTTGATCCCTGAAGGTTTACCCTTACACTTGGGATCTCCTTTTATATGGCCAGGCAACCCACAAACAAAGCATTTCCCAAATGCTCTCTGGAATGGGGGCTTGCTCTGACCTCCATCTGGTGTGGAACCAGGTGGTACACTAGCCTGATTCGGTTTACCTTGTGGCTTACCCTGGTTATGTTTGGGGCCCTCTTTTGGATTGGGATTATTGGAATTCTCTTTATTGTCTTTCTTTGGCTGCTTCCCCTCATCCTTTTTCTGAGTAGCCCCAGAATCCTTGTGAGTATCCCTGTTGGCAACCCACAAGTCAGCAGCCTTAGCTAACTTCTTAGGATCTATCTCCTTTGAATCAGCCAAGTGCTGTTCAAGCTCAGGAGAGCAGACATCTCAAACCTTCATAAGTGTTCACTTTGTAACTCTTAACCCAACCATCTAAGTTCTTCAAACATTCACACACCCAGGTAGCCCAAGGGGTACCATCATGCTTTTTGAGGGTTCTAAACCTCTTAAGATACTGGGAAGGGGTCTTCCCAAACCTAGCTATTAATGCTAGTTTCACACACTCATAATCCTGCTTATCAACAACATGGCAAAAAGAAAACATCTTGCTTTTGGACACCATTGCCTCGAACGAAGACAACCTCATCCACAATCCATGTAGAATCCTGCGAAAACTGAAGGAAGCAGACTGGGCAAAGACGATTGAACTAGCCGCGACCCTATAGCTCACCTCTCATCTTCCAGGCAACACAAGAAAATTAAACGAACTGCAAAACTTCATAAAGAGATTTCCAAGCAAACAGGCATGCAATCTGATTTTAAGAGCACGGTTAAATCTCCTACCAACAAATGAAATTTTGCACATTAGAGGCCTATCACTAACAGCTAACTGTCGCTTCTGTCAAAGCACTGAGCCTCCAACACATGAAACCATTCGACATCTTCTGATGGTCTGCCCTGCGACACGCTCAATGAGAAAAAGGTACTTCTCGTATGTTTCAAAAGGCGCCCCTTTGATGGAAGAACATACATGGTGGTGCAGACTTATTGGAGGCGACAAAACCAGCTGGCAAATAATCACAGCCAAACTACTGGAATTTATCGTAAACAACCTACTAAAAGACAAATAATGACTCAAAGAAATTGAACGTCGTCCAGCCATCAAGCTCAGTTGATACGAACTAAAGTACAAGAGGCAAGCTATGGACACATAAGGAGACAGATGTATTGTAAAAATCTTATTAAAATAATCCTGCTTATCCTCCTCCCCCAACTCCATTACAGCATCACTTGCAACAGGGGGCAGCCTAGAGAAAAGCCAAGGAATCAACTGATTCCCTGAGATACCTTGAATCGCATGATTGTACTCAAACATTGCTAACCAATCCAAAACATCAAGTTTAGTCTCATACATACCAATCATTTCCTTTGGCATACGGGGCCTCTTAGGGCTGGAAGACCTACAAGACTCTGGGAGAGAAGCATTTTCTAGGGACACTTTCTTCATTTCTAGTTCATGATTCAGCTCCATTTCTTTGAGCCTTAACTCTTGATGTTTCATGGCAGTTTGTGCATCAATACGTTTCACTTCCAATTCAAGTCTCATTTTCTCAAGTGCAATAAATTCAGGAGTAAGTGTAGGACCTGTGGGGGTCCCTGTGGACAGAGGTTGTGCATTCTGAGCAGGTAAAGGAGTTGCAGGGTTTCCTAACAATGACTCATCTACTTCTTCTAAATTAACACTCTCAGAATCAGAAACATCAAAATCCACATTTGCTGGAGTGGTAGGCCCTTCTGACCCACTCTCCAGACTTTTTCCCATTAACTTTGCAACCAGTTCAGATTTCTTTCCTTTACCAGAATTATTCTTATCCCTACACATGGTTCTAAGAACCCCAGCAGTATAGAGTAAAACACTTTCTTCAGTTTCTTTCCATATTTGACATGATTCCTCAGTTAAATAGAATTAGTGGTGTTAGCCTTGTGGTTAGTTGAACCCAAGCAACAGCAGCACTCTTAGTGTAATCACTCTACTTCCAAATCCTCACTGCTGTACACCAGTGTTAGGCAGAATTCCGTGCAGTGCCCTTAAGGACCACTACACACAATAAAGACTACAGGTGGCAATACAAGTTTACCTTTGGTACAACTACTATGTCAGAGTGGTAGCAGTGGCGGAGCAGCCAGGCTTATCTCAAGAGTATATGAGCAATAGCAGAGATTACACAAAGGGACCACAAGTACTGTGACTCGAGCAAACAATGACTCAAGGTTTCAGGTAAAAAATATAAGTACATTTATTTTTAAACCATCAGTTATAAACACAACACTTCTATTAAGTTTTAAATAAAACCACACGTTAAATACACTACAACTAACCAATTCACTTTGTACAGTATGTCTCAAGGTAAGTACCCTGTGTTTGAATGAACCGGTGTTATGAACAAAACACGATACCGCGAATACAATTGCGATCACTTTTTGACAGTTCGGTCTACTAAATAAACGCGTATCCGTGACATGAAATGCTACCGGGGCAAAAACACACTCAGCACCTGAGATACCCAGAGGGAGTTGGAGGCAAAAATCACAGGCAATATTTTGGTTAGGCAGACAGAATCGAGAAACACTCAGAAACAGGAGTTCAAAAGTCAAAGGGCTGGAGCCAAGTTCAAGTGACACCGGAGGACTGTTGCCGAAGATCACACCGTTAGACAGTTCATGATTCAACGTAGCCAAGAGTACTTTCATATTGTCAATGCTCGGAAGCAAAAGTTATAAGACGGAGGGAAGACAAGGGCAAGCCTTGAAGATGAAGAAAAGGGGTTCACCCAGTTTCCTCAAGCAGAACACGACCTTATTCCAATGGTGCAGCTCGTGCCCTGGCAGTTGTTCCTGTTGGTTTCCCACAGACCCACGATTCCTGGAGCTTCGTTGTGAATGAGGAAGTCTGGAGGGGGTCTGCATCACACAGGGATGAAGCCGGCAGCAGGACAACAAATAAAAGGTGCGCTCCTTAAAAACAGGAGAGGCTCGTCAGGTGGCTATCCAGACCACTACAGCAGTGTGCAGTGATTTCGACCACGACGGCGACCTCTGGCTGAAGAAGATGAGCTGGTTATCCCCACCAGGCTCACGGGAAAAAGACTCCGGACTGGATCTTCTCTTAGTCGTTGAAGGGTAGATAGCTCAGGACTGCAGCAGGGCTTCACCGCAACGGGGTAGTTGCAGCATCCGTTGTTCTCTCCACTTCTCTTCAGTTCCTTGTAGTTCCAGTGGCGACTCTGACTTCGAGCCCAAGAGACCTGCCTTTTATGAGCAAAACTCCCATTCACACAGCCTGGCTGTCAATCACGCAGCAGGGGGGTTGTCCAGCCTGGACAACCACCTCAGCCAATCATGGCAAAGTGTGACTTGGGTTTCCTAGGATACCCTGTGCAGGGGGTGACTACACCCCTTCCCCACATTCAGCCTACCTAGACACCCAGGCGCCAAGAGGAGGGCTTCTCTGCAGAAGCCCGCCAAAAGACGGTGAACAAAGTAAAACACAAGAAGGACTTTAACAAAAAAAAATGGCGAATAAACCCAGCCGGAGCCAAAAGAAAGACGATTTGGTCAAGTGGGTTTATGCTTAAGGCTGCTAAAATAGCCAAAAGCATTACCAGGTTTATCTAATATAATCGCGTAGAAAAGTTAGGGAAGATACCACTGCCACCAGCCAAGAGCGAAACAATGCTCAGGGAGGTACAGACAGAAAAGGGGTACAGATTAGCCCGTTCCAGTACTCCATGTAAAATGGGGTGTACTGGGTCTGTGGTAAAAGTGACTATGTAAAGTAAATGGCAACTTTACCTTTCTCTGGGGGACAGTAGTCAGCCCCAGCGAAATGGAGTCAGAGGGAAGTTTTAAAGACAACCCTGGGTTACTACACTGAAGGTTCTGTATAACCCTATACAAGAACAGGGGCACCTGGAGTGGTGTGCTCTAGTGCCCAAAATCACACAATGAGTAAAACACATAGGCCCAAACACACGTAAGAGTGGAAAAAGGATGTACACTCTTACCAGGTGGAAAAGATAAACTCCAGAAACCCAGCAAAGCTGCTGGGGGACTCACTAGGTGAGGGAAATTAGCCCTTGAAGGAGAATTCTCCCTAACAGGGAGATTATGTTAGTGGTAGCAAGGAGGGGAGTGTCCTTGGGACAACGACCTAGAGCTGGAATTCACAGTCTCTTTCCTTACTCACCCTCATGGTTGCATCTTGTTATTCTTTGTGCTCCCACTGTGACATTTTCTTTCTTGTTCTCTCCTCCTTGCATATCTTCTTTGGGTTCATCCGGACTTGGGGTTTTTCGGCGTTCACCCCGCCTTGGGGCTTCTCTGCTATCAACCCGCCTTCTGGTTTCTTTAGGTTCACCCCACCTTGGGGCTTCTCTCCTCTCAGTCCACCTTGGGGTTTCTTTGGTTTCACCCCACCTTGGGGCATCTCGGCTTTCACCGTGTCTTTGGGCTTCTCTGCTCTCACATCTCCTTGGTGTTTTCTTTGGGTTCACCCCACCTGGGGAGTCTCAGCTTTCACCCCACCTTGCGGTTTCTCTTCTCACCCTGCGTTGGGGTTTGTTTGGGTTCACCCCACTTTGGGGTGTCTTAACTTTCACCCTGTTTTGGGTCTTCTCTGTGATCACCCCACTTTGGTGTTTCTTTGTTCTCTCTCCCTTTCTTGGGATATCTTCACTATCCTTCTTCAAACCCACATTGGGGTAGCTGAACCTATCTTCAGGCACTAGCAAGGAGGATGTGGTGCGCGGCTTATGGGATGCTCAAACTGTACTCACCTTCTTGGTTGGCTCCCCCTCGGAGGGTCCCTGGATCACCCTGCTTTCTCCTCTCAGGCAGGGTCTCACCAGCTTGCAGGGGGTACTTTAATTCTTCCTCCCATGGGACCAGCGAGGAAACAACAGGGTCCCCTCACAAGCTGGCCTGCAGGTTGTGTTCTCACAGGCAAGTAGTCTGCTTTCTATGCAGGCTCTTCATCTTCTTGGGACAGTTTCCCCTCATCCACAGCCGCTCCCCCTCTGTAGCCTCCAGGAGCTTCAGGGATGCTCACCCTGACTGTGACAGCATGGCACTGTGGGAAGCTGCCTTTCATACTTTGCCCTCCCTCTTCCTGCTGTGAAGTCTACATTGAGCTAAAACATTGTTGTAGACCCTCCTCAATGGAAGAAATTCCATTGAACAGGTTATTTGAACCATGTGCATTCTCAGCAGAAGGGTTCCTACACCCTTGTACATTTTGTAATACTTGGGGTTTCACTCCAAGTCGCTAATGGTAATTCAGACATGGACCTCTTGCTCAATGTACCTTAGAGAGGTTCAGCTTCACCTCATTGAGGAGGCCCAACAAGGCTGAAACTCGTGTCTGGGGCTGTTGATGGTACTCTTGCTCAGAGGAGAATTGTCTGGCATTTTGGTGCTGGACTTCCCTTGTGGGTGGGACCAGACTGATATGCCATTAGATATTTCTCTTCTGTGAAGGGTGCAGTGAGCTAAAATGTGGTTCAAGACCCTGCCGAGTGGAAAATATTCCATTGAACAGGGTATTTGACCCATGCTGTTTCCCAAAAGAGTGGCTCACGCACTCCTTTTTACACTGGCTGAATTCAGCACTTAAATATCGAAGAAAGCAAAAAACTTGAATTTGGAATAACTGGCAAAGTGCCAATATTAGGCGCAGAAAGCATAGCTTTTTCGGTTGGGAATATCACAGTTGTAAGCCCCGAAGTATTTTAGCGACTTGAAGCACCGAAGAGTCGGCTGCCGCTCATATATGAGACCTTAGTGGTGTGTGGTGAGAACTTTCCCCCTCCACTAACGAGTGCTATTGGCTAGCTCTCTCACCTTGTGCTGTGGTCCGAGTGGGGTGTACAAGATTAGAGTAGCGGAGTGTGTTGAGTGTGTGTCCGTGTAGGCACACTAGAGTTTGGAGTCTGCAGAGCCTGGAGAGTCTGTCTGCTATTCTTATTGCAAACTTTATTCAAATCACCATAGCCGGACGGTGAGTCACGTGGTAGATCTCCGGGCAAACGGGTAAGTGTACACTCCCCTCATCCCCCCTACAAAAGTTAAACATTTAATATCTTTAAGCACAATCTAGTGAGGAGACCAGTAATAAAATAGTTAGCGCCACAGTTTGGACATTATGAGAGATTGTGGTCCGGGGTGGAGCTTGGTTAAGACACCCTCAGTAGAAAGGGAACTAGAGGAGGAAGATGGGATGGAGAACGCAACAAGAAGAGAACCAAATGAGGGATGGGACCAGTTGCCTAATGAGGAAGGGACAAGTAAGGATCCGACCCTGTCTCAAAACAGTGAAAAGTGTGAAATGGAACTGGAACGGTTTGAGAAGGTGACAGGGGTGGCTAGTGAACATTCTGAGCAAAGGCCCGCTTGGGAGCAGGCCATTCGATGTGGTACTGGATACCTCTGTTACAATTCAGGACCTTATTCAGGACCGAATTCCAGAAAGTGGGGCTATAGCTGAAAGACTAAAAGAAGACCTATCAAAAATTGCACGGGATATGCAAAGCATACGGGGAGGTGAGATAAGGGAGATAATATCTAGTGATTCCCAGGAAAAGAGAAACTATGCCTGTTTGGAAGGTAACAAACAATTGTGATACTGGGCTAAAGACCTATTAAGGACTTGGAAAAACCTGTGGAAACAATGCCAATTGACTTGACTAGTAAAGAGACACAAAAAGAAGAATTGACAAATCGGAGCAGAATCACGAGTGACACAGACAGTGATTTTGACTAAACTGATTCCTTGGAGTCAGAGAAAAGAAACCTTAGACAAAAACATCAACGAAGAAGGTCTCCGAAATGGCCTAGACCCAATAAGAACCAGGAAAAAATAAAAAAGGAACCAGCGGACCAACTGTTCCTAATGTCAGCATGAACGATTGCACTCTCGCCGTTCTCAAAATTATATGAAACCATACATGAGAGCTTTGGCTGCCATGATTGCTATGATGCATTCTAAACTTATATATCTGGAAGCCTATGTGACAGCAAGAGCGGCATCAATGGAGAACACCAGACAGGAAGGAGATTTAAGAGATCAACGTATACTTGAGCTCATTACTGAGGGCTTAAGAGAAAATCAAACGCTAGCAGAAGCTTTCAAAAATGTAAAAACCCACCTTGAGTCAAAAAATGTATTAAATGATTGGCCAAGAGGAACAGACAATGAAGAAGGAGACTAAGTATTCCAACGTAGCACGAAAAACAAGTTTAGTGTCAAATTTGGAATCATGGCAAAAAGCAAGAGGATGGCCATATGAAGTTCCCGGGATTGTGGGTGTGATATATGACCCCTAGCGGACGGTGGGAGATGGTAACAAAGAAAGGGAAGAAGGTGTAGAGAGACCAGTGACTCAAGACCTCAGCGAAGGACAGGAGAAACGTCATGTGGATAACAGACAGAAGGTATTCCTAGTAGATGACGACGAAGAGACTCACTCCCCCAAAGGAGGGGTGGAGACAAGAACGGACGATAAAGTACATTTTTAGATCTTTGGTCCAAAATGAAAAAAAAACAAGAGTCTGAGAAAACAAGGGCTTGCAAGTTAAGAAGAGTAAGAATGGGTCACAGAATAAGCAAACAAAATCAAACGTGTCAAGGAAATTTTTAAGAAACATAAAAAAGTTTTTGGAGCGTGGAAGAGGCCAACCGAAAAATAAATAAAGTGCAAAATCAAGTGCAAGAGAGGCCTGTAACCATGGCAGTAAAGATACCAGAGGACTCAGAGAAAGAAAATGAGGCCAGAAGACTATAGATCCTGTACTATGGAACATCTCAATTTATGATGATGAGGATATCAAATTCGGTGAGGACCTAAAGGCAGCCTTAAAAACACTGACAATTGATTTAAGGGACGAAGAAGAACATTCTATAAATGAAGATTACCAAAAAGCAAGAAAGGAGCCCTTAATTTTAAATACAAATTTCAAAACCATGGCTCACAAAGAACTTGGCAAATGGAAGGAAGTTGGATGAAACAGCACAGAGTGGAAACAGGACCGCCGGACAGAGGAATACAAGTGAGCCTGCAATGGCTGAAGGAAAGGGCAAGGCCACTAGTAATGAATTAATGGGAGAAATATCAAACTCACAGGATCTAAGACTTATTAAACAGAAAACGGACTTAAACTTCAGTCATAAGGATTATGGAAAAAGGGTAGTTATACTAGAGGGGGTTTTGACGGCAAATGATGAATTGATTTTAAATCGTAACAACGTGATGAAACGTTTACACCATATCCCAAATTTAAGAACAATTGAATCCGATGACATCTCGATTGTAGAATTCCCTAAAAGAAGAAAATATGACCTGGTTTGTCTCCATATCAAATCTAAGACAATACAAAAGTTACTGATTGAAACGGCTCCCAGTCTGAGACCATTAGGGTTTGAGCATTACAATACCTACTGTGAAGGGAGAAAGGCCAGAGAGGCCTGAATTGAAGGACGAACTAAGAACTCAGGTTGAAAAAGAGAAGGTGACAAAGAAGGAGGCAAAACAACAAAAGGGAATAAGGTTTAAGGATGTTGGGAGGTTGGACACTGACAATAATTGTAAGGCTGAGCATGATTCAGGTTTCTTGAAAATAACAATTGATCCAAAATTTGGGGATAATATAAGATTCGAGGAGCATAACAAAAAAATAATAAATCCCAAAATACAAGAGGGTACATCCTGGGTTTGGCTGGCAGGTGCTTTGGAAACGGGAAAACGAGACTGTTGATGCCATACCCAGGATCCCAAAATTGTGATGGGTACCTGGAACACAAGGGAATTTTCCCATCTATTTAACATGATGGTGATAGAAACTAGGGACTTTGACATCTTATGTCTACAGGAAACCTGGTTGATGTACAGCCGTGTAAAGGATGCGTATAGTATAATCTCAAATAACACAATAAAAGGGCCAAAAGGCCATCCGATGGCTGGCCTAATAATAATCAAAAACGGAATAGGCCTGAAGATTATGTAAGAGTGCTTAATGAACACTTATATTCAAGTATCGATCATTGGCCTAAGAGGACCGAAGGGTACAGGGAAGCAAATCTTGGGCCTAATTAACATCTATTGGAATGACACAAGATGTGAAACAGGAAAATTTGTAAGTTTCGTGATAAAAGTGATTGATGACATTTATAGCAAATATAAGAATGTGTGGCTGATTCTGTGTGTGGACCTGAACATCGAATGTGGAGAGCTAGGAAAGCAGTGTAAATAAAAGCATATAGTGGGTGGAAATAAAGTAAGAGCAGAATGGTGGATAAAGGAAACGCGAATTCAAAATTTGCTGATGTTAAATGGACAAATAGCCGAAGACATTCCAAGTGCTCCCACGTGGCGTAGAGGATCAGAAAATTCCATCTTAGATTACTATTTCACATCCCAGAATGTGTACGACATAGCACAATCGTTAGAAGTAGTAGCATACAAAATAGTGACCACAACCTAGTGAGACTGATATGAAATGTGTAAAGGATTTCAATCAGGCGATACACCCTGGTATCAGCCTAGTATACAGCGCACAAATGATATACTTATTTTAGTATGTCTATAGGTTCAATATTCTGAGTGATATACCACTCATATCACACCCCTTCACAATGGACCAGGAATCAGGCTGGTTGGTAAATATAATATTTTTTTATTTATTTAAAATTCAAATCACACATATGCTTTGTAATAGGGAGCAGCAATCACCAATGTGGTGACTATGACAGATAGGTATGTAAAGCAGTTCAATTAACTTTTGGCAACACAGAATATAAAACATCAGAGAAAAGAACACTTTTGATTTGTTTGGAAGATAGCACTTGAGTTAAGATTTCCCCCTGTAAAATTCCTTGACCCAAAAATAAGCAATTCTAAACAGATATAATGAAGCAGCAGGTATTCAGGAATAAAGAACAGTGAACAGAAATTAAATACCACCTTCCCTCCCCAAACAAGAGAGAAAAACGGGTGTGCAATCTTACACTTTTTAAAATGACATTTGAAAATGGCTTAGCAAAACAATGAAAAGTGTGCAAAAATCCTTAAATCAATATAAATTTCTATGGGAGCAACATGGGAAAGATGCTAACAATCATAAGCTAGAGTTTGAGCAAAAGTAAACTCTTTGAATCTTAATGGAAGTCTTGGAAATAATTTAAACAAAAATCACACGTGTAAAACTTTGCAGAAATGCAGATTCCCGCCTAAAATTCACTAAGTGGTTTTTAAGAAAAACGAGTGAAATACACTCTTTTGGCGTGCGGTTTTTGTGTTGGGGTGTAGCTGCAGGTTTTATGTATAAGTCAAAGTTGAAATTAAGTCTCTATCTATTAAACTGACGAAGATATGCAAGGTTGTATGAGAGGCGTTTTTAGAAAAATTGGTCAGTAAAAACAGAAAAGAATTCAGTTTGGACAAGAAAATATTTACTATAGTTTTACTCTATGACTAGAGCATTCCGCTCGAATACCAAGGAGGGACAAAGTAAGCTCTGGAGCTGATTCATGACTTCAACACCAAATCCCCAGTGTCCTCTCCTGGCGGAACCAGTCGGATCACTCGAAGTAGGATGGATGGGTTAAGATTTACACAAGATGAAAAAGACTAAGGAAATGGCGCTTAGCAAAATGGATCAAAGACAGGATTGCAATAAGGCTCCTGACAATGTGACAAGTTATTAAGGTAAGGATTGGATTGTTTAGAGATTGGGATGGAACAAAACAAGGTATGCTATGATTTTCTATGCTTCCTATTAATACTTACAGTCCACTTTAAGATTTTGGACTGTCAAGTGTTCTGGGCATCACATGGATCGGTCTAACCAAGGACAGCAGGGCACATCTGCCGGGATAGGGACAGCTGGGCGGTTCTGGTCACCGGACTGCACACTGGACTGCGCTGGTTACTGAAGACGTGGGATGGCGAGTTTGCTGCAGGCAAGCCTTTAGTAGTAGCAAGCCAGACTGGATCAAAATGCTTCCCTTGGGTTTTGGATTTGTTTCAGAATTTGAGGCCTAGCTGAAAAGGAGTTCAGCAATGCTGAGGCCTTAGCTTGATAAGTAAAATCAGGAATCAGGAAAAGGATGGAAAATTCGGGAAAAGGGTGCCACGCAGAAAATCAGGATGAAGTCAGGAATCCGTGTGTGTTGTGTGCTGTGAGGTTCCCTTATTTATCATGCCAAATGACATCACTAAATTATATGGCAGGGGCAGTCCTACAACCCACACCCATGATGCTATGATTGGGCAAGAGCATAGTTTCCGCCTTTCTCTTTGCTGGTTGGATAACAGAAAAGGATGTCATGGTTTATGGTGTTACTTTTACAATGTCTAGAAACCTCACCCAGCTCCTAGAACCAAAATCTAATTTTCCCACAAATACATATTTATACAGTGATGACCTCTGAGAAAATCAGATGCACAGGTTACATATTTTGTGGGTCACATTTCAATCCAAATCCCCAGTCTGTGGGACCTGGTTTAGGCTTTCTGCGACATTTTGACAATTTTAACCATGAAAGTTTTGGCCTAAAATTTCCCTATTTTGTTCATAGATGCGCGTTTACCCCTGGATATGTGTACAAAATGTCATGTACGCAATTTCCATACGTTCCACACAAAAGGTTATGCTTCACAACTTCTGTTCCTTATGCAGTACTGGGTTCAATCACGTCTTCAAAGAAAGAGCATGATATTAGATTTAAAACTATCAACTTTCAGATTTCTCCTCATTCTTGTGGCAAAGTTAAATGTCTTTAAAGTTCAGTTACAAATAGGGATTTAAACACCAAATGTCGTTAGCAGTTTTTTTTCCTTTCCTTTCAACTGGCAGCAGCTGTCAACTTCCTTTGAAACAGGATGCGGGGCCTCTTTCCTTTGACTGAAGTTTCCTGCCTTTCACACTTGACAGGCGAGAGTCTTAGCCTGCTATTGTCTCAGCCTTAGGCAAAGACGAATGTCTGATGCACTGGGGAACCCCCCATTGTCCTGGGATTCAAAGTCCCCATGCTCGCAATGAGCATTTCCTGCTCCAGAGGTTTATGAGGTGTCACCCCTTCTCAGGGCTGGCACTCTAGGATAGCAGTTTTTTTTTCTTTGACATAGGTTTCCCATTCAGCCTGGGTTTCTGCTTTGATGTATACTTTTAAATCTTAACTTTAAACATATTGGGCCTCATTACGACCCTGGAGGAATGGGTTTACCGGCACCGGTAATGGTGCCGGTGCCGGTAAACCCATTCCTCCCTATTACGAGGTTCCCTTGCGGGACCCGGAACAGACGTCTGGCAAAACCAGACATCCTTTCCGGGTCCCACAAGGGGACCAAGGATCTAATAACGGGCCCGCTATTTGCGGGCCCGTTATTAGCTCCATCCCCATTCCCATTGAGCCCTATAGGGGCTCAAATGGGAATGGGGATTGGTTTTGTGAATGAGGAAATACAGGGTCCTCCAAGGTTGGAATGACCCGGTAATTCCTCATTCACAGAACCCGGACCCGGATTTGGAGGCAGCCATGGTGCTAATAGCACCATGGCTGCCTCGAAACTCGTAATGAGGCCCATAGAATTAAACAGTTTATATGTGTATTTCTAACAGTAGCAAATCCTTTCACATTCTTGAATAATCAAGCCTTTACACAATGATATACTTTTAAAATAGGCGATTTTGCTCTTCATTCAGGAAAAAGCACATTTAACTTATTTCCTTTAAATTGGGTTTTCCTCTGCAGAAAATACCCATTTTAGTCCGCTCTAGTCCTTCCTTGAGTGCTGGAATGGTTTGTAGCATGAATAAATGTATCAAGCATTTGTTTAGAGTCTTTCCCTGGACAGCGGATTCTTGATACTTGTTGCAAAGAAACAGCTGCGTTTCCCATGAAAATGAAAACAAAACCTCGGGTTTGCTTTCACAAAGATACTTTTTCCTGGAGGTGTCATTCAAATGAGGCCCGGTTCCTCTGAGCCACAATGGATGATCCTGAGCATTTCAGGGCATTTTTGATCATAATGGTTTATGAGAAATTAATGGATTTGGCGCCAAACAGCACTTTGAAAGTTGAAAAGATGACAATTAAAAGTGCCATTTTGGGTTTTTCAGTACAGTAATGCTGCTTCTTTCCTTTGCTCCATGTTGAATGTGGCAGAGCACCCTGGCATACTCCTGCAGTGTGTACTCTGTTCCACCCCACCTGAAATGTGTGTTGGCAGGGCGGTGTGCAGCCATTTTCTGGTTGTGATAAAAACGCGGTTTTAAAGATCTTGGCACGCACAGGAGTCAGCGCGATCATTTTGGGCGGTTTCTTTCACCATTGCAGTAAAGTGATGTAGTGAGGCACATCTGAGTGGGTCAAAATATCCCACAAATGCTCCATATGAAAAGAATGCTATTTAAAAAAATGTCCGGTAGGGGTAGAAGTCCAGCCAAATAAGAACAGACTGCGTATTAACCCAGAGGCCATGAACCGATTAACGGAAACTTTTACACAAAAGGTGAACGCATATAAGAGCACCACAGACTACTTACCTCTGTTGGAAAGTCTAAAGGAAAAAAAGGGGTGTATGAGGAACCGCTATTGTAGGCATAAGCACACCTATGATAGCGAGATCGCAACACAGAAAAAACTGTTAAGGAAAGATTTGAGAGAACTAAAAAAGCTACCAGATAAAATAAAACAAAGGCGTTGTTGAGCTTGTAAACAAAAATATAAAAACTGGCTGATCTCCTATAAAAGTATGACGATACAAAAAGATGCAGAGATTATGTTGAGAGTAATTGCATCAAGTAATAACAGAGAATTGTGGAAGTTGCTAAACGACGATGACCAAAACCAACAGTGAACCCAAATCAATCCTGTATCAGAAGCTAAGTGGTTTAAACACTTTGGAGAGTTATAAAACAAACCAGAATGAGGGGAAAGAATTGGTGTAGACGCCTCTGATTGGATGAACAAGTTACTTACCCCTGGTAACTTTCTTTCGACTGGATGTTGCTCCCATATATTCCTCATCTTTGATATTCGATATCCAGCTTCAGCTGCTTCAGAATTATTTTTCAGCAGAGGGCGCTGTGCGTGGATTCGATGTCCCTCAAAAGTCTACGTCTGGAGTATGATGTTATCGAAGGCAGATATAGCATATGCAGCGCCCGCTGGCTTCAGTTTTGTTTTTCCCTTACAGTAGAAATACCTGCATAACCACAGGAATGACCATACTCAGCCTTGAAGGAACGAAAGCTGTAATATCATGGGAAATTCTACTAGGGGGTAGGCTGGGAGGGCGATGAGGAATACGTGGGAGGAACATCAAGTCTAAAGAACGTTACCAGGGGTAAGTGAATAGTTCTTCAAATGGATTGTGTCCTCCCACGTATTCCTCATCTTTGATAGACTCCCAAAACAGTATTTGATTTGGTGGAGGGAGTAGAATTTTATTTTAATTGTTTTCATGAACCGAGTGCAGGACTGCTTTACCAAAGCTACCATCCTGACCGAGGGAAGATTAAAGGCAGTAATGGTTTGTGAATGTGTGCATAGTAGACCACGTTGCCGCTTCACAAATATTTTTTATAGGTACACCCCTTTGAAGGGCTGTAGAGGTGGTCATGCCCCTGGTGGAATTGGCCCTTAAACCTTCCGGAGGATCCTTCCCTGCCAACCTGTAACATTCTGAAATGGACAGAAGGATCCATCTGGATAAGGTCTGCTTTCAGACAGCCTGACCCAGTTAGTGGCCTGTATAATCAATGAAAAGCTGATAATCAATACGGAGTTTTGACAGTCTAAATATATAAAGGCTTAAAGCTCTACGAGGGTCCAACATATGCAACCTCTCCTCCTCCTTGATTGGACGAGGGTGATGGATAGAAACAAGGCAAAACTATTTTTTGTCCTATGTGTAAAGCAGAAATGATTTGGGGTAAAAATGAAGGTGTAACCCTTAGAACACCCTATCCTTGTGAAAGATAGTAAAGGGTGGCTTAGACGAAAGTGCCTGCAACTTGCTCACTCTACAGGCTGAGAACAGCTACCAAGAGAATGGCTTTAAAGGTTAACAAATTAAGGGACATGAATGTAAAGGTTAAAAAGGTGAACACATTAGAAATTTTAGAACCAAATAAAGATCCCAAATTGGAACTTGGAACAGAGATGGGGGAACACATTGGTGAGCCCCTTTAGAAATTGTGTCACAGTGGAATTTTGAAGTATGAACATTCCTCTGACAAGCGCTTAAAGATGGACAGTGCCGCCAAATACCCTTTAATAGTACCAATCTGGAGCCCCAGATTCGCTAAAGATAGCAGAAAGGATAAAACATCTGATGTTTTACAAAGAAAAGGATCTACATTATTTTCTCCGCACCAGTTGCAGAATTTATTCCAACAGCAACGGTACAAAGACTTTGTTACTGGCCTTCTGGCCGAAAGCAAAATCTCTATTACGTCACCTGGGAGGTCCCAATCCTTGTAGCTCAGCCTTTCAGAAACCAAGCATGAAGGTTGAGTGTTTTGACCTCTGGATGGAGAAGCCGACCCTCCTCTCGCGAGAGAAGTTCTTCTCTTTGTGGAAGACATATTGGAGAACAGATGGACTTGTCCAGAAGGTCCGGGTACCACATCCCCCTGGCCCGATCTGGGGCAATTAGGATCATGTGTTTTTCCGAACTTTCTCAACCTCTTGATCATGTGAGGAATGACGAGGACTGGAGGAAACGCATACAGGAGTGGAAATTCCCAGTCCACACAAACGCATCTCCTAGCTCCTCTTGGGGGGAATTCTCTGGAGCAATACAGTTTGCACTTCTGGTTGACACCGGTCGGAAACAGATCCACTTGAGGGGTTCCCCAAAGGGTGAAGATCTCTTGAAGGACTTCCTGAGTTAGTTCCCACTCGTGGGAGACTGTGCTCTGCCTACTCAGAGCGTGCTCTGCAGTGTTCTCCTCTCCGGCTAGTGTTATGCTTGAACCAAAATGGCACCGGTGCGCAATGCATTCTGGGAGCGCTCGGAGCCATGATGGATATTTACTTCATGCCGCAGTGAAAAGCTGCACACATTTTGCTGAGTGTTAGATTCATGGTGCTGAGAAAAACATGCTTTCCAAACCTGGTATGCGGTCAAGGACATTTCTGCTGGGAAAGCTAACTTTGTTATGGCTTGGTACTGTTCTCCGCAGAGCGTGCTTTAACAGAAGGGAGGCACTCTGCTCCTTGAGGGTAGCTCTCGATTGACCCAGCTGGCAACCGACGGCTGCTCATCAACTGCGCAAGTGCAATTTCCAGACAGTTCGAGAATTGACTCCCCTTTGTGGAGTGTGTATATATGCAGAAACCCGGAGGTGGTCAGGTGAGACTTCAGCCGAAGAAGGACGCTTACGTCTGGCACTCCTGTGAGCTGTGGTGCTCTCGGCCTGGCTGTTCCAGGGGTCTTCCAGCCACTTCTGGGCAAGATGACGAATCCTGTTACGCTCACGATGATGTATTTCCTTTTGAATTCTTTACTTCTTCTGTAATTTATGTCTATATTACTTCTGTGAGTTATTTCTATGTTATTATTGGTTGCTTGTAAGCTTTGAATAAATAGCCGTATAAGAGCTGATTATCTTCTAAGAGTGTGTGGTTGTGAGTTATTGCGTCTGTCTGCGTTCAAAGTATTTGCTCTGTAATTGCATTGGTGATTTATGTTTTTCCGTGCACTCTGGGGAGAGCAATACAGCTAGGTAAACTGCTGATAGGGAGATTCCTTCTTGAAATGCCCAGTACCAGAGCTGCATTGCTTCTCAGAACAGTGGTAGTGACCCTACACCACCTCTCTCGTTGAGATAGTACATGGCCACTGAGTTGTCCGTCATTATCAGGACATTCTTTCCTCGTACAGAGGGCAGAACAGCCTTCAGCGCTAGTCTGATTGCACTCAGCTCTAAACGATTGATATGTAGTTTGGACTCCGATGGAGACCAACTAACGCCGACTGGCAGATCGTTAGTGTGGGCTCCCCACCCCATGATTGAGGCGTCCGTCACTACTGTTATCTCCAGCAATAGTTGCCAAAAGGGTTCTTCCTTCAGAATATTGTCCTTGGAGGCCCACCACAGAAGATCCTGTGCGACCCTGCTGGGAACCTGAAGTAGGTCTGATATCTTTCCTGAGAACTGGGACCATTGAGTTCTTAGAGCCCATTGAAGGGATCTCATTCTTAGGCGGGCCTCTGGCACCAGAAAAATGCAGGATGCCATAAGACTGAGCAATCTCAAAAAAATCGAAGGCCGGGAGACACTGGGCACTTTGAAATTTGGTGACCATCTGAAGAATGTCTTGAACATCACCTCGGGTGGCGCCTTCTTTCTCAAGGATGTATCCAGAACAGCTCAAATGAATTGGAGTTTCTGAGAAGGTGTCATATGCGACTTCTTGTAATTGAGGGCGAAGCTCAGTCTGCGAAGGGAGTGGCAAGTGACGTTGAGATGATCTAGTACTTGTTCAGGAGAATGCGCCCTGATCAGCCAATCGTCCAGGTATGGGTAGATGTGAATCCCCCCCCTCTCCTGAGACTCGCGGCCACTACCGCCATCAGTTTGGTGAAAACCCTCGGGGCGGAGGTCAGCCCGAATGGCAGAACTTGAAATTGACAATGAGAACCGCCAACTGCAAACCTCAGGTATTTTCTGTGCTTGAGTTGGATTGGCACATGAAAATAAGCATCATGAAGGTCCAATGAATCCATCCAATCCTGGAGTTGGAGGGCCTGAAGGATCTGAGAAAGTGTGACCATCTTGAACTTGTCCTTCCTGATGAACTTGTTCAAGTATCTCAAGCCCAAGATGGGTCTCAGTCCTCTGTCCTTTTTGGCTATTAGGAAATAAGGGGAATACCAACCCTTGTTCCTCTCCGCTACAGGCACTGGTTCTATAGCGCCTTTCTCTAGCAGTATTCAAATCTCCTGCACAAGAAGCGGATCTGGAATCCTTCAAGAGTGGTCCCCGCTGAATTGTTCTGTGGTCTCTGTATAAAAGGAAGGCAGTAACCGTGGGCTACGGCGTCCATGGCCCAAGCATCCAAAGTAATGTCTCGCCATTCTTCTAGATGCTGAGACAGTCTGCCCCCCACTGGTGAATTGTGACTCAAGACCTCAGAGAGGTTTTGAGGCGGCTGATGGTAAAGAATCCCCTTACTTGAGCTGGCTTTGCACCCCTTCCTCGTCCACCACGAGAAAATCTTCTTTGGCCCCTTTGATTGGCCATTCGTCTCGCCCTTCTAACTGAGAAGTAGTAGCGAAAAGATCTACCCCTCCAAGGTTGTCCACTAGGTCGAAAAGGCTAAGGTTGCATAATAGCAGCACCAAAAGATTTGGCTGCCGCCTTCGAGGTCTGCAACTTCTCAAGACTAACAACCTTCGGGTGGTGGGTCTTCCCGAGAATGCTTAGGGGCCGAATCTGGAAACATACATCTACGTACAACTTCCTTTGCGACACCCTGCAGATCGAAAATGCACAAGAACTTACTGTAGAGAAGGTGCACCGAGCCCTGATACCGAAACCACAGCCAAATGAACGCCCAAGGATCATAACTATGTGCCTCCTCAACTTACAACACAAGATGGTTATCCTTAAAGCTTACAGAGCGGCTTCAACCCGATCTTTGAAGCATTAAAAGCTTCAGACTACAGACACTATTTAAAATTCAATTAGAAAAAGAAGGGTTTGCTCTCAAACTGTGCACACACATAGAATAATAAGCACAATGCAATTTAAATGAGTGGTTTTAATCAGTGCTGGTGCAGCCTGACACGTGTTTCGAGCTTCCCGCTCTTCTACTGAGGCTTGATCTTGGCTTGTGTAAAGTCTGGGTACATTGATAGAGGTTGAATAATCTGACAAAGTTAGGCTTGGGCTCCCAATATTTTGCAGTTGCACGAAGAACGTTTCAGTAAATTATTAATTTGCAGTGCGTTCACTGCTATTTGAGGAACTGGAGCCAGTTCCTCACATAGCAGTGAACGCACTGCAAAATATTGGGAGCCCACGCCTAACTTTGTCAGATTATTCAACCTCTATCAATGTACCCAGACTTTACACAAGCCAAGATCAAGCCTCAGTAGAAGAGCGGGAAGCTCGAAACACGTGTCGGGCTGCACCAGCACTGATTAAAACCACTAATTTAAATTGCATTGTGCTTATTATTCTATGTGTGTGCGCAGTTTGAGAGCAAACCCTTCTTTTTCTAATTCCATTTTCTAGTGGGAATTTGGCAGGCTCCTACTCAAGCTCTCAGCCGCAGCCCTTCCACAGCCACATAAGTTGCCGCCCTATGCGCTGTACCCTGCTGGCCCCTTTCTGCCACTCTTCCCTCAAACTATTTAAAATTCCCAGCAATGTGGTGCATCCAGCTGGACAAACAGTGGCACACCTTCGAGGACCCGGAAATAGCATGGCGCTTACTCCAGCAGCGCAACCTAGTCACCACCGAATACGAAAGGCCACCGTCGGAGGCCCAGTGATCGGACTCCCATCCTATGATCAGCCAAGACAGTGAACAAGCAAGCGGAAAGTGTCACAAAAATGGAAGATGACCTAACGGCTGGAGGCCAGACCGCAGATAATAGCGAGCTGTACAACCTGATCGCGCAACACCTTACGATAGTAGGCACCCCTCTGTGCCCCTTTAAGAGGCAGAAATGCTCATGCTCCCTGGATCCATGTTTACAACGCAAGGAACTCACCTCCATCCAACTTGCGATCCACAGAAGACCGGACATGCTAGCAGCAGCTCCTGACCAATTGAGGCAGGCCGGCGCCTCAACAGGAACACTTGGTTGTGAAAAGCACCCGACGACGGCTGCGACAGGCGGGGAAGGGGGCCATCCCGAATACTGGCACCCATATCCCTCCCGTTTGGGCACAATTGTCACTTGTTGGATTTAGGCAGTTAGATAAACCCACCCAAACGTTGTTGTTATGATGTTGTTTATAGGGTTAAAAGTTACTCATGTTTGAGCCTGGGGGAGAGAAATGCTCCCAGATCTAGACAAAAGCAGTGCTCACAGATTGCAATCCATTTGCTGCACCATAGGAAAAGGGGTGTATCCATCCTCATCAACAAACGGGTCCCATTTCAGATTAAACATGTATGCGCAGACAAGGAGAGCAGATACATACTAGCCCAGGGTCTTCTCCACCAACACCCCATCACATTGCTGAACGTGTACGCCCCTACCACGGATACCACATCCTTCTTCACTCGCATGTTCGCGGAGTGTGCACGCTTTTTGCGTAATATTACATTAATAGGGGGAGACCTTAACATAGTCCTTGACCCCCTCCTTGATCACCAAGGCACGGCAGCAGGGTCTCCCCATCACGCCAAAGAAGCAGGCAGCCCTCCAAACACTAATGACCGACCTCCGCCTAATTGACATCCGGAGTAGTACACATGGGCGGAATCAAGACTTTACGTTCTACTCACACACACATGACAACTATTCCCGTCTTGACTACTGGCTAGCCCCAGCCAACACACTTCACCTAGTCACAGAATGCGCGCTCCTCCTGACCACCCTGTCTGACCACGCTCCGGTCCTACTGTGGATTTCCCTCCCAGTCACAGTGCGCAGACCATCCCCATGGCGACTAAACTTGCGCATGCTCCAGTATCCACACCTCATAGAGCAACTTGCAGACGATGCTGAACGGTTTTGGGAACTTAACCTAGTGCAGGACTACACAGCCTACGCATGCTGGGACGCCTTTAAAGCCTTTATCCGGGGACAATGCATATCGCGCTGGGCGCACAAGCGCAACTGGTGGGGGGAAGAAGCAGCCCGACTAACAGCAGAACTCAAGAGGTGCCACAAAGAATCAAGCGATAAGCAGCTAAGGCCTAAATGAACAAACTGAGGGCAAAGATTAGACAGGTAACTGCAGACAGGGCCCAGAAGTCGTATACTAGTTGGTCGCAAACATACTACTCAGAGAGCGTCAAACCGCTGAGGCTGATGGCCCTGGCCCTAAAGCAGAGTCAAGCCGCGCAAACCATAGTCTCAATAAGGGATAAGGCGATGACCGAATCAATGCTCGATTTGCAGAATTCTATCAAGACCTATATACGGCATCAGGCACCAGTACAACCCAGAACATTGAATCCTTTTTAGATTCCATAGTGATCCCTAAGATTCCAGCGGAACACAAAGCAGATCTAGACACCCGCATTACAGCGACAGAAATAGCAAGCGCTATTGCTGCACCTGCCGCTGGGAAAGCATCTGGCACCGATGGGATCCCCACAGATCGCTATAAACACATGGGAGAACTGGCACCCAGGCTAGAGGAGGTATTCAATGAGGAAGTCTCACGGGGCTGACTCCCGCAGTATGCTTACAGTGAACATAATTGTATTACACAAAGGCGGGAGGGACCCCAAACTATACAGCTCCTATAGGCCCATTTCTCTGATAAATGCAGATGCTAAAATTCTAGTGAAGTATCTGGCTTGGTGCATTGAAAATAGCCTCCCACTCAAAATCCATAAAGATCAAACAGGATTTATCTGCAACAGGCACTCAAGCGATAACATAAGATGACTGTTGCATCTGATAGCAGGGAAGTGGGATCCAGAAGACATTATACTAACAGTAGATGCAGAAAAGGCTTTCGACAAAGTACCGTGGGAGTTTATCTTCCGGGTCCTGCCCCGGTACGACTTTCCCCCACACCCTGTCCAACTGATAAAACTGCTTTACACGGGCCCGACCGCCACAGTGGTCACTAACTCTATTACCTCCCCTGTGTTCGCCTACAATCAGGCACCCGCCAGGGGTGCCCACTGGCGTCCCTACTCTATGTCCTTTCTATAGAGCCAGTAGCAATCAAACTCCGAGCTGACGACTGCTGGGCGGGCATTTTGCAGGCAGGGGAGGAGCACTGCGTATCCCTCTATGCAGACAATATGTTACTGTACATAAGTAATGGGCCGACCTCTCTGCCGCAAATTCGAGCAATTTTGCTAGAGATTGGCCCGATGGCCGGATATCAGATCAATTGGAGCAAGTCCAAGGTCATGCCACTCTGACAAGACATCCTGTGGGACCCCGGGGTGTTTGCCCCATTCATAATGCAAATGAGTCACATTAAATATCTAGGCATAAATAGAAGCACCTCACTAGACAACGTCCGGGACCTAAACTACCCAAAGACCATGCAGGGCATCTGCCAAGATCTATGCAGATGGGACACTCTTGTCCTCTACCTGACAGGGAGGATAAACGCGTTAATCTACATCGCAATGATGATTCCAGTTAGCCCGACACCCAAATGAATTTAGGAACTAGAAAAAGCAATTGCCAAGTTTATTTGGAAAGGGAAGAAGGCAACAATTTGCCTCTCAACATTACAGGCAGGCAAGACAAATGGTGGGCCCGTGCCACCACCGCCGGATTGAGGCCTCGACGGCTCTCGATGTGGATCAGGCATTCGTCCCGGGCTCGAGGGCACGCAGGATTTAGGTTGAGCCCTTTCCTTCCCAGCTTCTTTCGAATGTGCGGTAGGAGCATGGCTTGGAGGCTTCTGTTTTTCAGATATTCTGAGCATCTCTGCACTGAAGGCCTCCCACTAGGCCGGAGTGGATCTTTTAGTTGGGCAAGAAACCCTCTCAGGCGAAAGGTCCGAAGATGAAGTCGACGAAGGCGACCTATGGTGCCTTCTCTTAGACTTCGTCGAGGACGAACAACAGTAGTGAGAGCCAATCCTCGATCTCAACCGATGGGCCTTCTTCCTCTGAGGAGAGTCGCTTCTCGACTTGCCGGTCAAAGGTTTCTTGGCCGGGGTAGGAGATTTAGGGATTCAACCTACCTTCAATTTCCTCTTTCGCTCCTTCAAGGCCTTTCCAGTCATCGACTGGCTCTTGGAGCAGTCCGAGGTGTTATGGTCTGCCCCAAAGCCCCACAAAAAAATATGATGGGGATCGGTCAAAAACATCTTCGACCCACAAGACGACATTTTCTCGATTCGCTTTCGAAATAACAAAGTCATCACGAAAGCGAAGAAGCGTGCCGTATTTCTCAAAGCTAAGGCGGTCGCGGGAAAAAGTAACTGAAACAAACGGGCACTGTGCATGCTATATATACCTTCGATGAAATCATCCTCGAGATGGAGGCCTCGAGGGGCATCGAGTCGACGCCATCGACGCACAGCGCCCTCTGCCGGAAATAAAAATCCGAAGCAGCTGAAACTGGATATCGAATATCTAAGATGAGGAATACGTGGGAAGACACAATCCATTTGAAATAACTTTGAAAAAGAAGAGCTGGTTGAGCTGATTGGAAAGGCCACTACTTCTCAGGCCCCGTGCCCAGACGGATTAACAAATTCTATGCTTAAAACAGCCCCTAAAGAGTGGGCTGATTTTGCAATGGCACTATTTACAGAGGTGGTAAAAACCAAGACGATTCCCCCTTCTTGGAAAAAGGCAGAGGTGGTGCCTATTTTTAAGAAGGTAAACAGACTTGAGGAAAGAAGGGAAACAGACTTGAGGCAAGAAACTATCCGCCAATCGCCTTGTTGGATGTGCTGGGAAAACTCTTCATGGCTGTATTATTACGAAGAGTACAGGGCTGGGTAATAAAAGCAGGACGCATAGACGAAAGACAGGCAGGATTCACCAAAAGGTGTAGGTTGTGCTCTGAGTGTATTCCTGATTAACTTATTAAAAGCAAAGGCTATGCTGGAGGGGAAGAAATTCTACCTCGCATTCATTGATCTAGAGCAAGCCTTTGATGGAGTAAATCGGGAAATACTATGGAGCAAGTTAACAAAATGGGGGTGCCCAAATGGCCTAATAAGAGCTATGGAAGCATTATATGCAAATACATCAATTCAGGTGAGACTAAACCACATAGGGGCCATGACACAAGAAATTGGTACAGCAAGAGGCCTAAAACAGGGATGCCGACTTGCACCTGCACTATTTAGTTTATTTGTCTCTGATTTGAAAGAGACAATGAAAGAATCTCGCACTTTTTCACCAAAAATAGCAGGGGTGCCTCTGGGATGGATGTGATACATAGATGATTTTGTTCTCGTTGATCAGGACCAAATCGGGCTGCAGCAGAAATGAGTAATGCTGAAAGAGTACATATATCAAAACCGCCTAAAAATAAATGCTGCACAGACAGAGATCTTAGTCTTTAAACCGGCAAGAGTAAAGAGGAAAGTATCATTGAGATGGACACTAGGAGAAGCTATAATCCGCCCTTCAGAGCCATTAAATTATTGAATATGAATGACTGTGGAAATGACATTATGAGAATCAGGGAGCTTAAAACTAAGACAAAAAGCATAAGAGCCCTAGGGGGAAAGATGCAAACTAAATTTGGAAGATTCTCCATGGTTCCGTTAACTTTTCATAAGCAAAAAGCAGCCCCAATAATTTATTATGGAGCAAGGCCGTTGCTGGGCGTATCCTGGGAGATGTGGCACTCACTAGAGGAAACCTTCTGGCGCAGAATGTTAAGATTCCCAAATTGTGTTCCGATAGCAGTCATTAGGTATGAGCTAGGGCTGGTGTCACTGTATGCGAGAGGGGTATGGTTAACATTATCACTTTTCGGGAAAATAATCTGTGAAGATAGTAAAATTCAATTTGAAATCTTGAAGGGGGGTAGCGGAAAAGATTGATCATCAGGATTGTGGTGTAAGCATGTGAGAATATCTTTAAAAAAATTGGGAGTGACGGAAGAACAATTGAAAGCTAACACAGAATCTGTAAAAAGAGTATTATGGGAAGATGATTGGAGAGAAACGTGGGAGAAAAAGAATATTTTGTTGACACATTTAAGGGAGGATGTTGAACATTTAAACAGGTTGCCAAAATACATGGAAAGGATTCCGAGTAGACATCGAGAGCAGTTCATTCGCATTCACATGAATTTATTTCCCACCAAAGACATATTGAGCTATAGGAATCCTGGAAGGTACGACAATGATAATGACTGTAGAGGTTGTAAAGAAAACACTTAGTGATGGGATGTCTAGGATTGAAGCAATGGATAAATACCTGCTTAGGCGAACTCCCATGGGAATACCCATTAATGGAGGAAGAAAAATGGTGGGAATTATTATGTGGGGGGTGAACATTTTAGGATGACTTTTGCCTTAACAAGATTTCTGGTATCAGTTTCCTCCAAGAAAACAACATAAAATTAAAAAAAATAAAAAAACACTAATTTAAAAGATAATCTTGTGGATGGAATAAATGAGAATGAACTTGATGGGGGCTTTAAGATGTACTGTTGAATGGAAGTGTGGCTTTTGTTAATCAAGTTTTAGTAGACATTTTAGTGTTTTAAAAGAGTGAGTTGATGTGATACTGAAGGATGAAAAGTATTTATTAAAGGTTTGTAATAAAATAAACTGATTAATAAAAAAAAAGAAAAACAAAAAGAAAGCATATTTGCTCTTTAAATGCATTAGAGAAGCTGCTTATTCTTCTTATCAAAGTGAGTCAGGAGTCCTATCCATTTCTCTGGTACAGCTCCGTCAGCCAGCTCTGCTGCACTCCAAGTAATCGGCTCACCAAGAAACCTTATGAAGCTCTCTCTCTCTCCGTCAGCTATTCTTTAGGGCTTTGCTTTTGAGGTTGAAATCAGATTGAATTAGACCCCACCAATTGCCCTTACAACCAGTGCTGTGCTGTGGGCATCAGTGTCATAATCTTAGGTCTCATCTTTTGAAATCGCTGGCTGTTAACTTCTCTACTGACTAGCAAGAATAGACAGTGAGCATATTTATCACTGTAATGCCTTCTAGGTCTCGATCCCAAAACAGTAAATTGGGTTCCCTCTCAAAACGAGTCAGCCCACAGTAAAGCTTGGGCCACTCATAATCAAAAACCGAAACAGACTGCTTATCATTTTCCCATAGACTTTCCATTGATTTCAAAGAAAAGAAAGAACACTGGGCCAATCATGGTGATGTCAGAGCCTAATCTAGGTTTTACCCATGACAATACCCACAACAACCACAGCCATCTTGATACTTGCTCCATAAAATTGGCTTTGTGAATAGACTATCCTCTTCTCTATAAGCAGTTGACTTTTCAAAATAGCTGAAAATCAAATTTAAGATAAAGATGCATTCTTTAGAACAGAAAGTTCCAACCAACAATACAATGTGGTACGTCCACAGTTCAAGGGTTTGAACTAGGCACTCCATGGAACAGAACCATTAATTTTACAATGTATGTGATGTAGCCTCCTTGACTACTCCTGCTTACTAAAGGATTTTTCGAATTGAAAATATATGCTTGGAGAACAGAGGGTCCCAGCCTAAATCAGGCAATGGTAGCAAAGGTTAAAGGGAGGGTGGAGGCCACGCACACATCCAGGTTCAAAAGGGTGGCAAGCCATATACAATAAACCCCTGTCCAACTGACCTGACCACAAGAAGATGGCCTGATCAGAGAGCAGCCCAGTCCACAGAGCCAGCCCAGGTGCAATGAATATCCCCAAGTACCAACCAAGGGGTGGAGAGACTGGGCTCTAAAAGCCGGCCAGTCTGTTTTCATCCTTGGGAGAGCTGTTAGGGGGACATCAGCAGATCCTGGAAAACTATGGCCCTCTTGACCTTGTGTGATGACAGTTCAAGGATGCAGACCTGGTAAAAGAAGGTGCTGGTGAATAGTGAAGTAAGAGGGGCATTGAACAGAGACGAGGCAGAGATTGGCTTGGAGAAAGGGTGTTTTTTGCTGGAGGAGGGGAGCAGTGATGGAGAAAGATCCTGTCTGGTTAGAGACAGAGTATATAGTGTTTTGGAGGGAGCCTGGTTTTATTCTGGAGTGACGAGAAAGGGAGGAGATATTTTGTTAGAGCAGAAGAAGGCTGCTGTGGAGAAGAGAGAAAAGGGTATCACACCTGGGAAGGAAATAAGTACAATTTGTTTTGGGGCTGGGGAAAAATACATATCATGTTGGAGAGGTTGAAGGAGGGAGATACTCTACTGGAGTGGAAGTAGGAAGATATTGATTGTGAGAGAAAGGACAGAGATACCAACTGGGAGAAGAAAGGGAGAGTTACCTAAAGGGAATGAAAGGAGGATAGAGGAGAAGTAGTCCATACTGGAGACTTGTCTTGGGCAGAAGGTGTTGTGATAAATCCAATGGAGTCATCACAGATTACCCGGCGGTAACCCCATTCCAGTCGCTACCTGATCCTGACCGTGGGGGCAGCTATATGAGGGAGGATCACATGAGAAGAGATAACCACAAGGGAGATGTCATGGCTTTGTTGGATAAAATGTGATAGCTCCCATTTTCCCATGAATAAGACTCCCTGTTACCCAATACACTAATGGCCTATTGCCATGCATCAGTTCCCCCCCTGTAGGAAAAGTAAAGAAACCTTTTCGCAATACCGTTTGGGCCAAACTCCCTTCCATAACCTGAAGAGTAAAAGCTCAACAACAAAAACATTCAGTTCTAGTTTTCTTCCATGAAGAACTGACCTTCCATGCGTAACCATTGAGAAAAACCCTCCAGGAATTATGCATCAGAAACCATCAAAGGGCTTTTCTCACAACCACATAAATCCTCAGTTAATATCAGTGGACTTCCATTCCCACAATCACCTAAGTACTGAGGTGAGGAGGATGAAGAAATTGATGCAGAGCAGCAAGCGTAAGGCACATGCTAGTTGTTGGAGGAAAACACCTGTGCGCAGGACCTTTAAAAATGGCAACCAAATTGAGAGAGGCAGCTCAGGAGAAGACACAACATCTCCAGTGAAGGCGGACGGAGGCTGAAGGCATGAGCCGGTGTGCGAAGGCTGGAGGCACGAGTCAGCATGCAGAAGCTGTAGGCGCAAGCTGGTGTGGCGGAGCGAAGGAGCTCACCAGCAGAAAAGGAAAGAAGCATGGTGCGAGTGAGGTGGGCCGTGGAGACTCCAGGAGCCGCATGAGGGTTCCTGCGCATCCGGCAGCCAAGAGAAGCAGCGCTGTCATTACTGGGAGCCAAGGAGAAGACAGCGTGCAGGAGCGGAGTCGCGAGAGAAGCTGGAGGGATGTCAGAGCCGCCCAGAGTGAGAAATAAACGGTGAAGGTACACCGCATAAGCTCTGGCAAGCCCGGAAATGCTACAGAAAGCCGGGGAGTCTGCAAGAGTAGAGTGTGGACACCAGGGCATTTCGATGACTGCGACAAAGTGACTTTAAACAGTGTGAAATAACGGAAAGTGAAATAATAATAATAAGATTGTTTTGGAAGGGCAGAGTGCCAACCAAACCCCAATAAGGAATGAACAAAAATGTGGGGAAAGCTTCAAAAAGCAGTGAAACAAGTAGATATACCAAGCCAAGAAAGGTATATGCTACTTGGACGTAAAGACAAACTAAGATATGCGAAGTCCTGGCAGGGGTACACCAGGCAGTTGTGAATACAAAGAGAAGTCCTAGCAGGACAGTATACCAGGAGTTGTGAATGCAAGAGAAGTCCTGGCAGGGGAGTATACAAGGCAAAATGCAAACCTACAAGGAGTGTCAATCAGAAACACTGTTTGTTAAACAAAGAAGGAACTTGTGTCAAAAAGAAGGAACTTTTGTTAAAGAAGAACTTACAAGGTTGAACATTTTTCATCCAACGGGATTGTTGTAGGTCAAGGAAGGAATAAAGAACTGTTAGACGCAGAGACATTTGTGATACCAGTGTAGAATCCACTGGAAGGGAATCACCCTCTGGAATTAAGGTGTTTTCTATTTTGGATAACATTTACTATGGAGTTATTTTATTTTTATATGAGAAGCCTTTTTGCAAAAACCAGGTTAAAGATGTTTCCCTTGTCACTTTATTGTTTTGTTTGTAGTGTGAGGGTCAGGATAGAATGTTTGGACACATGGACACAAGGACAGCTTTTGATTTATGACATCCTGACAAAGACAGATCTTTCGTTTTTGGTAGGGAAACTCCTCTTAGAGCAGGGTCAGGGAGGCATTTTCCCAACCCATTTAAGTTAATGATCATTTTTGTCCCCCTTTCATTTCTGACCCCTCACAGTGTAGACAGGATTTAGGAGGATAGTCAAGATCTAGGATGAGAGTATTGTTGTGGAGCGGAGATTGGAGGAGAAGACGTGGAGTTAAGGGAGAATTATACTGAGCAGAAGAAATACCATCAGAGAAGCGAGCAATGCTGGCAGGAGGAAGATAAGGTTTACTTACCAGAATGAAGAGTTAGATTCACTAGAAAGGGGGATGAAGCTGGATCATCCAAGGTAAGAGAAAGAAAAGGAGATCACCACTTAAGCAGAGAGAGCACAGAGGCATAGGAGGTACAAGACTTGGCCATTATGTCAGGTAAGAGAGCATAGTGCTATGCAGGCTGGAGATGGCCACAGGAGGAACCATCAAATAGAGAAGTAGGTGGTTGAGAGTAGGGTCGTTCTTCTCCACCAAAACCACCAGGGTACACCAAAAAAAACATGTGTTTGCAGCTCAGTGAAGCATATGCCCAAAGAGAAGGTTGGAGGACAAGACTTTGTCTCTCCTACTGACCCCTGAAAGGGGGGACAAACTCTTCTTGAGGTAGACTTTTGTGTACATTCTTTGGGCAAGACTCAGAGAGACTTTGGGACTTTTGATTTGCATCTGTCCCCTAACTGTTGTATTTGCAAAACTTTGAAAAACTGAGTAACAGGTTGAAGAGCCTCTATGGGCCAAGGGGAGGAGTGAAGGGAGTTACTGTTATTTGGAACCCTTTCATTGAGAACTTCACTGGCCCGTTCCTTCACATTATACTCTGACACTTGGAGCTCCCACCCTCACACCTTATTTTTAAGTTTTGCTACCATTTGACACATTTTATTGAGCATTTGATTAACAACTTTGAACACCACTTGATCACAGTTCTAGATACAGGGTGACAAGAAGATATTCTACCCACCTTGTCACTCATATTATGACTGAAGAGCGTGAGGACGCAGCCAAATTCCCCCTTTACACAAATAGCACACATTATACGCTATGATTGGTTATTTATAACGCGCTTAATACCCAGAGGTTTCTAAGCGCGGACCCAGGGATCGAACCTGTGTTGCTCCATGTCGTCTTGCTTCCAAGGCGAACATGTTGTCCCTGAGCTATCCTCCCGAGATTTTTCCTTGTGAAAGTGGTAGCCTGAGCAGGGCAAATGCATCGCTAACTAGTAAAACTGAGCACATTCCCAAATGATTAAAATTTTTCAATAAATATTTTATGTCTTGCATTTGGAAAAAGGGCATATACATGACATCTCACAAATGTGTTTTTGATTCACTGTACTCAAATAAAATGCAGATAACATTGTGCAGTGCATATTCTACTGGCAAATACAATTCTATGATTGGTCTGAAGTGTTGTTCATTGTAACAGCAGAGCAATGCCTAAATGGCACATGTTAAGTAGTGCATGCGTGGTGGAACCTGTGTCAAATGCACCTTGACCCAAACAAAGCCCCTCAATAGCGACACATGTGTGTGCTTGTGGCTTTAACATGTCAAATCCTTTAGCAAGTAGATTACAGACGTTCAAACGAACCACCTTCCCTACCTTGTAAGACAATCAGTCCCTGCTCAAAAAAAATATCCAAATGATGACCTGGCCAACTACTTGCTCATTATGAACCTTCAGTTTATTCGCAAAATCTTGGGAAAAGTAGTTGCTGCACAACTACTCACCAGAATCGAAGACCTATACCTCCTAAATGACTACTAGTCTGGGTTACGCCCAAAGTGTGGCATCGGGACAGCAGCCATGCAGGTGGTGAATGAGTCTCTCCAAATCATGGCCGCATTTGACAATGTCAACCACGGCATCCTCCTCTCTTATGGGATGCGATACTCTGGCACTGTCCAGAAGTGGTTTACTTCCTACCTCTCAGGCAGATGCCAGGCCATCCGGATGAGCATTTTGCGTTCTAACCAACTCCCAGTCTCCTGCTGAGTCCCCCAGGGCTCGATCCTCTCACCAATCCTTTTTAAGCTTTACATGGAGCCTCTGGGCACACTCTTCAATGATCTCGCTATAACCATTCACCAATAGACTGACAATACTCAATTGTTCATGAAAGTATAAAGCCCACAGGACATCAGTCATCTCTGTGATTACCTAGCCATCATCCATTCCTGGATGTGGATTACCTACCTCAAACTTAACTCATCCAAGACCGAATGTGTCCTCATTGGTCCCCTGGTAAACAATAATAAGCACCTAGAAAGATCTGATCCACAACTCTCAGATTCAGCAACATCTTTAGGCTTCCCCATTGACAGTATCCTGTCCTTTCAGAAACACATAGCCAAGAAAGTCCAAATAGCCTGGCTCCAAATCTTCACCCTTCGCAAAATCAAAACCTTCATCTGCCACAGGGTTTCGGGACTGTAGTGCAGGCTTGTGGTCTTGCTCATCAAGGGGGGAAATACCCTCCTGAGAGGGCTCCCAGACCCTCACTTGGCTCCCCTAAAACCAGTCCACCATGCTGCAGCATGCCTTATTATGGGTTTGTGGAAATTTGACCGAATCAAACCCATCTACGTGAACTACATTGGCTTCCTTCTCCAGGCCAGAATTCTGTTCAAGACTGTAAGCATCATCTACACAGCAGTCACCAGTAGCACACCAGTGCTAATCGCCACATATCTGGTGGCACACGCTCTTCTCATAGCAAATCGACCAACTGGGTCGAATCAAAAATCATCCGCAAAGAAAGGAGCCGCAAACCATCCTTCTCCTGTCACGCCCCCACCCTCTGGAACTCGATCCCACTATCGGCTCGCAGTGCCCCCACAATTGTCCAACTTGGCAAATCTCTCAAAATGTGGCTTTTTTAACAACACCTGACCAAGGACAAATTCCAATGGATACACAGACCAACGCACAGACCAGTACTGTGCTATTGTTAAAAGATGCAAGTCCAAACACTACCTAACCACACTCTGTACAGCAGTCTACTGCTCTGAATCTAGGCCTGTGCTTTAAATAATAAAAGAAAATCAATGATGTTGCGTGGAATAGTGTTAGTATAGCGGTTCTCAGATTGTAGCTGTTAAGCCTCTGTATATATCTCATGTTTACATACATTTGTTGGAAAATGAGGGCAAACAACTGCACCAGTCCATTACTCTGCAAGGGCTTTGCCCCACCCATTTGGAGCATGAGAAATCACTGCAATAACAAAAGCATGGGTCGAAAATAGCCCTAAATTACGCAATGGGCAACCAAGTCTTCAGAGGGTGTATCGCAGATGGCTGGTGTACCCAATAGTTCAAACTATCTATGTATTCTAGGGTTACAAAGGAGTGTGGGAGCCCCTCTACTAAGACCGAGCATGGGTCACATACCCTGTTCTATGCAATTTCTTCCACTCAGGAAAGTCTACAACCACATTTTAGCTCACTGCACCTTTCACAGAGGAGAAATATGCATTTGCACATCAGTCTTTGTCCCATTCACAAGGGCAGTCCAGCACTGAAATACTAGGCAAATCTCCTCTGAACAAAAGTACCATCAGCAACCCCAGAAACGTCTTTCTGCCTAGTCGGGCCTCATCAGTGAGGTGAAGCTGAGCCTCTCTAAGACAAAGTGAGCAAGGGGTCCATGTGTGGATTACCCTGGTTTACTTAGGATGAAAACCCAAATTTTACAAAGGAGTATGGGAGCCCTTCTACTGAGCATGGTTCAAATACCCTGGTCTATGGAAATTCTTCCACTCAGCAGGGTATTCAACCACGTTTTAGCTCACTGCATCGTTCGCAGAGGAGAAATAGCTATTTGCATATCATTCTTTGTCCCACCCACAAATGCAGTCCAGCACCGAAATGACAGGCAAATCTCCTCTGACCAAGAATCAGCAACCCCAGACATGTGTTTTGGCCTAGTCGGGCCTCATCAGTGAGGTGAAGCTGAGCCTCTCTAAGACACATTGGGCCTCATCACGACTTGGGCGGTAACAGTAACGCTATTAGCGCGGGCGGTATTAGCCCTACCGCCGAACTCCCCGGTGCTAATAGCGCCGGATCACGAGTTTGGCGGTAATGTAAGTCCCCATTCCCCACTGAGCCCATTCGGGAATGCCCCATTCCCCATTGGGCTCAATGGGGAATCTTTGCGCTAATACCGCCGGATTTCCCGCCGGCGGTAGTAGCGTGAATTTTTGGCGGATCTCCCCCCCAGCTCAGAGCTGGGGCGAAATCCGCCAAAGCCCTGATTCGGCGGACCCTTAAATCCAGCGGTAATAGCGCTACCGCCAGATTTAAGGGTTACTGCCGAAGTCGTGATGAGGCCCATTGAGTCTGCATATCAGTCTTTGTACCACTGTGAGAAACCAGAAGGTGTCTCACCCACTAGTCCCCGTGGATCTGTCATCCAGGTGGTCAGGACACGGCCATCGCTTTTGGATCCAGTTCCTCCGATGGGCCAGTGCAGGAGGATCACCTGGGTGAGGTGTCTTTGGGGAGTGGGGTGGGACACCGGATGGGCAGACGCGGTATCCCCTTCGTTGTAACACCTTTACCCCATCCTCCCAGGTAGCATATTTAGGAACTCTACCCTTCACCCCCTTTTACAACACAAACACTTTCTCACGGACAGCCCGCTATGAGATAAAACAGACTAACACCTAAGCAGTATACCTGACATGTCCCAATACAATGGTCAGGCCTGGTCAGGCAATTACTGACCATCACACACACCTGACTTCCATTACACTTCCCCACACAGAAACAGATGAGCACGAGAGCATAATCTCAGTGAGGTAAAGCACACGAGGAAACAGCAGTTTTGAGACGGCAGCTGAGCAAGAGAGGAAAGCCGGCAAAACCGAAGTGGTTCGCAAGGAGGGAAATTCCCTTGACCTTTCAGACAAGGAACCGTTACTTTTCGGAGACCTCGAGAATAGAAAGCGTAAGACCAAGAAACCAGGTTAAAGAATCCTGCATTATGTGTCGGAGATATCCAGGGCCCTCCCGCAGCAATAATCGAGGTGGGGAGAATAACCAGCCACTGTGGTTCCGACCTTGGCTCCAAAAACAAAGCAGCGTCAGTGAAATCAACACAGCCGGTGAGTTGGGGAGACCGGTCTGTGTTGAAGCCAAGGTTGAAAGCATCAACACTGTATGGCGAGCGCTGGAACAAACTTTGTTAAAACGTTTGTGATTAGAGGCGCAGGTGAAGTTGAACTGATGAGTGAATGAACTTTAAAGCTAGCTATAATAGCTTTGACGGAGTGGTCCGGCACCGTGTTGGTACTCAATCAAAGGTCTCTGTAAGGTATCCAGCTGAGAAGTGAGAAAAGTAGAGAAAAGTTGATCCGAGCCCAGCAAAGGGAGAACAATTGATAAAGAATGATTAAATGTGAATCAAAGTGGTCCTGCCACGGGTCATACAAAATCCTGCACACAGTTGAAGGTCTTCGATTTTGATGAAGCAGAGAAAGTTTGGAAAAGTACATGAATTTGGTCCGAGACCGGCAGAAGAAGACTCATTGAAGGTTTTGTGTTAAAGTGGGTCTGAGACCGGCGGAAGAGGACCCGGGGTGAACAGTAAATCACCCGAGTTGTATAAGTGAAAGTCCTGAGAAGAAAGGAACTTTAATGTTTTGTCGTGTTGCATCAGGCCCTCTGAAATAAGAGACTTTTGAATGGCAAAGAGACTTTGACACAGAAGGTCCTGATGTGGAAGTTTGGAATTGCATCCTTGTGCTAGAGAATCCAGAGAGTGTGCTAAGCTTGAGTGTGCCGCCTTCTCCCGTGCTGAAAACATGGGGAAGGGAAGCCAACGTCCTGAATATCCTGACATATGATTTCTTTAACACTTTTCTTTTGCATAACATTGTTTCCCACACTATTTGTATTTAGAAGTAAGGATTGGCAATAGGTTTATTAGTATAGGCCCCTTTATTTTGACAGACTCAACTAGGATTGCGTTATTATTTGATGGTCGTAGCTTGCTCCCATCTTTAGATTTAGGATTAGATAGGCGTTTTTCAAACCCGATTGAAGTTCAATAAACACCCTTGAACTGTGATCACTTGTGTCCGTCTTGCTGTTTGATAACCATACTTTCCTTACACCACCCACAAGGGCAGTCCAGCACCAAAATGCTAGGCAAATCGCCTCTGAACAAGAGTACCATCAGCAACCCCAAACACGTGTTTCAGGCTAGTCGGGCCGTATCAGTGAGGGGAAGCTGAGCCTCCCTAAGACACAGTGAGCAAGGGGTCCACATCTGGATTACCCTGGGTTACTTAGGGTGAAACCCCAAGTTTTACAAAGTTACAACGTAGTGTGCAAACCCCTAAACTGAGAATGAAAATGGGTCAAATACCCTGTTCTATGGAATTTCTTCCACTCAGGAAGGTCTACCACCACGTTTTAACTCACTGTACCTTTCACGGAGGAGAAATATCCATTTGCATTTCTGTCTGGTACCACCTACTTGGGCAGTCCAGAAGTGAAATGATAGGCAATTCTCCTCTGAACAAGAGTACCAACAACAACCCAATACACGTGTTTTGGCCTAGTCATCAGTGAGGTGAAGCTGTGCCATCCTAATCACAGTGAGCAAGGAGTTCATTATACAGACCAAGCTTTGGTCTACTCTCCTCATCTTCTGCAGGGGTGTAGTCTTCCAGTTGCAGAAGTTCCAGTTGTTTGTGGTTTGTATCGTACCAATAGTTTGGTGGTTGTGCGTCCTGTCGTCTGATGTGGCGTATTCCGGTAACTCCTTAGCATTTGGGAGATCGCTTGCGGCATGGACATGAGGTCTGTATCCGCTTTTTGATGTGTCCTTTTTATTGTGGCCATGAATCGCTCCACCATGCCGCTGGCCTGTGGCCATAGAGGTGTGATTCTCTGGTGGTAGAATCCAAGGTGCGCTACAAACTTCTTGAGGTCCTGGCCCTGGAATGGCGGGCCATTGTCTGTTTTGACTACGTTTGGGACACCCCATTCACTGAATAGCTCGTCTGCTACCATCACTGCATGGTGAAATGCTGTGGACGGAACGTGCTTGACCAGGGGAAAACGGGAATATTCATCTATGGCTACCAGTAGGTGGCCCCTAAAAAATCTATTGCTACCCTTTGCCAGGGTCCGTCAGGTGGTGGGACCGTTTGGAGTGGACAGGGGGGCCTGTTTGGTGCGGTCACTTGGCATGAGGTGCAGTGATTTAGTGTCTTCCACTATTGTGTCCATGTATGGGAACCACACCTGGTTTGGCAGAATCTTCTTTGTATTGGAGATTCCCCTGAGGCCTTTGGGCGCTCTGATGACGAGGGCTTTCCTGAGACTCTTGGTTACCTATCAGCAGTGTTCCTTGGTCCGTTGTGGCCAGTTCACCTTGTGTTTTAGCCATTCTCTGTAGGTCTCTCCTGTCCACCTCCCCGTTTTCGAAGCATTCCATGGTCAGTTTTCACCACCTGTTGGTGTTTGTGACCTGGATGGCTGCCTGGATTGTGGTGTCAGCATTGCTCCTCTCGGCAAATAGGTCCTTTGTGATGGCTGGGGGAAGGGTGTTGACAGATGAATATGCAATGTATGCTTCAGCCTCCAGTTGCATGTTCTCCGCTGCGCTGCACGGGTGTTGTGATAGATAGTCCGCTGGGTTGGCCTCTCCCCCGGGCTTGTGAACGATGGTGTAATTGTATTCTTGCAATCAAATACCCCACCGTTCTATTTGTGGTGGCATCTTGATCTTGGGGTTCCTAAAGAGGGAGAGGAGAGCTTGGTGGTCGGTTATGAGGAAAAATGTTCTCCCGATGATGAAGTGGTGAAATTTCTCGCACGTCCAGACCGCGGCAAGGCTCTCACGTTCGGCCTGGGAGTAGGCTTGCACAATGACGGTGAGTGCTCTGCTGGCATATGCTACAATGCGACATTCCACCTGGGTCTGTTTGGGCAAGGATGGCACCCAGCCCGACTGGACTGGCATCGACTGTGATTTCGGTGTCCCAGCAGAAATTAAAGTAAACTAACTGGCGGTTGTTTGCGACTAAAGCGACTTGACAGTCCAAGGTACTCTTGAGGAGTTGCCTGAGTGGGCTGGTTAGCGTAGCGTCATATGGCAGGTAACGGGCACAGTAGCCAGCCATTCCCAGGAAGGATCATAGTTCTGTCACGTCTTTCGGGGCCTCCAGATTTACGATGGCGTTGATTTTGTCAGAGTCTGCTCTTATTCCTTGGTCAGAGAATATGTGTCCAAAGAAGCACAGGCTGCAATTGTTGACAGTGCATTTAGGGCCGTTGAGTGTAAGGCCACTGTTGTGCAGGATGGTGCAGACCTGTCGTAGAGCGTCGTCATGTTCATCTTGGGTGAGGCCAAATACCAAGATGTCATTGCTGTAATTCAAAGTGTTTGTGACTGGTGCGATGAGTCGGCGTATTGTCTCCTGGAATATCTCAGCTGCCGAGGATATGCCAAAGTTAAACCATTTGTAACGGAAAAGGTCTTCATGTGTAGTGAAGGTGGTGATGGGTCTGTATGCTGGGTCGATGACCAGTTGGTGGTATCCTTGGTTCAGATCTAATTTCGAGAACCGGGTGGCTTGGTTGAGTCTGACCAACATGTCCTCGATGTTGGGCCCAGGCTGTCTCTCCCTCTGAATTGCGATGTTCGGGATCCGCATATATACACAGAGGCGCAGCAGCCGTCCATCCGACTTGGGTACTACTACCAAGAGCGATACCCACAGGGTGGGCCCGTTATCTCTTTCAATGATGTAATTGTCAAGTAATAGTTGTAGATCATGTGTCACTTTAGCCTGCAGAAGAAATCCTATCCTCCGGGGGTGTTGCCGTACAGGGCGTACCGCGGGGTCAATGTGGAGTCGGATGACGGTGTCCTTCAGCAAGCCGACATCTTTGAACAGGTCTGGGAATATGTCTTTCAGTTCACTGATTTCTAGTTCTCTTCGTGACAGGGCACGTAGGGTGTGGGTTTGTGGGGGAAGGCCCTGTATTGTCTCGGATTGGTCGTATTGGATGTTGATGAGTTGTAGAGCGGTGGCCGTTTTGTAGCTGATCAGGCATCTCCCCGTCACCAGGCTGTTTATGACGTGGATCGTGATGGGAATGCGTGGCCCTCTATAAATTAGATCACACCAGAACTGTCCTTTGGGTTGTAGGGGGCGGGTTACACCCCACTGGAAGATGCTAGCTTGGGATGGTTGCAGAGGTTAGGTGCTCGTCATGGTTTGATAGGTTTTCTTATTCACAGTGGCCCCCCTGTCTATGAGGAATGGGGTATGGGGTCCTCCTATGTGCACTGTCGCTTTTGGGGCGGTACGATCATCAGACGTGTCGTATATGTGTCTGACGTATTCTCTGCTGTACCTGTCATAGTCATAGTATTTTTCTGTGTTTGATGGTGGTTCTTCGACTGGGGGGTTCAGATACGGGTCGTCCAAAGACACCACCCTCCTGGGTCTTTGATCTTCCACCTGGTATGGCTGCGTGTGGAAGATGTGGTCTGCTGCCTCGAATGGTCCGCCTGGCATGTCAACTTGTAGGTTTTCCACAGCACGTAAGAATCCCGGCTGTGTCGGATAAGTCGCTGTATTTCTGTTGAGGTTGGTCTTGTGCCATCTCTTTCGGGGTATGGCTGTGGGTTGGGTGGTCTCGTTATGTCATATCTTCTGCTGGGGGATGACTGCGGGGGTGGTCTGTATGCCAGCAGTAGTGGTGCCTTTTCCCTGCACATCATTTGGAAATGGTTCTCCTGGCCGCACCTCATGCATATTTGACCAAGGGCTAGGCATTGGTCTTTGTGTGGGAATTCAAACCTGCATCGGCAGCATTGTCTTTCGGGCGGGTTCCTGCGACTGGTGTTCCATGTGTCTTGGCGGACTGTCGTACTCGGGTATCAGGTTTGCCCTTGTGGGTAGGCTTTCAATGTTGGCTGCTTGCACGTTGACCCTTTTATATATCCTCGCTAAGTCTGCGACTTCCTTTAGTGGGAGGGGTTTCTTTAGTAGATGCTTCCTGAATTGCAATGATACGCACCCTTCTATAACTCTTAGTCTGATGGCCTTGTCATTGTTAAAGTTTGCGAAGTTACAGTATGTAATCTTCCTCTGTAGGCGTAGAATGAATTGAAAGCAGGGATGGTTTTAATGATGCCTTTCACTTCTTTTACTACCAGATTCGTGAAAATGTCCAGTTTATTGGGCGCGTCCCGATTCCCTACTGCTCTCATGAACTCCTCGAATTCCTCCATCCACTCTTGCGATCTCTGGCCTTGATCTTCCTGTGGTTCGAGGGTAAAGGTGTTTGGGCAGCGTAAGAAAGTTACTGGGTTTGTGGGAACCACCCCTGCCGTGTTTTGCTCTGGCGTGGCTGCTCCCCCTGTGACCCCTTGAGACATGGCTGCCCTGTCTATGTACTGTGATAGGGGTCGTCCTTTTCTGCAGTGGTGAGGATGTTAGTTGGCATTGAACTTGTGGTGCTGGGTATGGAGTTGGGTAGGTGGACTGGGATCGTCTCCTTGTGGGCTGGTGGGTTGCTTTGTATGGCCTCCAGGGCGTGTGATAGGCTGTGCTGGCTTGCGTGAGCGTGTTTGCCTTTGGACCACGTGGCGTGAGTGGCATGCAGCTTCTTGAGTCTGCAGTCTTTGATTGGGTATGGGGTTATTGGTTTGGTGTAGGTGCCCCGCCTTCGGTCGTTGTCTTTGCTGGGATGCCCGCCTCACTATCTAGGCAGTCTGGTGGCGGTGGTCTCCGCGTAGCACATATGATTATGGACGTACTTTTTTTTTCTTGGTTTTGTTTTCCTCGCTTTCCAGTGGGCTTGTGTGCAGAGGCTGGTAGCAAGTATGATTATGGGCGGATCCTTTCTCCTCGCTTTCTAGTGGGCTTATGTGTAGAGGCTGATAGGTATGGCCGCAGTGGTTGCCGCATAGTGCGCATTAAATGTTTTCTTTTTCCTACTCGCTTTCTAGTGGGTTAATGCGGAAGTCTGTGGAGTTTGGGGAAGTGGGAGAGACTAGTAAGATCATTGGAAGGAGAGTGTTGTTGTGGGCTACCTCCCTCATGCACACAATTATTACACTGAGACTGGCTCATGCATCTTCTCACTTGATTCTCTTCTTACAGACTTCCTTCCTCTTCCTTCCCTCATTCCCTTCCCTTTCCTTCCTCCGTCCCCTCCAGGTTCCCTCCTCATGAAAGGAGCCACGTTCTAATGGTCCAAAACAAGTGTGGGGAGAAAGACAAGCAGAGTGCAAAGCTGGAGTGTAAGAGAGAGAGTGGAGACAGGGGAGTGAGGAGAATTTGTGGAGTTAACCATTGAAAGAAAAGAGAGAGAAGAAACTGCCAATCTGCTATGTCACTTAGGAGGTCCGTGAGGGAGAGAGTTAGATAAGGCCTTAGTCCTTATGCCCCACCTTAGGATAAGGGATAGATCCATAGAGTAGGGGTCACCTGGTGATAGTCCACCAGTATTTTGAGAATTACTTTGGGGGAACAGGGAAGCCTGGGCGAGGTAGGTGGGAGCCCTATAGAGTTTGAGGTAAGCTGCAGGAACCATCCATAGTTTGGGGACCCCACATGATATGCATATATCGGTTTCATTCTAACAAAATTTTGCAAATTAGCAATAGTCATGAGATTCTTGGAGAATACTGTCAGAGTAGGCAAATGGATCAAGCGGAATGGTGCATCAGTCCATTTTGTCTCCATACTGACCTGCTTCATAGCTCATGCAACCGTTAGGATATCTATTCACTCATTACATCGACCACTGGAAATGAAAGGCTTAAAAACCCTTCTTGATTTTTAAAAACATTTATTAAAACATATATTCTACTTTCCTAAATCTCTAATGATCAATACACAATCAATGGTGTCTCAAACAATCCTTCTCCTCAATTATTACATTGTTTTAAAGATAACAAAACAACATTAGCTTGAACTCTGTGGAATTCTTGCAATCTGATTAAGTCTACCGGCTGATGGGGGGCGTGGCTTGAGAGCCATGGAGTGAGACGTGTCTCTCTTGCTGCTCCGTACGATCCGCAAAGATCCTGCATTGATATGCACAAAATGACGGGAATGGGTGTGTGAATATGGGGGGCATGCACGGAAGAAGGCTGAGGCTTGGAGTGGCCCCGTAGGACTTGTGGTACCGACCACAAGTTTGGAACTTTGAGGCGAGTCTCATAACAAAAGGGCCGGCGGCTCGAACAAAGGATTGTGAGAGCCCCGAAAACCAAATCGAAGTGTTGTTGGCGGGGTGCCCGCTGCATGCCACATCGGGCACAAGGCATCCGCCGCCGTGAGGATCATAAACAGTACCCGCATGGAAAACGATGCAGTGTTGCACCTCGCGCCGAACGAGGAAGTGGTTCAGCTGTGATTCGGAAAGCGACGGAAGGGAGCAGCCCGTACAGGCTTCAAGAACAATTGGGAACCCCCGTATGGCGACCCAGTGTGAGGGCTCCAGGGGCGCAGTGGAGACGGTGCGGACGGCGTAGAATTGGAAAGCGGCCGCCCCGTGTGCAACCTAAGATCCGGGTAGGATTCCACTTGCCCGACACGCGAAGCAGACAGACTGAGTATGGAGCAACAGTTTGGCGCTTCCTTGCGCTTGTATACGCGTGTTACATTGTAACTCAGATCCCTTTTACACTAGAAAAGGCCCGGCTGCTGAGGATTGACGCAGCGGCAGACGACCTCGGCTGGGTGCAGATACATCAGAAGCCCTGAAGCACCTCCCGGCCCGCGGACCCTGCGTCTTCCCACATCTCCAGAGGGAGCGCAGAGGACAACACGCACAGGCCGCATGGGCTACATTGAGAGGACACTAAGCCACACGAAGGATAAAAGCAACTCCCTGGAGGCGATTGAAGAAGGAAACTGAATAATGAGCGTGGAAATGAGAGCGAAGAACATATAAGTGAAACAGAAATTAACTGGGAAAAGCAACGACCAGCGGCCTCTGTGGCCCAACCAGGAGTTCCATTGGCGCCCTGCCAGACAAGGGGTTGCTGGGGAGTACTGTAAATTTGTCCCCATAAACTCCATAACTACCAAGTGCGCATGACGTGGAGAGTGTGAGCATAAAGAGAGAGACACAGGCAGGCTATATGCTGATAGCTGGAGGACCTGTCTGGACCCACAGCCTGCTGGGATAAACGGTGCCTGGTCTGGATAGCTCACAGTGTGGGCGGGTGACGTATCGGAGTGCAGCCCTATATTCCTACGTGGGAGGTCACAACCCATTCCTGCAGCTCACAAGTTGCTCTAAGACCCTTTTTGTGTGGCCAGTCTGGGCACAGACGACACTAGCTATCTAATCCCGCTGAAGCTGGCTGGTAGCGAGGCTCGCCCACAAGTCTGTGGCACGACACCATGTCCAGCAAACCTCCGAGAACGAAAAGCAAGAAACCTACACTGGATGAATATGCCAGAACACCACCGGATCCAGAAGGCACCAAGAGTAAAGACAAAACCCCGGCCGGAAGTGCTGTCACTATGGGTACTAATCAGGAGATCCTGGCCGCAATTGCGGATTTGAAAGTGGCTTGGGAGACCAGGTTGTGCCTTGCTATGACTGAACTGAAAGCGGCACTGGAGCTTAAAGTCGGTGCAGTGCAAGAGGAAGTGAACCTTCTCCGGCAAGATGTGAGGTCGCTGGCGGAACGCACAGAGAATTTGGAAAAAGAGGTGGGCACGAACACAGCGGACTGTATAGCTCGCAAAGCAGACCTTCACGCCCTGGTGCAACATGTGGGCAACTTGGAAAGTAGGGCGGAAGAGGCGGAAGGACAGGCCACAAGGAACAACATCCGCATTGTTGGTTTGCCGGAGGGAGCTGAAGGATCCAACCCTACGGAGTTCATTGAATCCATGCTACTGCAGGAGATAACTGGAGGAGTGTTATCCCAGGGGTTCACGGTGGAAAGAGCGCACAGGGCCCTGACGAGGAGGCCGCCACTGGTTACCCCCCCCCCCAGGCCGGTGATTGCCAAGATCCTAAACTATCGCGACCAGGAAAGGATCCTTGAACATTTTCGGAAGGGCGGTACAATACTAAGAGGGACAGCAAACATAACTGCATACCCAGATTATACCCTGTTGGTACAATGCAGCCGCATGAACTTTGGGACTGTCAAGAGAAGATTGCGTGGGGGGTGCTGTTGAGCAGCCAGCAAGATGGCTGCTTAGTCTGAACGCTCCGTGGCCCGACTGCATCAAATCCGCCTGAATCAGCGGTTCTTTGAACATCCGTGAGCTGGAGACCTGCACATCGTGCACTCCAACACCCCGACATTGTCTGGACCGGCTTTGGGGCGAAACCGGACCTGTTCGGCGGTGCTGAGGCCAGCAGAGGGCCACTCGGGCCGCGTGAGCCCTCGGCGGCCCATCCCCCCCTGCGGCCTCGGGGATTCGCTCTGCGGCGGCGGCTGACTACCCGGCTCCTCCATCTGCCTGGGAGGGGCGTGGCCACCCGGGGCGCGGCGTTCCCCCCTCCATCGCCCTCCCTCCCCGGACTTTAGTATTGGACGCGGCTGGGTGGCGCTGCCCTTCGCGCCCCCGCTCCCTCCGAGAGAGGCGCGCCCGGACTCGCCGACCTTCGGCCCAACTCGCCGGCCCGCTCCTGCTCTTGGGCGGCGGCGGTGTTGGCGCTGGCCCCTCGGCGGGCGGGTACACTCCGCAAGATTGCGGGGGCTGCCGGAGCGGCCCCCCACAACTACATTGTCCCGCATTTCCTGCCCGGCGGTCCGGCACCGGCGGCGCTGGTCCCGTGGTGCGGCCAGGGCTGGGCTGCGTTACTGGAGCCATCCTGGGTTTGGACTCCTGCTTGCGGGCTGAAAGTTGAGGCCCTCCGGATCAACATACTAGACCTGGAGGCCCGCACCCCGCCTGATCCACCACCCATATAACGCCCTGCAGTGATCTGAGGTGAGGAGGTTGGGGGTGCGGGGCGCCGCTCATCGCGCCCACTGTTCTCTGCCTAATCCTTGTGCTACACCTGCCCCATTCTATGAGGGAATGTGGCCCCCAACGTTACTTGGCTCCCCCGCGAGCACCTATCACAGGCCGGTGCGGCCCTTGGCGCTCCATTGTGCTCCTCTCTCCGGACTGTGCGGTTATTTGCTGCGCCCTGGGCGCACCAGGCGCCCTGGTCTGTGTTGCTCTCCATTGCTGGCTCCTTCTGCCTGGGCCCTCCTGGCTCTGGGGTGGGCACCGCTGGACACTGTCCCCTCCAGGGCACACTGCCATTTTGTCACATCGCCTCCTCCTTGGAGCGGCTCTAGTGTCCTATAACACACCTACTTGAGTGCTCATCGCTCCTGCCCCTGAGCTGCGGGTGGCCCTTTGCTGATTGTGGGCCGTAGCCCCTCTATTGAATCCCCGGGACCTCATAGCTGCCTTTCTGCACTACATACCCTGCTAATCTCGGTGTACACCCCAAACATGTCAGGCAAGGCACGTGGGGCCAACAGGGCTGGAGCAATGGACAAGTATGCCAAGTCACTTGCTAAACAAGACCAGGGGGGGGGCTGCCCTCCCTCAGGACGACCCGGATGCTTCCCCATGTCCTCCTCAGCCAGACCTCACGACAATCATGGAGTCTATGGCCAAAAACTTAGCGGCATTTCATGAAAAACTGACGACATAAATGCCAATGTAGCCTCATTACGCACCAAACTGGATCAGCATGGCACTAGACTGGTTGAGGCCGAGACCAGGATCGGGGCCACCGAGGATGAGGTACACATGCTCCAGAATACGGTCTCCGACTTGGTACGAGATATGAAACAGGTCAAGGCGAAGTGCGACGACTTAGAGTCCAGATCCCGCAGGAATAATATCCGCATTGTTGGGGTTCCTGAGGCAGCCCTCAAAGGCAAAATGGAACATGCAGTCGAGACCCTTCTGAGAGACCTCCTGGGTGATCCTCAACTCTCCCCGTTTTACACTATTGAACGCGCCCATCGCTCACTGGCCCCTCGCCCCAAGCCGGGTGATTTCCCCAGACCAATTATTGCCAAGGTCCTCAGCTTCAGGGACAGGGACCACATTCTACGTCTGGCCCGCGAAAAAGGGGAACTGAAATTTGAGTCCCAGACTATCCGTATCTTTCCCGACTTCTCGGTCAACGTTCAAATGGAGCGCAGACAATTCAATGGGGTGAAAAAATTGCTTGGAGAGAGGAAAGTGGAATATGCCATGCTGTTCCCTGCAAGACTGAAGCTCAGCCACCATAATAAACTGTACTTTTTCACAGTCCCAGAGGAGGCAGTAAAATTTATCGAGTGCCACATCCCGGTCCCGAGGCCGGAGGGTGACCCTGTGGATGAGGGCTGAGCCAGCTTGTCATGTACCTATTACTTGAATCATGGTGGTATCATCACCACGGTTGTCATATGCATATTTTCTTGTATCCTTTCCTTTGTACATTCTTTCATTGCTGTAACTCATTGTGAAGTTTCATGTAATGCAATGTGGGTCAAAGTTGTGGGGGCTACGGGTCATTGCACTTAAACTGGGATCCGCTATTCCTATACCCCCCCATGACCGTACTCTACTATGTTGTCTCCTCGAAAACCTTATTTAGTCACTGCTGCAAGTTATATGGTGTACTCCACCATCAATCATCTTAATCGGGTTCACGGCAGCAGCTACCCCCACTGCAGTTGCAACGCCGAGTTTGGCTTGTTTGGTTCACTGGTTGCTCCCTTGTTGGGTGTTGGGGCTCGGCCTGCCCCGTTGGGCTTGGCACGAATGCTATGAGACTTTGGGTGGGTTCCTGGGCACTGCTGTGTTGGGGAAAGCAGTGAGGGAGGGGGGAGGTTCAGTTGGGGAATGTTTTAACAAAAATGGTGAGACAGTGGTAGCTTCTGGGATGACGTATCTGGCCACGGTTTTAGCGGCCGGCACTTGTTCGACAGACTATGACACACATTACTTTGATCCCCCCTAAAGTCCTGCTGAATGGCCATTAGGCTAATGTCTTGGAATATCAGAGGGCTCAGCAATTTCACGAAGTCGGGCAGGATCACGGCTTATGTCCAGAGGCACGGGGTCAAAATACTTCTCTTACAAGAAACACATGCCCTCACTCATCTCTCGTCCTCTCTTGCCCCGGCATGGGGCCTCAACAAATACTATACGGTGTTCTCCTCACAGTCCAGAGGAGTCCTCACCTTGATTCACAAGTCCTTGGAATTCTCCCTCCGTACCAGTCATATTGACGCCCAGGGTAGATATGTGATCCTCCACTGTTTCCTTGCTAATATAGAATGCCTCCTGGTCAACATATATGCCCCATGCATCGATGCACCCGATTTTTTCGACCACATCCTTGACATCCTCCTAGGGTATGTGGGGGTTCCCATTATTTGGGGGGGACATGAATCTCATCCTAGACTCCGACTTGGACAGATCTGGTGCCGCACCAAGAACACTGTCCAGAGCTGCTCGCCGGCTCCAGGCACATATGCTGAATGCCGGTCTTGTAGACGCCTGGAGAGTACTCCACCCAATGTCGAAAGAGTTTACATTTTACTCCTTGTCCACGACAGCCACTCCAGGATAGATCTTTTCCTTCTCTCTGCAGGGCTCAAGGGCAAAACACTTACCACACAGATTCTGCAGCGCAGGCTATCTGATCACGCCCCGATCACTTTGGTCATTGCCTTCCACCCGGCTCTCCCCCAGCACTGTAACTGGCGGTTTAAGTCTGATACACTGCGTGATATTGTCTTCAAGGCTGAAATTCTCGCAGATATCACCTCGTTTTTTGATAATAACAAACGGCACGACACAACTGATGGGGTGAGATGGGAGGCCTTTAAGGTTTTCATCAGGGGCATGTGTATCTCCAGGGAGGCGGGTGTCCTGAAAGATATTAGAAATTCCCTGCGCCGCTCTGGGGCCAGACTTGGGGAGTTAGAGCGCGATTATGCAACCAGCCCCTCCCCACCCAAGCTTGCACAGATAAGAACTGAACTGGATGCGTTCGAGTCCTTTGCCCTTAGTGAGGTTAGATACCTGGCTCGACCCATTGCGGCCCGGAAGTACGGGGAAGGAGAGAGGCCAGGCCGTACCCTTGCCCGCCTCACCCGGACTGAGGGAGGTAGAGCTCGATTTGACAGCATTATTGACAACGACGGGGTGCGACACTGGGCTGACCGGCCCATTCTCGAGACCTTTGCAGATTTCTATGCAACCCTCTATGCCCAGCAGCCAGAGCACACCCCGCAGGATCTGGATGACCTCCTAGACCGCATTCCAATGTCCCTCATATCTCTAGCCACCAAAGACCAATTAGATGTTCCCTTCACCCTCGACGAAATCACTGCTGTTATCTCGGCTCTCCCTAAGGGTAAAGCCCCCGGTCCAGACGGCCTGACTGCCGAGTTCTACCAGGAACATGTGGCCCTCCTTGCTCCGCGCCTTCACAAGATTTGGGAGGAGTCGCTGCGCCTCACTACCCTCCCCAGGTCCCTGCCTGAGGCTGTCATCACCGTGCTCCCCAAGCCGGGTAAGCCTTTGGATGAATGTGGCTCCTATAGGCCTCTGTCACTTATCGGCACCGATACCAAAATCTTCGCCAAAATCAGCGCAGATCCCCCCCTCCCTGGAGATGCGGCTGAAAGCCCTCACCTGGACACAATCATGTGAGGAAGACTACATTAATATGTTGCCCAGTAATGCTCGCCCTACAAACATATGGACAGAGTTTTGTAGTTACTTGAACCGCAAAGTTGACCTGGATCTGTCATCTCCCCCTTCTCCTGATAAGGGGACGGATCATACTACATTATGAATGCCTCTACTGTATTCGACCTCTGCTAAACCATATGTGACCCTCTGTAGAATTTGTGTTTTATCATTCACGATTTAAATGTGAAATGCGTGTTCATTGTTTTGTTGTAACTTGTGATATGCCGGCTGCTACTTCTTGCCAATAAAGAAAAGTTTAAAAAAAAAAAAAGAGAAGATTGCGTGGAGCAGGCCCCAAGTACATGTTGCTCTACCCGGCGAAGCTGAAGGTGTTCCACAAAAACAGAACCTTGTTTTTCTAGTCCCCAGAAGAGGCTATGTGGTGGCTCGACACGCAAAGCTGCCCCCAGGAATCGGGTATCCAGACAGGAGAAGGTGATGGAAGAGATAAGTAAGCTGCGTATGCTGCGTATGCTGCACCGAGGGGGTCGTGGCCTAAGACTATGGGACTTGATTACTGTGCAAGATGTAGCTTAAAGGTGCGCGTGATCAGGTCATATTTGAATACGACCCTTGAGCACTGAGTTTGTTAGCATAGTAAAGGAGCCTTGGGGAGCTAGTCCTCATACCCCCATTTAGAGTAGTTCAGTTAGGTCACTGGCAGTCTGGTGACACCCTGCTGGGCTTCTGTCCTCGCCATACCGAGGCAGAACCAAACGCGGGGTCGCCTGAGATCTAGGGATGGAGCTGGGCAATTGTTGGGGTTGGGAAGGGTGGGACATGGTAAGAGAGGAGTGTGGGGTTTGAAGTTGGGAAGTGAGTAGGGGGGTGTTTGTTGGGAGGGAAAGGGTAATGAGCCAAAACGCGAATCTTAACAGGCGGGATAAGGGGCGGAGATGGAGGGCGGGATATTGTAGCCATGGCGTCAGGGTGCCTTAGAGTGGTTCCCTGGAACGTCGCGGGCCTCCATAGCTATCTGAAACGTAACAAGGTGATGATGTACCTGAAAAGAATGAGGATTGATATAGTACTACTGCAAGAGACCCACCTCACCAGGGAGAAATTGGAGGTGGTCAAGAGGAAGTGGAGGGGGAGGTTGGCGGGAGCCACATATTCGGCCTACGCTAGAGGAGTTATCATCTGGGTGGCACCGCATGTACCATTCCAGCTGCTTCAGGTTACGGGAGATCCGGACGACAGATTGATCGTTATGAGGGGATGCTGGAAAACCGGGAAGTGTGTATTGTAAATGTATACACCCCCAACCAAGATACAGCGTCTTACTTTAGGACTCTGTATGGCAAAATTAGCCCCCTACTAGGTGGCGGGATCCTGTGGGGCGGAGACTTTAATTGTGTACTTAATCCTAAGGTTGACAGATCAGATGGTAAGATTGACAAACCCACCCCAGCGGCAAAGGTGCTGCAGGCCCTCCTGAGAGACTTCAACCTAGTTGACGTCTGGAGGCAGCTGCATCTAGTAGATAGGCAATACTCGCACTATGCGGCACCACACGACCTGCACACATGGTTGGACTACGTGTTTGCTGCTGCAGATTTGGCGGAAGAGATGGAAGGCGCAGAATATAAAGCCAGGGTGCTCTCGGACCACTCCCCCCTGGTCCTGGAGTGGCGACACCAACCTCCTAGGGTACGGATTCCCACTTGGAAGCTCAGAACCAGGCTCTGCAGGACCCGGGATTCCGGGAGGATTTAAGAGAGGCGATCACGGAGTACTTTGAGATCAATACTGGCAGTGTTAGCTCTATGGGAACCGTGTGGGAGGCATTTAAAGTGGTTTTGTGGGGGGTTGCCATATCAAAATCTAGTGGGCTTCAGGGGGGCATAGAGCAGGAGCTTAAGGGAATTGAGGAGGAGTTGGAGGAAATGATGCATAGGGGAGGCACCTCTAATGAGAGAGTTAGGATGAGGCAGCTACAACAAGCTAATGGTGAAATCTGGGACAGGTTATGTAAAATAAGCTACAAGAAGTATGTGGAGAGACAGCATGCAGGGGGAGATAAGCCGGGCAGGTTGCTGGCCTGGCTATACAAGAGCGAGGCACCGCGACTGGTGATCAGGGAAATTAAAGGGGAGGGAGGTCGGACCCTGAATACCCAGGAGGGGGTGAATGAAGAGTTCCTGAGATACTATAAACATCTCTATGAGGACCCAGGCGGATCAAGGGACCACGAAATCCAGGAAACACTGGAGGATATAGACCTACCCACCCTAGATGATGTAGAACGGGCAGACCTGGATGCCCCTATTACAATGGAAGAACTTGAGCTAGTGGTTCAGCACCTGCCCACCTGTAAGGCCCCTGGGTCAGATGGGCTTCCGAGTGAATTCTACAAAAAACGTATAAGCAGGAGCTGCTTCCCGCGCTGCTGGCTATGCTTAACGAGGTGTACGAGCAAGGCAGGCTACCAGAGTCCCTACGAGAGGCGGAGTTTATTACGCTTTTAAAGCCGGGTAAGCCTAGCACGGACTGTGGGTCATATAGACCCTTATCGATGCTTAACCAGGACAGTAAAATCCTTACTGCTGTGCTGGCAAATAGGCTTAAAACAGTCATTGGTAAACTGATACACACCGATCAAGCATGCTACGTCCCGGGTAGGAATATAACTGATAATCACAGGAGATTGCATCATATTATTGATCAAACAAAGGAGGACCCAGGTGAATTGGCAATAGTTTCACTAGACGCGGTCAAGGCCTTCGATTCAGTAAGATGGCCATGGCTGATCGCGACTTTGGAAGGCTATCGAATGGGGCCGGGGTACCTCAGGTGGGTGAAAATGTTATAAAGCTCTCCAATTGCTAGGGTTAAAATGGGCGCCCATGTTATATATACTAGCGTTGGAACCATTGGCCGTCTGTCTAAAACAGCAATACGAGGAGATAGGTATCCGTACTGCGGGTGGTCTGCATCTTGTTTCTTTATATGCTGACGATATACTGTTGTATCTGCGCTACCCAGAAGAGAACATGCAATACATTCTGGATGTGATGGAGCAATTTGCCGCCCTTTCCGGCATAGCGGTTAACCCCAAGAAGTCTAGCATGTTCCCCCTGGGGAGATACAGATTTGTCCTACCCAGAGGCTTGCCGATATTGCCAATAACCTGGTGCACCAAGTCGTTCCGATACCTCGGAATTGACATATATCATCCGGCAGGAGAAGAACATACACACAATACGGTAAAGGCAGTAGAAGGAATTAAAAATAGCATGGGATTTTGATCCAGGCTACCACTGGCTATGATGGGGAGAGCTGCTCCGCTTAAAATGGTAGTCTTGCCCAGACTGTTGCATTTCTTTGTAAATATCCCGCACGTGATCTTTTCCGCTAGTCTCCACAGTTTGTGCAGGGGCTTTATTTGGAACAACTCCAGGAACAGGGTGGCTCTTTGGAAATTACAGAACTCATGTGACAGGGGAGGGATAAACCTGCCGAATTTTGAGCAATACAATTTGGCAGGACAGCTGCAGTATGTGCCGAGATGGCTGTCTGAGGAGGAGACGGCAGAAACCAGGCTGCTGTGCAGGGAACCGGCTCCCTTCTTCCTCAGAGAAGTGGTGTGGTTGTCCAAACCAAAGGTTCTAAAGATGGCAAGTCTGTTGGTACTTGGCTGGGAGATGTGGCATAGGGCGTGGCAGATGGCGGGATACCCGGCTCCGTTCTCCATGCAGGGGCCACTAGCAGCACTATGTGGAGAAGATCCCCAACTGATACAAGGGGTCCGTAGGTACTGGGAACCAATATGCCTGGCCACCCTGGGAGACATATGGCAAGAAGGGGAGGTACTGGAGTTACAGAGACTGATAGAAGACACCAGGGTGCATAAGGGGCAGTATATAACCTACACCAGAATTGTTAAAAGAGTGCGAGTGAAGTGGCCAGCGGCGGTGCTCACTGAACAACCGGATACCACCATGGAGACGATATATGACATTTCAGAGGGTGGGCATGAGATATCCCGTATATATGAGCTGTTGGGATCTAAGGTGGGGAGGGAATTGTCCCAATTGAGACAACTTTGGGAAGAAGAAGTGGAAGAGCCCATGTCTGATGGGCTCTGGGATAGAGCCCAAAGATATCATTAAAAAAGTGTCCCGAAACGCAAGGCTCCAGCAGATCCAGTTGTATGTAACACATAGAGCATACCTCACCCCTAGTAAGATCGCCAGGTTTAGTGGCCAGACGACTCAGAGATGCCCTAGGTGTGGGGTGGAGGAGGCTGGGTTGCTACACATGTTCTGGGCCTGCCCAGAGGTGGGAAGATTTTGGTCAGAACTGAAGACACGCTTACCAGGAAACGGTATTATGCTGGAGGTGGAGTCGGCCTGGGCATGCATGTTGGGGGGTTTCCCTAGGCCACACAATTTAAGCCACATTTGCAAAATGAAAAACCTAGCATACATCCTGGCCAAACGAAGGATAGCAATGTGCTGGAAGGCAGCCCAACGGCCAAGGATAGAGTGGTGGTGGGCTGACCCCTTGAAATGGGCAGAGGCAGAAACAGCTGCTTGGTTTGACGCGGTTTGTAGGGGAGGGGAGGAGAAGGTAGGACCCCAAATTGAATGGAGGCAGCTGGTGGCTACTATGGCTCCCCCCAGTCCGATCAGAGTGATGCTGATAACGAGATGACGATAAACCCGCCTGAAGAATCACAGGCTGAGGACATGGACATATCGCCTCAAGTTAGGGGAGGTGGGAGGGAGCGGGACTGAAGAACGCAGTTTGTAATGTTATGCTGTTAAACCTGAATATGGAAGTCCCAATTATTGTAATGTTTGGTGTGTTGTTATAAAATAAAAATTGTTTTAAAAAAAAAAGTCTACCGGCTGATGCCAAAAGAACAACATCTCAAAACCATTCTGTTTTAACTGTGTGCCCACACTTGACTTTGCCTATGGCTTCACACTAAAATATTCTTTTTAGATTAAGTATATTATTGTTTAAATGGTTTCAAGTGCTTTTAAAAAAAACAATGCATTAAAACATTGATTGAAACAGTATGCTTTATCGTGCAATCAATCTTGCTTTATTTGACAAGTGCCAAACATCTAAAATCACAATATCAACAATTCATAAATAAAATAGTAAAAATAGATTACAATAAAAAATTATCACGAAGATTCCAAAATGGCCACCGGAGCATGAGGATGCGATTTGGAGAGCTCTGTGCTTGGCCTAATTATACTAAGATTATAAAGGGATGCAGCTTGACCCAGAAACTGCTTCTGTTAGCTGGAATGGCATCCCCCCTCCTCTCTTGAAGCATAGGGTATACAGTGTTTATATTGAATCTTTTATATAGAATGCCCATATCTCGAATATTTTATATTGAAAACTTTTATAGTGAATGTATTTAGGGTGGGGTAAAGGGTTAAATATTTTTTGGAAATGGTTGGGAGGGGTTTTTAGGGGTGGGAAACAGGGGTTTGGGTGGGTACCCCCTCCCGCCAAAAGTGCAATCACTATAAAAGCTTTCAATGTAAAAGATTAGATATATGGGTATTCTTTATAAATTACTTTGGTGTAAAGACATGTAATCGAAGCATAGGTGTTTGTGAGGCTGTGCGTGGGGGTGGAAAGTGGAAAAAGCACCTTAGCCCTAATGAGGAAAGGAAGGGCATGGCAGTGAGGCCTACAGCAGCTACAAGATTAAGGCGGACAGCTCCAACATTTAAGGCTTATGACTTTGAGGAGAAATGCAGACGTCGAGTGAGGAGAGAGCAGCCCCCCGACGACGCTGTTATTGGAGGCAGAACTGGCAAATTGGTGGGTGAATGGAGGAAGCCTTGGAGTGCGACGTTTGAAACCAAAGCCCCTCCGTGGATGGGAAGAAGTCAATGAGCAGGCCTGGCAGACATAGTGACACAGAGGTGTTGGTGTAAGACTGGTGAGCAGTAGAGACATTTAATCAAAGTTGCAGGTACATGAACAGAGAGGCCTGGTGATTTTACAAAGTAAAGGTGTGGCTCACTTCTATCAGTGGATCATTAAGACTTTCTTACCAATCGCAGTACCCCCAATTTAGCAGGCGGAGAGGGTCTGGGACTTAGTTCAATTCTTTCGATGCCTGGAGCAAAAGGGAAGGTGACCCCTGCAAAACAGGGTGTGGTCAGAGGTTCAAAAGAGAGCCAATTGGAAAAGTGCTTGCGGAAGCAATCTGAATTGAATGTTGAAGGAGTGAGAAGAAGTCTTCGTAGAAGGGAAAAGTAATCTGAAGAAGGCAGAGATATGGCACTAAGCAAGGATGACCTAACTACCTGTTTTAGAGGAACGGAGGAAAATTGACTGTGGCCATCCAAGATCAGATTGCGGATCTTAAGGAGGATCTAAAGAACTCCCTGAAGGAGATCAGAGAAGAAGAAGTTACCACTTTGGGGGCCAGAGTGGATACTGCAGAACAAGGTCTATCAGGGGTCTCAACAGAAGACATGCAAAATTCTGAATTGTTGGAACAGATCTCAAGGGCCACACATAACTTGGAATTACAAACAGAGGATATGGAGAATCGATCCCGTAGATCGAACATAAGGATAAAGGGACTGGCCAAAACAACAAAGGATGCAGACCTTAAAGCAGTAACACAGGAATGCTTTGCAAACTTCCTAACGGAAAAGGACCCAGGGGATATCCGAATAGACCGAATTCAACGGGTAGGTCCAAGAAGGACTGGAGAGTGGGATAGACGCCGGGATGTCTTGGCTGGGTTTGCCTCATATGAAGTTAAAGAGGGAATACTTAAAGCGGCCCGTGGTCAGGTGGACATTACAGTCAATGGGTCAAAAGTACTGCTTTTCCAGGATTTGGCAGTAACCACGCTACAGAAGAGGAGAGCAATGGTGCCAGTGACCAGGGTTTTAGGGGACAAACAGATTCCCTATAAGTGGACTTTTCCCTTTGGATTGTTGTTCAACTGGGATGGTAAACAGCAAAGGGTTACCACATTTTTGGAAGGAGTCTCCATCCTTGGATTGGAAGAAAACAACAAGGAGACAGGAATGGTCCAGCCAGGCTACACTGGACAAGGAAGGAGACTATGGGAATGGTCTGGCTCGTCAGGGAGGAGAAGCAGAAAGATGAAAGGTCCTCCTAATAAGAGACGCGAAGATTGAAATCGCTGAGGGAGAACCATGTAGGAGTGCCTACTATACGCTGCGGTTTCACCGTGAAAGAAGGTCAGAACGCTGATGCAGGATTTGGCAGAGGGGGAGGAGGGTGATGGAGAGGACAAAAGAAACCGGCTGGTAGGGGAAGCGAGATTGCATCTATGAAGTAATAGGCCAGGTCAGGCTTATTATTTTTGATTGGTGTTGGAATCGTTGAGAGGTTAGTTCTCTCGCTGTTAAATTCGGTTTGAACATGGGCTGGTTCCAAAGAAGTATTGGGATGAGTCATAGGACGCCTGGTCCAGGTCCGAAGTGGGGGAATGTGGGGTGGGGGCAAAAGGGGGTTTTTGAGTTGGAGAAGGGTAAGGGGTCGGTCATGGGGGGTAAGATCACAGTCTTGCTCGATGGGTTTCTGTTGGAGTACATGCACAGGTGGTCAATATAAACATAATTTTATACAAACCAATGGCAGCAATAAAAATATTGTCACATAATGTACAGTGTTTGAATAACCCAACAAAGAGGAAAAAGCTAGAGATGCAGATAAGGAGGGGACTGATGGACATAGTTTTGCTTCAGGAAACTCACAGTCGGAGAGCAGACAAATAGATTTAAAATGCGTCCATTTTCGCAGATAGTTCAGGCTAATGCATAGGGGAAGACGGTTGGTGTTTTGATTCGTCTTAGGGATTCATTAGAAGCTATGGTATGCGCTACAATGATGGACCCCGATGGGGGATACCTTTTAATAAAACTAAATATGGGGGACAGGGTCATGACTTTAGGGACATTATATGCTCCAAACTGTGCATAGGAAGAGTTTATATGTTAATGTTAAAGGACATTTGTACCGCACACTATCACCACCGGAGTGGTCCCATGGCGCTCTGGCGGCTCTGAAAAAGGAGGGTAGGTTGAGTTAGTGGAAGGAAGCAGGAAAAGTGCAAGAGAGCAGTGATGTGCTGTTGGCGGCCTCAGCCCGCTGGGTCCGTTGGCTGGGCTTGGGGTGTTTGCGGCCGGTAGTCGTCGTGTACTGTTGTGCAAGGCTATGTAATACAATAAAGAGCAAGATGATACGTGTTGTTTACTTGCCTCCAACCCCCTCACACAGGAACTCTATAAGGTTTTCCAGCATCACTAGTCCTGAAAAAATGGACCGTCTGCTATAACTGATTTACACAAATGTATAACAAGTTTATTATTCAAATAATTCAAACTGAATTTAAACAAAAAACACTACCCTCACCTAACACAGTGTACTAAACATTAAAAAACAAATATAAAACAATTATAAAACATCAGATAACTTATTTATACGACACAGAAGATATCACATAACACACAAAAAAATCTCAATGTGTCACTAAAACAACAAGCATCCCAACATGTTTCTGTTCTTAACTGCCCAGTTCAGGGGAACATTCTTCAGGGGATAAATTTAAAAGCATCCACTAATCTCTTCCACACCGTGTTGAAAGGGTAGATTCAGGCACCCAAGAGGGTAAAAGGAAAACAACCTCCAAGCCTTTAAATGGTGAAACTTCAAAGCACGTCACAGGATGACAAATTTGCTGGTTTCCCTCCAAATGAGAAATCAATACTTCAACAAAGCGTCACAGTCCGCTAGAGTATCGCCACACCTCCACAAATGTAGGGATGAAGACTGCAATTCACAATTCAGTAATGGACAAGTTGAAATGGAAACATCCATATGATCAGAGGAGCTCCTCTGAATCGAGTGCTGGCCGAGTATGTTTGAATGCTGCAAGTGGAGTGAATAAACCCCGCCGTGTGTATAGATTGACTCTGTACTTTATTGCTTGATCATATAGATGTTTCCATTTCAACTTGTCCATTACTGAATTGTGAATTGCAGTCTTCATCCCTACATTTGTGGAGGTGTGGCGATACTCTAGCGGACTGTGACGCTTTGTTGAAGTATTGATTTCTCATTTGGAGGGAAACCAGCAAATTTGTCATCCTGTGACGTGCTTTGAAGTTTCACCATTTAAAGGCTTGGAGGTTGTTTTCCTTTTACCCTATTGGGTGCCTGAATCTACCCTTTCAACACGGTGTGGAAGAGATTAGTGGATGCTTTTAAATTTATCCCCTGAAGAATGTTCGCCTGAACTGGGCAGTTAAGAACAGAAACATGTTGGGATGCTTGTTGTTTTAGTGACACATTGAGATTTTTTTGTGTGTTATGTGATATCTTCTGTGTCGTATAAATAAGTTATCTGATGTTTTATAATTGTTTTATATTTGTTTTTTAATGTTTAGTACACTGTGTTAGGTGAGGGTAGTGTTTTTTGTTTAAATTCAGTTTGAATTATTTGAATAATAAACTTGTTATACATTTGTGTAAATCAGTTATAGCAGACGGTCCATTTTTTCAGGACTAGTGATGCTGGAAAACCTTATAGAGTTCCTGTGTGAGGGCGTTGGAGGCAAGTAAACAACACGTATCATCTTGCTCTTTATTGTTTTACATATATCTATATCCCCGTTGGTGGAGTAGGATGTTTTCATGTTAATAGGGATTCTTTATACCTATTTAAACATATTGTGCAAGGCTATGTGTCTTTTTATTTTGTTGTTGCGATGTAGTGAAGTTTGTGAGGTTTGTTGTGCTGTACGTTTTGGTTGTGTTTGGTTTGGAGTTTGAGAGGTGTAAGCAGAAAGGGAAATTGTTAGTAGGGTAGGTTACTTTGCGTCTATATCCTGAATTGATGCACTCGGCTTGCGTAGTCTCCCCTGATGCGGCTCTGTCCTGATCTGGGTCCGATTGGCATTCAGGTTCCTTACTCCTCTGGCCCCCACCTCTAACATGCTCTCTCATAGCTCCCCTTATCCTCCCTTCATACTCCTGTGGCCAGTGCACCTGCCAATGACAACCTCTCAGGTAGTGGGGTGATAGCCAATATCTCGATAATTCCACACCATTGTGGTACCTGGCGGTAATTAAGATGCGGGCGAAAGTGTTGGTGGGATTGTCTGGGGTAGTTGACTAAGTCTCTGTGCGTGCAGCCTGTGTTCCAGTCTATCCGGTGTCACCCTTTCCAGGCGCCGTTGGAGTTATTCTCTCCGGTCAGGAATGTCCGTGTCTTTTCCGGTTTAGTCATCCTTTTTCCAGTTTTGGTTTCCCGGTTTAGTCTGTGGTGTTGTAGAGCCAGGATTTTAGTGATTTCCTGAATTTTAGTTGATTTTCTGTGTTTCTTATTTCTTTTGGGATGTTGTTCCAGGTTTTTGCGGCTAAGTGGTAGAAGGAGGTGCGTCCAAGTTTTTTCTTAAGGTATAGTTTGAGTTCCAGGCGGATTTCGTTGCTTGATCGGAGGGGTCTCGTTGGTTTGTAGACTGTTATTTTCTTTTGTAGGAATTCTGCTCCTTGTCCGCCGATTGCCCTGTGCGTTATGCACATTGTTTTGAAGGTGATGCAATGTTTTACTGGGAGCCAGTGTAGTGTTTTTAGGGCTGGAGTGATGCGGTCTCTTCTGGATAGTTTGAGGAGTAGTCTTGCTGCTGTATTTTGGATCTGTTGCAGTTTCTTCAGGAGGTATTCTGGTATTCCGAGGTAGAGGCTGTTTGCATAGTCGATTTTTGACATGATTAGGGCGACGATAGTGAGTGTTTTGTGCGTGAAGGAGAGGAAAGGTAGAATTCTTCTTGCCGTGTGGAGGAGGAAAAAGCATTTCTTCACTGTTGCATTTATTTGTGGTTCCAGGTTTAGGTTGTTGTCCATTAGGACTCCCAGATATACACACTATTAGAGAAGCTAGAGGGGTTTGCTAAGGGGGAAATATTATTGACTGGGGATTTCAGTCTAGCTTGGGACCCTAGAATCAATAGAAGCACTTACACAGTGGGTAAGGGGGAGGGTCCTTCGGAGAGTTTTTTTAACATAGCTCTGAAAGACTTCTGGAGGGTTAAAAAAGGGAATGAGGGTGGATATACATGTTTTTCGCAGGTGCATCATTCTTTCTCAAGAATTGATTATGTGTGGAGTACTCCGGGAATGTTAGGTGCGTTGGTTGATATAGAGCTAGACCCAATTTCTTTGTCAGATGATGCCCCCATGAGAGTTAGCCTAAGGGGCAGGAAATAGGGTAGTCGATTATGGTCGTGGACAACACCTACAGAGGTGGTACAAGATGTGGTTTCTCAAAAAACAATAAGAGAGGGAATTAAGGAATACTTTCTTATCAATATTTCGGAAGAGGTGTCTCTGAATAATGTGTGGGATGCATTTAAAGCAGTAATTAGAGGCGAAATGATCCAACATCAGACGGTACGACAAACAAAAGGACATCTTGGAAAAAGAATGGGATGGAGCTTTAATGAAGGCTCAAAGGGAATTGGCAGAGAAAAAAAGTAAAGAAGGGTACAAACATTTTAAAGATTAGGCGACAATTAGAATTGTTCTGTACTAGACTTAAAACAAAGCTATTATGTTAAAGCTAATAAAGCTGACAAATTATTGCCACAGCAATTGAAACAGCAAAACTGCAATCGCCATATTAACAGGATAAAACAGAGCAATGGATCTATAGCTACAGCAACAGAGTATGTTGTGCAATCCTTTGTGTCATATTACACAAAACTGTATTCTTCGGGCTGTCCAGATGTGGAGGCAATTAAGGGATATCTGAAGGATTTACAGATGCCACAAGTAACGGTGGGCGACAGGGAGATGCTGGAGGGGCAAATAAGAGAGGAAGAGGTGGAAATAGTGATAAAGGGCCTCCCTATAAATAAGTGTTAGGGAGAATTCTCTTATAAAGCTAATTTCCCAAACCTAGTGAGTCCCCCAGCAGCTTTGCTGGATTTTCGGGGTTTCTTTCTTTCTCCTGCTAAGAGTGAGACTCTTTTCCCCCCACTCTTAGGCATGATTTGAGCTTAGGCCTTTGACTTTGTATGTGATTTTGGGCTATGGGGTTTTCTTTTTACTCCATAGGGTATCATCTATTTTTTTATGTGTGTGTTACACAGCACCCTCAGTGCAGTAACACAGGGGTGTCATAGTGACCCCCAAACATAGACTCCATACCCTGGGACTGACTACTGTCTACCAGGGCATGTAAAGTCACCATTGACTTTACTAATCCTAAATTGTGAACAGAACCAGTACAAACCATCATATTGTGGAAGTACTGGAAGGGGTTAATTATATTGCCCCTGGGTCTGTTTTCAAGGGGGCACTGTCCAGTCCCCCCTTGTCGAATTTCTGGCTGGTGGCAGTGGTTACCACGCAAAATATTCCACCAGAATATTCTCTATGGGATTTCCCATTGATTTTAAACGCAGCACTTTTTGGTGCAATGTTAAAGATACCGCTGGTTTATTTATTTAATATTAAATTCACGGTTGGGTCTTTTTGCCAGAACTCTTTTTTCTAAAATGGCGTTCATGTCTGTCTCTGTAACTCTGACCAAGGTCGAGCCCTTTGTTCCACTTTTTGGCGGGCTTCTCCACAGAAGCCCTCCAAATGGTGCCACTCTGTCTGGGTTCCACAGGATGGGTGGGGAGGGGAATTGGCACCCTGGACTGCGTTGCCTTAGCAACTTAAGTTGCACTCTGTTCTGATTGGGCCGGTGGTGAGCTGCCCGGCTCACCACTTAGCATGTTTGAGTGACAGCTAGGCTGTTGAATGGGGGTTTTTCTGCATAAAAGCAGGGCCTTTGGGACTGGAACTTGAGAAGTTGCCACAGGACCTAAGAATCCGAAGAGGGAAGAAGCTGAGCCATCTGCAACGACGACACCACCGGTGAAACCCTGCTGCAACTACCTCACCACTTTCCCGACGACAAGAGAAGATCTTCTGCTGGACGAGTCTTCTTCCTCTGAGCTGGTGGGACCAACCAGTTCGCCCTTTTCGCCTTCCAAAGATGTCTTTTGGTCGAATCGCCTGTGCCAAGCACCCCAGCGGCCTGATAGCCAAGCTTCACCACTTTGACCGCAAATAAAAGGAATGCACCTTTTATTGATGAAATCCGCGGCTGGTTTCATCCCTGTGCAGTGCAACGACTCCAAGTTTCCTCCTCGACGAGATCCCATCTTCCCCTGAACTGCAACCACTGCCAGGAACAACTGCCACCGCTGGAGCTTCCTCTCTGTTTAAGGTACTGTGTCCTGCCTGGCCTCCCTTTCTTCGGTTTGCTCAAGGTGACCCTTAAATCCTTGGCTTGCCAACTGGGTTGGCCCCAGACCTTCTACGTTTACCTTCTTGAATCACCCCAACCTCTTTTGAACATTCTGCAAAGACTTTTAGTGCATTTTAAACCGTGTGATCCTGGGCACATTTCGCTTTGCTCCCATTAAAGTGGGTCTGGCCTATGAACTTTGGCTCTACAGTCTACACTGCCTTTATTCCCTTGCTGAGAACTCCTAAAAGTGTTGGGACCTGTTTTATTTCTATGCTCTGCCTTTTTCTCTCCCTTTAACTGAACTATTGGAGTGCCATCAGGTTATGCGCTCACATCTGTGTTAAGAAATCGTGGTGTTTTAATTCTGACTTGTCTAATAGTTACTAAAGGAGGTGTGTATACTTTACCTGACTGTGTTTTAACTTGCTTTTGATTTAGAGTGCTAATATATTGCCTAAAGTGTGTTTTAAATAAATAATTATATACTTTTTATACAAAGCTCTGGTCAGTGTTTGCTCTACTGTGTTTTTAGCCCTATTGTGTATGCTCTATATACTGCCCTACTCTTCTTGAGAGAAGTCTGACTGCTCAGCCACAGCTACCAGGTAATCTGGGTGGTGCAGACTGCTACCAATTGGGTTTATTGCTTACTCCTGTAGTCTTAATCTTTTTGCAGTGTTCCCTAAGGGAGCTGCACAGGATTCTGCCTAACAATAAGGCACCCAGCCCAGACAGATTTACAGCAGTCTTTATAAGATATTCAAAAAATAATTAGTACCAGTATTAATCAACTTTTTAATTCATTTCAACACCATGGGAGTATGATCCGGTCAATGACAGAAGCAAAAGTGATCCTTTTGGGGAAACCAAATAAGGATTTTACTTTATGCAGTTCATACAGACCTATAGTATTATTAAATATTGATGCAAACATGTGTACAGGGATTTTAACTGAAAGGTTGAAATATATTCTCCCATCATTGAAAGGTCAGGACCAATCTGGATTTATAATGGGGAGACAAACGTGGGATAACACGAGAAGGGTGATACACCTGATAGAGAAAGTGGCTATTAAGAATGTTCCCGCCATGTTGGTATCCTAAGACGCCGAAAAGGCGTTTGATAGAGGTGAAGGGCCCTATCGATTCGAGACAATGAAACATATGCGTTTTGGAGATTTATACAAATGGTAGAGGTCAATTATGAAGACCTGGTAATGCGCCTCTCCATTGTTCTAAGCATATCAGCGGTTATAAATATTGAACGAGGGACAAGACAAGGTGGTTCCCTCTCACCCTTATTATATGCAATATAGTTGGAACCCCTGTTAGTTTTGATTCCGCAAAATGATGCTATAAAGGGGATTGTTTTGGGGGAGAGAAATGCATAAGACAGCAGCATATGCAGATGATATGCTAATGATGCTGACGGAACCTGAAACTACGATTCCGGCACTGGTAAAAGTACTGGAAGAACAGGAGAAATTGTTGTGTCTTAAAATTAATATGACAAAACCTGAACTTATAGGGTTGGGTCTCTCAAAGGAGAAAACACTAAAACGTCGATTCATGGAATTAATGTGCGCCGAAAATTCCCGCGCAGAGGTGCCAAAACGTGCGAATCGCAGGAAAAGTGCGAAAATCGCAGTGCAAGTGCGAAAATCGCAGGAAAACCAGCGCACAGCGATTCATGGAAGTCCGTGCGCGAGAAAAACATTGGATGTGCGCTAAAAATGTGCGCCGCGCACAGGTCATCCAACAGCGTGCGCCACGGCCACTGCGAAATCGCACATAGCGCGGCGCACATCACAAAAGTAGGCGGAACACGGGGCGTAACACTCGGAATGGGGAACAACGCGTGAAAATATGGGCGTCACGGGGAAAGTACAGGAGGCAAGTGCGCGGAACGCCCACACGCTCGCCTACAACCCGCATTCATGGAATCGAATAGGGCAAACCAGTGCACGGTCAAAGACGCGCACAGGGCCAAACAAGTACGCCACAAGAAAGCAGGCGGTAGCGCCCCTGCGACTGAAAAAAATGTGCGCCAAAATGTGCGCTAACAAAAAGCACCCATATACAGCCATGATGAATGGCCCATACAGTGGCCCTCCAGGACAAATGAGGTGCAAAGGGGCCCCGACAAACACCGACACCCGCTGTGTGAAAAATAGCGTGTGCGCGTGTTCCTGGGTGCGCAGGAAGTTCCACACGCGATTAGCCTGGGTACGTGTACTTCGGTGTGCGCGGGAAGTTCCACACGCGATTGGCCTGGGTGGGTGGGGGTGCGCGGGAAGTTCCACACGCGATTGGCCTGGGTACGTGTACTAGGGTGCGCGGGAAGTTCCACACGTGATTGGCCTGGGTACGTGTATTCCGATGTGCGCGGAAGATTCACACGCGATTTCTGCAGGGTACATGTATTTCGGTGGTGCCGGGGAATGCTACACGTGATTTGGCCATGTGGGTCCCCCCCAGGTGTTCCCTCTACCCCCTCCACGGCCCCTGCAGGCAGACCACTCCACAGGGTACTACCCTGCACCCCTGCTCATGTCCCACAGGCAACCCATCTACCATGGCCATGCCCACCAGCCAACCCACATGTCACCTTGCACTAGTGATCACCAACACATGTCTCCCACCACCCCCACCCCCCAGCAGTGCAGGGGCAGCCTCCACCAGGCCCCCACTCATGTCTCCCACCACCCCCATCCCACAGCCACCAGGGGCAGCCTCCACCAGGCCCCCACTCATGTCTCCCACCACCCCCATCCCACAGCCACCAGGGGCAGCCTCCACCAGGCCCCCACTCATGTCTCCCACCACCCCCACCCCCAGCAGTTTAGGGGCAGCCACCACCAGGCCCCCACTCATGTCTCCCACCACCCCCACCCCCCAGCAGTGCAGGGGCAGCCTCCACCAGGCCCCCACTCATGTCCCCCTGCACCCCCACCCCCCAGCAGTGCAGGGGCACCCTCCACCAGGCCCCCACTCATGTCTCCCACCACCCCCATCCCACAGCCACCAGGGGCAGCCTCCACCAGGCCCCCACTCATGTCTTCCACCACCCCCATCCCACAGCCACCAGGGGCAGCCTCCACCAGGCCCCCACTCATGTCTCCCACCACCCCCATCCCACAGCCACCAGGGGCAGCCTCCACCAGGCCCCCACTCATGTCTCCCACCACCCCCACCCCCAGCAGTGCAGGGGCAGCCTCCACCAGGCCCCCACTCATGTCTCCCACCACCCCCACTCCCCAGCCACCAGTGGCAGCCTCCACCAGGCCCCCACTCATTTCTCCAACCACCCCCACCCCCCAGCAGTCAGGGGCACCCTCCACCAGGCCCCCACTCATGTCTCCCACCACCCCCACCCCCAGCAGTGCAGGGGCAGCCTCCACCAGGCCCCCACTCATGTCTCCCACCACCCCCACTCCCCAGCCACCAGTGGCAGCCTCCACCAGGCCCCCACTCATTTCTCCAACCACCCCCACCCCCCAGCAGTCAGGGGCACCCTCCACCAGGCCCCCACTCATGTCTCCCACCACCCCCTATCCCCCAGCAGTGCAGGGGCACCCTCCACCAGGCCCCCACCCATGTCTCCCACCACCCCCTACCCCCCAGCAGTCAGGGACACCCTCCACCAGGCCCCCACTCATGTCTACCACCACCCCCCACACCCCAGCAGTCAGGGGTACCCTCCACCAGGCCCCCACTCATGTCCCCCTGCACCCCCACCCCCTAGCAGTGCAGGGGCACCCTCCACCAGGCCCCCACCCATGTCTCCCACCACCCCCTACCCCCCCAGCAGTCAGGGGCACCCTCCACCAGGCCCCCACTCATGTCTACCACCACCCCCCACCCCCCAGCAGTCAGGGGCACCCTCCACCAGGCCCCCACTCATGTCTCCCACCACCCCCTACCCCCCAGCAGTGCAGGGGCAGCCTCCACCAGGCCCCCACTCATGTCTCCCACCACCCCCACCCCCCAGCAGTGCAGGGGCAGCCTCCACCAGGCCCCCACTCATGTCTCCCACCACCCCCACCCCCCAGCCACCAGGGGCACCCTCCACCAGGCCCCCACTCATGTCCCCCACCACCCCCACCCCCAGCCACCAGGGGCAGCCTTCACCAGGCCCCCACTCATATCTCCCACCACTCCCACCCCCCAGCCACCAGGGGCAGCCTCCACCAGGCCCCCACTCATGTCTCCCACCACCCCCACCCCCCAGCCGTGCGATTTGCCTGGGTATGTGTACTTCGGGGTGCGCGGGAACTTCCACACGCGATTTGCCTGGGTATGTGTACTACGGGGTGCGCGGGAAGTTGCACACGCGATTGTACGTGTACTTCGGGGTGCGCGGGAAGTCCCACACGCGATTGGCCTGGGTACGTGTACTTCGGGGTGCACGTGAACTTCCACACGCGATTAGCCTGGGTAAGTGTACTCCGGGGTGCGCGTGAACTTCCACACGCGATTGGGCCTGTGAGAGTGGGTTACATGTATTCCAGGGGTGGGCGGGAATATTTACCCGCGACTGTGCCTGTGAGAGCGTGCTATGTGTATTCCTGGGGTGGGCAGGAAGATTCACACGTTCGCCTACGATGTGACGACAAATGGTCCAATCCTGAGACACGTACGCCAGCATGAAGCAGGCGTACGTCGACCCGCGCAACATAAAAGTGCGCGCAAACAACAAACAAGCTCATACGCCAGGATGAATATACCATTCCTAGCAGCAGTGGCCGTGGGTTACCAAAGGAGGAGGAGGATAGTGAGGGCCCAAATTTTCACTCCCAGAACCAGCCTTTTTGGGATGCCTGATGACCAGGTGTATGGGAGGTACAGGTTTCCCCCACACATAATACTGGACCTGGTCAGTGAGTGGGAGGATGACCTCACATCATCCACCCTGTGCTCCCAAGCACTCAGCCCCCTGGAGAAGGTCCTCAATGTACTGCACTTCTTGGCCACAGGATCATTTCAGCGGACAAGTGCCATAGTGGGTGGGGTGTCACAGGCCACGCAGTCACGCTGCCTACACCAGGTCTTGAACATCATCACTGCACGCCCATCAGTCCGTAGGCACATATACCTGCCCAGGACACCTGCAGAAAGGCAGGCTGCCACCCTCGATTTCTAAGGTGTGGCACAATTTCCAAAAGTGCTAGGTGCCATTGACTGCACCCATGTGGCACTACGTCCCCCCAGGGCATTTGAGCACATCTATAGGAACCGCAAGCACTGGCATTCCATCAACGTGCAGATAGTATGTAATGCTAAGGGAATCATCACCTCAGTATATGCCAACTATCTAGGGTCCACCCACGACAGCTTCATTTACCGAATGTCTACCCTAAGCCGGGACCTAGAAGCTGGGCGGCATGGCCATACATGGCTGATTGGTGAGTATGAATGCCACTGCACATGCATGCATGTCAGATGCACAGTTATGTCACTACCCCACTAATGATACCCATCACCTCCTCACCAGGGGACAGTGCCTACCCTCTGAGCACCCACATGATGACGCCAATTCGGAACCCCATCACGCCTCCAGAGGTAAGATACAACACAGCCCATATTGCAACCCGGGGCATAGTGGAGCGCACATTCGGAGTGCTCAAGTCATGCTTTTGCTCCCTTGACCGTTCTGGCGGGCAGCTGTTATATGCGCCCCCAGTAGTGTGCAGGATCATAGTGGCAGCATGTGTCCTGCACAATGTTGCAACACGCCGGGGCCTGGCCGTGGACATGGTGGTGCCCCCACATCCCCAACCACATGCATGCCCGCTGCGCATGGGAGGGGAGAGGGCACGGGGTGAGGCAGCCCGTACGCAGCTGGTGGCTAATTACTTCACATAGAAATCACACCCCAGTGGAGGGCACACAGGCCTGGCACATACCATCTGATAAGCAATGATGACTCGACCTGACAATTAAGACGAACAAAGGGACTGTCAACTGTCAGAACCATAGCAGCCTGAGATTGTTCATGTGGAAGTGTCACAATGTGTGCATCCCTACCTACACAAACACCACCAATGCAGTGTCATGAAAAGACACTTCCATGCTGCAGAAATGAATACCCACTTGCAAAATACTACATGAAAACAGTGCAATGTCACCCACCCCCTCCCCGGCACGGCCACACAACACACCATGGTATGTCATGCAATGTGAGAGGAAAGAAATGAATCCCCACAACATGCCCCAAGTGTCAGCAGCTACAGTGTCCCTAATGGAAACATGTCCACACATGAAATGCTCACAGTAATGCAGGACCTACAACCCACATTACCAAATACTTACCAAGAATACCAATCACCTACACAACCTCCAACCTACCTTAAACATGACATTACAGACTTAAAAATTAGCTAGCCTCACCACCTGATGATGACAGCCTCCGAACACTTGCAAGTATACAGTGTTAGCGCCACGCAAGAGTGTAGGTGCACTGCTTACAACATGGACTCCAGTTCCAAGGTGGACCGCATTGTGAAGACATGAGGAATGGACCTGCAAATATGGAGGATGAGATGGATGCAGAGGCACATATGAATACACCACGCAGTGTACAATACAACAACAATATGCACTATGAATGTATACACAGTATTGACTACAGACTGCCCACACAGCTCATGGGAGTCCAATGTCACCATGTACATCAATGTCACTTGGGCACACCCTTTGCAAGCCCATGGAAACGGGAAGCAGGAGAGGTGTGTGTGACAAAAACCCAAGCATCTGAACCAAATCCATGACAAGCCTGCATGTGCCCAGCCACAATGCAGCATATGCCCACGGGAGCCACACAAGGCAACACACTGTCCCAAAAAAAAATAAAAAATAAATACAAAATGGCCATTAATGGGCCCGGGGGGGTTGGGGAGGCCACCCAGGAGGTCCGAGGACAGGGTGCACACCAAAACCCACCTGTGTGGATCTTGCGAGAAAAAAAAAACACCTCCATGGGCTCATGGCCTACACGGCTACCCTATTGTGGGAGTATCACTGCTGTCGCTATCCTCACCCTCTGCAGCTGCATCCGGAGGTGGTAGCACTATGGGAGGCAGCCCACGCAAAGCCCTAGTCTGTTCCTCCATGGCTGCAAGCATGCGGGTGTGGTAGGTCTCGTTCTGGAGGATGAGTGTGCAGAGGTCCCCATGCAACAACTCACGGGATGCCCGGACCTCCGCCCTAGTTGCCTGCATCTCAGCTGAGAGCGTACGGGTGAGACGCTCCAGCTGCTGTTCTGTCCTTCGGTTTGTTGAAGCCTCAAGCTCAACAAGAGGCGTCCTGAGGTGAAGGAGTTCCAGCCTCAGGGCTTCCCTGTGGCCCTGGGACTCTATGGAGATGGCTTCCTGCAGAGTCGCCAGTGCCGCCCGCCTGTCCCTGTCGGACGCCAACATGTCCTCCCTGTGTGACTGGCAGATGGAGTCGGTTGCCTGCTGTAGTCGCTCCATCAGCCTTTCGGGGGGGACAATGGAAGTGGCCACCCTATCCATGGCCTGAGCCATCATCTCTGATGATGCTGCCTGTTGGGTTGCCATACCGTAAATGGATTGCTCCCATGCGGTATTGCCAGGTGGCGTACGGCCACCACGTCGGCGGGCACCACACCTGTCTGGGGCAAGGTGAACTGCGCCTTGCTGTGCCGGCACTGCCTGAGGCTGCAGGACTGCATTCCCCCTCTGATCTGCTGGCCCAGGAACAGGATCAGATGTCGCGGAGTGTGACCCTGCATCCGTAACCACCAAAGGCGTACCTGCCAACACTGACATCCCCATTGAGGGTTCTAACCCTGGTGCAGGTGGGTCGGACAGAACAGAATCCCTCCCAGGAACACTCACCTGCGACGGCACATAGGTCTCATCATCCGAATCAACACCTGAGTACAGCTCGGGGGAGGTGCAGCCAGAGACACCCCTTGAGAGCACGACCTGCAGCAGTTGTGGGTTCTCACCCACCACCACACCACGTCCCTCACTGGTGGTCGGTCGGCCCTCAGACCCCTCCTGGGTGTGCACCATCTCCACAACCCCAGCAGTATCAGGTACGTCTTCCCCTGCAAAGACATAAAAGAAAACAAATGGAAACAGGCATTAGCACTATGGCACACAATGAGGGCTGAGAGGCTACAGAAACAGTACTTGATTGACACATGTCCCACATGACTAAAACACTCCCATGCATGCACCGTCACTGCGTGTGATGGGGAGGCAGATGGCACACATTGATGACACCAAGATGGAAGATGAACACATTTGCTGCATGCTGCCTAGCAGTGGCATCACACATTGGTCAGTGATTGGCAGGTCAAATACACATGCCATCACACAGATGGCATGTACCCTAGCCATGAAGTGAAGAGGGAGAGGAGGTCAGCAATTGTTCATTCAGTCCAGTTTGTTCATGTGATAGATTATTTTCATTGTAATTGTTCAAATGTTTAACATGCAGCTGCCAGTCAGAAATGGTCCTATAGCACAGGGACATGTCCAAACTAATCATGTCCACGAAACTGAGCCAGTCCACTGTACCATAGCCATGTCAGACATGTGACAATAGGACTGAGAAATCCCGAGTAAAAGTGGTGGTATGCAAACAATCTGCCTGAATAAACAGAGGTAAATAAGCAACAGTGTAGAGGCAAGATGACACTCCAAGGGCAACTGGCGTGGTGTTGGGCTGGATGTCTAATGTTGGCAGAAGGGATGCTGCTATACCCAAATGCTGTTACCAAGAATGTTTAGGAAGAGGCACATGGGTGAGCCAAACCACTCAGGCACACACACCCTCCCCTGGCACCCAAACAGGAGCCCTCCCACACACACCATGCACATGGATGACACACACATGCATGTGCACTCACCGGACAATGCCTCGTAATCTGCCACTTCTCCCACGCCTTGGATCTGTTCCTCCGTGACGTAGGTCCCAGCAACCTGCTCATGTGGAGTGAGTTCTATGTCGTCTGCTGGAGACCCACCTCCAGTCACTAGAGTTGCAGCATGACTTGAGGCCAGCTTATTCTTTGCCCTGCGCTTCAGGTCATTCCAGCGCTTGTAGCATTCATTAGCTGTGCGCCTCACGATTCCAAGGGCACTTATGATGTCCGCAATGGTCTGCCAGTGTGCCTGACGTTGTGCAGGTGTGGTCTTGGATCCTGCAACAATCACCATTTCGCGGTCATGTGCGGACACATACTCTACAAGTGCATTCAGTTCGGCCTCATTGAAGCTGGGCTTACTTGACGGGCCAGACTGTGTAGCCGTGTCTGGGGCATCAGCCTTTACTGGACGAGCACTCTTCCTCTTCCGCTTGGAAGGTGGTGGGGATCCGGAGTGTCCTGCGCCGCTCTGGACACTAGGGGCAGGAGCGTGGGATTGCACACTCAGCATGGGAGTTGGTGCAGGCATTATCTCAAGTGTGATGGTGTCAGGGGGAATGTCAGCATGATGGACTTGGACCGACACTGTCCTGGATGGGTGTGTGAGAGGTGGGGTGGATGGAGCCGCAGCTGCCCCTGCAGCCTCCCCAGCCTGCCTATGCGGGGCAGCAGATGACCTAGCTGCCCCTGGATCCACGTGGCCTGATGACACCAACGTTCACCGGCGCACGTGGCCTAGACCTGCTGACCTGGAAGTCAGCCATGGAGTCACCCTGTGCCAGGTCTGGTTCCACAGTGGGCTGGTCCAACAAGGGCTGAGCATGGATGGTGTCAGCCACGGTAACCTCAACCGGGGGGGGGGCATGGGTGTCCCTGACTGCTCCTCCATACATGGGGGGCTAGGGGCACCCTGCAAGTCACGGCTACGTCCCCTACCGGATCCACCACGGCCACCACTTGGGGCTCGGCCACCTTTGCCACCATTACGGCTTGTTCGCCTCCCAGCCATGGCACTGATGTTATTGTGCGTATGGGAGTCGATGTGAACTATTGTCCTGAGCAATTGGGGGTCAAAGGGGTTGGGTACCAGATGGTAATCCTACCCTAGTGCTCTAGCAAGGCTGTATGTCACCCCTGGGGAAAGATGACGGGTCATGCAACGCACAGGCACCCCAAAAAAGTGAAGTAAGGTGCACGCAACCCCTCCTAGACCACGTGCGTGGAAAAATAAACCTGCACTATGCTGTGGCACCCAGGAACACAAGAATGAACGTATGCGTGTCACATGCAGCCTAGATTGACCTCTGAAGGGGTACGTGACACACGGGGCAAGCACAGATGTTAGATACGTGCGCGACTCACCGTCTGCCAGGAACAAAAGCGTAAAGCATGAAAAATATGCGCGTGTGCGCGTTGGCAACACCCCCGCCAAAAGAAGAATTGTACGCTGTCTGAGGAGACACGACAACAGTAGTAGGGAAGCTGTTTGAGGAAACAGGCCCAGGAAAAAGAGGAAAAGAGAAAAAGCTGTCAGAGGTAACAGGGAGTACGAACTGGAAACGCTGTGAAGTAAATCGCGTGTGAACCGACAAGAAGTACAGATTTCACCCACTCGCTCTCCACGAAAAGCACGTACAAGGAAATGGCGTTCTACACGTACCTTTTATACACACGTCACAGACGCGCATACGCAATGAGGCCCTTTCCACCAATTAGGCGCTTTGAAACTCGGACGTGTATCTCTTCATTTTTACACGCGCCATTCTCTACGGCCATGCGCGTGACGTCACAGCTGCGCATGGTGGCCTTTGGGACAATTAAATCGCATATGCGAGCACACGTGGTAAAACTGCACGTCCGAGTGTCATCGCGTGTAATCGGCGGGAAGTGAGCGTACACGCGATTGGCCTGGGTACGTGTATTTCTGGGGTGCGCAGGAAGTTCCACACGCGATTGGTGGAAATCCACGTGTGCTCTGTCATCACGTGTAATGAGGGAAACACCCGTGCGCCTCATGTCACAGACGCGCTCACGCGCTAAGGGCCTTTGGTCCAATGAAATCGCATATGCGTGCGGACGTGCATACGCGCTAAGGGCCTTTCCTCGATTTACACGCAGACGTGCAGGATTTTCACGTGCCAAATCACTCCGTATCAAGCTTGCCACTCTTAAGCACACGGAAGACCACGCTCCTGCCCAGAAGGCCGAACTAATGCCCCCCAGAGCCCCGAGCACGCTCCCACCTGCCATCTGCTGCTGCCTGACTGCCTGCTGCCCACGTGCCCTGCCATTTGCTGCCTGCACATATGTATACTGAAGGGTAAATCCCCTACTCTGTGGAGGTCTGGGGTAAAGATTCAACAAGTATCAACAAATAGTGACCCCACAGGGTGTAAAATACAGGTGATGTAGTATACCTATTACTGATACTCACCTCACTTTTTCTAACCTCAAAAAGCAAACAACTAGTGTATAACACTGTAGCATACAAAAAAATGCCACAGACTAGTAAACAGGTCTAGCATAAAGTTCCCTTACAGGATCACTCTCAATTGGGCATATTACTTTCTAGTTCCAAAGAGTGTCCTAATTGACTCTGGCTCTATGTATTTTACCTCTGGTTAGCATGTGGTCATGTCATAGCTGTTTTCAGAGGATCATTGCTAGGAATTTAACGCTTAAATATTGACCAAAGACTTGGCTATAATTCTCATTATTTTAATAGAAAACATAAAACAACTTTTGGTGCAAGAGCCTCAGTGACATTTTACACAAAAATTATTATTTAATTTAAAAAAAAAAAAAAAAGGGATACATTAATTTGAATATAATCTTTCGATCAAAATGACAGCATTTGAATTAATCATGCACCATGGAAAGCAATAAATGTTAAGTACAAGTGAAACAAAGAGAACATACAAACATTTTTTGCAAAAAAAAACAATAAAAAATGTTTTCATTTGGACAAGAACTATGAATAACACAGAAAATAAATTCTATTCCTATGACAGAGGGATATTATAACATTACTTAGTTTTCACCCTATTTTGGTTTGACATTGCTTCGTTTTCACCCTATTTTGGTTCTGGAAATCCACATATGTGTTTGCCAAGGAATCCCAGACAAAGGAAAACAAGAGCCAATTTTTGTTCCTTATGGGGTTTTTTTAGGAATAGATGACTAGTGTCAACTTGACTTATGTATTCACATTAGACTACTGCTTCTTACAGTACTGCTCAGGTCTACGTATATGCAAACTGGCGTAGCTGATGTAAGTCCAGTGGTCAACTCAGTCAGCCAAAAAAGGTCAGGCAGATGTAGTTGAAATACGTTTCGGCGTAATGATCTGGACAGAAAACGCCTTCCTCAGGACCAAAAGTCAGATGTGTTAGAATTATAGCCCCTATAAAAACAAGCAAAAACAGAGAGGGCAAGAAAGTGGAACAAAAAATAATAATGTTAAAGAGAGTTTTGGGAAGATTAAAAAGTCCAACCAAAAGCGACTGTTAAAAAGCTAGAGGCGTGCCAATTTCTATTCAAATAATACATGTAAAGGGAAAAAGCGAACATGAAAAGAAAAGGCAGGAAAAAAAAGGACCGAAAAAAAGGGAAACACCCAAACCCATCACAGGGTGAAGAGCCAAATAATAAACAATATTGTTCATAACAAGATACAATATGTGTGCATAGTCCAGCACCGTGAGGAAATATTGCAATGTGTGAATAATGAATCAAGCCAAAAACAATCGTGAGTCAGAGTAGGCCGAGATAATAAATAAATATGAATATTGAAGCCAAATGATCTAAGTAGATTCAGATATGGGAACATTTTTGTGACACCCTCTAGTGAGAAATCACCCCTGAGTTAGAATTTTGTGCTCAGTATCGGGGGGGTATCCTTACCTCAAATTGGGCGATCGAACAAAGGTCTGGAGCCACATGCAGTGTTACCAGATTGAATAGTATCTGTATTCTGGAAGGTATTGATGACCAGAGGACCCAGTAACGTGTGTACACACTTCACTTATCTAGAGGGAAACACAAATGCATACCACATAAAGTAGGTGTCTCTCTGAAATCCGCATTCAGAATTCCAAATAGTGACAAATGTACTTGGAATACATAGCAGAAGTGAGAAAATAGAGGTCTGTACCTGAAATCATGGGCTTATCTGGGCACTGAAATCAGCACATGTCAAAGTCAGCGTGCCGCAGTTAGATTGCTGGTTACTCGTCGGAGCTATATGTCTCTGCAATAGGAGTAACACAAAGGCCAAAAGAGGCATATTAGAGCGCCATGCTCGCTGTGTGGGACCAGCGGTATTAATATAGAGCTAATCCAGCACGCAGCAATGGAAGTAAAAGTAGACATGCACTCACCCGATGCCCTTGAGCAGGTAAGACGAGGGAACTCAGGTCTTCTCTGCAGGGCGGGCATACGGGTCAAATAGAAACAAGAAACGGCAAATGCCGTCTTCGTGGCCGCTGGCGGTCTGCTGGGTTCATTTGCGACCGGCAAGCAACTCTCTCAGTAGTGTTCGTCACACATAAAGGGCGCAGCCTCTATAGGGCAGAATATATCCTAGTTGTAATCAAGTGGCTATGGAGCCAGCGAGTGTAGAGACGTACAGCTAGAGCGGCCACATTAATTACGTAGCCTGGAACTTGAAATGCAGTCCGGGTTGCCGGGGGTGCGCCATTGTTATGATGGTGGCCAGAAAAGGGAATGACACTCAGCTTGATTCTGGAAGACAAAAACTGCCCATAAGTGGCGAGTAAAGTCTAACCTCATGCTGATAGTAGCTAAGGGGGAAAAGGGAAAAACCTATCGGATGTCTCAACAGAAAAATGGAAAGGGACTCAATGCCAATACTCAAATCCTATGGGTTAAAGCAAAAATTAGAGAGGACTGAGGTATATTTAGGCATGCGATACCTGTGGGGCCAATTGGCAGTGGCTTGTCCAGTTTATGCAGCTTAAAAAACTCCAGCTATTGATACATCTGAGTGCAGAAGGTGGAGAAGGGGAGGGGGGACTCCTGGGGCCACAGGAGGGCAAATGGAAAGCCGAAGTCTGTCTGAACAGCAATGTCCCAAAATGAAGATGGCTAAAGACAAGAGAGAAGGGGAAGAGGAAGTAAAGCTGTGCTCCAGAATGGTCTGCAGCAAAAACCATGTTTGACTCTGAGGGACCCCAAGGTCAGTGTAGGAATTGACATGGCGGAGTTTCCTCATTTAGACCTCTCCGTTTATCCAAAGTTTGTAAACGATGGATCCATCTGGATTCCTTGTCATTCAGTGCTCTCTTTGGATTGGAACTGTTTTTGACAGTGTCCAGAACCCACCAGTGTAAGTCCTCAGAACTATGGGCAAAAGCCACATAGTGTGACACCATTGGTGCTTGATGATTCTTGCACTTAATCCTGGATCGATGTTCATTGATCCTTATGTGAACTGGTCTTGTGGTTTGGCCCACATATCTCAGTCCACATGGACATTGGATGCAATAAATTGCATTCGTTGTTTTGCAGTTAGACAAGAAACGTATGTCCCATACTCTCTCCTCAATTTTAAAGTTGGACATTTTCTTTGTGTATTTACAAGCCCGGCAGTTTCCACACGGGAAGTGTCCCAACAGGGGTCTAAGAATTCTATGACTTATGTTGGGTTTGCCATGGCTAGTAGAATGCACCAATTTATCTCTCAGGTTTCTCGATCTTTTAAATGCAAACAGAGGTTTGCCTTTGTCTTGAAGACAGTTTCTGACCATTGGCCAATACTTCAAAAGGGTTTTCTTAATGGCAAATGATTGTGTACTGTAGGTCGTAACGCATGTTATGCGATCCTGATTTTGTGTTTTCGGGTTGAATTCCAATAGATTTTCACGGGGCGTAAATCTTGCTCTTTTTAATGCATGGGATACCAATTTCTTGGGGTATCCTCGTTCCTTTAACTCACCGGCCAATTTATTAGCATGTATATAATAGTCAGCAACCTCAGTGCAATTTCTTCGGAGTCTAAGGAATTGACTGAAAGGCAAATTCTCTTTGAGAGATCTGGGGTGGAAACTCTTAAAGTGTAAAAAAGAGTTTCTATCTGTGGTCTTTTTATGTAAGTTACAGGCCAAATGTCCAACTTTCACATTAATGCATAGGTCCAAAAAGTTGATAGTCGATTTGGAATATTGCATCGTGAATTTGATAGTATTATGTTGGCAATTCAAGTAGGCAAAAAATTCCTGTAGGGACTCGATATTTCCTCTCCAGAGAAAAATAACGTCATCAATGTATCTGTACCACTTTCTGATATGTGGATTATAGATGTTATTTTCGGAGAGAACATGTTTCATCTCAAAAGCGGCCATGAATAGAATCGCAAGGCTCGGGGCAAAGGCTGCCCCATGGCAGTTCCTCGTTTTTGTAAATAGAACTGTCCTGAGTAGACAAAAAAGTTTCTTTGTAGCGCAATGGTCATTAGTTCGACTATGAATGCCGCTGGGACCCTATGTTGGGTTGCCTGGTGGATAAGAAAGAGATGAACTATCTCTATTGCCTCCTCCTGTGGGATATTCGTATAGAGGGCAGTGATGTCCATCGTGACTAAAAAGTCCTGGTCTATATCAAATGGTTCTCCCTCAAAGATTTTTATAGTTGCTGTAGTATCTTTTAGATATGTGTCAGTTTGTTTACTGATTGGTTGCAAGAATAGATCTATGAACTTGCACAAGGGTTCCAAAATGGAGCCACAGCCAGACACAATCGGCCTACCTGGTGGCTGAGTTTGATCTTTATGTATCTTAGGTAGACTGTAAAAGGAGGGAGTCCTTTTCTCTGAATGATTCAGATATTCGAATTCATCCTTAGTTATCCATGATCGATCTACTGCATATTGGGTGGCGTCCCTAATCTCTTTTTCGATGTCTAATGAGGGGTCCTTCCTCAACGGCCAATAGCTTTGGGTATCCTCCAAGAGGTCCAGCGTCATGCGATTGTAGCGTGCCCAAGAGAAAAGGACAATCCCTCCCCCCTTGTCTGCAGGTTTAATAATCAGATTGGGATTAGATGTTAATTGTTCCAGGGCTTTCTGCTCTTTATTAGAAAGGTTATTTCTAACCTGATGATTTGTGCTCTGAAGTCTTTTAAGGTCATTTAGGACACATTTCTCAAATAGGACAATTTCCTCAGCCACCTGATTGTCTGATGGAGTAAAGGTAGATGGCACCCTCAATCCTGTGTCTGTTGTAGTTTCACTCTCCCCCTGTTCGCAGAAAAAATTACTTAATCTAATTTTTCTGAAGAATTGTTTCATTTCAATTTCGGTGGAGTACCAATCCGTCCTGTGGGTGGGGACGAAGGAAAGACCTTTTGTAAGGAGCAAAAGTTGTTCGTCAGATAGTATTACATCTGATAAATTAAAAACTGGAATAGTTTGATCTTCCGAGATAGTGGCCAGAGGAGTGACAGGGGCTACTATTGGTTGTAGCCTCTCCTGCGTGATCAATGCCATCTCCGACCTCCCCGTGTGTCCCATGGCTGACTGTAGGGGTCCCCTTGGTAGCCTTGAAAGGGGCCTCTCCCTAAAAAAGGTCTTTGGCCCCTAGGTCTAAAATGTTGTTGGACTCCCGATTGATATTGTTGCTGCCTGCACATCAGCCAGGGGTGCTGTTGCTGTGACCACCCCTGCTGGAACCGAAGACTCCCGACTGGGATTCCATCGCTCCACAGCCCAGCCCCAGGACCCAGTTGCCCACCCACTCCTGCCTCTGGGGTTGTCATGTCGGGGCAAACACCATCTGAGACCACTGACAACCCACGGCCAGAGAGGCAGAGGGGCACCAGCTTCAGTGCCACCGAAGTTGGTGTCCTGGTGGAGCAAGTCCTGGGGCAGTATGATGCCCTCTTCGGAAGTTCCCGCGCCGACAAGGAAGGACGGACTCGGATCTGGACTGACATCGTGACTGCCATCAACGCGGAGGGGGTGGCAGTCCGCGATTTACAACATGTCAAGAAGCGCTGGGAGGACTTCAGGTCCAGGACCCTGAACAAGGCCCGGCGCCTCTTGAAGGCAGCAGATGCCAAGGGGCGCCGGGGCCACTTGTCGGAAGAACAGATGAGGGTCCTGGAACGCATATCCCCAGCGCTCCACGTCCAGGTCCTTGAGAGGCAGACCCATCTGGAGTCGAGCGGTAAGTGTACATGCATCCTGATTGTGAGCTGTTCGTGTGGTGATTTTTCAGTAGTTTGCAGGTTGCACATCTGTTTGTATGGGGTCGAGTATGGGTGGGGGTGTACAGGGCCGTGGGGCTAACACATGCGAGGGCTGGAATGTGTGAGACATGGAGGTGCTTGTGTGTGTAGGCTTGCATGCCAAATGCAGTTGTGTGGGCACACATGTTTGGATGAATGTGTATGTAAGTAGACATGTCCGTGATGTGACGCATGTATGTTGTTTTCAGCTGCATGTATCAGCACTGTGTACATGTGCATGTGTGTGTATTTGACAAGGGTGCAACAGTGATGCAACATGGATGCATGTGACAGCGGTATGTGGAGGCCTGATGGGCAGATGTGCCATGGATGCCCATCTGAACACTGCGACACTTGGCAGAGGTGTACACATGCATGCAAGTGTGGTGGTGTGTGTACATGTGTGGTGCACTTCATGTGTTGCATGTGATCTCTGGCTCACCTATGCCTGCTCATGCTGTTGTATGTGTATGGATGGTGCTGGCAGTTGCGATATGGCTGTGGTATGGCTCATGTGTGCGAGTTGAAATGACGTGTGTTGGGGATTGTGATGACATGTCTGAGGTTTGCCAATGCCACTCATGTATAACTGTCATGTGTGTATGTGTCCATTGTACAGTGCCCTGATGCCTGTGTTTTATTTCTCCCTGTCTGCAGCGTCAACTGATGAACAGGGCGGAGAAGATGCTGTGGAGCACAGCGGCGGGGATCCCACCGCCAGCCGGAGACGCAAGGCCCGGCTCCCCTCCCATGTTGTCATCTCGTCGGGGAGTGAGGAGTCCGGTGCCGCGTCCCAGGCCGCAGCTGCCGGGGGGAGGTCCAAGAGGCGGAGGTTGGAGTTGGACTCCTCGGCAGCAGAAGGGGCAGCTGGGACCCCACAGGGCCCAACGGGGGAAGATGGCACGGAGTCATCCAGGTTGGTGGGGGGTTTGGTGGAGGAGGAGGCCGTGCAAGCAACGGAGACGGGGTCTGGAGGTGGGGATCCCACTGGTGCTAGTGGTGCAGTGCAGGACCAGGGACAGGAGGCAGCACAGGCCGCCGCGGAGGTGCCTGTGTGCAATCCTGTCCCTGATCCTGTCCCTGCATCATCTTGCACCAGCAGGGATGCCTACGTCCAGACCCGTTTTCAGGCAGGGGATGAGCTCATGACAACTGGCCTTCCTCTGCCTGCGGACGTGGCTATCCGGGTCCGGGTTGAGCCTGTTCTGACTGGTGTGGCGTTGCGTCAACGGGCCCTGCGAGGTGACCTGCAGTCTTTTCATGAGGAGACTGCACGTCATCTCGAATGGCTCGTTGACCACGTCAGCCTGCTGGGACAGGTCACCCAGGCCGGATTCCTCCGTATGATGGGGCTTGCTACGACCCCCTCCTCAACTGAACCCCCTACGCGCCAGTCGTCCTCCGTGCCATCTTCCCACCCATCAGTCACCTGGGTGCCCTGTGGAGCTGCCTCTGACGGTGCGGCCAGGCTGGTGGAGGAGGCATCCCTGCCACAGTCGGGAGTCGGACGTCCAGCAGGGGTGGCCACATCAACGACTGCACCCCAGCCGGCGGAGGATGTGCAGGCAGCAGGAGGCAGTGCACGGGCAGAGGCACAGCAGCAGCAGCTACGTGGTGGGAGCCATGAAGGCTCGGGGCCTTCAACATCGGAGGGGCAGGCATCGGCCGGAAGGCAGGAGGACCCAGGACAGAGTGTGTCTTCCGTGTGGCAGCGGTTGGGCCACGCCATAGATGCGGAGCGGCAGCGGGCGGAAGAGGCACGGCTCACAATGGTCAGGGCGGAGAACTCCATGCGGAGGGCCCTGAGGCGGGCCGAGTGCCTCGAGGCAATCCGCAGGGGTTTGGAGGTGGACACGTCGACGGCCCTGCGGACCCTCGAGGCCATGGAGGAGGACCGCCTCCGGGACATTGAGCAGGAGTTTGATGATGCCCTGGCCCGGGTCATCCACAAGTGAGCCGTCAAACTAGCCTGCTGCCCTTGTACATAGTTATGTAGGTAGTGTTAGGTTTCATTTTTTTTAGGATTTATTTTGGACCTTTCGGACATTGGCCACATTTTTGTATATAGTTTATTTTATTAGTTAGTGTAGTTCGATAGGTTTCCTTTCTTTTGTTGGGATAATGGACCCTGGCTTGTTCGTATGTAAATAGTTCACTGTTGGATTGTATTTTTATTTCACATTTTAACCATGGAGCAATGGCTTTCTATTTTATTTCCCATTGGATTTTGTTTTCTGGACAGTGACTTTGGACACCATTACTTTGGATTTTGATTTTTGGTTTTGCTTCTTTTCACGGACATGCTTTTTTTCATTTTTGTACTTTCCCATTTCTGTTTCTTTATTTTTTATTCTATTTATGTTTCCTTCAATACATATTTTTTCATCAAACTTCAATGTGTAGTATCATCTCATTGGTTTAATGCATATCATGATATGGCTTTTGAGATTCACTGACACCCATTTGGTGTATGTGAGGGAAATGTGTTTGTTTTGGAACTTGCAATTGGTGTTCTGTCATGTAATCGCCAATTATGAGTGGGTGGATGCAATACTCGTGTGGGTGTTTTGCATTTGGAGGCTGACCATAGGGACCAGGGATCTAGATTGTGATGACATGTTGGCTGGGGAACATGAGTTGGACATGGGTGGGGGCCTGCTGGCAGGTGCCCCACAGTGCTGGGGGGTGGTGGGAGACATGGGTGGGGGCCTGGTGGAGGCTGCCCCTGCACTGCTGGGGGGTGGGGGTGCAGGGGGACATGAGTGGGGGCCTGGTGGAGGCTGCCCCTGCACTGCTGGGGGGTGGGGGTGCAGGGGGACATGAGTGGGGGCCTGGTGGAGGCTGCCCCTGCACTGCTGGGGGGTGGGGGTGCAGGGGGACATGAGTGGGGGCCTGGTGGAGGGTGCCCCTGCACTGCTGGGGGGTGGGGGTGCAGGGGGACATGAGTGGGGGCCTGGTGGAGGGTGCCCCTGACTGCTGGGGGGTGGGGTTGGTCGTAGACATGAGTGGGGGCCTGGTGGAGGGTGCCCCTGCACTGCTGGAGGGTGGGGGTGCAGGGGGACATGAGTGGGGGCCTGGTGGAGGCTGCCCCTGCACTGCTGGGGGGTGGGGGTGCAGGGGGACATGAGTGGGGGCCTGGTGGAGGCTGCCCCTGCACTGCTGGGGGGTGGGGGTGCAGGGGGACATGAGTGGGGGCCTGGTGGAGGGTGCCCCTGCACTGCTGGGGGTGGGGGTGCAGGGGGACATGAGTGGGGGCCTGGTGGAGGGTGACCCTGACTGCTGGGGGGTGGGGGTGGTGGTAGACATGAGTGGGGGCCTGGTGGAGGGTGCCCCTGCACTGCTGGGGGTGGGGGTGCAGGGGGACATGAGTGGGGGCCTGGTGGAGGGTGCCCCTGCACTGCTGGGGGGTGGGGGTGCAGGGGGACATGAGTGGGGGCCTGGTGGAGGCTGCCCCTGCACTGCTGGGGGGTGGGGGTGCAGGGGGACATGAGTGGGGGCCTGGTGGAGGGTGCCCCTGTACTGCTGGAGGGTGGGGGTGCAGGGGGACATGAGTGGGGGCCTGGTGGAGGGTGCCCCTGCACTGCTGGGGGGTGGGGGTGCAGGGGGACATGAGTGGGGGCCTGGTGGAGGCTGCCCCTGCACTGCTGGGGGGTGGGGTGCAGGGGGACATGAGTGGGGGCCTGGTGGAGGCTGCCCCTGGTGGCTGGGGGGTGGTGGTAGACATGAGTGGGGGCCTGGTGGAGGGTGCCCCTGACTGCTGGGGGGTGGGGGGTGGTGGTAGACATGAGTGGGGGCCTGGTGGAGGGTGCCCCTGACTGCTGGGGGGTGGTGGTAGACATGAGTGGGGGCCTGGTGGAGGGTGCCCCTGACTGCTGGGGGGTAGGGGGTGGTGGGAGACATGGGTGGGGGCCTGGTGGAGAGTGCCCCTGCACTGCTGGGGGGTGGGGGTTCAGGGGGACATGAGTGGGGGCCTGGTGGAGGCTGCCCCTGCACTGCTGGGGTTGGGGGTGCAGGGGGACATGAGTGGGGGCCTGGTGGAGGCTGCCCCTGGTGGCTGGGAGGTGGGGGGGGGTGGTAGACAAGAGTCGGGGCCTGGTGGAGGGTGCCCCTCACTGCTGGGGGTGGGGGGTGGTGGTAGACATGAGTGGGGGCCTGGTGGAGGGTGCCCCTGACTGCTGCGGGGTAGGGGGTGGTGGGAGACATGGGTGGGGGCCTGGTGGAGGGTGCCCCTGCACTGCTGGGGGGTGGGGGTGCAGGGGGACATGAGTGGGGGCCTGGTGGAGGGTGCCTCTGACTGCTGGGGGGTGGGGGTGGTGGTAGTCATGAGTGGGGGACTGGTGGAGGGTGCCCCTGCACTGCTGGGGGGTGGGGGTGCAGGGGGACATGAGTGGGGGCCTGGTGGAGGGTGCCCCTGCACTGCTGGGGGGTGGGGGTGCAGGGGAACATGAGTGGGGGCCTGGTGGAGGCTGCCCCTGCACTGCTGGGGGGGTGGGGGTGCAGGGGGACATGAGTGGGGGCCTGGTGGAGGCTGCCCCTGGTGGCTGGGGGGGTGGGGTGGTGGTAGACATGGGTGGGGGCCTGGTGGAGGGTGCCCCTGCACTGCTGGGGGGTGGGGGTGCAGGGGGACATGAGTGGGGGCCTGGTGGAGGGTGCCCCTGCACTGCTGGGGGGTGGAGGTGCAGGGGGACATGAGTGGGGGCCTGGTGGAGGGTGCCCCTGCACTGCTGGGGGGTGGGGGTGCAGGGGGACATGAGTGGGGGCCTGGTGGAGGCTGCCCCCGGTGGCTGGGGGGTGGGGGTGGTGGTAGACATGAGTGGGGGCCTGGTGGAGGGTGCCCCTGCACTGCTGGGGGGTGGGGGTGCAGGGGGACATGAGTGGGGGCCTGGTGGAGGGTGCCCCTGACTGCTGGGGGGTAGGGGGTGGTGGGAGACATGAGTGGGGGCCTGGTGGAGGGTGCCCCTGACTGCTGGGGGGTAGGGGGTGGTGGGAGACATGAGTGGGGGCCTGGTGGAGGGTGCCCCTGACTGCTGGGGGGTGGGGGGTGGTGGTAGACATGTGTGGGGGCCTGGTGGAGGGTGCCCCTGACTGCTGGGGGGTAGGGGGTGGTGGGAGACATGGGTGGGGGCCTGGTGGAGGGTGCCCCTGCACTGCTGGGGGGTGGGGGTGCAGGGGGACAGGAGTGGGGGCCTGGTGGAGGGTGCCCCTGCACTGCTGGGGGGTGGGGGTGCAGGGGGACAGGAGTGGGGGCCTGGTGGAGGCTGCCCCTGCACTGCTGGGGGGTGGGGGTGCAGGGGGACATGAGTGGGGGCCTGGTGGAGGCTGCCCCTGCACTGCTGGGGGGTGGGGGTGCAGGGGGACATGAGTGGGGGCCTGGTGGAGGCTGCCCCTGGTGGCTGGGGGGTGGGGGTGGTGGTAGACATTGGTGGGGGCCTGGTGGAGGCTGCCCCTGCACTGCTGGGGGGTGGGGGTGGTGGGAGACATGCATTGTTGATCAGTAGTGCAAGGTGACATGTGGGTTGGCTGGGGGGCATGCCCATGGTGGATGGGCTGCCTGCAGGACATGAGCAGGGGTGCAGGGTAGTCCCCCATGGTGTGGGCTGCCTGCAGGGGCCGTGGAGGTTGTAGAGCGAACACCTGGGAGGACCCACATGGCCAATTCACGTGTAGTACTCCCCAGAACCCCTGAAATACACGTACCCTACTGAAATCGCCTGTGGAACTTCCCGCGCACCCCTGAAATACATGTACCCTGCTGAAATCGCGTGTGGTACTTCCCGCGCACCCATGGAATACACGTACCCTGCTCGCACTGGGCCAATCGCGTGTGGAACTTCCTGCGCACCCCTGAAATACACGTACCCTGCTGAAATCGCGTGTGGAACTTCCCACGCACCCCTGAAATACACGTACCCTGATGGAATCGCGTGTGGAACTTCCCGCGCACCCCTGAAATACACTTACCCTGCTGAAATCGCATGTGGAACTTCCCGCGCACCCCTGAAATACACGTACCCTGATGGAATCGCGTGTGGAACTTCCCGCGCACCCCTGAAATACACTTACCCTGCTGAAATCGCGTGTGGAACTTCCTGCGCACCCCTGGAATACACGTACCCTGCTCGCACGGGGCCAATCGCGTGTGGAACTTCCCGCGCACCACTGAAATACACGTACCCTGATGGAATCGCGTGTGGAACTTCCCGCGCACCCCTGAAATACACGTACCCTGCTGAAATCGCGTGTGGAACTTCCCGCGCACCCCTGGAATACACGTACCCTGCTCGCACGGGGCCAATCGCGTGTGGAACTTCCCACGCACCCCTGAAATACACGTACCCTGATGGAATCGCGTGTGGAACTTCCCGCGCACCCCTGAAATACACGTTCCCTGCTGAAATCGCGTGTGGAACTTCCCGCGCACCCCTGAAAT